>NW_025813526.1:7278902-7933793 GCF_021976095.1 Xenia sp. Carnegie-2017
GTGTTGTCGTTAGTTTTGTCTGATGTTCTCAATATATGTATATAAAAGATAAAAGTTTCTCCGGATTTTTAATTGAATTTTATTGAGCTTTCGACTCGTTGCTTCGAACCTTCATCAGAATGAGGATATTTATTTTCACGTGCTTTTTAGCTTGGACACGTTTAGAGCGTCTAATTGGATAAGTCGGTCGATTAATGTGAATTTATTGGGTGAAATGCGTTGCCATGGGTTTTGGTGTATTGTTAATATGATTGGTGTTAATAATATTAGAGTGTAGTGTTTTAGTTTTGGTGTTGTTTGTAGTTTTTTTGTCCTTTTTCTTTAGTTGTAAGTATATGATGGGTATGTCGATATGTCTGTTTATTGTGTTGTCTTTACTGTACCAGAAAAGCTTCTTTAAATTCGCGTGCGTGTTTAGTCTGCGTTCAGTACTTTAGTTTCTGTCCAGTCAAATGTGTGGTTGTTTCCGTGGGTATATTCTGCCGGTAGTGAGTTCGGATCTCGTCGTTTTATGGCGTTTTTGTGTTCTGTGAGTCTTGTTTCAATTTTCTTAGATGTTTGTCCTATGTATTGCTTTGAGCAGTCTTTACATGGTATCAAGTAGATCGCGTCAGTTGTATCATGAATTGTTGTTTTGTCTTTATCTTTGGTGAAACATGATTTGAGTTTTTGTGTAGGTTTGTGGGCGACGTTAATATTAAATGGTCGAAGAAGTCTGTGATCATTTCTGATGTTCCGTTTATGTATGGTATATGTGTGATTTTACTGTGTCGTCCGCTTTTGTTGCTTTTCTCGGTTTGCGTTTTGTTTTGTACTTTGTATATAGTTTTGTTTATGAAGTTTCTAGGTAATTGTTTTAATAAATGTGAATTATAAGTAGTTGCGTTCTGTTTTTGGCTTCTTCCGTATTACAATGAGTGTTTATCCTGTTGAAAAGTGTTCGAATGCAACTTATTTTGTGTTGTGTTGGATGATTGCTGTTGAAATCGTGTATTTGGTCTGTGTGGGTGGTTTTGCGGTCACTTGTGTTTAGTGTACCGAAATCATCTAATGGGTTAATGAGATGTCAGGTGAGGGATTGTTTGTCGTTTCTTCGTCTTTAGTAAAGGTAATGTTCTTTATGGTAGTGTTAATAATATTAGAGTGTAGTGTTTTAGTTTTGGTGTTGTTTGTTGTTTTTTTGTCCTTTTTCTTTAGTTGTGAGTATATGATTGGTATGTCGATATGTCTATTTATTGTGTCGTTGTCTTTACTGTACCAAGCTTCTTTAAATTCGCGTGCGTGTTTAGTCTGTGCGCGTCCGACTACTTTAGTTTCTGTCCAGTCAAATGTGTGGTTGTTTCCGTGGGTATGTTCTGCCGGTAGTGAGTTCGGATCTCGTCGTTTTATGGCGTTTTTTGTGTTCTGTGAGTCTTGATTCAATTTTCTTAGATGTTTGTCGTTTGTGAGTAGTTGGTTTGTAATTTGTTTGGCAATGTCTAGTGGTATGGATGTGAAGTGTGATGTCACGTCGTTGGATATCACGATTTCGTCTGGTCGTAGGACAGGTTGTTTGTGGCAGAGGTTATTTGTGATTTAGTGACGAATGTCTTCTTGATGAATCACAAATAATCTATTCCACAAACAACCTGTCACCCTAAACTACGAAGAACTACGAACAATTAAAAACCTACAAAACGACGACGAAATAATCATATTACGAGCTGACCAAGGACGCAAAACAGTTATCATGGATACAGATCAGAATACATCGACAAAGCCAAAACCCTCCTACAAGACACCACCACCAACGAACTTCTCCACACAGACCCCAGCAAAACGACCACCAACCGCATCAACCAGAAACTGAAACAACTAAAAAACAAAAAGAAACTAAACAAAAACGACTAAAGAAGAATCCGACCCAATGATGCATCCACCGACAAATTCTACGGACTACCAAAAATCCATAAAGAAAACAACCCACTTCGACCTATCGTATCGCTTCCAGGATCACCTACGTATGAACTTTCAAAATATCTTTATAACATTCTGTATCCATTAGTCAAAAATTCATCTCACACCATCAGAAATGCCACTACCTTCCTCGCCAGTATTGAAAACATTAAACTACGATTAGACGAAATCATGATATCGTACGACGTGACATCACTCTTCACATCCATACCACTAGACATTCCCAAACAAATTACAAACGAACTAATCACAAACGACAAAACTTGGCAAGCTACAACACAACTAGACAAAAATGACATCCTAGACTGACTTACTAAACCTTTGCCTCTCCCCTGAATTCACCTTCCAAAACACATACTACAGACAAATTTCAGGCACACCAATGGGATCACCACTATCCACCTTCCTCCCAGAAGCTGTCATGCAACACCTCGAAACACAATCAGTCACAAACAACACAAACATCAGATTATGGAAAAGATATGTCGACAACATCTTTGCCATAGTCAAAAAAGATAAAACTGAACAACTCCTACACACCATAAACAATACCACAAAGAACAAAACCTTTACTAAAGACAAAGAACACGACAAACAACTTACCTTCCTCGACATCCTACTATCCAGAACAGATGACGGTACACTAAACACACAAGTATACCGCAAAACCACAGACCAAATACTCGATTTCAACAGCAATCATCCAACACAACACAAAATAAGCTGCATTCGAACACATTTCAACAGGATAAACACTCATTGTAATACGGAAGAAGCCAAAAAAACAGAACGCAACTACTTATACTCCACATTTATTAAAAACAATTACCCTAGAAACTTCATAAACAAAACTATATTCAAAATACAAAACAAAACACAAACCGAGAAAAGCAACAAAAAACCGGACGAAGCAGTAAAAATCGTCACATTACCATACATAAACGAACATCAGAAATGACTGCCAGACCTCTTCAACCATTTAATATTAACGTCGCCCACAAACCTATACAAAAACTCAAATCATGTTTCACCAAACATAAAGACAAAACAACAATTCATGATACAACTGATGCGATCTACTTGATACCATGTAAAGACTGTTCAAAGCAATACATAGGACAAACATAAACGAAAATTGAAACAAGACTCACAGAACACAAAAACACCATAAAATGACGAGATGCGAACTCACTACCGGCAGAAAATACCCACGGAAACAACCTCACATTCGACTGGACAGAAACTAAAGTACTCGGACGCGCACAGTCTAAACACGCACGCGAATTTAAAGAAGCTTGGTACAGTAAAGACAACGACACAATAAACAGACATATCGACATACCTATCATATACTCACAACTAAAAAAAGGACAAAAAAACTACAAACAACACCAAAACTAAAACACAACACTCTAATATTATTAACACCAATCATATTAACAATACACCAAAACCCATGGCAACGCGTTTCACCCCATCCAATCACATTAATCCACCCATTTATCCAATTAGACGCTCTAAACGTCTCCAAGTATATATATATATATATATATAGAATATTGAGCGTTTATTCAGGAATATTATCCATAATAATATATATATATATATTATTATGGATAATATTCCTGGATAAAAGAGCGCTCAATATTCTATATATTAGAAGAGCGTAAGATAAAATGAACTAAAATAAAATGGACAATTGTTTGCTGTCGCTACTCGGAGTTTCACGCCGTAGGGCGATCTTCAGGCAACTGACAGATTATATTTTATTTGCTGACTATATACATCGACTAAAAGGTGTTAAGTTACATGACGGCATGCACTAAACATATCGGAACGTTTATTTAAAATGTTCTTTTTACGTCCTTTCAGGATAAGTAGCCTTTCTTCAAGGCAAAGACGGCAGGTTCTTTGGTTTTGTTCGGAGGTGGAAGTTGTTTGATGAAGTCCCATTTAATGTTGTAGTTACGTTTGTTCTCTTTCAGTGTACGTGTATTTAGAAAGTTCTGTCTCGTTCCGGTATTTAATGTTCGTAATTGATTTAATGTGGTTTCGATATCGTGTCTTAAAAGCGCATGCAGTAACACCTATGTAAGTTTTGTTTCGTTGTTGTCAGTCGTTGTCACGTCGGCTTTGTAAATCACGTTGGGTTTCAGGCAATTGCCATTTGTCGGGCATAGATGTTTCTGTCTGCAGTTACATTTCTTTGGTGGGTTGTTCTTGTTCTGGGTTGTGTCTGGGTTAAGTCTTTTAAAATAGTCTTGTTGTGTCTGGTTATGAAAGTTTTCATGTTTTCGCCGCAGCTGTAGCTTACGCGTATTGTGTGTCGGTTGAATATCTTGGAGAGTATAGTATTTGGTGGGAAATGTTTGTCGATAAGTTGTAGGAAGTCATGGGCGATGTGTGTTTTTACGTTTTTGCTGTATGGTGGGTTAAACCAAGTGACGTTACGTTTTCTGTTGTACGTGGTGTTTACATTGATGTTTGATGGATTAAAGGTGAGTTGGGTGGTGAAGTTGCTTTGTTTAAGAGCTTGGTTGTAAATTGGTGCGGCATTTTCGAAGGTGTCTTTGCCAGATGAGAGTGTGTTAATTCGGTTGTTGATGGATGTGGGTAGTTGGCGTAATACTGATGGTGGGTGGTTGGACGATCTGTGAATGTAGAGGGGCTCGTCGTTGGGTTTTCTATATGGTTTGTAGGTGTCGTTGCTAAGGTCAAATGTTACGTCAAGGAAGTTTGTGCGTTCATGGTTTGTCATCGCTGTGATTTTTAGTCCAAGCTCGTCAAATAGGTGTGAGAGGGTTTTTCTTTCTTTGTCGCAGAGTCTTCCAGATTTCGTTTTTATGACTGCAAGGCCATCGTCACGGTATAAGCCGACGTTGTTTCCGTACCGTTGCTGTAGTTGGTCGAGTAAGAATAGCCCTACAAGCTCGCAAACTTCCGCTCCATCATAGCTGCCCATGGTTACATCAAACGTGTTGGTAGCGTTGCGTTTAGAGCTTTTTCACAAACGTCTTCACAAAAGTACTACTTCTTCTTCACAAACGTAACTACAACATTAAATGGGACTTCATCAAACAACTTCCACCTCCGAACAAAAACCAAAGAACCTGCCGTCTTTGCCTTGAAGAAAGGCTACTTATCCTGAAAGGACGTAAAAAGAACATTATAAAATAAACGTTGCGATATGTTTAGTGCATGCCGTCATGTAACTTAACACCTTTTAGTCGATGTATATAGTCAGCAAATAAAATATAATCTGTCAGTTGCCTGAAGATCGCCCTACGCGTGAAACTCTGAGTAGCGACAGCAAACAATTGTCCATTTTATTTTAGTTCATTATATATATATATATATATATATATATATATATATATAGGAAGTTTTGTTTATCGAATCTCCGTAAGTACAGTGCTCGATGCTTAAGAGCAGAGCGTAAATATTGATGAGAAAAAGAAAAAATACACAAAACTACAATTTCATCCCGACAAGCCTGTTTCGTGATTTCTCACTCTTCAGGGATAATATTAAATGAATACAAAGCATGTGCTAGATATATATACAAGAGGAAGTTAGGTTAAAAATTGAGATAGAATTACATAATATATTGAGTGTACGATTACAAATTACATAAAAGTGCTTTGTGTCTATGGCGACAAGAGGAGATAAGTTCGTTACGTTTGTTGAGTGATGATAGTTGTGGTTGGTAGGTGATGAAGAGTTTTTCTTTCAGGCATAGGTTGCATCTTTTGTTGGCGCTGTTGTACGGTTTGCTGTGAGTAATGATGTTCCATGAGATATTGTGAGCGATGTTGTTGTCTTTAGTGTCCATATGTGTTTGCTGAGTTCGGTGGAGTTTCTTAGTTTTTGTGGCGAAAGAGGCAGTATGGTTTCTGTGTCGAGTCTTAAATTCGTTTTCTGTAAGTCCGATGTAGGTCTCAGTTGTGTTATTGTCTAAACGTTTAACAGTTGCTTGGTAGATGACAGATGATTGTAGGCAGGTTTGTTTTTGACGGCAGTTGCATGTTTTGTTTGTGTATTTTTGTCATTGATGGTGTCATTAGTATTGTCAGGTTCTCTCAATATGCGTTTGTTATGGTTATTAATAATATGTTCCATATTGTTCATGCAGCTGTAACTTAATTTAATTGTGTTGCGGTTAAATAGTTTTCTGAGTTTGTGGTCTATGGGAAAGTGCTTGTCAATTAGTGAAATGAATTTGTAGCCGATGTTTGTGCTGACGTTCTTGCTGTATGGTGGGTTGTACCAGAGTATGTTATTTCTAAGTCTGTTTTTCCGTTTCGTAGTAGCGTTTGGGTCATATTTCAGCGTGTAATGATATCCATTTTCGTCAAGTGCTTTTTGGTATGGAGGGATTGCTTGGTCGAATGATGCTCTGTCGGATGATAAGGATGAAAGGCGTTTGTTAATGGTATCGGGTATGTTCTTTGTAATGCTTGGAGGATGGTTGCTTTCGTGGTGGATGTATTGCAAAGAGGTGTTGGGCTTAGTGTAAGGTCGATGGGAAGAATTCTTTAGATCGAACGTAATGTCGAGGAAGTTAATGACTTTTTTGTTAGCTTCGATAGTGATACGCAATCCGTTGTTGTTAAATACGCGGCATATCTCTTTTTTAATTTTTTCTGTTTCTTTAGGTGTTGCTTTAGTAATGGCTAGTCCGTCGTCGCGATAGAGTCCTATGTTAGTAATGATGTGTTGCAGTTGTGAGAGTAGATAGCTTCCTACGAGTTCGCATGTTTCGGCGCCGTCGAAGCTGCCCATTGTCACGTCGAATGTGGAGTTGTATTTCTTTTGCCATGGTTGTTGGTTGTGAATGAGGTATGAGTTCTTGGCATGTATGATAATGTTTCTCTCTTGGTTTGTGATGTTGTCGTAGGTTGAGGCGAATTCAAGTGCTTTGTTTAAGAGGTCTTGGTTGATAGACGGGTAGAAGTCTACAATGTCAAAAGATATGAAATTGTGATTTTGTTTGTGTTTGATGGAGTTAAACCACTTGATGGCAGATGACGAGTTTTTCCATTGGTTCAGCGAAGTGGCTTTTATGATATTGTTGTTTATTCTGTCAAGTATTTTTTTGCTAATTTTTCCAATTTCAGATTTCGTCGGGTTGATTAGTCGGCACGTGGGTTTATTTGCGAAGTTCGGTTTGTGATCTTTGAGTGTTATGAATGCGTGTTTGTTAGCGGTGGAGTCTACTCTGTCAGATATACCCAGTTGTGATGTGATATTTTTGTCTTCGGCGTGGATGGCTTGTATTGTGTCGACGTTTATTTTCTTGTATGATTTCGTGATATTTTGTTGTAGGAGGTCGTTGTATGCTGGCTTGTCTAGTCTGTAGAAGTTTGTTGTTTTGTCGGCTGCGATGAGTAGCTTTTCTTCGTGTTTGATGGCAGTAGTGTTGTCTTTTATTTCGGTGAGAAATGCGTTGTGTACTTTTTTAAATTTTACTGATTGGATCATCTTCATCATGTCGTTTTCGAATTGTTTTAAGTCGTCAATCGGTGGAGGGTTTTTTGTGCTCTTGAAGCCATAGGTGTCTTTAGAAGCTGTGGTGGATTTCGGGTTGAGTAATAAGCCTTCCAACGCATATTGCGTAGGAAGGACTCAGATTTTTCGATGAGTCGTTGCAGGTATTCATTTGGTGATGGTAGAGGAATGTTCTTGATGCTGTAGTTGAAGTTTAGTTTCTCCATTGCGGATTATCATACAGTGCTCGACAAAATTTATATTGGAGCGTAATAGGAAGTTTTGTTTATTCGAATCTCCGTAAGTACAGTGCTCGATGCTTAAGAGCAGAGCGTAAATATTGATGAGAAAAAGAAAATACACAAAAACTACAATTTCATCCCGACAAGCCTGTTTCGTGATTTCTCACTCTTCAGGGGATAATATTAAATGAATACAAAGCATGTGCTAGATATATATACAAGAGGAAGTTAGGTTAAAAATTGAGATAGAATTACATAATATATTGAGTGTACGATTACAAATTACATAAAAGTGCTTTGTGTCTATGGCGACAAGAGGAGATAAGTTCGTTACGTTTGTTGAGTGATGATAGTTGTGGTTGGTAGGTGATGAAGAGTTTTTCTTTCAGGCATAGGTTGCATCTTTTGTTGGCGCTGTTGTACGGTTTGCTGTGAGTAATGATGTTCCATGAGATATTGTGAGCGATGTTGTTGTCTTTTAGTGTCCATATGTGTTTGCTGAGTTCGGTGGAGTTTCTTAGTTTTTTGTGGCGAAAAGAGGCAGTATGGTTTCTGTGTCGAGTCTTAAATTCGTTTTCTGTAAGTCCGATGTAGGTCTCAGTTGTGTTATTGTCTAAACGTTTAACAGTTGCTTGGTAGATGACAGATGATTGTAGGCAGTTTCCGTTAAGTGGGCAGTTTTGTTTTCTGGTACAACCCACCATACAGCAAGAACGTCAGCACAAACATCGGCTACAAATTCATTTCACTAATTGACAAGCACTTTCCCATAGACCACAAACTCAGAAAACTATTTAACCGCAACACAATTAAATTAAGTTACAGCTGCATGAACAATATGGAACATATTATTAATAACCATAACAAACGCATATTGAGAGAACCTGACAATACTAATGACACCATCAATGACAAAATACACAAACAAAAACATGCAACTGCCGTCAAAAACAAAACTGCCCACTTAACGGAAACTGCCTACAATCATCTGTCATCTACCAAGCAACTGTTAAACGTTTAGACAATAACACAACTGAGACCTACATCGGACTTACAGAAAACGAATTTAAGACTCGACACAGAAACCATACTGCCTCTTTTCGCCACAAAAAACTAAACTCCACCGAACTCAGCAAACACATATGGACACCAAAGACAACAACATCGCTCACAATATCTCATGGAACATCATTACTCACAGCAAACCGTACAACAGCGCCAACAAAAGATGCAACCTATGCCTGAAAGAAAACTCTTCATCACCTACCAACCCACAACTATCATCACTCAACAAACGTAACGAACTTGTCTCCTCTTGTCGCCATAGACACAGCACTTTTATGTAATTTGTAATCGTACACCTCGATATATTATGTAATTCTATCTCAATTTTAACCTAACTTCCTTGTATATATATCTAGCACATGCTTTGTATTCATTTAATATTATCCCTGAAGAGTGAGAAATCGAAACAGGCTTGTCTGGGATGAAATTGTAGTTTTGTGTATTTTCTTTTCTCATCAATATTTACGCTCTGCTCTGCATCAGCACTGTACTTACGGAGATTCGAATAAACAAAACTTCCTATATATATATATATATATATATATATATATATATATATATATATAAATGAACTATAAATGGACATTGTTAAGTACCAGAGTTAATGCGGCGACAGGCAACTGACAGATTATATTTATTTCAGCCGATCATACACATCGATCAGCAGGTTACATGATTTGATGTACTAAACATATCGCAACGTTTATATAATACCATGTCCTTTCATATTACAGTAAAGACAGGTTTGTTTGCTCGAGGCGGAAGCATTGATGAAGTCCCATTTGTTGTGTTTTCAGTGTCCATGTATTAAAGAGTTTCGTATCGATGGCTGGTTAAGTTTTGATATCAGTGTCAAAAGAAGAAATACAAGTTTGCTTTTAGGGGACATGTTATAATAATATTTGTTGTTGTTCAGAACATACAGGGGAGTTGTTTCAGCCTGGGTTGTGTCTGGTTAAGTCTTTTAAAAGTCTTTAAAAACTATTTTAAAAATACTAATTTAAACAAGACTATTTTAAAAAGACTTAAACCGACACAACCCAGAACAAGAACAACCCACCAAAGAATGTAACTGCAGACAGAAACATCTATGCCCGACAAATGGCAATTGCCTGAAACCAACGTAATTTACAAAGCCGACGACAACGACTGACAACAACGAAAAAAAACTTACATAGGTGTTACTGCATGCGCTTTTAAGACACGATATCGAAACCACGATTAAACCACGAACATTAAATACCGCAATGAGACAGAACTTTCTAAATACACGTGGACACTGAAAGAAAACAAACGTAACTACAACATTAAATGGGACTTCATCAAACAACTTCACCTCCGAACAAAACCAAAGAACCTGCCGTCTTTGCCTTGAAGAAAGGCTACTTATCCTGAAAGGACGTAAAAGAACATTTTAAATAAACGTTCCGATATGTTTAGTGCATGCCGTCATGTAACTTAACACCTTTTAGTCGATGTATATAGTCAGCAAATAAAATATTATCTGTCAGTTGCCTGAAGATCGCCCTACGGCGTGAAACTCTGAGTAGCGACAGCAAACAATTGTCCATTTATTTTATTTTAGTTCATTATATATATATATATATATATATATATATATATATATATATATATATATATATATATATATATATATATATATATATGTTTGAAAGTTGGTAACCCAGGCATATTATGATAATGATAAGGATTCTCTGGATTTGTTTTAAATTTTTTATTAAAATTTGAACTCGGTGCTTCGAGCCTTCTTTAGAATGTAAGAATATATATTGTTTACAAAGATTTTGTAGGCGTTTGGAGCGTCTGATTGGTTGGTTAGTAGTTGAGTTGATATTATTGGATGGTATAAGATGCGTTGTCATGGTTTCGGGTGTATCGATTACGTTAATGAAATTAGAGTGTTTTATTTTAGTCGTTGTGTTATTAGTTTGTTGTTTTAGTTTTGTCTTTAGTTGTGAATAGATGATGGGGATGTCAATATGTCTGTTTACTGTGTTGTTGTCTTTGCTGTACCATGCCTCTTTGAATTCTCGTGCGTGTTTTGTCTGTGTGCGTCCAAGAAGTTGTGTTTTTGTCCAGTCAAATGTGTGGTTGGTATCGTAGGTATGTTCTGCTGGTAGTGATTTTGGGTCGCGTCGCCAAAACAAAAACACTACACTCTAATATTAGTAACACCAATCATAATAACAATACACCAAAACCCATGGCAACGCATTTCACCACATCCAATCACATTAATCCACCCACTAATCCAATTAGACGCTCTAAACGTCTTCAAGCTAAAAGTACGTGTAAATAAATATCCTCATTCTGATGAAAGTTCGAAGCAACGAGTCGAAAGCGCAATAAAAATCACTTAAAATCCGGAGAAACTTTTATCTTTTATATATATATGTATATAGTACGGATAATATTCCTGGATAAAAGAGCGCTCAATATTCTATATATTAGAAGAGCGTAAGATAAAATGAACTAAAATATAATGAACTATAATGAACTATATATGAACTATATGAACTAAATGAACTATAATGGGATTTTGTGATAGAAACTATCGCAAACAAAATCGCACGGATAGAGTGCTCAATGCCACGGCAGAGCGGTATAATTGAAAATAAAATAAACCACGAATTACTTCATCGAAATTTATTCCCTTTAGCTGTTTCGTATGGCAGTTATTTAACTTGCCACACTCGTCAGGAGAATAAATATAGCACTATAGCACAACGGAACTTATACACTAAGATGAATAATTAAGTGTTTAGGTGATATAGTATTACATTAATGACGTTAGTAAGTGTTTATTACGATGGCGGCATGCGGAAATGAATTTGTTTCCTTTATTTAGCGAGCTGAGTTCTGGGTGGAAGATGATGAAGAATTTCTCCGAGAGGCATAAATTACAGCGTTTGGTTTTGTTTGAGTAAGGTTGTGATTTCTTTACAATTTTCCAGTTGGTGGTGTATGGTGTGTTAGAGTCTTTTAGTTTCCATATGTGTTTGCTAAGTTCTGTGGAGTGTTGTTTTGATTTATTTCGGAATGAGCTGGTGTGGTTCAAGTAGCGTGTTTTAAAAGTGTTCTCCGTTAGACCGATGTAGGTTTCTTTGTGTTTGGTTAGTGTGTTGGTGACTGTGGCTTGGTAGACTACCCCTTTGGTTTGGCATTCTCCTTTAGTGGGCATTCCTCTTTCTTCCGGCATTTGCATTTTCTGTCTGTTGTGGCGTTTCTTCTTTGGTTAAAACGGTCTTATTGTGGGTAGAAATTATTGTATCGATGTTTGGCATGCAACTATAACTTAGTTTAAGTGTGTTTCTGTTGAAGATTTTTCTGAAAGGATGGTTTTTTGGAAAGGACCTGTTGATTATACTAGGGAACTTGTGTCCGATGTCTGTGTGGACATTGGAATTGTATGGTGGGTTGTACCAGGTGATGTTTCTATTTGTGTTTCTGTTTTTTGACTTTCGTGTGATTTGTGGGTTATATTGTAATTTGTAGCCTTCGAAATAAATTTCGATGAAGTAATTCGTGGTTTATTTTATTTTCAGTTATATATATATATATAAAATGAACTAAAATAAAATTAACAATTATTTGCTGTCGCTACTCGGAGTTTCACGCCGTAGGGCGATCTTCAGGCAACTGACAGATTATATTTTATTTGCTGACTATATACATCGACTAAAAGGTGTTAGGTTACATGACGGCATGCACTTAACGTATTGGAACGTTTATTTAAAATGTTCTTTTTACGTCCTTTCAGGATAAGTAGCCTTTCTTCACGGCAAAGACGGCAGGTTCTTTGGTTTTTGTTCGGAGGTGGAAGTTGTTTGATGAAGACCCATTTAATGTTGTAGTTACGTTTGTTTTCTTTCAGTGTCCACGTGTATTTAGAAAGTTCTGTCTTGTTGCGGTATTTAATGTTCGTAATTGATTTAATGTGGTTTCGATATCGTGTCTTGAAAGCGCATGCAGTAACACCTATATAAGTTTTTGTTTCGTTGTTGTCAGTCGTTGTAAATCACGTTGGGTTTCAGGCAATTGCCATTTGTCGGGCATAGGTGTTTCTGTCTGAAGTTACATTTCTTTGGGGGGTTGTTCTTGTTCTGGGTTGTTTCTGGGTTAAGTCTTTTCAAAATAGTCTTGTTGTGTCTGGTTATGAAAGTTTTCATGTTTTCGCCGCAGCTGTAGCTTACGCGTATGGTTTGTCAGTTGAATATCTTGGAGAGTATAGTATTTGGTGGGAATGTTTGTCGATAAGTTGTAGGAAGTCTTGGGCGATGTGTGTTTTTACGTTTTTGCTGTATGGTGGGTTAAACCAAGTGACGTTACGTTTTCTGTTGCACGTAGTGTTTACATTGATGTTTGATGGATTAAAGATGAGTTGGGTGGAGAAGTTGCTTTGTTTAAGAGCTTGGTTGTAAATTGGTGCGGCATTTTCGAAGGTGTCTTTGCTAGATGAGAGTGTGTTAATTCGGTTGTTGATGGATGTGGGTAGTTGGCGTAAAACTGATGGTGGGTGGTTGGATGATCTGTGAATGTAGAGGGGCTCGTCGTTGGGTTTTCTATATGGTTGGTAGGTGTCGTTGCTAAGGTCAAAGGTTACGTCAAGGAAGTTTGTGCGTTCATGGTTTGTCATCGCTGTGATTTGTAGTCCAAGCTCGTCAAATAGGTGTGAGAGGGTTTTTCTTTCTTGGTCGCAGAGTCTTCCAGATTTGGTATTTATGACTGCAAGGCCATCGTCACGGTATAAGCCGACGTTGTTTCCGTATCGGTGCTGCAGTTGGTCGAGTAAGAATAGCCCTACAAGCTCGCAAACTTCCGCTCCATCATAGCTGCCCATGGTTACATCAAACGTGTTGGTAGCGTTGCGTTTGGACTATGATTTGTTTTGGTGGAAAAGAAGTGATTTTCTTGCGTGTTTTATAATGGTGTGGTCTTTTTCTGTGATTGTTGTGTATTGTTTAGCCCACGCTAGGCATTTGTCCAGTAGGTGTTCGGTGATCGAATGGTAAAAGTCAACTATGTCAAATGATATGAATGATTTTCTTTGTTTTTCGGTGATGGATTTGAACCAAGTGATAGCATCTGTTGTGTTGCGCCATTGGTTTAGTTTTAGTTCGTTTCGTATTACGTTGTTGATGTTGTCTAGGATGAAACACTACATGGATCAGAAAACGTAACGTCACTTGGTTTAACCCACCATACAGCAAAAACGTAAAAACACACATCGCCCACGACTTCCTACAACTTATCGACAAACATTTCCCACCAAATACTATACTCTCCAAGATATTCAACTGACAAACCATACGCGTAAGCTACAGCTGCGGCAAAAACATGAAAACTTTCATAACCAGAGACAACAAGACTATTTTAAAAAGACTTAACCCAGAAACAACCCAGAACAAGAACAACCGCCCAAAGAAATGTAACTGCTGACAGAATCACCTATGCCCGACAAATGGCAATTGCCTGAAACCCAACGTGATTTACAAAGCCGACGTGACATCGACTGACAACAACGAAACAAAAACTTATATAGGTGTTACTGCATGCGCTTTCAAGACACGATATCGAAACCACATTAAATCGATTAAGAACATTAAATACCGCAACGAAACAGAACTTTCTAAATACACGTGGACACTGAAAGAAAACAAACGTAACTACAACATTAAATGGGACTTCATCAAACAACTTCCACCTCCGAACAAAAACCAAAGAACCTGCCGTCTTTGCCTTGAAGAAAGGCTTATTATCCTGAAAGGACGTAAAAAGAACATTTTAAATAAACGTTCCGATACGTTTAATGCATGCCGTCACAGGGGCGGATTTAAGTGTCATCAAATCCATCACGCGACGAACGTATGAAATGGTGATTAATTATTCATGCAACATACTAAAATTAATAAATAATTAAGTCAACTATCACATATCGTAAGCCAAACGAAAGCATAACAATCAGAATTAATTAATGGCCTGAGTGTACAGCCGTTTTTTAAGGAAAGCTATATAATTAGCCTCGAATATGATCTCAAGCCCACAGATCCATCAAATAGTCAAATCTTAGTCTTCTCATTGGTCTATTGCCATGGAAACTTGCAGTTTTGATGTATCTGTGGGGAGGCCTAATGGATTGACGACTTTCAAGGGCTCTAACAATCATATTTTATGTTATCGACTAGAATTTTTACTTTGTTATTTTACGCTATTTGATACTTTGACTGATTCACAGCAGGGGGTCATTTATTTTGAAGGTCTTATCTTTCGCTACATCGCAAAAATTGCAATCACGCTTTGTTTAAAAAAGTTTCAGTTGTATCTGATATGGATTACGGTGTTCTTCAAGCTGCCTTTGCGGCAGATGATTGTAAAATTTTGGCAGGTTTTTATGTTGATCTTGCCAGGCAACTAAATGAGCAAGATGAGATATCGCTTGAGCAACTATTGGGTGCCATAAGTAGCTCGTCAAACAGCATTAGCAGAAATTATTGCGCGGAAACTTATATTCCTTTGGCTGTTTGAAATCAAAAGGAAAAATCGTGCATAGCTTTGAGGTAAACTATATATTTTGTACAATTTTTCTCATATTTCACTAACAATATGTAAGAATGTAAATATGCATACAAATGGTATTGATGACTTGCCTTGTTTACGTTCGCACGGTTTGCTGGCAGGCAGATAAATCTCAAGGGAAGTTAAGCATTTTTGCTTAATTGTGCTGTGTTTCCAAAACGAAAGCACTATACAAAGTCTGCTTGCTATAGGTTGCCAGCAAAACGTCTGGTTGTATATCACAGGTCACTTGTGTTGTCTAAATCTCATCAACCTTTCAACTTGCTGATTTTTGTGGTTTTAGACTCGCATTTTAAAAACTTTATGAATGTACAGTGAGATAAACTTGTCAAATTTTCAGTTCAACCTGCTTGTTGATTATTCCTTGATTCTTTATAATTCTACTATTAACAATCCTATTTGAATTACTTATATTCATTCCCTGCTTATAGTTGTCAGCACTATTACACATTTCATATAGAGGATGTAGATTTTGTCAATATAAAAACATAAAGTAAATATCATATTTACGCGAGATTTTATTGTCAGTTAGCTATTTTATTACTCAATAAAACTAAATAAGATTATAACATGATTATATAATACATTTATCAAATAATGTCATATATAGAACATTTTGGAACCAAACCCAAAAATTCTTTCATCATCAGCTTCATGTATTTTCTTAGATCAGAAGCTTCAGGGAATTGCTTGTACAGTTCCGTGTCTTTGTCTCTGCTTGGTGATGATAGATTGGTTCCAACTTTAAGAATCTTAACCTCACTTGAGCTTTTCCTGAATGCTCATTTTTACTGTGAGCATCCCTGCTTTTTGTCTGCCATTGAAGAGCATCCTGATTTTTTTAAGGGAAGTATAAAAAATCTTTTACCTTTATCTGTCTCTGTTGAGTCCTTAGATACCGGTGCTAGTAAGGAAAATTTAGTGAAGAAAGAGGCTGTTTTTAATTGCAATGATGGTAAATGGTCATCATTTCTTTGTATTTTGAGTCTGTCTTCAGTTTTGAAAAGATGTATTGTTACATATTATCCGGATTGTGGACAACACAGGCTCAAACTTTTATTTAATCGTGTTATTCAACCCCGCTTGCATACTACTAGGGTTGAAAAAGAAATTCATATTCTATTCTGCCATGAAGGTGACATAAGAACTGGAGAATCATTTCAGCCTAACCATTTTGTCCCTCTTCTTTTCATGCAAGTGCACACAAGCGAAAGTCTGCTGACATTACACAAGCCACAACGTCAGCAAAAAAACGTAAGGTGCCTTCCTTATTTTCCAAGAAGGTGGCAAAATTTCCTTCTGGTAATATTCCAATTATTTCTAACTTTTTACTGCATCAGAAAAACAGCCATCCAAGTTATTTGAAAAAAAGCCCAATGAAACTTTTTCTTCTGCCAAACAAGTTCCTTCTTATATCACGTTGAAACAACCAATTAAGTCCTCCGCTAGTCAATCTTGTCCAGAAAAGAAGTATCATTCTGTGCATAATTTTGATGTTGCAACTTACCAGGATAAAGTTAAAGGCTTAGATACTTCTGGTGTTCTTCAATTGATTAAAAATGTTTTCAGGCCTGATGAGAATTTTTCCTTTCCTAAGACCGGTGGTAGGAGCTTTAGATATGACTGGCTAAAAAAATATGACTGGCTATGCTACTCCCCATCAAAAGATGGTGCATTTTGTTTGTCATGCGTGCTTTTGGTCATCGCTTCCCTGGTAAAGCTTCTAAGATTACAAATTTGTTTTCTAAACCGGTTTCACGCTGGAATGATGCTGCATTTACTTTTAAACGCCATGATGAAGGAGAAGTGGGTTGCATGCCCAAACAAATCCAATTTTATTTGCCTTACGTGCTCAAATGTCAGGGTCTGCGCAACCAATAGAGCTCATGTTAGAAAGAAATCTTAAAAAGGAAATCGATCAGAACAAATGTAAGCTGTCTTCTATTGCTGATTGCATTCTTTTTTGTGGTTGTTTAGGTTTGCCTTTGCGTGGCCACCGTGATGATGCTAAATATCATCCAGAGGTTGGTCAGTATTCTACTGGGGTGTTGGAAATTTTGTGGAGACACTAAATTTTAAAGTTCGTTCAGGGATGGTGTTTTAGGGATCACTTAACATCTTGTGGGAAAAATAGAAGTTACATCTCTAAGACCAGCCAGAATAAAATGATCAAGTGCTTTGGAGAGGTTATTACTGAACAGATTGTCAACGACATTAAGGTTAATAGGTTCTTTTCTATTATAGCTGATGAGGCTGCAGATTCTTCCCATAGAGAGCAAATGGCTCTAATTTTACGTTTTATTGATAAGAATATGGACATAAGAGAGGAGTTCATTGCCTTTCTTCAATGTAAGTGGGGATTGAGTGGAGAGAACCTTGCTAAATTAATTCTAGATAAACTTAAAGACCTTGGCTTGCCAATTGAAGACTGTCGCGGACAAGGTTATGATGGTGCGGGTGCTGTTGCAGGTTGTGTTAAAGGTTTGGCTGCCCAAATTTTGAAGCTCAACTCGAAAGCATTATATACCCACTGTTATAGTCATAGGCTTAATTTGTCAGTTTGTGATTCTTTGTCAGATATTGAGGTTAAGAAAGTACTTAACAAAATAAAAGATGTGACAAATTTTATCAATATTTCTCAAACACGCAATATACCGTTTGAGGAGACTGTACGCAATAGTTTAGAAACGGACTCAAAAAAGACTAGATTGCCAGATGTTTGTAGAACCAGATGGGTAGAACGAGTTAAAGGTTTAGACACTTTCGAAGAATTGTTTGTTCAAATTTTGACACACTGGATAACATGGCAAAAGGTGGCAGTCCCTCTCGCTGCTGATGCATCCTCTTTGCTTGAAGGTCTTTCTGAGTTTCATTTTATCGCCCTCTTGGTTATTACCAGAAATGTTTTGATCTAACGCTTCCTGTTACTCAGCTTTTGCAAGGAAAGAGTATTGATGTTATGGACGGGATTGAGTTGATCTCTTCTTTGAAAAGCAGTGTTGCACATGTGAGGAATTCTATTGATTCATATCATGATCAATGGTACGACATTGCTTTGACGTTAGCGGCAAAGGTTGGGGTAGAAGAATGTAAACGTAGGACAATTGGAAGGCAAACTACAAGGCCTAACGCTCCTTATCGTTCTATCTCGAGTATTACAAACGAATCTATACGATTCCTTTAATTGACCATCTTCTCTCGTCTTTGGATGCGCGATTTGACACGGAAAGTGTAAATGTTTATCAAGGACTAAGTATTGTTCCAACAAAAATGTTTTCTCTTATAAAAAATGGGATTGACTGGAGACATAAATTTAAGATTGTTTCAAAATTTTATGTTGCTGATTTACCCAATCAGTTAGGTTTAGATGCAGAGTTGTTATTATGGCAATCCTTCTGGGAACATCGTAAAGGTCCTTATCCATGTAATGTAGCTACAACTTTAAAAGCTATAAATTTTGATGGTTTTCAAAACATAAAGGTCATACTTCAAATATTAGGAACCCTTCCCATAACTTCATGCGAATGTGAACGTTCGATTTCAGCGCTGCGAATTCTTAAAGATTATAAGCGGAGTACTATGGTTGAGGAACGGTTAAATGGTCTTGCTCTAATGAAAATTCATCAGGAAATTCTTCCAGATGTGCAACGCGTAATTGATAAATTTTCTGTTGGCAACACTAGATTTAAATTTAATTGAAATCATGAGAATTTTTTAAATTTTGTCTTTCTACATCTAAATTCTTTTTTAGTTTATAGATAAAATTGTTGATGTACCTATGTATAAAGGACATGCATTTAATTCTATGCAATAACCAGATTGCTGGCTTCGGCTCTTTAAAGGGCTGTCCATGTCGGATGATGCTTTGAAATTTGGGGCATCATCCTAGGCATGCGGAAGAGCTCTGATATTGGGTGAAACAGTCTGTCATCATCTGATTAAAGGGAATTCATCTTAGTTTTCGCAATTTTATGATCGCTAAAGTTTTATAAATCGCTGCATAAGATACAACGTATGATGTCATCTATGAGGTCATATTTGAGGCCACATATGACGTCATAAATTTTTGACTAACATATGAAAAATCCTAGATCCGCCCCTGTGCCGTCAGGTAACTTAACACCTTTTAGTCGATGTATATAGTCAGCAAATAAAATATAATCTGCCAGTTGCCTGAAGATCGCCCTACGACGTGAAACTCCGAGTAGCGACAGCAAATAATAGTTCATTTTATTTTAGTTCATTTTATCTTACGCTCTTCTAATATATAGAATATTGAGCGCTCTTTTATCCAGGATTATTATCCGTAAAATATTCGCTCCTTCTGAAGTTGAGCGCTGTTATAAACCTGAAAACTCGAGGACAATTATGCAACAGATTAATTTTAACTATTCGCTGAAAAACATTGGCCTACCAGCTAAAGACAGTTATCTCAGAAACCTCATCACCAAAACCCACGACTTTGTACAACGCATGAGATGGAAAGCCCACTTCTTTCTCCGCCACACTGACGACGCCATTCGCACACAAAGACCGCACACTTATGGCTTAAAGACAAAACGAAATCAACCATCAGCTCCATCCTTAAAACCTTTTGAAGACGACGTTTCTTAGTTAATCGAAAACATCGAGTTCCGCAACATCCACAACGATTTTCTAAAATCATTACACAAAAACATGAACAAAATCAACGCATCAAACAACGTCTTCATCTTCGCCGACAAAACAACAAACATCTATGAAATGGACGCCTCAAATTACAACAAACTACTAACAGAGAATGTGACAAAGACATACAAACACACGCAGGAAGATACTGTAGAAGAAATAAATTCCGAACTAAAACTAATCGCTGACAAACTAGAAATCGCCGACAGAATAAACACCAGGAACCATACTCCAGCATTCATATCTTTAAAGGACCACAAACCAGACTTTGAAAACAACCCCAAATGCCACCTTATCAACCCCGCAAAAAGCCACCTCGGAAAAGTCAGCAAATTTATCCTAGACAACATCAACAACGTAATACGAAACGAACTAAAACTAAACCAATGGCGCAACACAACAGATGCTATCACTTGGTTTAAATCCATCACCGAAAAACAAAGAAAATCATTCATATCATTTGACATAGTTGATTTTACCCTTCGCCCTTCGATCACCGAACACCTACTGGACAAATGCCTAGCGTGGGCGAAACAATACACAACAATCACAAAAAAAGACCACACCATTATAAAACACGCAAGAAAATCACTTCTTTTCCACCAAAACAAATCATTGTCCAAACGCAACGCTACCAACACGTTTGATGTAACCATGAGTAGTTAACTAATATATATATATATATATCATCGCAGGCTCAAGCTTTTTTATTATAAAATGTATTATGTCTAAAAGTAGTCATAATACATTTTATAATAAAAAAACCGGGGGGATCGTTTTTGAGGCAGTCAGCGGTAGTAAACAAAAAAATAGAGAAGGTGAGCCTGTGATAATATACATATATATATTAGAAAAGTGAATAAGAGTAATACAAAAAATATAACAAAGAAGATTTCATAAAAAAAAGATATATTGAAAAGAACAATAAAAAATAATTACATTGATGAAAGTCCAAAGTCCAATTTTTAAAAAATGATAATATGGAAAGTCCAAAGTCCAATTTACTGAAGATACAAATTTTCTTGCCTCAATGCTTCATCCACAATAAAGAATCGCTAAAATGAATCAACCTTTTCACCAAATTCTTCATCCCAATACCAGTTAAGCCAATCTTCTATTTGTAAACAAAGACATGGATAAAAACGTGACCCAACTCGTATGTTACACATTCTAATATTTAAAAAATTTTTTTCTAAAAAAATGATGTTAAACACGTAAGTGTCATAATATTAATAAATAATAAAAATTAAAATATGCTTACCAAAAAAGTGGAGATAAAATTAATCAAAAACACCAATATTAACAGGCTGAACTAAAGATGTTGGTGCTTTATGAAGACAGAGGATAAATCCAATATGAAGAAGACCTGTTATGAAGATGTATTGACCATCATATTTCCAAAAAAATTTCAGATCTTGAATAATTGAATTAATTCTACTTTTGAAAGACATCTTCTCTCTTTGAGCGACTGAATATTTATGATACAAGTAGATATAGAAAAAAGTATAAATATAGAGAAAATTGTAAAAAAATGAAATTTATTGTAAAAAGTTGAAAAAAATTGAAAAAAAAAATTTAAAAATGTTAAAAAATGAAAAAAATGTAAAAAATTTCAAAATAGTTTTAATCAAGAAAAAGCAATTTATTACATGTTTTTTACAATTTAAAATGTTATAATAAAAAAAATTTTTTAAAGTAAACCACTAGGTTCACCAAATGGTCGTTGTTTTTCCTCTTTTTTAATAAATGAACCAATGGGCACACCACCAAATCTTGATTGACAAGATGCACCAAATGCTAATGGTTTTCCTCCTTACTAGGTAAATCAAATGTTTTTTTACCTTCACCAAATGCTTCTGGTTTTTCTTTTTTACTAAGTAAATTAAATGTTTTTTGAGCACTAGATTTACCAAATAAACCAGTTGGTTCACCAGATGTTATTTTAAAGATAAAACATTTTTATCTTTTTTTTCTAAATCATTAATTTTATCAACTAATTTGTAAGAATGTAAAAAATGTTCTTTTTCCATTTTTGTTATCACATTATTTATTTCTTTTATTTCTTTTTGCAGTAAAATATTTGTTGTTTTTATAAATGAAGATATTTCTTGTAGTCTTGTTTTTATATCACTATTTTCATTCATTTTTTCTTTTTTTTTGTATTTTCTTTCTGTAATATAACGAAAGTTTGATTAAAAATGAATATATTCAGATTTGAGTTTTGTTAATAACATATCTTACCGTTCTATATTTTCTCTCTTTATGAATAAAATTAACTTCTTTTTCAATTTTTTTTTGTAATTCTTTCTTTTCTTTACAGCAAGTATATGTATGATGAAAAATACAATCTGATAGATATACAGGTAATGACGCGTTATTTAAAAGCTTTTGAGATCTTTGACATTTTTTACAATAAAAACAATATTTATAAAATAATTTTTTATATCTTTCATTTTCAAGAAAATTATCACTTTTATTTTCAAGAAAATAATCACTTTTATTTTGTTCCATTCAAAAATTCAAATTTCTTAAAAAGCAATAATGTTTTTTCTTTTTAACATTTCTTTTTTTTTCTTTTTTTTTCTTCTTTTCTTCTTTTATTGATTGAATTTCTTCTTAATTTTTTTAATTTTGTCTTTGTTTTTAATGCAATATTTATTTTTTGTATTCTTTATCATAAATATAAATAATTAATTTATCTTTTATAAAATATTTTTTAAATTTTCTTCTTTTTATTATAATATTGTTTTTTTTTTCTTCTTTAATTTTTTGTTTTTTTTTTTTTCTTCTTCTTCTTTAAAATTAATTTCTTCCTCAATTTTTTTATTTCTTCTTTTCTTTACAGCAAACATATAAATGATAATACAACAATGAATTTATAAAGAAATAATATTTGTAATCATGACATTTACAATAATAACAATATTTTAAAATACTTTTGTATATTTTGATGTATTGATTTGAAGTGTTTTTTTCTCTTTTAAAAAAATTTACATGAGGTTTTAAATAGGGATTTTTTCATTTTTATTTCTTTAAGTTCTTTGTTGTATATTCTTTTATTTTTTTTCCTTTTTTATTTTTCTTCTTCGATATATTTAATTTCTTCTTCAACTTTTTTCTTTAATTCTTCATTTTCTTTACAACAAAATTCTGCATGATACTTGATAGCATCTTCATTTGATAATGGTGTATGACCAAACCAAATTAACTTAATTTTCTGACTTCGACACGATGAACAAGAAAAACAATATTTATAATGTAATTTATTGTATAGTTTATAGATGTGTTCATATCCCATATCTATTTTTGATTTTAAAATTTTACACTGCAGACTTTATATAGTTTTGTAATAATATAAAGTGTTTTTTTCTTTTTTCCATTTTTTAAATTCTTTTTTGAATTCTTTTTTACTTATTTTCTTTTCGTATTCAATATGATTTATATGGTTAATAATAAATTTATTAAAAGAGAATTCACTAACATATTTATAATTATTTGGTAAAAAATAGATATATATATACGTTTACTACAATTAAATTCAGTTAATAATTCATAAATTTTACCTATTTCATTTTTACCCATATTATTTTATATATAAGTGTGTTCTTTTTGCTGTTTCTCTTAACTCTATTGATATAATATGGAAAAAAATTTAGAACGAGAACAAACATATCTTTCTGAATGGTAAAGAACATCCGAAAAAAAAGGAAAGGCTTTTTAAAAGGTATGATTGTTTGTAATGAGAAATTGACTTCTTCCATTCATGATTATATTCGGATTATTAGATATATTTTGAAGAGTGAACAATTGTACAACGATTTAAGAAATACTCAATGGTATAATGAAGAAAAAAAACGAAGAAGTGGTTTTCGACTAAAATAAATATGAAGATAATGAACACGGTTGTTTTTAAAGAAAAACGTAGATAACGAAGTATTTATTTACTTGCTTGGTTGTTGTTATAAACATTTGTTGTGAAATTTACTATTCAATTATATCAATAGTATCGTTGCATGAAGTTTAGGTTTGTATATTGTATATAAAGATATCAATGGCATCTATCCCTCCTGAAAGCTTGGAAAGAATAAATAAAGCTTACAAGGAAAATGAAAGAGAGAGAACAAAATTTTTAAAAGAAGTGGTGTTAGAAAATGAAGTTACTCTATGTTCATTAATTTATGGATATATCGATTTGTTAAACGATTTGTTAGTTTCATCTGATTTATATAATTATTTAAAAGAATGGCGTTGAGAGGATTTAAAATTCTCTAATATTGTTGGAAGTTATTCTCAAATGTATGTGAATACACTAAAGAAAAATGAAAAAAATCAAATTTATCTTCCTTTTGACTTTTCTGATACCACGTATAAAGATCAACGAACAAATGAAGACATGAACAAAAGTGGATGAGAACTTTTACTTGTAGACAGTGTTTAAGAAACGAATATTTTATAAATTTACCATAAAATGATGAACAATATGATTATTTTAAAATATGTATGCAATCTATAGACGATACTGGTATATATAAAGAGAACGTTTGGATTTGTAAAAAAAAAGACATGGTTTAAATACAGTGAAGGAATTATTAGAGAAGATAAAAATATTTTAAATATGGATAATGGAGAGAGTTTTGTACGGGATATAAATAGATTTTTTGATTTATCTCGTGAGACTAATCAATACATTTTTGGTGAATATTTTAAAGCTCTTAAAGAAGGAGAAAAAGATAAAAAATTATAGCTGAAATATCGTTTGATAATTATAGGAATCAAGTTAGAATCACAAATTACATGTTGGAAAAAATATCACAGAACAAAAGATAAAGGATTTAGAAGAAAGACTTCGAATTGCTGAAGAAAAGAACAAAGAATTTGTAGACAGAGGAGAAACATTATTTAAAAATAATGAAGAAATGAAAATAGTAAATAAATCTTTATGTGAAAAAAAATGAATTGATTGATATAAATAAAACATAGCTGAAAAACTTCAAGAAAAAGATGACGTCCTAGTAGTTGATTAATACATATATATACTCATAACTGTATTAAGAAGAAAATTTTATTATAATTTTTTATTTTAGATGTGTGATGTTAATGAAAGTTTTACGTTTTTTGCATTAAAAAATTTATGTAAAGATATTCAAAATGAAAATAAAATTTTAAGAAAAAAATTGCACAAAACTATTAACATGATGCAGAAAAATGTAAAAGGGTTCAACAAATTCATTTATTAGTCTCAAGAGAAAAAAATTAGAAAAAGAATATGATCATTTTCATCATGAATTTATTTGGAAAAATTTTCCTTATGAACATTTTATAACTATCGATTCAATTGATGATGGATGTGAATAAACAACAATTTTATAGGGAATATATTTTATTTTTTTTGAGTACAATTGAGGAAAAATCTCAAGAAGTGGATGCTTTAAAATTAGATGTTGAAAAACTGAATGTAGAGATTGAAGCTCTTATCCACAAGATTAAAGAGCGAGATATTATCATAAAAGAGCAAGATATTATCATAAAAGAAAAATAAAATAAAATTATAGAGTTAGAGAAATTGATAGAAGAAGAAAGAAAAAATTATTGTATGAAAATGGAAAATAGTCATGATGATTGTCATACTATTTATAATTATTTATTGGTTATATTATGTATTATTTTTATTATTTTAATTTATGTTTGGGTGTTTATATGAAGAACAATAAGAAGAATAAGAACGGAGAAATGGATGATTCCTACATTTGTATTTTACTTATAACTGGTTGTATTTTTCTTAAATTGAACGAAATACATTCAACGAAAGTGGAATTTTTTAATACCAGGATAAGATATTGGAAGAAAATATCAAGGAATTAAAGATTTTATTTGATGGACGTACTTGTAGATGAAATGATTATAACATTTCTTGTGACATATTAGAGAAATTGATAGAAAAAGAAAAAAATTATTGAATGAAAATGGAGAATAATCATGATGACGACGCTGTTGATGTTATTTTTAATTGTTTTTTGTTTATACTTTTTATTATTTTTATTATTTTTTTGTTTGTGTGTTTATATAAAGAGCAATAAGAGCAATAAGAATGGAGAAATGGCTGAAGTAAAGGAAAATGAAAAGGTGAAATATATTGACTTTACTTCATTATATCCATGTTAGAAGAAAACATCAAGGAAGTAAAGATTTTATTTGATGGAATTCCTCGTAGATGAAATGATTATAACATTTCTTGTGACATTATTAGTTTTTTCATTAATTTTTTCGTGGTATATTTGTTATCACTGTTATATTATTGAAGAGGGATTTATGAAAAATATAAAATGCCAAGAAAAGAAAATTCACGAGATACAGGAATTTATAAAAAATACGTATTTGTTAGAAGAAGGAACTATCTGTATTGGAGGTGATGATGAATGGGAATAAGTTAATTCATTGTTATTTTAATGGAATTCATTTGTTTGAATTAGACGAAAAAATTTTTAAAAAAATTTTTTCTAAAAATTATATTGTTGACTTTTTATCAAAGAATAACGCGTTTAGAATTACAGATCAAAAAAAAATTATAATTTTATTTTAAAATATAAATTATATCTCAGAGACTATAATAATATTTACATAAACGAACAAAAATATATAGAAAAAAATATTGGTAAAGAATTATATTTTTTTAAGGGACCATTTATTAATATAACAAAAATGGAATGGGACTAATGAAAAACATTTGTTGATAATTTTGTAAATAAAATTTGTTGATTTTTTTGTAAAAAATAAAAAATTGTTGGTTTTTTGTGGGTTATATATTCATCTTATTTTTCATGTTTTGTATTATTTGATTTCATATACTTTCAAACAACACATCGGTATAAGTTTTTAAGAAAAGATAAAACAAATGGCTCAAGAGTTTGCTATTTACAAAAGAACCTTTAGAGATTTGGTAACAGTTTTACATAGTTATACTAATGGAAAAGCAATTCTTGGAAATAAAGTATGCAGTTTTAATCGTTTTAGCAAAGTATGTTTTTTTTCAAAATCTGTTTACTCTTCATACAATAATGGGTTGTGTTGCAAAGACGAATTGCAAATTAATTTGCAGGCATGTGAAAAATTAGCAAGCGTGTTGAATAAAATTGCTAATAAAGATGAAGGTAAATATTTGTATGAAGTTTTGTTTTCATCTAACGAAAAACGTGTTATTTTGCATCGTGAATCAGGAAAATTAATTTTAAAAACACAAAAATCATCTCGTACTGTTGATGAAGTTTTAACTATTTGTGTTGATGATGATAATGATGAGTGGGATGAATGTTTCAAACCAAGCCATCTAAATGATATTTCAATGATTGATTGGATGGATGAATTTTACAAAGTGTATTTCAGAAAAGATGACAACTTAAAAACTATATCACAAAATTTGCGACAATTTATTGCATCTTGTCGTGATTTATTAAAAAGGGAAGAAGTGAAGAAAAAAACAACCAAAGGAAAGGAAGTTAAAGAAAAAAAAAAGTAAAAAAGAATTGTCGAAAACCGTACCAAGAAAAAAAAGAAAAATGAATGAAAATGTTAATGACATTGAAATTGATAATGATATTGAAGCTATTTATATGTTGGAAGAGTTTTCTAATAAATTGGATATTTTTATATATGATTGCGTTGTTTATCATAGTGAAATTATGAATGAAATTTTAGAGAAAAAAAAGGGCAAAGAAATATGATTTTGTAGAAATTTATAGAAAATATGGAAATGATGAAATTGAAAGAATATATAATGACATTTTTCTTTCAGTGCTTGATTATCACAGCCCTCCTCTTCCAACGGTTGTAAATGACGACAATGAGGAGAACGAAGAAGAAGACTAATTTAATTAATGACGATTTTATAAAAAAAGCCGCAAGATTATTTAAAGGTGAACATTTAGAAGATAATGAACAAAATATATATATTTTGTACCAAAAGAAAAAGGAAAAAATATAATCGTTTAAATATAAATATATGGAAAAAAAAGATTTGTGGAGTATTGATTTAGCTGAAATGAAAGATTTGGCAAGATATAACGCTAATTTGCGATATTTGTTATGTGTAGTTGATGCTTATTCAAGATATGAATTTGTCCGTTTATTACAAAATAAATCTAGTAAAAATGTTATATAAAAATTTGAAGATATTTTACTGAAAGAAAATGAGTTTCCTAAAAAGTAGTATCGGACGAGGAAGTGAATTTCAAGGGATTCGAAAAGAATTGTCAAAAAAGTATAATTTTACAATTTATAATACCTATATTCGTGAAATTAAAGCTACTCATGCTGAAAGATTTATACCAACAATAAAACAGATGATTAGAAGAACTATTGCTTGTTGCAAACGAGAAGCGAAAAAAAAATTTTTAATTATAAAAAATACTTACATTTAATTGTGGAAAGATATAACGAATCTCCTCATTGTGAATTACTTTCCGATAATCTTTCAACATATGATGTCTATTTAGGTGGAAAAAAAATAAATTACATCAAAAGACTGTCTAATTATTTTAAACAAAAAACGGGATAAAAAATTAAATATATTTAAAAAAATGATAAAGCGCAAATTTCAAGAATTAAAAATAATATTTTTGAAAAGGAAAGTTTAAGACAGTAGGTTAATGAGATTTTTTATATAAATAAAGTTTTGTTGACAGATCCTGTTACTTATAAGCTTTGTGATAACAACAGTGAGGAAATTGAAGGGAAGTTTTATGGTGAAGAATTAAAAAAGGTTTAAAAAATGAAAAATATTACATTAATTAGTAATGTTAATAATAAAAATGGTGAGAAAAATTATATTAATCATATTACCACAACATTACCAGGTCAAATTATGCAATAAATAATAAAAAATACATATCTGTGTTAAATGTTTTTTATCCAAAAACAGCAAAAAATATTAATGAAGATGAATGCTGGTGTGATTTGGAATTAAAATTTTCAAAATACTTTATTCAAACGGATGATACCACTAAAAATATAGATAAAAGTTTATATCCAACTTTGAAGTTTAATTTACCAAGAATTAAAATACCATCTGGAATATACAACAATAAAAAAGTTTTAACGCTTTTAAATGATTATTTAAACGATTTTAATGTTTTTTTTTAATAATAAAAATGGAAAAAATAATATAATTTTAACAAATGAATATACTTGTTACTATGGTCAAGGGAAAGAATCTTATATCAAAAATGGAAAAAAATATGATTTTAAAAATTATATTTGGACACGTCCCGTAATGAACAAAATAGAATATATTGATTATGCTACAGGAAATAATACCTTGGAATTTAAATTGACTTTTTCAAAAAAATTAAGTTTTATCTTGGGGTTGAATAAAGAAAAAATAAAATATACATTTGATTCTGGTTTGATTCTAGCGAACGTAAATTTTTAAAAAAAATTAAAATATTTCATTGTCCATATCTTCCTGATGAGACAATTGCGATAAATAAAATGTTTATATATTGTGATAAAATTTATAGTGAAATTGTTGGTGATTCAAGAAATGAATTGTTATGTATTGTCCCTTTACATTATGCATATGAAAGTGGAGACGATTTGTTTGTGTACAACCCTCCAACTATAAAAAAACAATTAATTTCTTCATTTAATAAAGATTTAACTATAAAAGTGTTGGATCATCAGGGCAACTATATACCGTTTGATTCTGGAAATATAACGTTGAAATGCCAAATTGATTGAAAAAAATGGAAATTAAGTTACATCCTATTAAAATACCTAATCATAATTATGCTTTATCTCGAATTTTTTTGGCCAGATATAGATATATTATATCCATTTATTTATCAGGATTTAGTAAAAATAATAAAACTTTATATCGAATAAAGAGTTTAAAACCACAAAATTTCAAAGAAGGAGGATTTAAATTAAATATCTATTCAGTTATTCAATATGATTTTTTTACTAATACAAGAGGAAATGTACAAAAAATACCAGATCTTGGTGATTTAACTAATGTGAAAAATTGTATACCAGATTGTATAAAAAATACTGATAAGAAGTCGAATAATATTAATTTTTTTTTTATTAATGCATAAAAAATTTTTCTTACATTTAAATGGAGGGTTAGCTAAATTAGATGCTGTTGCTAATTTTAATTTGCAATCAATGGAATAATGGAATATGAAAAAGCTCCTTTGATTCTGTTTTCAAAATATATATGATTTGAATTGGAGTATGATGATTTAGATAATAACTATATCACCGACGAAGAACTAGATATATTTCTGGACTTAAAATTTGAAGAAAAAGATGAATGAAGAAAGAAAAATTAATTTGTATATATATTATGAACATGTATTAGAGGGTAATGGAATGAAATATTGTAATCCACATTTTAATTATATAAAATATAAATCTAATTCTATCACTGAAAAAAAAGGAATTTGTCCACCTACGGGCTTAACAGATGTCACACTTAATAATTTATTAAAAAAACAATTATCAGAATATACTGTAAAAGAGAAAGAAAAGGAAAATAAAAAAGATTTTCCAAAGAGAAAAATAAAAAGAATGGATGATGTTTTATTGAATTTTTTACAGAAATAAGTTGAATTTCTTGTAAATAATATATATTTATAAGCTATTAAAAAATTATCATTTCATTTTATATCGTTTGTTGGTTGTGTGAACTTCTAACTAACAAAAATAATAAAAAAATGGCAAGCGTTAGTGAAAATGAAATTGATAAAAACGATCATGTTGTAAGCAGTAATTTAAATTTATTTCAACCAGTTCCTCGAAATCACACATTTTTAGAATTTAGACCTATTTATTTAAATCCCGAACCTGACGAACCTTATGCAAAAAAATTCGAATGTATAATGTCGAAATCCGAATATGGCTTGATGAGAACTGATGACTTCGATATGAGTGCTAGAACAAAATTAATGGCTGACAGAACTTTATTTATTAATTTAAACATATGCGTTAATCCAAGACCTCTAACTAACATGTGGTGTAATATAAATTTATATATTTATGATGTTTTAGTAAATAACATTACTAATCAGTATAATTGAATTTCATATTTAAAAAATATTTTATAAACCCCATATGAATCACGTGGCGATTTAGGCGCTGTGAATCTAGATATATTGGATGGAAGTGGAAAAATGGATGCAGTAAATAAAATTGCGTCAAATACGACTACAAAAGAGGAAGCTGATTTAAATGGAAAAACTACACGAGTAAAGCTTATAAATAATAAGAGTTGCAAAACTATAGATCAACTTGATATGACTTTGATAAATGGATATGTTAAAACAACATGGAGAACATCAGCTAGTGATTTGAAATTTCAATTTGCAAGAGCAGAAAAAACAAATTATTTGATGGGTTTAGCTGGTGATAATCCTCAAAATTACGATATTCATCTTAAAGATTTTAAGATAAATACTAGAATGTTTAAACCAAATGAACAATTGAGTAGAGTATAGCTAAATTATACTTTTTTGACAATAATAAACTGATACAAGAAAATAAATAGTGTCATTATTTTGTAAATAATATGAGAGTTGTTACAAAAATTCTTCCTATTGTATTCCAAGCAATCAACTGTTATGATGTATTCACAGGGAGTTTACCATTAAGAGTTTTTATAGTTTTTCAAAAAACAACAAGATTTAATGGTTCATATCAACTCAATTGTCACTTATATAGATTATTGAATTTCCGTTATTGCTGTGCACGTACTAATCGTGCAGTAACACATGAGTATCGCGGACGAAAAGAAGCATATTGGAATTTAAAGAAAATTTTAAATAAAAAAAATGAAAAAATGAATTTTGATTAACTCCCGATTTAAGTCTGAATGTGGAATTATCAAGTTTGATTTATCCCCTAATCAAGATAGTTTCACCGAAGTTTTACCGGGTCAAAATACAGGGATTTTATTTTGATATTAATTTAAAATCAGCATTAACTGAAGCACATACGATGATATTTTTTGGAGAATTTAGAAATCAAATGAATTATGGTTATAAAATTCCTATATATTTTCAATATCGATTTTGATTTTGTTATTATTGTTGTGTATTCAACATGGGAATAACAAAAAAATTATATAAATTAATGAGAAATAAAAAAATCTAAAAAGAAAAACTATAAAAGTAATTGATATTGATTTTTCATTAAAAAAACAAAATGTACGCGTTGATCCAGTAATAAATCCTAATTATTTATAATGGATGAAAAAGAAAAGGTAAATGAATGGGAAAAATATGATATGGAAAATGAAGATAATAAACAAAATGTGGAAAAAATTGTTAAAGACGAAAAGAATTTAATTAAAGAAAAAAATAAATTTGATGAAGAAAAATTTGATTCTGATGATGATGATGAATATGATTTTGATGATGATGATAATGATGATTAAAATGAAGATGATGATGACGAAGAAAATATTTTAAATGAAGAAGTTTTAAAAGCAATTGTCAAATCAGTTGAATATTCAAAACAAAAGGAAAAAAGTGAAAAAAATGACATTATTCCAAGTTTAAAACTATTTATTAATTCTAGAGTAGAAAATAAAATAAAATTAATTAAAAACAAGAATATATTTAAAAATTTGATTTTTATTTTAAAAAATATTTTGAATGATAAAATAATTCTGCATGAAGAAATGAATTCATATCATAAGAAAATGTTAGTAAGAAGTTTAAAACAAAAAAACAGTGATGATATAAAACATTTTTATGTGAAGATGTTCAAACAGGGTACTTATTAGAAGATGCTTATAACATAATTAAAATAATGGTAAATGATAGTGTTGAGAAATTTGGTCTTGTTGACACAAGTCAAATAATAAATTAATGCAGAATTGAAGAAGACGCGAGGAAGATGATTTGATTAATGGGATAACTAATAATACAAAAAGACATGAAGTAATAAAAGCATATAATATATTAAAAAAGAAAGAAAAATAAAAAGGAGAAATTTAATTTTTTGAATAAATCAGATGATTTAAGACGAGCTGAAAACGAGGACGCTGTAGAAACAGATGATATAATGGATGATGGTGATACTCTAAATAGATGGTGGGGTACTCCTTTAAAAACAATAATAACAAGGGGTTCAAAAGCACAACATCACAATTTAATTTCAAGATTTTGATAATCAGGGCATAAACAAAAAGATTTAAAATAGGGAAGAAATTTATTTTACCTACTTTGATTTAGTGAATGATTTAATATCTAATAGAAAACATTAAATCTCAAAGAACACGAATTAAGATCTATTTTACCTTAAAGTTGAAAAGGAATACCAGTTTCATATATTAAAATAATATTAAGGAGATGTATATAAATTCTGATGCAAGCAATACTAGAAGACGAACTTCACTATTACCTTTTTATCTACTCCTTCGTCACTACTATCTCAGCTTCAACATCGTCATCTACACGTACCGCCATTATTAACTCCTGATCGTCTATAATTTTAGGGAGTTATACACACCATCGTTTTTTGATTTTCTCAACGAAAATCATTGAGAAGTAAAACATTTCATATATAAAATGGATATAAATTGTATGTTGGAAAATTTTTAACAACTGATAATTTAATAAATTTAGGAATAATAATAAAATTATTAAAAAAAATTCAAGGTGTTTTCCAGCTGATTACTAACCGAAAATAATTTTAAAGAAGGTGGATGGATATGAAATACAGATACTAGCGATAAACCAGGTCAACATTGGGTAGCAGTGGAAAAATGGGAAAAATTAATACTTTTTGATAGTTTTGGATTAACTCCAGAACATTATAAAAAGAAAAGATGGAAAAAATTTGCAACTGATAAAAAAATAAAATTTTGAAATATTTTCTTATGAAAGACGTCAAAATATTAATACAACCACTTGTGGAGTTTGGTGTTTCTTTTTTTTTGTTAAAAAAATGTTTAAAAATGAATATTTTAAATGTAATTAATCATAATTCGACTTTAGAAAATGATAAAAATTGTTAAGATTATCTAAAATGTTTTTTCCAAGAATTAAAAAAGTGTATGCACGAAAATGTAAAAATGCGAGAAAAAAATACTCAAATATGTTGTAGTTATAAAAGTACATTTAAAAAATAAAATTATATTGTCGTCATTTTATCAATATCTATAATTCCAAAACTTTTCATTAAACTCTTTCATAACATAAAGTTCATCTATTGTATAATCACTGAATTTGGAATCCATCATGAATCTTATAAACAGCGGGAATACAACTTCATTCAATGTAAAGCGTACTTTAAATCGTTCTTGTAAAATACTATGACAGACAACACTTTTCTTTTTCTTCTTCTTCAAAATCTTTATATGAAACACGAAGTTCGGTAATTCGTAAATCAGACTTGCTTAGAACTTCAGAAAAACAATGAATATTTAACAAAGCAATTCAAATCTTTTATCACATTCAAACAAAATGTTTACCTCGCTCAGGAATCAATGAATTTTTAAGAAAGTAGCTCCAAACTTTTGTGACAAAGTTTTATCAATATATATCTCTTCGTCCTTTTGTTGACAAATGGGACTTCTACATTCTTTTCCTTTTTTTATTTACTATGTCTTGAAACACATAAATTCACACCAAAATTGAAAAATGGGAATAGTGTAATTATGCTCAAAAAGTTACAATCATTTTATAAATAAGATGTTTTCGTTAGAAGTATTATACAAAATTTGAAAATTGACTCTTTTTATACAAGTCATTTAGCGAAAAGAACTATCTTTATTTAATAAAAATATATTTCAGAAAATAAAATTAAATATTTATATCATATATTGTTGTCAGTTCATTGGGAAAAATATCTTTCCTAATTCTTACATTATGTTTACTTTTATATGATTGTCGAAAACAATATAACCATGATCATTCTCATTTTATATCATCTATTAAACATTCCATGAAATTTTTGATAAACCCTTATTAAACAATAATGTTTTTAAATTCCTATTATCTCCTACATTATTGAATACAATAAATGTATTGACTATTTGTTCTGGCTGTTCTTAATTTTGTATTTCCGTAATTTAAATTTTGACATGTAAAATATGATAGAAAAATCCTCATGATGATAGTCTCGTGTAGCAATTTCATCCTATTTTTTGTAATATCTTTATTATCTGTTGCATTAATCATGGACCTCCCACCAGGTCGAACGGGCTTTGGTTGAGGGCGAGAAACCGTGTTTTATTATATGAGCGATGGGCCCCAAACGCGCGTTTGTTCGCGAGGCGCCCTTTATGACTGAGACACAGCCGGCAGTCGATGAATCCTGTCACGCTTTATGAAAAGAAGCTTTCACTGTCACACTTTATTCGCTGTTCCGTTTTATGAAAGCGAAGCTTGCACTATAACGCTCGCTGTGGTACTACATGCAGGAGCCTTGCCCTTAGCGTGGAGCAGCTCTTCTGCGAGGCATTTATTTCTTCGCCTGTGGCACTGGCTGCCTATGCCCGTATGCTGGGGTAGGGATCCATCGGCCGCAATCCACATCCCGTGTCTACAACGGTTAAACGATGTCATGTTAACATGCTTGCCGAAGATCTGATGCCCGTGATTGCGCAGTATATGTATCCATACCGGACGCGCTTTCTTTTGAAGCGCCTCTTTGCACTCGGCATGATTGATATGCTTTTAACGACAGCTTTTTAACACCTTTGGCTTTGCGCTCCTCTAGACCATTGGCTTTCAGGATTGAGTACATCTTGGGCCTGGCCCACAAACTCAGCGATAGGCACCACGACGCACTCGTCCTTCATTTTCCTCAGCACCTTCTTGTTGGTGGTCCTGAACAGCGGATGGTTATTGGGATAGTTGCTGGTGTCGTACTGACCGGCTTTGCACCTCATGTCGGCGTACACATCCTCGTCTGGATCTCAGCACAAGCTGTCAGTGTCAGTGTAGAAGCTCTGCTGACCACCCGTACTGCATCTTGAGATGGTTGTAAAACCAGTCGTACATCAGATGCTTCGAAGGTCGAGAATGCTCATACCCACGCAGACAGGCCAGTTGAGCAGCAGACTGGTTTTCATGTGAAAGGCTGCGGATCTCCCGCATCGCCAAAGATGAGATGCCAATTGAATGTCGGCTTGGTAATAAGTTTGCGTCTTAGTCTCGCTTGATCGGGCAGCTTCACATCAACGCTTCACGTTGTCTACCTTCAGGCACTCGGCGCTAACGGTTGGAAGGTGCTCGTCTTAGCTCTTCTGGGTACTCCAGATCGACTTCGAGAAGGTAGCCCTGCTTTGCATCCTCAGGCTGGTCAGGGCCGCCTTCGCATCCTCTTGGTCGACCCTCGAACGCGCCTGTCGGAAATGTGTTGCCCAGCATTATAGATTATTGGCGTCGTTGTACTGGATCAAGCTTTTCCCTGCACCGTAGTCTGCCAGATTAGTGTTGTTGGCCTCGGCGAAGCACCTGCTGGCCATGCTGATATCACCACGCAGGCACTTCTCGACGAAGATATGCATATCTATGTCGGTGAGCAGCTCGATCTACCCTGTGTGCTTGATGAGAGCATCCCAGCTTAGACTCAAGCTCGTATAATAGTGGGTTGGGTCTTAAGCTTATACCGCTCGAGGCACAGTTTTCAGAAGTTCTCAAAGACGCCGGCGATGAAGGGACATCGGTCCGAAGGCGTCGTGGTAGTTGCCAAGAGTTGTGCAGCCGAATGCGTCCCAGCCCTTTTCCGTGGGCGTAGTCGTCATTAGTATTGCATTTGCTGGAGAAAGTTCGGCGGAAGGGCCCCTCGTCGAATCTGGACCAGACGTCCATATACTAGTAGGTAGATCCCTTGCGCAGCAGAAGCGTACGCCTCTTGTGGTTTGGCTTTAAGTCTGCTGTGATGCGCATGTGTTCAATGATAGAATTCATTTTGCTGTAGTCAACACAGAAATCTAAGCTCGTCAGTGGCGTAGCTAGCGAAAAACATTTGCTCGGGCTCACGAGGCATCACCATTGAGTTCTATAAGACCTGGAGGGGAAATGTCAACCAAATTACTATAAATTATGAGCGCGACGCCGCGTGGTCAAAAACATGGCGGATTTTGGTTGTCGAAGTCAGCGGAAAGATGCGGGTTCATAAATTAAATTTATTTTCGACCACCCGGGTTTGACAACCACAATTGCGATTATATAAAATATCAATGCCAAGTACAAAAACTTTTAGAAATTTTATCTTTAAAAAAATGCTGCAAACTTGTTTAGTATACGGATGCTGAAGTAATGCCAGAAAAAGAAACATTTCATAACACCGGTAAGCAACATAAGATTGTTTACTATTTAAAGTGTTCTGTCTTGAGTCAATACATGAAGTGTGATGTTATATATTTTGTGAATGTTTTACTCCTAAGTTATAAAATAAGTTATGTTTATCCAGTCTTATTTGTTCTTTACTTTATCGCTTGCTAGACGAGGCGAAGCAACCAATTCTTATTGTGATATGCATATCTTAAAACTCCTTGTTTCAACTGAGTTTACCTTCAAGAAATGGAGGATTTTTTATGATATTTTTCTGAAAATATGAAGCAAATATTAAGAACAGAGCTCTATTGAAATCAAATGCAGTGAAGGATTAATTAATGAACTCTTTGGTACATGTCGTAGAATAAAAAAATATCTATCTTAAACAGCTAGCGTGGACAATTTGACAGATTATGGACAATCATGATGATGGTGTGTAAAAAACAATGTTTGCTTTATGCTAAAAGTTTTGTAAATGTCATCTGGTGTTTCTGTAAATGAATTGTTGTTATAAGGTTAATACATCAAAATCAAGATAAAACTTTTTGTTCAATAATGTGCCAAATTATGCGCCTACCTTGAAATACATGCTCAAGAAAAGCTTATGATGACATGCATGAAACATTAAAAGAGTACTGCATCATGTGACAAAATCCATATTTTTAATTCCAGGTGATTAAAATTCACATAAGATGCATTGGTTGCAATGAAGTTGAATGTGGAAGAAGCAAAAATTGATGGCAAAGAAATGTTTATGTCTTTTGAAGAATTACGATATCATTTAAAAGAATAAGAATAGCAATCTAGCAAAACAACATCTGTCTTCGATACAGAGACTTTTCAATTATGTATAGTTTCTTTGTACAAAATACTATTTTAGATAAACTTGATTTTAAGTCATTCACAAACATTTTACCAAAGACAAAAAGAAAAATTCAAAAGGCATAATATAAAATTAAAACTTTGTCAAATTGTTTTGAACCTAAAAAATTAGTATATGTAACTGTAATTTGTAAGGACACAAGAGAAAAGTGATGCACGAAGGTTTACATTTTTGAGAATTGATATGTTCTTCCTGACATACATTACACAAGGCCATAATATTATAAATAATGACTGTACAATAACAATTATACAACATGCTAAAAATCTTCCCCTACATCATAATTATTTAAACAAGTTTGCCTTCATGCAGCGATAAGAAAAGTGCTATGTCAGAGAAACCAATGCACTTTAATCTATGAAATCGTATTTTCAATGGGAAAATAATGTAGTTCTGTTCAGTAGTATATTCGTGGTTTTCAATGACAATCCAGTTTCTAATATCTTGGCTCAAAACAGAACCAGCAACATGATTATAGAATTTCTGAATTTCATTCCTTTGCTCTCCTAGTTCAATATCTTTTCTTCATAAGTTCTCAGTAGATTTATCATAATATCATAATACCTTATAAGACACCCAGAATCAATCCTACCAAAAAATAACTCAAAAAATCACATAGCTACTTATACTATATTTCCAGTCGACTTAAGTCGTAGGGGTAAGCTAACTTTTTCTATTTCCTTTTTGGAAATTTTACCTAAGATTTACCCGTCTATTCTAGAAGGACAGTTGCACGAAGCTGTTAAAAAATAGTCAAAAACACAAGTATCGCGCATGGGATTATGCATTAAAGTTTAACGACATTGACAGTGTAAAGAATGCCGTTTGATATTTATTTATCATATAGCCCAAGCATTACTTGACAAAATATACTTTATTTTTACAAAATCAGGCATTATTTTCAATATTTTGTGCTTAACGGTATCATAGTTGTTTTCGCTGGTTGTCATTAATATAAGCAGTACTAGAAAGCCAGATTCGGAGGAAGGTAATGTTAAATTTTTCTCAAATTGCAAGTTTTCACAATCAAAATCCATATTACCGCCATGTTTTTGAACACGGTTTCCAGGCCTCTATTCCCTCAAGGTCTTATAGAGACTCAATGGGCGCCGAGGAAAAAAATTTCGAATTTTGGCTCCCTACAACGTTGGAAAGCGTTATCGTGGAAAGCAAATGCGTGATATTTATGCAGGAATATAACCATTTTGGTTAATTTAAATTGCAGAAGGATCTTATAGTAAAGCAGAGAACAGTTCAAAAATAGTTGCAGATATGTGATTTATTTTCTCAACACCACATACATAAATAGATACCTATGTACATCTTTAAAGAAACTTTGACAAAAGAACCGAAAAGGCTCAGATTTGTCATAAACAACTATCAAAAGTTGGGTGCCGTTCATTGTCGTGCTGAAATGACAGTCATCATTGACTGCATTAAAAGTTCCTGAAAAATTCTCACATGCCATGGACGTAAGACATCATCAGCTTGCTATCAGCCATATATGAATACCTATTTGTATAAAGAAGCAAGTCTCAGTGGTTTTCAATGAACTTCTTTACTACCTCATCATGCAATGTGTTGTTTGGCGTCTTCTTTGTCTGAGAGTATGTCCTTTTGAATGAAAATCCTGCAAAGAGAACTAAAACGTCCTTGGCTCATAGTATTTCTAAGATAATTTTTTCCCTCTTCAAAAGAGAAAATGACCTCTCAACTGAAGTACTTGTAATTGACAAAACCCCATTTATCTTTACCAGTTTTACAACTTCTGGAATACTAGATTGAAAATGGAACTAAAAAATATATTTCAATAGTTCATCGCATGAATCACGGTGAAAGTCTTTATCTCTGTAAATAAAACAAAGTTGGCTAACAAGCATTGGTATGTCAAACATATCACTATAAACCTCCTTTAGAAGATTTATCTTTTCTGAGGGCACTTCACCTTTCCACATTTTAAACACCCTAAGGTTAACAAGGTCTAAAATCTAAAACGCTCCATATCCTGAAATCGCTCAGTCAGCATAGTCACAATTGTGTCAAGAATTTCAAAATACATTTGTTTTAATTATGCCGTTGGTCATACCTGGTTACTGGTGGTCCCACTTTCTCAACAGCCAACACCTGACAATATTCTGTATCATTTTCAGAGAAGCAAAAGGGCTTGAATCTCTCAACCCTACTCACTCCATAATGAAGGTCAGTGTCCTTGTCTTGAAGATAGAATAAAGTATGGTTGACTGCTCAAGAATTCTCTGAAGACAAGTACCAAGAAACAGAACAAAAAGAAGCCATTAAGGTAGTCAAGTAAAATAGTAGCCTTACTTAATGTTTCATCTTCCCTTTTTTCTTTTTGGGGAATTGCTAGGAAGTAAAAGGTTGAAAGCCCTAATATTAACAAAGAAAATCTTAACAGGTGAAATGGAGGATGCAGCTTGACATAATACTAGATTTAGTCTATGGGCAGCACAGTGAACAAATAGAGCATAAGGATAATCCGGCTGAACTTGAGCTTGAACACCATTGAGATGACCAGACATAACAGATGCACCATCATAAGTCTGTCCAATAAATTTCTCTTTCACATTATTATATTGACAACTTATCCTTAACCACTGATGATATAGCAGTTGCAGTCCTATCACCTAACATCAACAAACCCAAGCTGTCTTTCAATGACACTTTCCCTTTGTCCATTCGAACAATTACACTCAATTGTTCTTTGGTAGAAACATCAGTTGCCTCATCAACCTGTATACTTAAGAAAGTGCAGCAATCTATTTCCTTTAAAATCTCATCCTAATCTTATGAATATCCAGAGACTCCAGTAAACCGCCCTCCTCCAGCAAGGTTGGTTTCAGCAAGCCTGCCATGTTATTGCCTTTCAAATACAGAATCCATCTTGTAAAACTTTCAAGTAGCTCTCTATAATTTCTTCTATTCTTGCCTTGATTCATCATGCACCCTAAATACAAGCTCTTGCCTATACAAGTATAAAACAGCTTCTGTTATGGTTTCAACATTTCCCTGTTTTGCCTTACCTCCTCGTTATGACGCTTAATCTCTTCACGTCTAGCTTGTGACACGAAACAGTCGACGAGGCTGAAAACCATGAGTCTTCCAGGTCTTATGTACCCATGTGTGATTTTGCCTTCTCATGTTTCTTACAATCGGATAGGAAATTCTTCAAGTTTTTGAATCCCGTCTGCGTCCATGAAGATGACGATCAGAGGCAAAACAAAAGACAAGGCCTAGAGAACAATGCATTATTTCTGAGCTACCACAAAACCAATCTTTCTTCTACCAACTTTCCTGAAAGTTTCTATTGCCTGTAGTCGCTTGTAAATTTGGAATTGGCCGCTGCTTTACAAAGCATATTTTGCTCGCCTGATTGTCGAACAGAAAATGGTTTCTTTGTAGTTCACTTATTATATCGATTTCATTAGCGAAGTCATTGTAATGTATTATCACGAATTCCGACGTATATTTCGAAAGCTCAAAATTCAAGTCACGCTTTTTAAAATGAGCCCGACTATATGTTGTTAATTAAACGTTTGAGTGTGTTCACAGCTAATCTCAACCAATCAGATTACAGATATTTCCACTATGTAGTTTTATTGAAAGCTATGGCACGTCAAACATAACAAAGATGTATCGAGAATTCCAACCACTAGTCGAGAATCATAAGTGACATATAGGAAAAGCAGAGCGTGTGTATGGAAAGCCATAGTGGACAAAGTAGTCAGGAATTCCAACAAGGTGGGGATTTGATATTCTTTTATTGTTTTGGAGTAAAATCTCTTGAAAAATATATAGCAGTATATACATGTTCTAGAGATGGAAAAAGATTACAATATATAATATAAAGCTTTTATACATTGAAAGGAGAAAAATTGTGTAATCTATATTTCAGTAATTGTCATAAAGACTTATTCATATATTGTATTTATCAGGCAAATTAAGTTCAATTTGGAGAAAAAAATCCGCCACTGTGGTCATAGATGAACCCTTGAAGCTAAAATGGAAGCCATTAATAAGCAGCTTGATGATGCTGTTGCAGAAATGACCAATCCTAGAACCTTCTACTGAAATGCAAAACAGCCAGTGTGAAATGTTTAAAATAAACTTGGAAAAACCATTTTGATTTGAAGGGTAACTGATGTTTTCCATGCATATGAAAGTAAAATGAGTCAGACATTGTTAAAGCTATTGACCCAGTTAAAGAATCAAAAACTGTTTGAAATACAAATAGTTAAATGTATCCTTATGAGGCATAAATTAACAATTTTGTAAAAGATATAAAATTAGGTTTTGTTTAATATGCAGCCTTTTTGTATATGCATATAGGGATAAGGTTTTGTGAATTTTTGTCTGAGTGAGTGTGTCTATATGTAAATATCATACAGAAATCACCATACCAAACAGGAAAGTACTTCCATTCCATATCAATAAAGACTGTGGAAAATATGAATGTATTAATATCTTATTGCCAAATATATGACTTAAGAAAATAACTAAATCCTACAAGCCATAAAAGTAGAGCTAGCTAAATTAAATCACTTTTTCATTTGTACCAACTCCTTTTGGTTTAGCCAAAACAGTTAATTAATGTGCTTATAGTATCAAAATCAGATGTTAAAATAAATACTTAAGTTACTAGAATGTAGTGACTCTAATTATTTACCAATCTTAATATTGAACTCTTAATTTATTGCTCAAAGTTTTAGAGTCACCAATGCAAGAGCAGTGTGCAAATTATGGTGTGCAATATACAAACATCGTTTTAGCTAAAATGAAAACAATTGCACATCACTTTTCAAACGATGTGCAAAAATCAGCATTTAACGAAAAACACTGTCGTAAATCATATGCATTTGTTCACGTTTGAAAATAGTAATTTAGCAATGGCTCTATACAATAATTAACTTAATGTCGATATGATTATGCCTATAATGAAACACTTTTGTCAAAAATTGCACATCGTTTTTCTGAACTAATTCGCACACTGCAAGAGAATCGATTGCAAATTTCTGAGATCCCAGTTCTTGCTAGGGTACCTGATGCATTTGAAGAACAATCAAATGGTAACCTAACAATATGAAGCCACATTTTACTTTGTTACTATAATTAGATATGCCTCCCCCACAAATCATTCGTAGATTGAAATGATAGGCTCACAAGGGTTTTAATGATAGTAATAGTGTCTATCTTTTAGAGCCAGTATATGTAGAACAATCTACTGGTGTTCCACAACCGCCAATGTATCAATCTTCTTCCTTACCTGAACCAAGTCATGGGGATGGTAAGTCAATAAAATTAAGATGATAATGCATTAAAAACCGAGCAAAAATGTCTTATTCATTTGAGCGCTTCCGGTTCCATTAAAATCAAAAAGATTCAGGTTTTTTTCATTTTAAGAATGCTTTTATAGCATTATCCAACTTAGTGTACCCTTTGATAAATTAACACTTGTGAAGTTGTAACGTGAGAGCTGTTACAGTACACAGGACAAACGTTAAAAACGACCTTATAGTACTTTTCAAGACCCAAACATTTTGAGCAGTGTTTTAATGTTGACTGTCATTGGTTTTAACGGTTTGCCTGAAACGGGTGAATGAGTGGGTAGCCAGGGAGGTCCTTACGAGCTTTGGCAGTTTTTTGGATTCATTGGCAATTGGTGTGCTTGAAAAATTGCCTTCAATCAGGCAAGACCATCAAAAATGCAATGGGTTGCAATTGTTAAATTTCTTATTTATGGCTACACAAGGAAAAATATTTCCCAATATCATTTTCCGTAGCATTTATAGCTACATGTCTTTTGAGGAAGAAGTTTAAAAGCGTATGACTTGATACAATCCTTCAGAATGTACATCTGTGATGATGAACGTGAGACCTTTGATAAGTGTATGAACAAGGAGTTATCTCCTAATGATGATGAAGTCCTAGAACTATTGAGTTCGTACAAGTGCTTCCGCATGCCTAGTGAAAACGTTATGTCCATATTTTGTGAGATTGCACATCAAGAACTTGTGCAGAAGCCTAAATATGTAGTTCACTGTTGGATGCCTTATATCCATAAATTGAAGTCATTTCCTCATTATCAGTCCATCAAAGAGATTAGAAAACTGTATCACGAAAACGTAAGGTTATAAAACTACTCAAATGCGACCAAATAATGATAATGAAAACCAATGTATGGCTTTTTAAAGCAGTACATTAAGTCTTTAAGGGATCAGTCTTTAGCACAATTTCTTCAGTTAACTACAGGTAGCGACATTATTGTAACTGAACAAGATCAAGGTAGAGTTTGTGGTTACCCAGGGTTTTGCTAGGCGACCAATTGCGCATACATGTGCACCATTGTTAGAGCTCCCAAGTACGTACCAAGGTTACAACGAGTTAGCCGAAGAGTTCAGCAATGTCTTAGCTGATAAATTGTCTTGGTAATTCCACATTGCTTGCAACTAAACAATTATGTTAAGGTTAGGTTAATATTTCGTTAAGTATGGAATACACCAACTAGTTTCAACATATTTGTGATTCCAATTTTGAATTGTTGTTTTTTCTACGGAATATATAGTTTAATAACGAAAATGTTATGTTAATGAACGTGATTTTTATATCGGAAAATATTAGAACTGTACATTCTATTCATTGATTGTTGTTTCGCTTTGGCACAGAAACAGTACAGTCGTTATCACTAATTAAGAGAGTTTCACTTTCGTCTAAATCCGTGACGGCACCAAGTTCGTCTTGGTCACTCTTCTACCAGTATATTTTCATTGCAATTGGACATAGCTTCACTGATAAATAGTTGTTCAGGCTCAGATTCTCAGCAGTTCTAACGGGTTGGCTATTCCATTGCTACTTAAATTCGTTAAGAGATCTTTGAATTCTTGGAATGTAAACGTAATGTAGTGCGAATATTTGATGTTCATCAAGACATTCAAGCAAACCATCTTTTCCTTGTTAGTAAATAGCCAGACATAATGAGAAAGTATGCAAAATAAACGTCTCTATGTAGACGTTCAACTCTAATGTTATGCGCCGATTTACCCGTTATAATAGAGACCTTACGATTAAGCGACTGCAACGGCAACGGCAACTCTAGGGGACTGGAACGGTCGCGTGGTTGACGTTGCCGTTTCCCGTTCAAATTTAACCTCACGATTGCATGTGCTGAGACTTTTGTGTGTAAATAAAGATTCATTAAATTTTAATATGCCGAGTCTTAGAAATTACTGTGTTCGCTCATGCTTTGAACGCGATAGATAACGAAGAATTTGCTCTGCTATACGATGTAAATAAACCCAAAAGCCCTAGGATACCGTTTTGGCGTTATGAAGACTTCTATTTAGATCGAATGATAGATGATGAATGTTTAGCAGAATTGCTTCTTTCGAAATGATATTTACAACCTTGCTGAAATATTGGAATTGCCTGGGGAAACAAAATGCTATAATGGACTAAAAGTAGACAACATTGAGGGGCTATGTTTTTTGAAGAGGTTTGCTTATCCGTGTAGATATGTTGATACGATTCATAGATTTGCCAGACCTGAACCGCAGTTGTGCATTATATCGAATCAAGTTCTGAACGTAATTCATGAACGATGGCATCATTTGCTCACTGATCTTAACCAGGCATGGTTGCAACCAAAATTTAGAGGAATTTGCCACAGTTATTCACCAAAGGGTGCAGCTCTTAACAACTGCTGGGGTTCATCGACGGGACTGTTCGTCCTGTTGCACGACCAGGTGGATTGCAACGTACACTTTATAATGGACACAAGAAAGTTCATGCTATTAAGTTTCAATCTATTTCAACACCATCAGGCATGATAGCTAATCTTTATGGTCCAGTCGAAGGAAAAAGGCATGATAGTGCAATGCTTGCCCAATCTGGTATTCTCAACATGTTACAGCAATGTTCATTTAACATGCAAGGGGATATTTTATGCATATATGGTGATCCTGCATACCCTCTCAGACCACAATTACAGGTCCCTTTCCGAGGAGCTGTAGTTACAGAAAAACAAAAACAATGGAACAAATTCATGAGTCAAGTGAGAATAGCTGTTGAATGGTTGTTTGGTGACATTGAAATTACTTCAAATTTTTGGACTTTAAAAAAAATTTGAAAGTACATTTGAGTGCAGTTGGGAAAATGTATGTTGTGTGGGCTCTTTTAGAAAATGCAAGGGCATGCCTGTATGGCAAAACCATGTCAGAACCACTACTGCGTTTTCGTTTGGCAGTTTTTACCTCAGACTCAGTAAACTCTGATCTCTTGGGAGTTTCACCAAACGATTCAAGGGATTGCTGTCTCATTTCAGCTGCCTAACTGGCTTCCTCCTCAAGTTTTCTTTTCTTTTCCTTTGATGCTCTTTCGTGCTCCATATCAGCTTCATGAAACAATGTAATAATTTCATCCATGCAAGATCTACTTCATTCTCCTGGCATGATATTCCACTTGCAAGATTTTCATCACGTGTTTTCTTCTTATGTTTTTTTTTTCAAGCATAGCATATCGATCACGTACGGACCTTTGAGTTACGCGAAACGTTGGTTTGTCCAAAGAATTCAATGAAGTAGCTATCTTAATCCATGCTTCTCCTCTTTCAGGAGATGCTTTCTTACTGCTCCATGGTTGAATCAACAAAATTTCTCGTATAAATATCTCATCATGCAGCTCAGTCCATTTCATAGGCACATTAATTGAACAGAAAAATACGATTTCTTAGCAAGATAATGTAACCTCGAAATATAATGCAGTTAAATAATTCATCCTTCAAAGATATAATAAAAATATAAACAGAAATACAAAAGCAAGTGAAGCTTTGACTTAACATGATATTTTAAAGCCTCAATACTTGTAAAATTATAATAAATAACTAGTCTAATATCAAAATAATTTACCTTGATGTTGTTCTTTCAGAAGACATCGATTGTTTGTGCAATTTATTAATGCCGTTCTCGCACAACGTCAAATTAAAGAGAATGGCGTCCGGCACGCTAAGCGAAAACGGCACTATTTTGATCGGCGCATGCGTACACGTATTTACACCCACGTTGCCGTTGCCGTTCGCATTGCTGTCGGTAGACCGTAAGGTCCATAATACTTCCCCTTCCACAACCCCTGTTGGTTGGCATAAAGCGTGCAACGCCTACATTTTCTAAGCCATGGTCTGATCTGACTCTTGATGTCAAACCAAACTCTTTGACTCCCTGTGTAAAAAAACTCTAGAACAGATGATACGCGATTATTATTGGCACATTGCAGGTATATAATAAGTCGGCTGTAACCATCAATAAATGCGTGAATAACTATCCGCCATCGTATTAGCTTGTGGTTGCCATCAATGTGCCATAGAGCATTAAGATGCGGAACATAATACTTACGTCGGTAGACTGCTGAGTTCCATCTAAGTGCTGTTCCAACTGGATTAATTTTTCTTAAACAATCTCTCACCCTTGGGAGATGTTGTTGATTTCTAAGGACTAAGGATATGGCCATTATTATTCGAATATTTCCTTCAAGTCGATCACATAAATATTCTAAAAAATCGAAGTTACCATAAAATTCGTTCTATCTATACGTTCTATACAGTGTTGTATCGAGAATAACAGATTTTCTAAATTTTCCTCGACAGCTCTTGAGACGTTTCACATTTCTAATAAAACCACAGTAATGAAATGAAAAATTTTGCTATCTTTCTCTTAGTTTATAATCAGACTTAGTTTTTGATTTTCAATTGCCAAAAAATTCTCGACTGTAAAAAGAAAATCTCAACTCCAAAAACATTCTCGACTTTTTTGTCCACTATGGCTTTCCATAGATTTTACTACTTGGTCGGGCTGAATTTTCAGAGCCCGACAAAACTGCGTAATGCCCGGCATTAGAAATGCACAGTAATTGTTGCTAAGTAACGTTTAAAAATATGATAATTTTGCTAATAACGACGCAATTCGACAAATATTACACTAATAGACTGTGGATTATTCCATAAAGAGTCGCAGAATTTAAAGTTTTCGCAAATCTATTTTAAAGAAAACAAAATTTTCATTTTTGGGAAAATATTTGGTCAGGCTGGGCTTGACCAGCCAGACCGCTAGCTACGCTACTGTTTAGCTCGCCGCTCTTTTCTGTAACTAAAATAATGGGAGTTGACCATGCACTAGTACTGGACGGATGACGTAGTTTTATAATTTTGTCAATTTGACGATTAGCGTCGTCTCTATGACTGTATGGCAATCGTCGTGTGTTTGTTTTATGGGTAGACACTGCACAGCAATAATCCTATGCGTGACGACAGTCGTATGTCCTAAAGACTCATTAAAAAACATCAGAATAGTGTGGTAACAGTTCGATGGGATGTACTTTTTCAACGGGTCGTAGCCGGGTATCGTCAATAACATTTTCGAGTTGTTTAATAAATGTATTCGACGTATTGCACCGAACAGTAGCGCAAACTGAATAGTGAGAGCGTGATTCAATCAGAGGACTAAATTCTGCAAGTTGCTCACCCGACCAATTCAATTGGATGTTGCATATAAACTTTGGGTAACCAGTAGGTCGAAATTAAATAAAGATGTTCGGTATTTTCATTCTCCCAACAACGTATTATCCCTAATGTACCATATAGAAATTCAATAAAATCTACATTTTTGTAGACGGTTTTGAATTTTTCATCATTTGAAAAAGATTTAAAAGATAGCGAATATTTTAAATCTTCTACAGTTGGTTTAATTTTAAGCACTTTCATTAGCGATGGGTTTCTTTTCAATTTTAATAAATAACTGCATACAAAATGCAACGGATATAACAATGGATGTCCAGGATATTCCTTCAATAAAATACCAAATACTTGAATAGTTAAAAAATCCATATCGTTAAACTATAAAAAAATTTATAATAACTGTTAATTATTTGGAGGTTATGTAATGGGAAAATCCACAAAAAATCGACATCAAATATAACCAATTTCTTTCTCACTATGTTATCTGCAAAAATACTAATAAAAAACATATAAAAATGAAACAATTGATTTTTAATAGCATATTTATTTATATACATTGTATAGTTAGAGTTAATATCAACTCTGGGTTTATATTGATTATAATAAAAATTACAAGTATGACCGCCAAAATGGCCTACACGACAAAAAACATATCCATTATGATCTATAACAGCACATGACTTTTGATATAATGTCTTTCCATTATTCAATTTCCAAGAAATTACTAATAAAAAAATGTAATTAATTTAGTTTGACTCGCTTCATAGCTTTTTTTATCAGATATTAATTTTCTTTTCTGACCTTTCTTTTTATTAAAATCAATTATATCGTTGTCATATTCTTCTTCTTCAATATCATTGTTATATTCTTCTTCTTTAATATAATCATCTTTTTTTAAATGCATATAAACTTTATCCAACAATCCGGTGGTGTTTAATAAAGTACAATCCATATTTAGTTTTGCAATATTTTAATAGAAATTTGTCTTTAATTTGAAAATAATCCTTTCTTTGTATCTTCCCACGAATAAAATGAAAAAAAATCAGCTTCAATATAATCCAGTATTAATTTTGCTAAGGTTAACTTGAACCTTACACAATAATTGCACTTTGACAGTTCTGAAATTTACTTTCGCAGAGTTCTTTAAATAAGCTCATAACTCTTTTTTCGAAATAAACCATAATTTTTCCTAGCAAAAATTAACATAAATATCTCTTATACTTTTTTAAAATCTGTACCCTGATTCTTTGGATTATGCAAATAAAAATATTTAAAACTTTATCTTTAATATTATCCTTAATATCATAAAAGTTCTTTTCATATCGTCTAACTTTTATAATAAATTGTTTTTTCACCCACATTAAAAATTCTGTGGGTAATCGATATACGTCTTTACAATAACATTTTATAATAAAAACCCAGTATGATATTTCATCAGTATGACGCAAATACTCTTTCAAATGATCCATTAATCGTTTTCTATATCGTGTGATCATCTATAAATTTTTTCCATAAATAATATCATACTTCGTAAGTAAAAGCAAATAATATTAAATTCTTACGTTTATTTCAAACAACGTATAGTCTTTCGGAATAGTATTTGGAAGAAACAAGAAACAATAAACAGATAAAAAATACAGAGTGTGAGTTGTGATAATATACATATATATATTAGTAAACTGAAAAAGAGAAATACGAAATATATAAACAAGTATATTTCATAAAAAAAAGATATATTTCAAATACAATACAAAATAATTACATTGATGAAAGTCCGAAGTCCAATTTTAAATGATAATATTGAAAGTTCAAAACCCAATTTACTGATGATACAAATTATCTCGCTTCAACACATCATCCACAAAAAAGAATCGGAAAAAGCATTCAAACTTTTCACCATATTCACCGTCCCAAAACCACTTTAGCCAATCTTTCATTTGTAAACAAAGACATGAATAAAACCTTGACTTAGTTAATATGTTACACATTCTAAATTTTACCAAAATCCAATTTACTGATGATATAAATTGTTTCGCTTTAATATATCGCTTTCCATTAAACAGATTTTAACGTAACTAGAAAAAATGCGATTGCGTTATTAAAAGTTTTATTACCATTATTTGGAAGACTCTCAAGTAAACAGACTTTAACGTAACTAGAGAAACGTTAATGCAATTGCGATATTAAAAAATTAGCTCGTAAATAAAGGCAAAATTCTTACCAGTACAAGTTTCTCCTCAACAAATAGCGAGTGGTCAACGATTTCCAACAAGATTCCAACCGATTTCCAACAAGATAACTTCAACAGAGCTTGAGAAACTTTGATGCAGTTGTGATATTTACGCGTTCTTAAATACTCTCGTTACAACAAAATACCCTTTGTTTCCGTTTCACCTTGAACGTTCGTATCTACATCTCAGTACACAGTGCCTTTGTTTGCTAATTGCCCTTGAACATTGGAGAACACAAACAATCCCATTTACTGTCATCATATCAATTAAATATCAATTAAACATCTGTGACTGGTACAATCCGACACCGACTTCAACAGAATCGAAAATGATCGTTTTGTATTAAAGCAAGATACAAAAATTGTTTTCACCTCTTTAATATATTTAATAATCAAAGCGATTTGTGTTGTGATAAAAATCGCAAGTTTTAGTACATAGAATCACACCTAAATTCAAAACAGAATTGCATAAACTCGAGAGAATACTAATAATATCTCAAACAAAATCCGTTTGGAGTCATCACGTCTATTAAGCAATTATCTTCAATACCTGTGACTGGTACAATCTGACACTGACATCAAAATCGAAAATATGCATTTTGCATTAAACAAAGATGCAAAAATTATTTTCACCGCTTTAATGTATTTAATAAACAAAGCGAATTGTCTTATAATAAAAATCGTATGTTTAATACATAGAATCACACCTAAATTCAAAACAGAATACTAATAATATCTCAAACAAAACCATTTGCTGTCGTCACATTTATTAAAAATTATCTTCCATTGCTGTCATCACATTTATTAAACGATTATCTTCAACAAAATCGAAATATAAGATTTGTATTAAAATTTAGTGAAATTCTAACATTTTCTGTACAACTTTATCAGATTTATGAGATTTTCGCTTTCTTTTTGTAATTCTTTGATTGCTTTGATTTCAACTTTACACCCGAAAATATTGATGAACTTTAACTTGATCGTAATTTTGTTCTTTTAATTCAGAGTGCATCATCTCTAATATGTCTTCTATAAATTCCTTGAGGGTATCGATGCGATGTTCACATTTATACACCTTATCCTCTATTATATTGTACCAATCCCCGTTTGGCGTCAAAGTCATTATGAAACACGAGTTACAAAACACACTTTAACGTTCAACTACCAACAATCGATGCAGTTTGTGTTGTGACAAAAACGCAAGTTTTAATATATAAAAACAATTTTTTACAAATAAATTCAAAACAGAATTATGTAAATTTTAGATAGCACTAATAATAACTGAAACAAAATCCATTTGCTGTCATCACATCTATTAAGCAATTATCTTATGGGTGATGATGGATTCTGATACTGCTAGCTTCAACAAAATCAAAAATATAAGTTTTATTATAAAATCTAGATGAAAATTGTTTTCACCACATTAATGTATTGAATACTCGATGCTGTTTATGTTATGACAAAATCGCAAGTTTTAACATATGTGAAACAAGTAAACCCAACAACAGTATGTTTCACTGGGGTCAAAATGTTATATTTGCGCAAAAATTTGATCTATAAAATTCAAGCGTTTATTTTTTTTACTTCACTTGCAAGCATACACTTATCGCAAAGGCAGTGAGAAAAAACAGTGAAAGGAAACAAAGAAAAGATGGGAAAATGTCAAAAGAAAGAGCATTACGATACAAAGACGGCAGAAAAAAAAGTAAACAACGGAATAAAAATATATATTAGAATATACAGTCATATTTGGAAAGAAGTTTGCGATGAGATGATAGACTTTATTGAAAAAGAATAAATTAAATTTGAAGAAGTCGTCAAATCAACACAAAGAGAATTAGAACACGATATAAAATTAAATGAACTAAATAAAAAACAAAAAGAAGAAGAAGAAAGAAGAAAAAAGGAAAATGTAATAAGAAAGTCTAAAGATTATTTAGAATTTATTTTTTTAGATGTTGACATATCCGAAGATGAAAAACAACTGCACAATAATCGTTTGAACAAAATTTTTGATGAGTTATATTAAATTTTGTATGAATTATATTTCATCACTTTGAAGTTCTTCATCGAACTTAGTTTGTGCTAATATTAACTTTACTTGGGTATTTTCTTTTATTTTTTCATAATCAGTTAACGAATTGTTTAAACAATCGCATTCATCTTGTAAACCTTGAGCATCTTTTAAATAATCAAGATGGTCTGCTTCATTTTGCTCTTTCTTTTTTTTCAATTCATCTTTTAAAGCTTGAATTTCTTTTGAACATTGGTTAATTTTTGCTTCATTTTGCGTAAGCTTCTCTTTCATTTCTTCTAATTCACTCTGCAAGTCAAGTATTTGTTTTCTAAATTCGCGAATTTTTTTTATAATTTTCGCTAAGTTCGATGTTTACATCATCATCATCAGCTATATAATAAAACTTTCTTTTGAGCCAACGCGATGTGTTTGGACTTTCATCTTCAGATGTATTTCATGCTGAAATGTGTGATGTGTTTGCGTTTGATACTTGTGATTCCATTTTATAAAACAAACTTAACAAATATATGACATGTTAGTTCTTCAATGCATACAATTTCAAACAACAAGTCTTTTATATACGCGCGATAAATGATTTTTTTGCACAAAAACAAATTTCTTACAAATTTTGTATTAAAAAAACAAAAAAATTTAAGCAATGCAAATATGAGGCGTTCAAGGTTATCATACATATAATGACCATTTATAGTAATTAAAACATGTAGTAATTCTTCATTGACGTGAAAAAATGCAAAACATATAAATTAGTAGCTTCTAGACAGTCAGTAATGTCAATCAACTTGAAAAGTCAATGCTATATTCTAAATTTAAGCAAAAAATAATATCAGATTGTACCAAGTACAATCAAGGCTATGTAGCAAGTTTACCCAAGGGTAATCATACCCTAAAATGATTAAATGAAAGGAAATACAATTTTATATCAAATTCCAGTAGTATATAAGAGCTTGCTCGTTAAAAATTTATTTATTATAAAGAAAAATGGCATCAAACGTGTCATATGAAGATTTTTACTTTATTTGAAAGATAAAAGAAACAAAAATCGCTTCAATATTTTTATAAAAAAAAATAAAGAAAGAAAAATAAAAGCAAAAGAAAATCAAGAAGAAAATCAATTTCAAGAGAATAATGAATATGTTTCTCTACAAACACCCATACCGAATTGCACAAATATTGAGACAAATATCGACACAAATTCTGAGACAAGTTTTATCGAAAATCCAAATCGTGCATCATCATCACCAGATTCTCCACAACCCATGGATGAAGATACAGTAGAAAAGAGTGATGGTAAAAGCCCTTTGAATACTTATCATGATAATATTCAAATATCATCTCCTTTACCCATAATTAATAATGTATATTCAACAAAAAATTCTCCTACTAAAAAAAATACAACTCTTATGAATATCATGTCTCCAATCTCAACTACAAGTATGATGTCACCCAGCACAATGTCTTTCTTAAATTACAATATCCCCACACCGCGTACTATTTTAAGTGAACTTGAAGACGTTGAATTTAATCAAGATCAAGGATTTACAACTCCTTCTCCTAATAATTATACTGTGAATCAAAATCAAGGAAATGCATCTCCTCCTCCTCCTGAACAAATGAATCAAGATCAAGTATTTGCTCATCCCAATCTAGTATTTACAAGTCCTCCTCGTAATCTTAATGAATGGGTGGGGAAAAAAAGGCAATTAATGGATGCTAGTGAAAGTATAAAAAAAAAGAGAGGACGTCCGACCAAAAAAAAAACTTGAAGAATCCAACAACGAAACGGGTAAAAATTCTGAATACTTTTGTAATATGTTATCTTTTAACACCGGACAAAATTTTGTTAATAGACAATTTTATTCACTTATAAAAGAAAATATCATATGTAAAATGAGGAAGAGGCAAATTTTTTAATTGATCTATTTGAGAGAAGAAAAAAATTACTTGATAAATTAAAAGAACTCAAACAAGAAATTAATTTAAACAGTACAATGGAGTATTTTTTTTAGAAAGATGTCTTAAAATTCGATTATATACATCAATTTGTAAATACTTCATCTAAAACTTCATATAATACTTTATATAATAAAAATTCATGTTTTTGCATTTTATTGAGGGTAGTATCAGTTTGTACCAAACACGGTTCTTAAAGATGCTCGCTTAATTGATGGGATGGCTGTTGGTGTTAATAAATCAGTTCTACATATCGTACAGTTAGAAAATCCTTGTAATAATAATTGTGTCAAACAATCAAAATGTATTTTGTGACCACATTTTAACATTCCGATTACAGTTAATGTATCTTTCAAACATATCATACATTGAACATGTTCGTTTTTGCATATATGATATTGATTTTTTCCTTTTTCCTTTTCGAAACACATTCCACAAGCATCACAATGATATGATCTATGTAATTTAATTCTACAAACACCACATTTTACACAATGATAGGGATCTTTTGAATAATCATTGTAAACCTTACATTTGCCACAAAAATATTCAGCCAACTTTTTCTTACACTTGATACAATGCTGTTGAAATCTTTGCTCAAAACCACAATAATTACACATTATCCAGGAAATATCTTTTGGTTTGGCTTTTTTATTGCAAAAATGATCTTATTATGACAATGATGACATGGGTAAAATCTTTCACAACATTTAAAATAAAAAGAACAATTTTTTTAGAGTGTATACTATTTATAAACATACATTGATACTTCTGTATCCGAGACATTTTTCAATCAATCTGTTTTTACATGGAAAGTTAAGTTATATATATATACACATATCTTCACTCTAATACTTTTTTTTAATTATATGGGTATAATGACCTAAAGTCAATATATTTAAGTTTTTCATTTTCAGCTATATAAAAATTGTTTTTCAACATTACTGTTCATAAGTTTTTCATTTCTTCAAAATGTTGGTGATTATCATCATTTTCATCCAAATATTTTTTAATACTTTAATAAATGCATTAATAAGAGATTTTTGTTCTAAGACAATTTACTTTCATTTACATCAAGTCATTCTTAAATTATCTACTTGACATTCATCAATAATTTCAAAAAGTCCACACTGCTTGCTCCAACTCAAAATGACATTTGAAGACAGAAACACTTTGTTCGAAGTTTCACCATCATTAGTTTTGAATATTATAGTTCTACCACGCCAATCCGCCATTATCGCTAGCAAGAAATTATACTAAACATCTAACACTCAAATGTCAATCAGACTTCATCTTCTTAAATATATCTTCTACATCATCTGGAAAACTGAAGCGATCTGGTTGTCACTTGATGACTACGGATATATATATATAATACTTTTTTCCATCTTAAATTTGCATTTGAAGACCGCAACCATTTTTCCGAAATTTCAGCAATTAATACAATAATTCTGTACAAAACACTCATATTACCAGCAAGAAATTATATTATGCAATATCCAGTACTTTTATCATCTTATATATATCAAATAGTTACTATTACAATTTTTTCAATAATATTTTGATAAAAGACTTTAATTAAATCCAATTGTGTAATATGCTTACAAAATTCTTTTTCATCATGATAGTAAAAGTAGTCTTCCAATTTTTCTCTAAATATGTCAATACTATCTTTTTCGCTGATTATCATGCCTTCATGGCATAATTTGAAATTAAATTTTCTTCCATCTTCAATTTCTTTATTAAAAATAATCATTCCACCACTATCAATGAATTTAGATATATATTCTGATTTCATAATAATTTGACTTAAATCTTTTTCTTCATCAAAATCTTCATCGCGCTCAAATATAAAAGTAATACTTTGATTTGAAGATTTCACCATTATCAATTAGACAGCAAAACATTCAAATGAAAAGTAAATCTTTTATTGAAGATTTTACAATAAAAGAGTAATAAAAAGGGTAAGAAATTGGATTTTTTTTAAAAAAGGAAAAAAAGAAATATGATTAAAAAAGTGAGAAATTCGAATTTTTTTATAAAAATAAGAAATATGTTTTTTTTACAATAAAAGATAAGAAAAGTGAAATTTTTTTTATTTATTTACTAAAAAAGTGTAATATATAAATCCTTAATATCAATTTAGGGAAGATAACCACAAGAAAATGGAAAAAAATGATGTGTATTACCCTTCTGAAAATAAAGGGGATTATTTGGAAAGTCGTCATTTCGTGAATTTAATAATTTTACTTCACATCATATTTCTCCTTTAAAAAGATGTAAGCAATCATTATGTACAAAATGTATCTATTGTGAAATTGAATCTTCTGTAGAATAAAAAGTTTTTCTGGATTTAACAAAATAATACCATTAATAAATGGAGAAATAAAAAAATTGAAGAAAAGCTTACAGAGAAAATTGATGAATATATAAATCTTCTAAGAATAGAATTTGAGTTTAATGTAAAAGATATGTATGAAAAAGTAGAAAAAGATATAAAGTAAAAAAAAAGACAAAAAAAGATTTTTTATTAATTTAAAATAAATTTATTTGGGTAAAAATATTTGTACTTATAAAAAAAGAAAAATAAAGAAAAAAAACCATAAAAGGAAGCGTGACAATGATTGCTTACTAATAATCATTGTGAGGGCTGCTTTCATGGTATTATTTACATGATGTCAAAGAAACTGGTAAATGCATCAAGACTGTATTAACTATGTTGAAAAACACTCTAAGAAATATCCCAATAGAAGTCGAAGATACAAATACAATGTAAATGAATTTCTTTGGAGAGGAAATATTGTTCATTGGTTGCATAATCGAAAACAAAGAATTCAACAGAATCAACTTTATTATGATAGAGAATACCAACTTTATCAATTTGCATATGAATCGAATAGAGGTCAAGTTGAATAAGTACCATGTTCTTTTTTTTTATGGTTAATGCATTTAGAATGTGAATATGTTGGTGTTTGCAATCGTTTGAAGTCGTTTTTTAAGAAATAACTCAAAGAAATAAAAGCAATCCTCATTTACAATGTGTGACATACCATCTTCTATAAATTCTTTTACATGCGTTTGTTTACAAATAGAAGATTGGATTAATTGGTTTTGGGACGGTAAAGTTGGTGAAAATACTGACTCATATTTGCGATTCTTTCTTGTCGATGATATGTTAAAACGAAACATTTTATATCATCAGTAAATTGGACTTTTGGAACATTTAGAATGTGTAACATACGAGCTGGGTCAAGTTTTTATCCATGTCTTTGTTTACAAATAGAAGATTGGCTTAACTGGTTTTTGGATGAAGAAATTGGTGAAAAGGTTGATTCCTTTTATCGACTCTTTATTGTGGATGAAGCATTGAAATATGAGAATTTGTATCTTCAGTAAATTGGACTTTGGACATTCCATAATATCATTTTAAAAATTGGACTTTGGACTTTCATCAATGTAATTATTTTGTATTGTATTTGAAATATATCTTTTTTTGTGATCTTCTTGCTTATATATTTTGTATTACTCTTATTCACTTTTCTAATATATATATGTATATTATCACAGGCTAACCTATCTCTATTTTTATGTTTACTACCGCTGACTGCTTCAAAAACGATCCCCCCGTTTTTTTATTATAAAATGTATTATGACTATTTTTAGACATAATACATTTTATTATAAAAACTTGAGAGTGATGATATATATATATATATATATATATATATATATATTAGTTAACTACTGACGATAAAGCAAGAAAAGAAGAAGAAAGAGAAAGAGAAGAGAAAGAGAAAAAGAAAAGGAAAAGAAGAAAGAAAAAGGGAGCGTCATCGTTAATTTTAATTTTGTAGGCTGGAATTAAAACACAGTCTAGAGATTTTAAAAGTAGATGCCACTCGGCATCGAGCGAAGATCATCGAGAGGGGAGTCATGAGTCATTATTCGACATAACTAAACACATTCGACTTCTTCTGCCGTTTCAAGAACAGGACATAGGTAGCTCGTCTCTACACTTCGAACCCCCCCCCCCGGACCTACAGGCAACTTTGAAGCATCTTTTAAAAGACCCAATTGTAAAGCCCGAGTGTCGTTCAAGATCAAATGGATTGCGTGAGAAAACCAAATCAATACGACAGATCTTTCAACTGGTAGCAATGCATGATCTTGCAAATTTCTGGAAAATTGCATTCCAAGCAATTACAATGTGCATCACTCACCGCAGAACGGGCAATTTACAGCATTAAGAAGCTTGAAGTGCGTCTTATAGAGATGCGGTCAAAAAAAGAGTTTCAACGTCTGTACGATCAAGCAAAAAAGATTGTCGGCGAGTTACAAGATGAAGATGAAACGCTAGTAACGCAAGAATCGAAGAGAAGAAGGTCAACTCCTCGACACCTGTCTGATTATGTCACTCATTTCGATGCGCCTTCATCAGCAAGAGCAATGGACACTAGAACAGAACTTTTGCGTCTTTATTATTAAGCTGTTGATTCTGTCGTAGATGCAGAGCAGAGACGTCTTAACCAAGAGGAATTGTAATTTATTGAAGTTATAGAGTCATGTCTTCTTGCAGCAGTGTATAAAACAATTCCCATAGATGAAATTCCTCCAAAACTAGGACATTTACCTTCAGTTATCGATAAGGACTCATTGGTGGTTCAACTAGGTGAACTACTAGTTGTACTAAAGCTTTTCAATGCAGAACAGTCTTTACCCATTAAGGAAGTCACGAGCCTTTCCACACTTTGCAGAATATTGAACGAAAGAAATAGCACCAAGAAATGTCTGTCTGAAGCGCATAAACTATTGACATTTTACATCTCCGTTCCTATTAGTTCAGCTACAGCAGAGAGAAGTTTTAGCGTGATCCGTCACATCAAATCATGGCTCGGATTCACCATGTCAGAAAACAGCCTAAACAACAGAATGTTTGCTGCTCTCCACAAGAAACGCATTGACGAGGTTTCTATCTACTTAATATTGTTATATGATACAATATTGTAGGAAAATCTGGATTACTTCTATAAAATGTTTATATGCACTTTGCATTCTGTTCAAGAGCTTATCTCAGTGCTTGTCCGTATGTTGCTTTTGCTGTGATGCGATGAACTTGTTTTGTGTATCAATGGTTCCCATCCATTAAAAATCGTTTTATTACATTGTGCAAATCAGTAAAAGTGCCTTGGCAAGATTATTTCATAACACAGTTTCAAACGTATTGATGTTTACAAAATTAACAACGTTTCTGAGACTCCAAATAAATTTTTTTTGCAAAGAAATACTCACCGTACCCTCCCTCTTCGGAAGATCGGGAAATTTGAAGTGCGCCGCTCTCAGGATTTTAGCTGGATCTGCGCCTGGGATGTATCAATAGATATCCATTTATAATGCTCAATGAAACGAAAGAGAAACTTTATCGTGTATGCACCAACTGATGAAGAGACAAATAAATTATCGAAAGTGCTTAGCGACCTAAACATTTGAACTGGGATGAATCAGTATGCAACGTTTCCAGTGAAGCTTAAATGCTCCTCCGGACTCAAAAGCTCTCTTGTCTATGGTACTAAAAACAATTCTACAAAACGTTTTTCATTATTCTTTTTTACTAATACTTATTTTCTAAAAAGATTATCATTGTTTTTTTTTCCTAAAAATGAAAAGATCAGAAACGCCGGAGAAAGTGGGAAAATTTTGTCGACAAACATCGACCGCACACCTTTTGAAAGTTGGGATACATTGCATCTTCTTTCGGCCCCGTTCAGCAAAGATTCATTGTATAACGTTAATCATGCGTAGGCTAAGTTGCTCAAAACTGAGGTAACTTTTAAATTTAATGCTATGCCTGCAATTGATGTTGCAGGAATTGTTCCAGAGGGTAAAGAGTTAACAGCAGAAGTAGACAAATACAGGTATATTTTATGCAACTCGCGTTGTGGACGAACTCCTTTTATGCATATACGTAAGCGATGAATTATTACATAGCAAAAAACATTTTACTACTACTACAAGCGAATTAAAAAATTACTCGATAATGTCTTTGAGAAGATGATCCGCCTCTGAATCCGAAGTAGTATAGTAACGAAAATAAAAAGTAAAATGACTTATTAATTTTAACCTAAAAATACTTTATAGATTTACATACCCGCAAATGAGACATTTGAACACAATGTTCGCCTTGCTTAACATATTGACTATCACATCAGAAAAATGCGATAAATGACCAAATGATAGTTTAACCAAAAAGTCATCACAGTGATAACATTTTTTAAAAAATGAAACCGGCGTCTCTGTTAAAGTTAATAAATTCACCCTAAGGAACAGAAAAAAAGACAAAGGGTACTTAATTAAGGTATAAAACGACGATTGTGGCGAGGCCATCCTTCTTTCATTGCGTATTTGGATTTTTTTCAGATTTTTTATGGTGTATGCGTCTCCACAAGACTTTCAGTTTGGTAAGAGGTGGAGAAGCACTGCACATGCGCTTGAGATGCGATCTTCAATGACATCTCGCAAATGTAAATTAAAACTTACCATTGAACAGTATGACCTTGAATAATGTGACGAGGGTAAGATCTGTGATGTATCTTACTGAGGAAAATAATGCAGTAAATGATAATAAAGCTATGGGAAGATATCTAACAAGGCGAATAAAGGAGTTGGATGAACATAAGTCAATATTAAAGGGAAATGAAAAGAGCCTTTAACATACCAATCGACATGATGCAGTAAATGATAAAGACCCCCAGGAAAGATGCCTGACAATGTGAATAAAGTATCGGTTTGATCATGAGTCAATAATGAAGGGAATTAAAAAGAAAAATCATGTTATAAAGATAAGGTACTCTAGTGTGTGCGGTATTGCGGTATCATACAGAGGTAAGCGATGCTGTTAATGAATGAAGATGTCCCCCTCTTGAAAAATATTTTAATTCGAGGTGAAGGAAAGGACAGTTACAAAAATAAATGATCTGCGGGTGGATTTGTAAGAAGCGACATCATGAATGTGAGACAGAATTATACGTTTTTAGTCACTGACGTCGACCTAATTCATATGTATATATCTAACGATGTAATTACCCGTTTGGGTCCAATTTACAAAGGAGACTTTCCTAATCGACTATATTTTTGTAATGATATTGGATATCCTATGATATTTGAAAAATTCTAAATCAGCATCTAAGCAAAGAAATATTTTTTAAATGTTTATGAAACATTAATTACACACAGTTATTTTGGACCGCTCATCACGATCATATCTTCGATTGTCTAAAAACTTTGCTGAGATCCACTGTTGAAATGTACCAGTCCCTGCAATAATTCAATGTCGAGCACGACTAACAAGATTCATGTTGGTGAGGGCTATTACACCTCGATCTAATGAGTCCGACGATGGAATGAATGAAATACCTTTTGATTCCCTAATTATATAATCAATCAGATCGTTGAAAACATTTTCATTCAACTTTTTCTCCTTTCTATACCTGACCAACCATCCAGAGCCAAACTTTCCCATATCAGTTGCTACGAATTCTTGAGATAATTTTATATGCTCTTTTACAGCACTTAAAACCTAAAATATCAATTAAAAATTTCCATGAAACTTATTTCTAGATTGCATCCTGAAATACTAGACGAAATTTTTTTTTTACGTAGGTGTAGTCTATGTTAAACGCGATTAGTTACTTGTAAATTACATCGCGGAAAATAAATACAATGCTTCTCTTTAGGGGAACAGATGAAAAATTGCTCCTCACTCGTTTTAATATCACAACAAATAAACAGCTATGGAGCTAAAAAATAAAAAATCTTTTCTTAAGGCGAAAGTTAACGGGAACAGAAAAAAATTCTGAAAACTCTTGGAGATTCAACAAAAATTCGTGCTCATAACGTAGCATTTTGCTATGAACTTTTAACGTACGTAAGACTTTACAGAAAGACATTGATCTTATCAAAACACAGTTTAAATTCATGGTCCTGGTTCCTGTATACCAATATACTTAGCCAATGTACGCTTCTTTTTGGAAATATCGAGTTTTTTTTCTTGAGCCTTGCATGCAATAATTATGAGCAAAACTTACCCTTTACTTTAGAGCATGCAGTAAGTGTAAAATATAGAGCCCTTATTTTTATTGATGCTTTCCTAAAAGCATCTGGATTTATTTTTAATCTACTTAATTTGAAAATCAAGCAAAAATATAAAGGCAAATCTTGATTGTAAATGATGTTTAGTTACTGCAAACAATAATTTTGATGTGAAAAATGATCAAGAAATCAGTATGGGTGTTTGGAAAAAAGTAGACATTTTGAAATTCCTCTATAAAAGCAGCTGGATGTTTAAAAAAATCTTTTGGCCAATTTGATTACTTTGACGATCTCTTGTATAGCTAGCAATGAAATTTTTAAAAATGAAAGTTTCAGTTCCGGTAAAACATCTGCTGTACACATACGGCTTGTTTTTAAATGAGCAGTTTAAATTTTGCTAGAGAAAATAAATTACATACTGTAATGAAACTGTCATATTTTACTTTTTAAAATATATTTTTGTGTTATTTTGTGGTACTGATTTGAGAAATTTTGCCCTTTTTTTTCAAACGTTGAGTTAATGAATGAAAGCATGCCTACACGTCGAAATATTCTGGCTGTTAAATAATACGAGTGTTATCAAGAAATACAAAATTTATTATGCTTTATTAAACAACTATATAAAAAATGACCTTCCCAGCAAGTACAAAGATGTTGTGAAAACAATGTAGCGACGTTGCGTATACATCTTGAAAAGGTTTGGAAATAATTTCTTGAAAACTGAAATTTGTAGACTCCAGCAAACGTCATGAAGACGTTGTGAACAACGTTCGAGAATAACCTTCCTACGACATATGTACAACGTTTATTAAAACCCGTTTTTTTTTGATATAGAGCATATAAATTTATATAAATTTATTTGGGGAACATAATATTTCTTCACCTGTAATTCCACATTTGAAGACTTTATTCGCTACCACATTATCCACATAACCTTTGACGTATTACACTAGAAGCTAAAGTTAGAAACGTTCTTCCAACAATTTACAATTTCATATACGACTTTATTCATACACACGACTTATAATAAGTATTTAAATCATACAGGCGTTGGACTGTGAAATACACACAAATTCACGATGAAATTGATTTTTTTTATTTGAATTTTACATAAGTATACAATGATTTAGAAGATGGAATAATTTCCTTGGAATTAATCGTAAAATGAATGACAAAAATCAAAACGCAAAAATTGAAGCTCATTATAATTTAATAAATTGATCATTTCCTACATCAATTCTTAAAGAGTCGGTAATCTAAAAAATTTAGAAATGGATATTTTGTTAAGATATGCTCTCATATTCTTCATGTAATTAGCAAATAATTAAGTCAAGTGTAACTAACTAAATGATTATTTTAAAGGGGTTATATCACGAATTTTAGCCCCCCTTTTTTATTAGCTTAATTGAAAATTTGGATTATTTGAAGAACTATGACATGTCGCTGGACTTAAACAGATAAATATAAGTTCCTTAATTTTGCCTCCAAAGTCGGGTACTTTTTGCGAATTTTTACGACGCCATATTGATACTTGTGACGTAGATAGTTGAACACGTCTGTTTCCGTCAATATAATATTATATTATAGGAGGTGATTTTGTTGTCGTTTTTCTTGTGTTAAAAACAATAATGACAGTATTTTCAATAAAATATTAAAAAACAAGTTGTCCGGAAAGTATGGCTTCAAATCAGTGCTCAGATAATTCGAATTCGATGTCTGAATGCGTATCTGATTCGAGCTCGGAATCCGTGGGTTATGTCGAGCATTTAAACGACTTCGCATATGACGATGAACCGCTCGCAGGAGATGGTGATGAAGTGCATACTCCAGATGATCCCGATGGAATTCTCCTGCGACCTTAGAACAACGAAGTGATGGCGTAATTCCACTCGGTGAATGGTAAGTTGTTGTTTTCTCCTGTTTGTAATATACATAAAGTTACTTTATAAACCACAATGCTCCCACGTTTCAGGTGTAATTGTCAATGCTGTCATACCGATTTGTTAGAAGGCGCATTAGAGTACAGATGCTGTAAGGAAATAGGACCAGCTTTGCAGAAAATGACATTCGATGGCAGCATTGAGAAAATATCATGCATAACACAGCATGCCAAATTTGGGCCTTTAGTTCATGAGGCTGTCCTTGAAAACGTCGGGCCACTATTGAGAGATAGGAATGGACGTGCTTATCGCCGCCAAGCATCACAATCATTAAATATGTAAGATTGTAAATTGTATGAGAAAGAATGTTATCATCAACATTGTTTCATCAACAATAATTAGTCCAACCTTTTTATTTACTTCAGGTACTTGAGAGCTGTGGCATACAGATGGTTGATGCGATGGTTTTGTGGGTCTATGGGATGGGAGAATACTCGGCCTTTACCTGCTTGTGTTTACCACTTTATTCGGAAAGCATATCCAAGTGGTAACACAAAGGTTACATACCATCAGAGGGCGATGATGGAAAGGTCTTTAACTTGTGCACTGTAGAGACTGTTGGCCTTCTTTGCTGAGTTTAGAATGGTCAGGAAATATGCCTAGATGAAAACCAAATAGGAGATACATGGATGCACTATACGGTAAAGAAAATCTTTTCTTCAATGTCAGTCTGGGAAAAAAAGAAAAATTATATGGAATTAAATCATAGCATAAATGTAAAATGGAAAATAGCAAGCCACATGAACTTATCTTATAAGGTCTTCACACTTGAGTGCACTGCATCCACAAAGGGCATGTGAGCATTAAACTACAATAAAAAAAATTATTCATGAAAATTAATTAGTTGCACAATCGAGTGAGATAGTCATCTTCAATCTGACAAGTATACATACCATTCAATGTTATATTAATACTGTAATCATCAGGAAACATGTGTATATCAGTGCCCAGATAGGGAGGCTAGAGGGTACTATCACTTGCCTAAGGTGAACCCTCAGGCTGGTGGTGGGAAGGAGGTGCCTTACTTCTCCATTCCAGACAGGCTCCAAGCAATGTCTGACCACTGCCCTATCATCTACCAATTTCAATTCATTCTTTTTCAGTGAAGCATTGACCTCGAGGATGTCCTTTCATTGGAGCTTTGCATTTAGTACATTTGCGAGTACTTTTATTCCCAGAGCTATTTAATATTTGATCTGCATCATCTGTTAGGTCTTGTAACTGATGTCTTTGCTGTTCCACTAAGGAAAAAATGCAGATCATTACATCCTAAAATAATTGTAAACAATACCATTATCCCATACTTACAGCATGGATAAAGTGCATGACTGACATGCTTGTTCCTCGCAACATATTTTTTTACTGCCTCAGCCTTGGATCGTTTGTTGGGAAACTGGCTGCACAAAGGTTCGGGTGCTTTTCCTCTATATCTTTCCATTATAGTTGAAAGTTCTTGTTTATTAGACATGAAAAGAACATTCTTTACTTGTTCAACATATTCTAGAAATTGATATGAAAAATAATTTGTTACTGATGCTTCAATTCTCATGCTCAGCTCCATCACTAGTAGATGGTACTTCCTCATCGAGAGAACATGTTTCCTTCAGCGATGGCTTATGGAGAGTATGTCGAATAATCTACAAAACATATATCGAATTTACATATCACAAAAGAAAAATTAACATAAACAAGCGTAAACTTACTTGTCTGCGCTTTCGATCGGTTATTTCGTCCTGTAATGGTTCAGGAATCCCAGCCACGTCAATGGTTGGGATAGCATCCTTCTTCAACCTTCTTTTGAGCGTGACTTGCACGCTCAAATTAAGGTCAAAACAAGAATCTTCAAAATGCGCAGAACACAGACACGAGGTAGAGGAAGCCTCAAAACCCGGTCTATGTTTACGCACAAAATTTACCCATTTTCTATGTCTTTGCGGCTCTGTTTCTTTATTAGGAAACAGATGCATCGGCATTCCTTCTGTTTTTGAATCATTGGCGCAATTAATTTGATTAGGTCCGCCAGCAACACAGCGTTTTCCTCCGCGTTTCTTATTAAGATTACTAGTAGAATACGCCATGTTGATATATGTGTTCAATTATCTACGTCACAACTCATTAGCATACCGTTCAAAAAGTTCGCAAAAAAAAATGCTGAAAATCGTGACTTTGAACGTCCATAAAATCACTTTCACCAATCCAATTTCAATTATAATTGCAGATTTAAAATCACTGAAATAAGGTCTTTCAATTTAGCTAATAAAAAAGGGGGGCTAAAATTCGTGATATAACCCCTTTAAGAGACACTTATGTGCAATAATCACAATATTTTTTAGAGTTCCTAATAGCTTTGGGTTGATTGTAAATTCACCATATTTAGTACACAAACAAATATACCCATACGTAATATCTTGTTTAAATAGAAGTAGTTTAACCATTGTACGATAGATCGTGGACAACAGACATTGACGTTGAACATTAAATGTGATTATAACAGTTATCTGTAATATCTCTATTTGTTGGTGTAAGTCGATATATTCTAAAGAAGGTAGATGGCTACACCACAAAACCTAACAGGTTATGAGCCCAGGAGAGGAATTAACTTTAATAGAGATGAAGCCAAGTATGAACTCTGGGAGTTGAAGTTTCTTTCGTTTATGATAATACAGAAACTGTACGATGTTGTCGTTCCTAGTCGAGACGAGGAAGGACTGGATGAGGCGAGGAATGCAAATGCCTTTGCTGATTTAGTACAATCTCTGGATGATCGGAGTTTGTCTCTTATTATAAGGGAGGCAAGGACGATGGTAGAAAAGCGCTTGGTGTTCTGGGTTAGCATTACCAAGGCAAATGAAAGCCAAGAATCATCGCTCTGTATACAAAATTGACCTCGTTAAATAGAGTGGAAAACGAAACCACGACTGATTTTGTGGTACGTGCTGAGACATCAGTGACTGCTTTAAAATGTGCTAAGGAAGTTATAAGCGATGGGCTGCTGGATGTAATGGTTCTGAAAGGGCTTCCAATAAAATATAAAACGTTCGCAACTGTGGTCATCTAAAGGGAAAAACAAATGACTTTCAGCGAATTCAAAACGACGAGAACGAAAAATCTTGTGAAAAAGATGAAACCGATCGAGTTATGTTTTCAAAACAGAATCAACGATTTGAGTGGAAATGTTTCACGTGCGGCAAGAAAGGTCATAAAAGTTGAGGATGTTGGATGAAAAACGGAAATGGTGTGCCAAGTGCAAAAGCAAGCCTTACTATACAAATGAATGCAAGGCAACGAAGAAGGACACAGTAAAGAAAGTTAAAGAGAAAACAACAAAAAACGAACATTCATTTGCATCCACAACACAACAGTACAAAGAGAGAAGACGACAAAGCCAAGGAGATGCAAAGTTGCTAGTGAACACGGGAGCAACGAGTCACATAATTAATAACAGTTCCAAATTTGAAAGTTTTGATAAAAATGTTGATAACAATAGTCATTTTATTTAATTAGCTGATGGGAGTAGAGCTAATGTTGTGTTGAGAAAAGGAAATGCTAATGCTAAGTTATTTGATGTCAAGGGTAACTTGCATGATGCAATGTTATTTCATGTTTATATGTTCGTACTATTGATAGTGAACAATGTGTTACTGCCATAATATGGGTGGATGATATCATTGTAGCTGCAAGCGACATTCATTCTTTAAATAGTATAAAAGATTCTTTGAGCAATCGATTCAAAATGAAAGATCTAGGCGAACTAAAATTGTTCTTAAGAACAAAATTTGAAAGAAGTGAAAGTTGTTATAAGATAAATCAAACACGGCATATTCAGAAAGTTCTTTCAAAATTGAAAATGTCCAAATGCAAACCAAAACCGACACCCTGTGTTTTAGGAATTGAAAACGTAATGAGCGAAGAATCACCAGTACTATCAAATCCAAAACTATATAGAGCAATTGTATGAAGCTTAATATATGTTATGACTGGAACCAGACCAGATTTATGTTATATTGTTACTAAACTTTCTCAGAAAATGTCTGAAACCACACAAGCAGATTTATCCATTGCCAAACATGTTTTAGGATATTTAAAAGGGACACAAGAAGTTGGATTAGTCTTTCAAAAATCAGATTCACAACTTGAACTTACAGGTTTCTGTGACTCAGATTGGGGAGCGTCTATAAAAGATAGACGAAGTATTACAGGTTATAATTTTCAGCTTTCACAAGAAGGTCCTTTCATATCATGGAAGAGCCGAAAACAACCAACTGTTGCACTATCAACGTGTGAAGCAGAATATATTGCCCTAGCAAACGCAATTCAAGAATCTAAGTTTTTATTGCAACTTTGTTGGGATATGAAGTTAAGTATAATGGAATGTAAGTCTTTTCTTTTCAAAGATAATCAAGCAGCAATGAATCTAGATAAAAGCCCAGCTCATCATCAAAGATCAAAACATATCGACATTAGATACCACATTACCAGATCAGAAATTCAGCAAGAAAGAGTTAGCTTAAAATATGTACCTAATGAAGACAAGGTAGCCGATATTATTTACAAAACACAAAACCAACAAGCAAAAACAAATTGGAAAAATTTAGGCAGACAATACTAGGAAACATACGGTAGAAATTCTGAAGTGCGCATAAGTAAGGCCAAAGGTAAGTATCAGTTTAATAATAATAATAATAATAAAAAATGTAGGATGCTCAGAACATAAGAGCAACTGGGGTGTTAAGATATGCTCTCATATTCTTCCTGTAATTAGCAAATAATTAAGTCAAGTGTAACTAACTAAATGATTATTTTAAGAGATACATATGAGCAATAATCCCAATATTTTTTATAGTTCCTAATAGCTTTCCGTTGATTGTAAATTAACCATATTTAGGAAAGAAACAAATACATCCATACGTTACATCTTGTATAAATAGAAGTAGTTTAACCATTGCACGATAGATCGTAGACAATAGATATTGACGTTGAACATTAAATGTGATCATAACAGTTAACTGTAATATCTCTATTTGTTGGTGTAAATCAATATAAACTAAAGAAGGTAGATGGCTACATCACAAAACCTAACATATTTTAGATTTGATCAACCCATAGGACGTATTGTTAAACGATTACGTGCAATCACTCACACTAAGGCCATGTTTACATGAGACCGGAAGGAAAACGCGAAAAATTTTCATTCGCGTAATGTCTCTTTTTCAGGCTAATTTTACGCTTGCTAGCCTTTACGCTTTTGTAATTTGCTTTGTGCGCATGCGTTGATGCCATTTCAGACCGTTCTGAACTTTAATTTGAGTTTACATTGATGCCGGTTTCAAGTCATACCGTTCTGAGCTCACTCGATAGAAGCAGCAGGCGGTGTGACCTCAGACCGTTGTGAGTTACTTTCGTAACGGTCCCATGTAAACATTTACTATAATTAATATTATGACGTACACCAGCTGGTACTGGTTTGAAATATTTAGTTGGTTAATCTATAATAAGCCTTTCAACTTTTAACTCTGTTATACCGGCCACTTGTAACGCAAGACTCTCTACTTTTGAGTACACTCGTCTTGTTTACATGGTGGCGGAATGGAAGGTTGACAAACAAATGTTGTTAAACATGGTCATTATTGTTTATACTTGTTTTATAAAGCATTATGCTTTTTGTATTATTTTAGCTGTATTTTCGTCTAATAAGCTTTTTTTAATATGAGCATTTCTTGATTAAGTGTTTATGAAACGAATTTATACTTATATTTTTATTAGCTTAATGTGTCTTTTCTGTTTCTTTTATATATGTTTCCTTTCTGATAAATATTCATATAGCAGAATCAAATTGGTCTTTTTAAAATCATTCTACAGGGGTCTACTAGTGCAATTTCTGCCCAATTTCTGCAAAAATTTTGCGCGAAAAATCAATTTTTTGGAATGACATTGAAAAAAGTACTTTCTCTCGAAATGGCGTATGTAGAACTAATAGTGACGAAAAAGCCTCATGGTGGAAATCTTTCTGTTGCCAACATCGTAAACTTAATGAATTGCAATAAACGTCAACAAAGTAAAAGAAGAGCTATCCACCTGTCTCTTTACGAGAAGACATATCCTCAAAAGCGAATATAACAAGTAAATTTTGTCCAGAAACAGACTAAGTTTCCAAGCTATGGCCACATCATGCTTAAGTTCTAGTTACCTTATTGACACCATGATAAAAAAAACAACAGCATAAGTCAGCACTGCGAGAACACTAATACACAGATTCCTTAAAGTTCACAATAAACGTAAGACGAAAATGTTGACACGCATAACTCGCGCTTTACAGAAAGGCGGTTATTCATATAAATTCAATTCACATATAACCAACAAAGTCACACATGACAAGACACCATCTCCTGTCGGGGCCGCTAATTTGTTTTGATATAAAATTTACTGAGCATGCGCTGTATTGGAAATGCAAAAGCAATTTGCTACAAGACTTCGCACACGGACAAATAACAAAGCATTTTGCCACGCGATGCAAAAATATCAAACAACTTAGATATTTGCCAGTTCTGCCTGGAATGGCAAAAAAGGTCGGAAACAGCACGCGAATACAAGAGCAACTTGCTTACCCCACTTGGCACAAATAACATTTTGATGAGAAGCAAGCTCTCGTGTGCACCGGGCTTTCTAAGAACAGTTTACCAGTGGAAACATAAACAGAAATTTAACTTCGTTTGTATTGTGTGGTGATGTACAATATGCAGGGACTGTTAACTATTTTAAATTATTTCCATTTTCCCACGATAAGTTTTAAATTGACGCGAATTAAGGCTTTGCACGCAAATTATCACGCACAATCCACGCAATGCAAAAAAGAAACCTCGCGTGTCGGAAATCATCTTCGTAAGAAGTTTCCGAATGCGCCTACTTTTGCTAGGTTTATGTTGTGTGAATCGTGTTTATTTTACTCGCCTGACAGATCATATAAACGCAAGATCTGCGTTGAGAGTTACCTATGTAACTATTATCTTTATTTAAAATGTCAAACAATGATTTTTTTGTGTTTTGAAGTACAAAAGAGATAAAAAAACTCACCTGAAGGACCAAGTTCACGCATTTTTGTAAATAATCCATGTCTCCTCTTCGAAGCATAAATTCACTTCTCACATAAACAGCTATGTATTTGTCACCAAGGAACTTGCCAGCAAAAGCATTCACTTCATTTTCGACACTACTTCCAGAACGTAAAGCGTAGGTAAGATCAATGGATGAGTATTTTAAATCATCTTCTGAGAACTTTAATCTATGAGAAACGCCATCAATTCCTCTCCATTGATATATGTTAAGACATTTATTTTCTTTTATTATTTCTTCTATTTTTTCCCATTCTCTTACCACCTCAGAGTGGACGCAATATTGTCTACCTGGGGTGCGGCTGATAAATTTATTAAGAAAGTCACATTCTGTCCATCCATGTTGTTGGGCATTTGCTGTCGTTTTGCTCACATAATCTGCTTTCAATCTGAACATTGACCTAAAGGAATTTTTTGATGTTTCAGAATTGTCAATAAAATGTATACTGACATGATTAGGATCTTCAGTTGGACATTCACGTATATATTCTTCTTTGTTAACCAACCCAGCATAATTACTGGCAACAAGTAAGTCTTCCATGTGATGAACATCATAATAATCGTCTAATTTATACCAGGAGTCATCAGAACTTAGTTTAGTTGCTCTAACGTAAGGTTTAACAACATATCTTTTGTTCCGTCCTGCTTGTGCACAAAGACTTAAGAATGCTCGAGTATTTTTTGATAGCTGGTCGTTGAACATGTAATGAACGTATGCATATTTTTTTATCTTTGGAAGCAGGCGGTTTTTCTGTATTTAAGACATCAATGACCTTTGGAAAATTTATTGGTGTATTTTCTATTTTGATTATTTCTTTGCCAGAGTTTCTGTCTTTAGCGATATAAACTCGTAGACTTTGTTTCTTTGTCTGTGATATCATTTTCTGCAACATATTAAAATCAATTCCTTCAATATATTTGCGTTGATGAATAGAGTAAAAGCGCATTTTAACCGTAGATTCACCAGAGCGTATTGAAATAAATTCTCCCCTTGAAGTATAAATTGACAAGTAGCAAGAAATTAGCAGAGTCAAAGAAAGCAGTGCAAAGAGCAATATCTTCAAGCGTTGACGACACATATTACACTTTTCAAGAAAATCTTAATGGTAAAACAGATGTAAACATGCATCAAGAATTTAATCATTGTACTAACAATCGACACGTATACATGTAAATATATTATGCAAAACTTTGTATTCTTTTCGTGCATGGTTGACTGTTACCAACGATAAAAAGTAAAACGCAAAAGAAATTATGTTATTTTATGTTTTAATACTGCAGGAATTTATTGATATCATATCAGCTCTTCCGCATGTTTGAGACTCATTTGGAACTTTTTATTACTATTGAGCACATGCATTAAAGATGATTACTATTCATATAGACATATAGCAATTAGCATATGCAATAGGCCGTGGACAAGTGCAGAAAATTTTTAAAGAGCAAATGAACCCTACTTATAGAGCTCTTTCAAATTTATTTGTTTTCGAAGCATAATGGCAAAATAGCTTGCTCGGTTGGTTGATACTCCGATCAATAATTATCATTTCAAAATTAAACATTAGCTTGAAATGTCTGACTAATTACAATAGCCGCGGTTCTTTTTTGGAGACTGGGTCTAGCCTACTGTGACGTCTACAAAGGATGATGTCATTTAAACTAAATTAATATGTATTATGAGAGTACATAATTGTTAAAAGTATCGTATTTTAAGGTAAATATTAAATAGCAGTGTTGTCCGTGTTTGCAGTAACATACCAAAACCAAATGATGGTATTTTTCTGCGGTGACATCAAAGCATTTCGAACCAGAATGATTTCCGAGCGCTTTTTTTATTTACTTGCATGCTTCAAAGTATAGGCTTTACAAACACGTTGGCTGAAAACAGAATAAATATTGGTCACTTCTAACAGATTTTATAGCTTAAGTTGCGATTTTCGACACATGTTATGCCAACTTTGTCTTTGTCGTGTGACCTCATAGCGATAATCACTCCTAAGACCTAGAAGTTATGTTGCTGGCTGTCCAAAGTTACAAAGTTGTACCAAGACACAATTTATGAAAGCAACATCATTATAATTTTTTCCTATAAAAAGAAAAAGATCCAAAATGAGGAACTGAAGAAATTTTGTCGCAAACATCGGCCAAATTTTCCAGGCTCGGCTACATCGTATTTTTCTTCGAGGAGGGTACCTTGACGATTCATGCTATAACATGAATACTGCTTTGGGCCAGTCGCACAATATTAAAGAAAGATTAAAAAACAATGCTATTTCTACAATTGACGTGATAGGTATCGTTCCAGCGACTGAAGAATTAACCACAGATAGAAAACGAAGACAAGTACATATTTATTATTCGGCTCGTGTTATGCACGAGAACGGCCGAATATAATGATTTCAGTATGATATTATTGTTGACTTTGTTTACCGATATTTTATTTTTTGGCGTCACTGCAAAAGACTGTCTTCTCAAAAGTTCGTGCTTTCTTATTAAAAGATTGAACATGGAAAAAGAAGGGAGACTGCAGTTGATCGTATTTCGTGCAAATCATGCTACTGCTTGAAGTGATGCAAGAGGATTAAATACCTTTAGACCTTGAGCACATATGACACAAAAAAGTGTAGAGCATGTGCAATGTTGCAGAAGAAAGTAGAAAGGCTGGAATGAGAACGAAAGGTTGATTGTACACATTTGTATTAAATCAACTAAGTAAATCACGTCAAGACTGACTGAAGCTGGTAGGAATGCGTACATCAATGAATTCAGTGAGTATTCTGATGGTGGAATATGCATGTCTTGAAAAAAGAAGTCAGTCTACCGAAAGAATGAAGATCACACATAAAATATGTTGTGTTACGTAGTAAATTGTTCTAGAAGTAAGACGTGAATTTACTCAAAGGATTTGTTCTTGAAATAACATGTTGTAGTATCCAGCTAAATATAGACACATATAGACACAGTGAAATTTGTTTTATATAGTGTCCAGATTAGATACAAATGCACGTACATTTGTAGTATAGGGTTGATGAAGAACTAGTCCATAAAACCAAGCAATGGTCATGATTAACTACAGCTGTCGCAAGGTCCTGTGTGGAATGTTCTGTTTTAATAGTAAATCTCAAAATCATCCTGTCCTTATCAAGTGTGTTGGGTTTTGTGTAGTTGTAGAGCAAATATGTAGTAAATGCCGTGTGGAAGAACTACTAATAGAGAAGTCAACCTATGCAAGAAAGATTGCCAGTTAGCAATATCATGACAATCATATAATGGCATTTTCATGTCTTTATCCATTATCAGTCTTGCTTTATTAATATTTAGAAATATTAATTTACACACTGTTGCAGTATATTAAAGTCTTCAAAGAAAATTTCTACTTTTCATCCATTTTGAAACATTTTAAGTTTACAAATTTGGTTTGATTGAGGAAATAAAGAACAAGGAAGATGAATCTTAGACATGGTAAGGAGATGGGTACTTTGATTCGATGGTAACAATGCAAAGTATGGTGCTTTCACATTGTTTAATAATCCATCATGAAAACTAGTCCACTACTCCAACATTATACAAGAATTTTGGGAAGGTATTTGATCTAAAATCATGTTCAGTGATGTAGTTGATATGTTCAATGCTGCTATCTAACTCGTCATTCAAATTACAGCTCCCATTTTTCTTTACAGCAATAATTGTTCTATGCACCCTCATGTAACTCAATATTATGGCAAGTTTGACAAGTGGCCCTAAGAGCTTTACTAAAACAAGAAATATTACTTGATACTGTTTATTTTAAGCAATAAGCAAAGTTAAGTAAATTAGTTATATATAATATGACTAATAACTGCATAAAAGTATTTTATTTTGACAGTTGACGGTGACATTTGTGACAACACAAGGCCATATAGCCAACACTAAATACTTGCCGCTGATTTAACTGTATTGTTCTGTCGTTTCTTTCCTTTAAAGTCTCTTGCAGTATTCCGTCTGCATCTGAAGTCATTGCATATTTTCTTTCCCATGAGTCCGCTAATGGCTTATATTTATACGGTAAACTATGCTATGATATTGTTTCAAAAAATGACGACGAAGCAAACTGCTATTTGCTACGACGCTATCAGAAGCGTCCCTTGTTAGTGGAGGACAATAGGACGTATTTAATTGTGCTTCATGCGCACTCATTTGATGACAATACTTTGAGGCTATTATTCTCTTCGATGTAGAATTTAAGTGTTTTATAAAAAAAAGAATGTTTTATTTAATTAGATCTTAATCATTTAATTAGTGCTACATCATCGAAATTTACGACTGCTTTTTTGTTTGTTTCATTTAAAGTACTCACTGTACTAACACGTTCGTCGAAAACAGAATTAAGATTGGTCTGTTCAAACAGATTGTATAGACTTGCAAAATTGTGATTTTCGAGATATCTTGTGCGAACATTTTGCTTGTCGCGTAACGTAACAACGATGATCACTCATAAAAATGACGTATAGAACTGATAGTGATAAAAGTCCTCGTGGATGTAGAAGTTGTGTTGCTGGCGATCCAAACTTAGTAAGTTTTACCAATACACAATTTACAGAAGGAATATTTCATATCATTGCATATTTTCCTAAAAAAGAAAAAGACCCAAAACGGAGGAGAAAGTCGGTAAATTTTGTCCGTAAACATCGACCAAATTTTAAAGCCTTGGCTATGTCGCACTTTTGTTTGGCCCACTTTGATGAATCATGTTTTAACGCGATTCCTGCTATGGCTAAGTCGCTCAAGAATCAGAGCAACATTGAAAGACGATGCTGTTCCTATTATTGATGTAGCAGGAACTATTCCAGCGACTGAAGAATCAACAACAGGGAGAAAACGAAGACAGGTATGTCAAAAATTCACGTATCAATCAACACCTTTTAAAATCACCTTTATGCAAAACTATTTATTCACCCTCTTGCGTTAAAATCATCGACAGCGCAGATACTACATATGCCCTCAAAATCAATGAAGCACTTCAAATTAACAAAACTCACCCTAATCTCAACGTCCAAGTTTTTCCTTTTTACACTATATTCAGCGTGTAAATACACTCATCATTAATTCTAAATTGTAGAATACTATAAATTGTTTCAATGTATCATTTTATTCTTATATATAATTATCACATACATAATACACTTTATTATAATGAAGATGGCATCGTGAGATGTTGAAACATGCTTATTTTAAAAAAAAATTGTCGTTTTAATAAATGTGCATTATCAATATTACTTTTAGGCATTTACAGTAATGTTGCAGATGTGTTATGTAAGTCTACCTGAAGAATTTGTTTTTGGAATTAGCTGTGGTACTGTAGAGCTTCATACACGATCAAATTATTACTTAATGTCTTTCAGATTAGTTACAAATGCTTGAAATTATGCATTGTATGGTTGATAAAGGAACAAGTCTATAAGATGAACTAATGTTTATTGTTTATGATAGCTGTCCAAAGAACTTATTTGGCATCTTCTGTTTTAATTGCAGTGCTCAACATCCTACGGTTAAGGGTGTTGAGACTTGTACAGTTGTGGAGCAAGCATGAAGTAAATGCCTTTTGAAGAACTACGTATGGACAAGTCAAGCAATGCTAGATAGATTTCCACTTGGCAATATTATGACAAGCTTTGGCATTCTGATTTCTGGACTCAGTATCAGTCATTTTATGTTGATTTTTAGACACATGAATGTACAAAATAATGCAGTTAGGACATATACCATCAAAGAGAATTCTTACTTTGAAACATTAGGAACTTAATCAGTCTGATGTGTTTTAGGAAATAAAGAACAAAGAAGATGAATCTCAGACATGGTCAGAAGATGGGCGTTTTGATTCAGTGGGTCACAATGCAAAGTACGCTGACTACACAGTGTTTGATGATACCACATTAAAGCTTGTCCACCTGTCCCATTACTGTGAGATACTTTGTGCTTTTTGCGACTGTGTTGTTTTTATGTCTTCTATTTGACAATTTCTTTACTTGGTTGACACCAATGAAGTTGGAAGCAGTAATACTATAAAACTGGAAGGTGCAAAAAAATCATTTGCTTTCTGGCAGAAATCAGGTCTTGAGGTGAACATTTTCATCATTGACGGACATTTAGGAATAGCAAAGTGGATAATGGTTTGGACAACCAAAAGCAAACCAAACATCATAATGACATGTGGCATGCGAACAAGATTATAAACAAACAACTACGGATGGTGGCCAGAGAGAAAAGTTGCGAAGTTTTCAATAATCTGGTAAAACGTATTTGGAACCATTTGTATTGGAGTTTAAAATCAAATGTTCCTGGTTTTAAGACTCTTTTTGTTGCAAAGTGAAAGTCAACCATTTGACTCATAGCTGGAAAACATAAAAATCATGCAGATCCATTATTTCCATATTGTGCTCATGCTGATCTAGAGCCACAAAAGCGGATTACTATTGGTATGTTTCACTTTTACATACTTTGTTTCTTCATGAGAAATAGTATTAAAATAGTTGAAAAAACCCTTGAAATAAGTAGTTTGTTTTGTAATGACAATCAAACAATTTGTTTCAAGGCACTGCTGCCTATGACTAACGCAGTGGCATTTTATTAAAGGCAAATATTCTAAAGGATATTGATATATTGTCACCTGATGCTTAAAAAACAGCTGCGTTGAAGATTTCATTCTACACTTAACCATTGGCATCCATAAATGACCAATTTATCTTGGTTCGGAACTTTATGCAGGTAAATTTTTGTATTAATCTGATTTATACATTATTTAAAGCATGGGACATAGCCAAGTGCTGTATTCTCTAGTAACATCTTTAGATTGACAATATTTTTCAACTTATTTTGTATACATATTATTTCTATTCTTCACTTCAACGAGAAAATTACTCGAAAGGCCAGGAAAAACAAAGATGATTGTACATATCTGACTGTTACGTTCCCTAAACTTAAAATGAGTGAGGAAGTTGTTCGTGAAATACCAGTTCCACCTACCCACGGTAAACTCTTTCTCTATGTATACATAACAAGCATAATAAAGAAGTTTATTTATCAAAACAGTGAAAATAATTTGTTGCAAGTGCACAGGCCTTAGAGCACAATGACATTGTCAACTTTAGGCAAAAAATCATACAAACAATCATTTGGATTTTGTGTATTTTTAATATGTAGACTTTGTCAAAGCTGTGAAAAACCCTCTTTTAACAAGTCCATCTGATAAATATTACAAACAAGTCCCCCAAACATTGTGCCAACAGTTTTCTGGTAGAAAGATTAAAACGGATGAAAGAAAAAGCATTATGCAAGAGAAAAGTTTGCAGAAGCAGAACTATTCTCAAGTTGTAAGTAAAAAAAATATTGTGTCAACACTTCACCAGCACAAGACACTGAAGTGAATTGTAGACGTACCCGAATGTACAATTGAAACCCAACACAACTTTAACATATATTGCAACACCCGTCCCACATGTGACTACGAATGAGTCACATGTTATATCACTTTGTCTCGAAGTTTATTTCATTCCTGTTCCATTAGCTCCTGATTTATCACCTCCGAAACCACAGCACCTTGTCGTCTTTGTCTGAATTCTTTGGCACTCACTCGCAACTTATTTTGATGGTTGCTAACATCACATTGTAATTCTAAAGGATAGATCAGTTGGATTGGTATCTCAAGCGATATTTTTCCACACTGAAGTTTGACTCCTCTCGCAACTCCATCCCTTCCACGGATCAACATCGTTACCTTTCCGATCTTCCACATATTTCTGTTTTTCTCATCACCCTTTATTAAAACGATATATCCCTCTTTCGTATGAGATTCAGTTGCTGATTTGTTAACTTGATTGCGCTGGTATAGACTTGTTAAATATTCTCACTGCCATCTGTTCCACAATTGGGTTTTGATTTTATACAAACACTTTGCTCGCTTCCGTAATTCACCGTCCTTAATGTGATGACACTCCACTTCAGGGATGACATTCGTCTGTTGATCTACGAACGAAGATGGCGTGAGTACGGGGAGTTCAACATCTTCCTCTACAAAGCTCACTGGTCGATTCTTCATGTAAATTCCTACTTCCAGAACAACTTCTGCCAGTTCATTAAATTTCAGACGTCCTTTACCAATGACTTCATAAAATAATGACTTGACTACACCGATCAATCACTCAAAATGGCCTCCCCACCAGGGTGCGTGGGACAGATTGAATCTCCATTAAATGCTAGGTTTACTGAGCTCACTGTGAAAACTCTCGTCTTGCATTGCTCTCTTTTACCATGCTGCTGCAGCTGGGAACGTTTTCGCATTGTCCGAATAGATCAGCAAAGACGACCTCGCCTTGCTACGAGCCGTTTTAGACATTGCAATAAGGAAGTTGTCTCAAGACTCTTCAACAATTCAAGATAGACTACTCGCGACAAACTACAGGAAAAGAGCACTAGATAGGCTTTTCCTTCTTGATTTTTCTTAACTTTATACTTAATCGGACCGGCGAAATAGACACCAATGACTTTATATGATGTGGTTCCTTCTGTTCGAGTCTTTGGTAAAGGAGCAGATAGTGGAGCTTGACACGGTTTAATCGTGACATCTCAAAATCTTGTCATCGTTGGGCTGTACATTTAACTGAATAAGATTCGTTTGAGACTTTGGGTTTCCTGCGACTCCGGCTTATACCATTTTTATCTATGACATGTGTTGCTCCTCCACTTCTTCAGATGTCAGTGACCCGTGCTTTCTATTATCTTTGTTTTGTCGAGCATTATCAGTAAATCGTTTCACCCACGCCCCAATACCAATCGCCTTCCGCAACGAATGTTTTTCAAGAATATCACTGAATATCCAAAGTCTGACCACTGGATAGCCGTGCTGAAAACTACTCTCGTCGCCTTTGCTTCTCTTAGGGAGTCAATTGACGGTTTGCCTGTAAGATCTGGCGGCCAAAGACTACGCGCTGATAGCCAGGCAGGACCTTTCATCCACATCTCGATCAGTTTGCCACCTCTGCTTCCGAGGTCGTCTGCTTCAGATTGTCGTTTGTTGGCACATAATGCCACACGATCTCATTAGAAGCTCGCATTTTTGCCACTCGATGGGACACGAATTGTTTATAATCACCCTCTCATTTAATCCACTATAAAGCTACAGTACTATCAGACCAGCAGTGTTTTCTGTGTGGAATGTGTCTCAGCGCATTGCTAACATTCGAGACTAAATTTGCGGCCATATGACTTGCAACAAGCTCTAAACTCGAGATACTCAATACTCTTTTGGCAAGTCTTGATTTCGCTGCCAGTAATTCTTGAGTAACTCCAGAGGGTTCTTTATCGACCGTGTAGACGACTGGGCACAAACCTTCAGCATCACAAGGTAATTTTAGGTCACACACCTCTCAATAGATTTGCTTGCCTTGCAAAAGCAGAGGGGATGTAATTCCCATTGGATCATAAATCTTCGCCAGTCGACATAAAATGTTGCGCTTCGTTGGCAATTTCCCATAATGTTTTATTTGTACACTTAACGTATCTTTCTCTTTATTCCACGTTGTACCCAGGATCTTCGTCTGACTTGGCTGCACCCCAAATTGTTGTTTTGCAGCTGATTTTCTCTTTATGATTTTTGTTAACACTACCTTCATCCAACTCCTTTGCATTTAATGCCCACTTATGAAGGATAAAGGTGCGTCACCCTGAATGTCAATAGCTTCCAATTTTCTTTTTCGTGGTTCATCCACATTGCATCCCCCTGAAATTATGATATTAACGTACAGACACCTTTTCAGAGCCTGAACTGCGTCTGGAGCTTTGCTTTTCCAGTTATCCAAATGCGTTTAGAGAACTCCCCCAAGTAGGAAAGGAGAGGAAACCAATCCAAACAAATCTCTCGTGAACCGTAGTACTTCTACATCAGCCTGTGGATTAGTTCACTAGTGAAATCTTAAAAGAATCACGTTCACTTTCGCGTACACGAATTTGGAGAAATGCCTTTTGAATATCCCCAGTGATTGCAACAGAAAAACTTCGCGCTCTTACCAGCACTTCCCACAGCTTGTTATTTAGCGAAGGTCCCGCGTACAGGCATTCGTTTGAAGAAGGACTTTCTGGTGAAGCTTTTGCTGATGCATCGTACACCACTCTCAGTTTAGTGGACTGCGCTGACTCGCGTACGACTTCTTTGTTAGGTATGTAGAATTCATTACATTTTGCTACGTCAGTTACTGGTTCAACTATGCCTTTGTGCTTTTGGTCTTGGATTACTGCGTTGTAATCTTCAGTTAATTTCTTTCGGTGTAATCATCGCTCTAAAGATTCCAACCTTCTGATGCATCTTGTATTGTTCGATGGGAGAGGAGGATGATTTTCGGGCCATGGAAGACAGGTCTAGTACCAGCCCTCCGGTGATGGCGTTAATTGCTCTTTGAATTCGTTATACACTATTGATTGGTCTTGTTCAGCAGTGTCTGCTAGGCCCAGCACATCCAACCGTCAGAGATCTTCATAATCCTTCCGCGAAACTTGAGTAAGCAACATCATTTTACTGTTTGGTTCCACACCATGGCTCATGGCAAACCATCCGAGTTTTGTTTTTTCTGCAATTGGTTGCCCCTTAGTTCCAACCAAAGGATTTGTGTGAATTTTTATCCGTGCATATTCCCCGCTTCCCAAAACGATATGGACAGGTAATTGAGCATTCTGATCATTATCAATACATTTTGCATTGTTCAGTTGTTGAAACTTTCTTTGTAAGTTTTCATAGTGTGGATTGTCCACTCTGAATAACTCTTCTTTCTCCACCTTGATCAACTTCACCTTCATTAAATAATCAATGTCTATTGCTTCAAATTTCCCTTCATAGATTTCCAGTCTTGTTGTTTTTGATGCTAGAAGCCTGTCAACTTTAGTGGTTTGTGTTTAAATTGGTTTCATCCTCAGCATAGATGCAAGTTTACCAGATATGTATGAGCTTCCAGCCCCTGAGTCGATCAATGCACGACATATAATTCCATTTATCTTGACAACAAGAATGGTTAAAATTCCTTCACAAGTACATCCATCTTTAGTCAACACAGTCTGACCTGTTTTTGGTGTTTCTTCTCAATTGGTGACATCACATATGTTCGTATGGTGTGGTTTGTGGCAATTTCGGCATGATGACTTGCTGGGGCAAGCGTCAGCATGATGCTGTCCTGCTGCACAGTTGAAACGAAGTTTATTTTTGACTAAAATTGTTCTTCTCTCCTTGACAGTACTGATTACTTAATATTCCCCCGATTTATGATTTCCTTCACAGTAGAGGCACATCCCCTTTTCTTTAGTATGAAAGACTTTCTCTGACCTTTTAGATTTCCATCCAGGTGTAACTGACTCTTCCTTACATACTGGATTTCGTCTGGTCCACTGTCTGACGGCTTCAGTAAGCTTGGAAATGTCCCAACTTTCCCATTCTGGATCATTGCTAACAAGGTCCCCACGTATGGCTGGGAGTTTGTCTAGAGTCATGGAAACATTTCCTTGGACATTTTTCAGTTTACCCAGCTTTTCCAAAGCTTGGACACTGCGAAGTAACTTCTTACTAAATTCGGCAATCATCTCGGATTTGCTCCGAAGATATGAGGCAAGTCCATTATCTCTTTTATGTAAGCTTTTATAATTTCCGAATTCTTCCCACACTGATCTTTTCAATTTGATTTCGCTCTATTGTATTCTTCGGTGGTAAACGGTAACGATTCTACTTGTCGCTTAACTTTGGGCCCAAGGAAACCACTTGGTCAGGGCTATGACGGCGCTGGAAATATGGCAGAAAAATTTTCTGGAGTTGCTGCCCGAATCATACAGACGTACGATAAAGCCGTTTACGTGCATTGTGGTTCACATATACTAAATCTATGTGTTGTATCTGCTTGTTCAATAGACATGGTGCGTGAAATGATGAACAATGTCTGTCAAGTGTCAGGCTTCTTAAATAATTCTCCAAAAAGAACCATTAACTATAAAAAGAAGATTAAAGAAATTTGTCCACAAGCTAGTCAGGAGAAGCTTATCAATGTTTGTCGCACAAGATGGATGGCCACAACTAATGGCCTTTTTATCTTTCCTAAAGTTTATTTGTCTTTCTTGGCAGCACTAGAAGTGGTAAGAACAGACAAGTGAAACGATCATGATACGTGCTACAAAGCGGGGGGATGATCACAGCCATTAAGTCTTTTCAGTTTATCGTTTGTCTAGTAGTCGTCGAGCGTTGCCTTAAATGCACCCAACCATTAACTTTGCAACTTTAGTCTACTTCCTTTAACGCTGGAAAAGCTCGTGAAAAAGTTACTCTCCTTTTTTTGACCATTAACGAACTTCGCATGGACATTGACGCGGACTATTCGTCGTATTACGAAATGGCGGTTGAATTAGCTGAAGGAGGAGGGGTGAAACCTTACAAAAAGAGGACAAATGACCGTCAAATGCACCAAGTCAACGTACCTGCGGACAGCACGTTAGAAACTACAAAAGAGCTTTGACGATTCCTTTCCTTCATCATCTTGTAGGGCAGATACAATCAAGATTTTCAGATGGAAATCTCGACGCAGTGACGCCATGTATGCTTTGACAAGTTACGTCACCAGTGAACCTAAGTGAGCCGAATATTTTTCTTGTTTTTTTAATTAGTATCAAGATGACCTACTGTCACCTGATTTTCTTGTAATGGAGTTAAGAATATGAAAACTTTTTTGTTACAACTACAAGTGTCCGCTTACAAATTCCATACAAGAGTTGCTTCCTTTTGTTGATGTTCATTCATTTCCAAATGTACAAACTGCCTTTAAAATATTTAGAACAATTCCAGTGACTACATGTACCTGTGAGTGATCGATTTCAACTTTTCGTCGATTGAAAACCTTCTTGCGAAGTACATTGGGAGAAAAAAGATTATCGTCACTAGCATTATTAAATGTTCATCGAGAAATTCACCATAACATCGAGAAAGTAATCGAGCGTATTGCACTTAAACATCCAAGATGAATGGTATTGCCAGATCCTTTAAATAGCGATCCGTGATGAGAAAGATAAAAAGCAAGAGAAAAACTTTAAAGCACCGTCATTAAAACAAATTTGGGCGTTTTCAGTGAACTTTTCTTGACCTATTGTAACTTTGCTTTGCTTTTGACAGGATGTCTACTGTAAACATTTTCTACTAAATACTTTTGCTGTTCCAAGATAGTCCACATTAAACACTTTCTTCCTAATGTACCTCAACATTTTCATTACTGTTCCAACGTAGTCTACAACAGTTAACATTTTCCAAATTTTTATACTTCAATATTTCATCGTAAATGGTTATGATGGTCTACAGCGAACAATCGATGTTTGTTTTATTTTAATGACGACTCCGCGATGCTTTTTCAATAAAGATATACGTACAACTCGTGTGGTTTGCTACCAGCTTAGAACATAGCTTTTATTAATCTTGCCAGCTTTACGATTCCTGGATACACATCTTTGCCGCTGTTGGAAGAGGACCACCTTTGAACATTGCTTTTATTAATCTTGCAATCTTTACGATTGTTGGATAAATATCTTTGCTGTTGTTGGGAGAAGACCAACTTTGAGCATTGCTTTTATTAGTTTTGCCATCTTTATGGTTGTTACAAAAGGCATCCTTGCTGCTTTTCGAAAAAGACCATTTGATGGGGCAACAAAGATGGGGAATAAGTTTTTTGTAGTGAACAATTTCTGGTTATTCACTGCAAAAATAGCATGCTTCATCTTTCTCTCACTCCTGCGGCAACAATCCTGTGATTACAGAAAGGAAACTGCGTTGATTTTACATCAGACACCACGATGTAAGTAAAATTTTCATTCTTCTATCCGAACAGAATTAAAAAAATGGCGATATTGGAATTTTTTTTAGATGAGATTGTAACTAAAATATTGTTATATTCTACATTAAAATGTTTGTTTTTCCGAGGGTCTAGATTTCAAAATTTTCTGGGGATAATGCCCCCAGACACCCCTACCGTTGGCTCGCGCCGAAGGTGATCGCTACGGCACAGGGCCACGGTCAGAGCAGAAGCTGCATCCGCTCCTGTTAGGCTCCTTTTCAGCATCCTTATGTACTGTTTTGGTAAGGTCGGGAGACATAAAACATATTCTTGACAAAGCTAAAGATCAGCAAGAAAGAAATCCGTTGGAAATTATGATTTAAGCTAATTAACTAACGAATCTACAAATTTTAGTTTTTAAAATATCTTTTCCATAAATAAAAACTCCGTATCTTGTATATGTAATAAAATGTGCTTCTGAATATACATCAGAAGTAAACCTAGATTGCTCATTGAGATATAAATATTCATATATTTAGCTCTTCCCACCTGATTTCTTTTCAAATTAAAATTGATTTAGAAGAGCTGAATGCATGAATAGTAAACAATTCTTTATCTTTATTTTCACGTCTTTTTCCATCACTTAATCAAATAAAGACTGGAAAAAAGAAATTAACCTTGCACTAACATTAATGAAATTTCATTAAAACTTACTTCAATAGTACTTATTAAATTTTATTTCACACACTTTATACGATTTTAGCCACAAATATAAATTTTCAAGACTTCTGGTTAGGCTTAAACTTGCCTAACTTGCTTCAACTCGAAAAACTTAAAATACAACACTAACATATTTTAAATCTTAAACACAACATACCAATAATGTCTTGAATGCCAAATGTACTGCTCTTTCCTGTTTGTTTGTTTTTTTTATAAAATTCTGCATACTTTTCTGTCATTTGTTAATGCATGAAATCTTAATTTACCCATCCATTTGCAAAATGGTTTCCCTAAATAAGAGAGACGCTGCACACATTTTGATCTGTGAGTAAGTATAAAAAAGAAACGATCAACCCAAGCAGTACCCATGATTGCAGTAGAGCTTGTTATGTTCTATTTGCTGACAACATGTAGGGAAGATCAAGGAGTAAAGATGACTGGAATATGTTATTGACCAGGCAGAGTCTTAAAAAATCGATAATGCTCTAAAGTAATTGATTTATTGTCTTCCCTATCCAGAGTTATTTAATTTTATCATGGTCCAATTCTATGGATACAGACAATGGATTTACTAATGATGCCCTGAATGCTTTGAAGTTAAATTTCATGAACCAAAATAGATGGAAAGAAGGTCATGTGTGTTTTGATGTTTAATGAAATGCCAATTCATAAACATGTAAAATGGGAAGGCTATAAAGTCTGTGCCTATGTAAACATTTGTACTGAGACTTATGATGACTCGATGCAGATTGTAAAACTTCAAACTGTAAAAGCCATTAGGTTTTATACAACTTAATTTTTCAATCATGTCATGTCTCTATCAAAATATTTTAGTTGAGTATTTTTTGAATGTTACTAATATCTAATGAAATATACTAAAGCAATATAGATTCAGTGGTAAATCCTTTAAAGTTACTGTATTGTATATTTCTTCATTATTGCAATTTTTGCCTTAAGAAACAGTTTGAGCTAATATACCTATTAGAGTAGAGAATGGAGATTTACCATATGCATTCTGCTGCTTTTTTTAATATAAAGTTTTTTCACCTTTCTAAGGTTTTCTAGAAATTTTTGCTTCTTATTTCTTTTCGTGAGATTGATGATATAAAGGTAATATAATCCAATAACTTTATAATTTCCAAAAAGCTTTTAATTATCTAGCATAAAAATACACTAAAGTTATTTAATTCATTTGGTTTTCTTGCCTTGCTATAACATATCTACTTGCACTTCATCATTCTTGTATGAAAAAAAAAACACCAGATGTGGATACTCAGAGAACAAATTGCACTACCAACTGCTTATGAATTTATTGTTGAGATGAAAACTGTGTTAATCACTCAAATTGTGTACTTATATTGCAAATATAGGAAAAACAAAACAAAGAGAAAAAGGAGGGTAGATTTATTAAAGCTACAATTGAATTATAAACACCATTGGAAGCGTAAGTGTTTTGGTAATTATTTGCATTTTGCCCAATTCATATATCAATACAACAAAATCAAAATATGCTACAACTTTACAAGCATTTGATGCAGTTGCACTTCAGAACATCACAAAAAGGTTACTTAAAGTAATTTCTATACAATAGTATTTGTTTTCATTTATCAAACCTATGCAGACTTGAGTCTTTTTGAAATTTAATATAAGACTAATTACAGAAAATCCGTAAGTATCCAGAGATTTAATATTTACTTTTCTAAAGAGACAAGTAAAAATCCTACAATTGCGGCAAAAAAGCAATTGCCCATTGCATGAAAAGAAGCAAAATAGCAATGATAACAAATAAGCTAACTTCTCTCATATGAATCCTGAAGATGAACTATGATATACTTTTTTGTACTGACGTAAGAGTTAAATTGATGAAACAAGTTTGACGCTGGAAAGAAAATGTCGCAAATCTGCATTCATACATATGTAGCAGACACATAGCTCTTTCGTCAATAATTATAACTGCATCCTTGTGGGAGCAGACAAATGACAACCACATTTGACTCGCTGTTATGAATTTAAAGTCTTTGCTTCGCAAACGTCCGTGTTTTTCACCATAAAAAGGCTCGTTCTGTTTTTTATAGCTAAAACGAAATTTTGACGAAGCGACAGCGACAACAAAGTTGTGTCATTTGTTTACACGGTCAAACTTCGCACTGGTTGTCGTACTCGTACTCTTGCTAAAGCTTTCTAATATCTCGCGCTAAAACGTCATCTCATACGCGCGAAAAACAAAACAAGTAAGAAAAACTTTAATCGTTATGGAACATTTTTCACATTTATTTAAAATTTGCTTTTTTTGAAATAAATAATACATAAAGACCAAGCTTGCTCTCATTACACTGAAAATGCCAGGAATGCTCTCTCATTGATAGTAACTTCTACAGATTCTACAGATGAATTGTGTTTAACAGTGGGAAGCTTCTGAAGTCCATCCCGCTAAAATTTACACTGATTGTAAATTAGACTTAACGCCTGGAAAGATGTAGTGGAAATTAAACTGATCAGGGCAAGCGCATTTGGCCAGTCCTACCACTCACTTTTTTCGTATTAAGTAGTGTAAAATTAGTCGTATAAAAAATCAATTATATTATTTTTAGCACGAAAACCTGATAACCAAATGATGTTACAATTTCTTTTGTAATAAAATATATTAAAAATTAGAAGGGTGTTTATTTAAAATACTTTTTACGATTGTTTTCCTTTGACATTGCTACGATGTAGATGATAACGAGTAAACTGAAATGAAGTCTTTTTGTTTTCTATAACAACAACATTGGAGTGGTTGATTTATGCGATTAATTTCTCTCATATTATTCGCTGCAGAGGAAATTTGTGAAGTGGTGAAGGAAAGTGATTTTAGTTTGCTGGAACTATGCGTTGTTGAATGCTCTAGTCTTGTTCAAGAATCAACATCCTAAACTTAATCGAAAAAGGTTCCTTCTTAAGGCTTGTAAGAAGCAAGTTGTAAATCAACTAGAGAATTCACTACAGGAGCATCCATGAACAACAGCAGGGCGTTGTTATCTTTCACCGAATAATTATAGTCTGGCAGACATATCCCAAGGAAATATAAAAGGTCAGGAAAGTGTTTTGGATGTGGAAATAAATAGTCAGCTATTATTAAGAAAACAGAAAAGAAACCAACAACTTTTTCTCAAAATGATACCAACACATTTGACAAAATTACTCCAAGTAGCTCACACAAAAGCTTTTTTCAAAAATTGACCACATTACAAACAAATGCACTACAAATACATTGATAGGACTGTTGCATTTTTTTATAAAAAAGGCTTTAAACATTTTAAAACTTAACTAATATGCGTTTTGTACATTTTATTGTTTCATTGGCACATTTTAAATTCTAATTGCTCGGTCAAATTAGTTTTACATTACTTTTTTTCTATTTGCGAAGTGTTCAAAATACATTACAGCATGAACTGGGTATCAAAATGCTAAAAAGTAAATTATGTTTGCAACTATTGGCGTTAAAAAGCCATATCTATGTTATTGTATGTTGTACGGCAGTTAAAAACTTATAAGCTCGTCTTTCAAATAAATTTCATGAACTTTATAATATTTTCATGGCCGAGTTTTTGAGAAAACCCATAATAAAAATCCTTTTGGGAACAAAAGGGTTAACTTAACTTTCACTGTGATGTACACATAGAACTGAAAATAAAGAAATAGGGCAAATTATTTCCCTATTGAGCATTAATTATTGGATTATAATTATTTTTATACAAACACATTAGCCTTGCCAATCTGTACTGATTTTCATTAGGGACATGTAAATTGGAATTTACATGAATATAAACTATAACGTAAATGAAAGCTTATTTACAGCACACGCAAAAATAGTTTTAAGGATGTTACATAATGCATATACATAGTTATTTAAAGTTAAGGGAAAGAAGGTGGCTAGGAAAGAGGAAGGTGGCTTTAGCCCCTTTAAATTTTGATGTGAGGTGGGCTTACCCCGTCTTAACATTGTAGGTTAATATTGCCAAAATATAATGCATCCTTAACTGATGTAACTTTTGCCTGATTTATGCAATAAATCGTTACACAGATTAAACAAACTGTAAGAATATAGAAAAATACGACTTAAAACGATTTGCGACAGCATAAACACGTGTATATTTGTCAATGTAAGTAAATTTACAACTTTTTCACATTCATTCGGAAGTGCCAGTTACCTGTCATAGTCCCATTCTCAACTTTTAAGAAACTAAAAACATCTATTTTTGCAACCTGGATGCAAAAATGTCGTGACTGCGTTGTCATAAGTTTTATGCACATAACTTAGACAGATTGCCATAGTCTTTTTGACATTGTACTTTAATACGTAGCTTCAATGCATCTTTAATCTTTTTAAATATTAAGTAATTATCAGTTTAGCGTAATATATTGACTGCAGTATACTTGTAAATATGAAAAAATCAAACATTAAAATTTGCCTAATATTAAGAGTTTACTATTTTCATTAATGATTCTTGAAATTTATATTAAGTAATCAAGCACATTAATAATATATACTTTACTACGTCAAAATATAACCTAAATGAAGAAATGGTTTTACAATACTATGCAAGATTTATATCCGACTTCTCGTATGATAGGTTTATTTTAAGTTTGTCTTATCTAAAAACAATCCACAAACACATGTTACAATGAACTTAAAAGTAGATGAAGGAAAATCTGATTGTCTAAAGGGAGCGAAGTGGAATAAATAAAATTATTCAAATGTTTCACAATCTCATGATGACATTTTCATTTGCTATAGAGGATTGAGTAAATGATAAATACATATAATAGTAATCTAATACAATAATAGTTTATAGCATTATTACTAAACTATATATAAATACTACAATGGAAAATTGGTTAGATTTAATGAAGATTGTGTTTAAATACCGATTATGGTGTTAAAACAAAAAACTTCATCAATTAGATTAGGTATAGTGATGTTGATATAAAGTAAGACATTTAAAATAAACAGCAAATTTTTTTAAAGCAAACATATTTCGGCATACTTTATGCAATCTTGAGTGCAAAATCAATAAATACAGGAAGCTTACATGAAAATGAGTTGTAGTGATAAAGCGGAAATATCGAATAGTTATGAATAATTATTTACAGTTGAATAAGGTGTTTTGAAATGTTTGTGTTAGGTTTTAAAAAAAAAATTAAAGGAGAAAATGAAAAATATGTGATGAGGTAGGAATAGCTTTTACAGCTCAAATATAATCAAAAACAGTCCTTCTCAGGACTTTATTAACCTGGACGATCATCATTTACAAACATATAACGATACTCCCGGGTTCAAACCATTTACTTTATTACGATCAAAGATAATGTTAAGATGTTGTATTTGTTTGTCGAGTTTGGGCTAACGCTTCTTGATATAAAGGGCTTCTTTCAGTTTAAGGGCGAAAGGAGTGTGAGCGGTGTCTAAGATACGGAAGCACAATTGCTTATAATTGTCTTTGCAGTGTGGTGACAAGAGTAAGTGTCTAAATATGTGTAAGTTTTTGTCCGTGGTTGTGTGTTCTTTAATCCATGTGGAGAGGTGGCGGGTGATCGCCCCAAAGTATCTGGAATTACATCCAGCACAAGAAAAATTCATAAACCACGTTGGATTTTAAAAGAGTGGGAATAGGATCTTTGAAGCCAAAGTGATTTTTGATTTAAAAAGATGAAAAAAGTAGTTTGATGTCTAAGTGTGCAGTAGCGTTTCATTAAATTGTGCAATTACCGTTTCGTGACTTGTGAAATGTGGACTATGTAGGGTAATTTTTAAGAAATAAGTCACGAATTGGGTAGTTGTGCGTTCGTTTCTGGTGTTTATTTTGTTTGTGTTTCTGTTATGGTTATATGATTTAATGATTTTTCTATGAAAGGCGAGGGAAAGGAGTTTCATTTGTGAATGTCGATAAAAGCGTTTAAATCATGATAGTAGCCAGTCGACGTGTTGTTAATATTCCGTATGTGGTTTATAAGAGTTTTAATCAGTCCTGTCTTATATTTTGTGAGGTGTAGCTAAAAAAGTTAGGTAATAAACCAGCGAAAGATTTTTTTATGAAATGTAGATGTCGTGTATGTGTTCGTGGCTGTGTTTTTAGTAATGGGTATGTATAAAAAAGTTAACTTGTTGTCGTGTTCTTTTTCCAAGGTAAATTCAATGTTCTTCTGTTGTAAATTTGAATAATTAAAAAAAGAGAGAACGTCATCCTCGTTGTTAAAAATGCAAAATATGTCATCTACATAGCGTCTGTAAAACAATAGTTCTTAAAGAAACCGTAACTAACCTTTCGTCGCACACATTCAAACCTGAAGAGCTTCATCTCCTAAACAATGGACGCTATTAATCCATTAAACCTCCGAAACTTAACGACAGTGACATCCTCTTCACATTCGAACGATTCCACTACACTATCACCAAAAAGCTGAAAAACAATGACGATAATAACCATATCAAGATCGAACTCATACACATCACCCAAAGTTATACACCTCGTAATACCGTCATTCACCACCAGATCTCAAAAAACACCGTATCTTGAAGAACATTAAAAACAACAAGGACATCATTCTACTCAAACCAGACAAAGTAAACGGAGTAATTATTATGGACATAAAGGTATATAATAACGCATGCTTAAATATAATCAACAACAAGTCCAAGTTTAAACCAATAGATAATGACCCCACCCTATTTACTCAACTGTAAATAATTATTTGACTCTGAAAATGACTACCGCTAAGATTGTCTAAACGTCAGTCAAAAAAACAAAAACAGTCCTTCTCAGGATTATGCCAAACAGGAAGATCTACATTTACAAACATGTAAGTAATTACTCATAACTAATCGATTATTCCGCTTTGTCACTATAACTTTTTATCATGTAAACTTCCTGTATTTATTCACTTAGCACTGAAGATGGCATAAAGTATGCCTAAACATGTTTCCTTAAAAAAAATTTGTCGTTTATTTTAAATGTCTTATAACCATTGTACTATTACGAAATTAATATGAAGTGCCTCTATGTTTTTTATTGAAGAACGCAGTATCTGCAACGTTAATGATTTTAAAGCAAAAAGGTGAATTGTTAGTTTCTCATAAAGATGATTTGAACTACTGACAACTTTTTAAATCACCTAAATATATTTAAGATATTCAACCTCTTGTTTTGAAATTGGTTACACTACAGATATTTCTACATTACTCCAAATAAAAAAGAAACCTTATTTTACTGAAAATGGCATCATGAATGATGGTCGTATTTATTAAATGCAAAACATTATTCCCTATTTAGAAGCTATAGTTATGTTTGTACAAAGCTTAAACTACCACTAACTGTAATTGTGCGATATATTTGTGTTAAACTGATAAAAATATAAATATATTTAAAATATTTATTTAGATGGGATCCAGATTAATAAACAAGTTTTCGATATCACAGAAAGTGAGGATTCTCTTAGGCAAGACTTCCAGAAATTCTTGCACTTGAGGATATTTTGAATTGGCAAGGTTAAAAACAAAAATATCATCAGTTGGAAAAGATAAATGACTACAGTTCTTATCATGAAATTTGCACAAGGTCTACATGACGTCCTGTTTCACTTTCATGGTTGTACTTTTTAATTATTGTGTAGTCCTAGCTTCATTTGAAGATTTTTCACACCAGTTATAGTTCCAGATTTGACTAGATGTAACATTGGTGAAAAATTTGTGAACTGTTGCGGTATCTCTTATCAAAAGAACACCGGTGTTTTGCACTCTTTACCCAGGTGGTCTGGCAACAATAAACTCTAACTGATTAGAATGCATAGCTGCCTCAAGAGATATTTTCATATTAACAAATACGGCATTTGTATCGATCCAAAGTAGCAGTTTGCAATCTGATAAATAGTTGATGATGTCTTTCAGCTTTTTCCATACTCTGTTACATGGTGTACCACAATAAAACCAGTGTGCTTTTTCCAGGTAAACGCAGCAGTGCTCTTCGGCATATTTTATTTTGTTCTGTCGAAGGTTTGAGTAAAGAAAACTAGAGAAGTATTTGTGACTTCCTAAAAATTACACAGAAAAAATGCTTTAACTCGTGCAAGTAAGTTTTAAAGTCATGAAGAATTTTTTCTATTTTACAAAAATCTGCACAGGATTTTTCTTTGTGTGTACATTACTACGTTACTACAGTCTTTTATTATGTGAAAAAATGTTATTAAGGCAATAATTATTAGGCATTCTATATGTTTTTTGTGTGTCTTTTAACAGTATACTTACACTCTCACTCGCACTCATTAAGTGTAACATAAAATTTGCTACTTTTTTAGTTAAGACTTCCCAAAAAATTTTCATTAGCAATGACAAGCTATTTACTAAAATACAAAGCTTCATTTGAAGCCATCGCTGGTTTGAAAATTCCTATTACGTATAACAAAGACGTGATTTAAAATTTAGTAAGCAGGAGCACACCTGTATTTTAAAAGCTTCCTCACAATCACACTAAGCAAAAGAGGCCTTAAAAGCGTAGGCATTATTAGAAATTTATGGTATTTATTGGGAAAACAGAAAATGGACGAAGTAGTTGGGACTGCTAGGCAGCTAAAATAGAAGTACAAAAACATTTCAAGATATTTACGCCTTATCTCAAAACATGAAAACTAAATCTTCCTTTATAAAACAAAGGGGAAGGTGCTGGGTTGGGATAAAACACTGATACGGATAGTACGGCTATGGCTATGGATACGGAGGGTAATGGTACGGTTACGGATGAAGGGTTATTACAACAATCTTTTTAAAATTTTTAGTTTTTTCACGTAGCGGCGTTTAGCAAAAGTAACATGAAAACGTTTTGCATCAAAACTGGATATTTTTGCTTAATTATTTCCATTAGCAAAATTATATGAAAGTAATCCAAAATCTTTTAAAATATTAATAAAAAATGTTTCGTAAACTTTACTTTGCATGTAAATATAGCTAGCATTTAAGCTCTATGCCAAAGACATAAAGATATTGATTTTCTACCTGAAAAGGTATCTCTATAATTTCGCAAATTGCAGGTTAAATGTTGCGCAGGTAGCGGATAAAGTGAAGGAGATTTGTAATTTGAAAATAAATTTTTGTAAAAAAAAGTTTACTTTGAAAGTCATGGGAATTCTTCCTTTCTGTATGTGCACACTTGAATGTGCCCTAAATATCGATATTACCTGTTGCTAACATTAACGTATATTGTGCTTTGAAAATTTAAAATTTGCGTTGTTATACATGTATTTCTACCTTGGAAATTTATACTTATCATCAGTGACGTAGCCCACCTGCAAGTTTGTTCGTGCTAGGTAAATTGTTCTATGCTCACTCATTGTAAAAGCATTAGATTTCTAATTAAACAAATAAGGCTAATAATCTAAAATTTACATAGAATGACCAAACTTGCAGCAGGATGGCTACGTAACTTCCCATCAAACCTATAAATCTATACTTATCAACCCTATAGTTCCATAGTTACCAACCGTCTGTGAACTTAACAACCATACAATAAATATTTGGACATAACTAGATATGTTGTTAAGTTAACACTCACAAGACATTTTTGTATTGAAAAAGGCACTCTATTGTAAAAATTTTCCATGGCATTTAAAAGTGAAATACTTACATTTCCAAGATTAAGAAAGTATAAGTCATATACTATATGATGTACCCAGTTGGTTAATTCCTACAGTAAAAGATGCAAGTGCAAATTTGATTCTTTTTGAAGAAGCGCTAGCTCACTGTCAAAATTAAGATATTCGATTAAGTTATAGTTGCTTCTATATTATATTTGTGGAAATGAAACATATACTTCAATTCAAATATACATCAGTTGTATCCAAAGAAATCTTGAGTTGTTTGAACAAGTATTAGGACAGTGTATATGTACGCACACTTAGAGCCAAACGCAAACTACAGATGGGACGTTGTATGTTGTCAATGCCAGAAACATGTTTTCAGCGTTTGGTAAAATCAATATCCATGTGTTTGTTTTATTTATACAAGTACCTATCTTGCACTAAAAGTATCTAGTATGATCACTTAGTTACTTGGGAAAAGCAACTTTACGATCGCGGGAAAGTGTAAGTTGTAGATATTATCTAACTATGTTATATATTTTATAAAGGGCATCTTTACATTTTCAAATACCTGAAATACTTAAGCCCTTCAAAATAAAAATAATTCGTTATATTTAACGAAGTATGTCTTTCATTTATGCATAAAAGTGGAAGATTATATAACTTCAACGATACTTACAGTAAACTTTACTCAATAAAAATACACATAACCTGATCTAATAACTTAATTTTGACAGAAGCATTGATCCGAACTTCCTACCTATTATTGTGCGATTTGACAACGGACTAAATTTATTACAAAAGTGTAATTTACAAACTATAAGTATGACATTTTTATATGCACTTTAGCTAAAATTGACAGCGCGTTTTAATCAAATAATATCTTGTGAGTGTCAATAGCTATTGAATCCTTTATTGAGTTCACGGAAGGTTGATAAGTACATAGAACTAAAGGGTTGCTAAGTACAAAACCATAGGGTTGATGAATATAAAACTAAATATAACGATACATATATAACAGAAACAAATCATGAATTTCGAAGCTCTTAGAATATATTTTAGTTTTAACTGCAGATAACTTTATTTCCTAGAGCACATTCATGTGTGCATATATAGAAGTAAAGAATCCTCGAGAATTCAGCATGAACTTTCTTTTCTACGAAAATCTACTTTTAAAACTTCAAATCTACTTTGCTTTACCTGCGTCAATCGACCTGCAACTTGCGACATTATTAAGACAGTTTTAGACAGAAAGTAATATCTCGATAATGTCTTTGGCAGAATGCTAAAATGCTAAGTATATTCGCTTACAACATGAATGTTTACGAAGAATTTTTTGAGTGATGTTTCAAAAGATTTACGTTTTACTTCACTAAAGTTTGTCATATGTAACAATTTAAACAATGCTGATGCGAAAACGTTTTTACGTTAATTTTGCTAAATACCACCACTTGAATAAAAAGTTTAAGATTCGTGTCTTATCCCCTTATCCGTGTTTTTTCCTCTTATCCATGTTTCATCCTTTCATCCGTATCACTATCTGTGCCATCCGTGTCCGTGCTTTATCCGAATCAGCAAGGAATAACTTCTACAATTGTTTTTGAACTTCTCTAAACGGCTTCTAAATGTTGCAGGACTTCTTTATTTAGTAACATATTTAGGAAGTTGCTTTTATATATGTCATTAAATTATTGAGAGTTTGGTGTTCTGTGAAGGGACTGCACACAGGAGATATCTAACATTCAAAATCTATGATGTAAATTCTAAGTGTTTATGACTTTAACGTCTTCAAAAAATGTGTAAGTATTTTGGTGATAGAAAAGTACAAAAAAAACAGAAGTAAATAGCAGTTTAATCCTGAATAGGTCTGTACCTTGTCTTTATGTCACGAATTTTGCAATGCGAAAACGCTTCAAAATCATACATAGCTAGTATCATGTCTAAGCAATCGACAATGAATTCTCGAGGTCACAACATAATGAAAACTTTCCATGGCTGCAATGTCACATTTAACTTAAGCAACAAATCGCCAGTATCCAAAAGCAAACAATGAAAAAACCACGATACTACATAATCAAGATGGACTCAGATTCAGACTAAACATTTTTTGAACAATTACACTTTTTCCGTCTTTAAATGTATTTAATATGCTTTGTTACTACACACACATGCGCTAGGCATGAATTTATTTATCATGTAGCATGTGTCTGAATTTTTTCGAGTATCTTATTGCACTCAAAACCATGGTATTAAAAACACAAATGATTTGTCATGGCAATTATTAAACACGCTACTAGTTTAGCGCATACAGTTTCAAAGTTCTAAAAGTACACTTGTAAAGTAAATGTATTTTTTGCATGAAAATGATTTTCTGTACTGTCTGTAAATAAATTTTGTAACAAATCCATGTTGTGTTTGAAAAACTATCATTCTTTTCTCTTTCATTGCACTAAAGAGACAAACACTTTTCAATACGTTCAACCCTCTTGTTCGCATTACTGTATGTTCTTCTCTCACAATAAAGAAGTTTCATTATTATACATTTTTATTGCAATAAAATTTGTTTTTAGTACAATATTAAGTCGATTAAATGTGTTATGGAAACTCAAAAGTTTACTTTCGCATGTTTGTCAAGGGAAATCGCATTAAATCACCTAAGTGCTGGTAAACTTTGTATTATTTTCAAACATGGACGTGGCAGTCAAAAACGTTCTTAAGCTCGTTTCATACTATCGACTTAACATGAGATAACCATTCTTCCGTAGACTTTTGTACGTAACATTTTTTAAAAACTTAGCATGTTTTCTCTCGTAAAAATAAACACGAGGAAAATCTACTCTAAACATGCATAGTTCAACAACTAGCTACTTTTGAAAGCGACAACCAGCGAATGATGAGGCGTTAATGCAGCTGTGAAATATATTTGTTTAAAAAACCAAAATGAATTTCAAGCTACATTATTCTCTTATTTAAATTTTTTGTTACACTTAAGCTAAGAAGGTTAATATCACTTCTTTTTTAATTCTTGAATTTCTCTTCACTATTATTAAGACATTTTTTTCCTTTGAAATTCCTTATAAAATTTTCGACTTGCACAATTTGTGTGACTAAGCTTCCAGAATTGAATTATTAAAATATATATTAGACGCTATAGAGCCTATATATGCTATAGAAATTTAAAGGAGATTTTTAGCAGGTGCGGATCTAGGGTGTGTCAAAAGAGTGATGCGACTCACGTATGTTTTCCTAGAAAATAATTATTCTATTTTAAGTACAAAGGTTACCAAAATAATGAGCAATTACGTTTTTTTTTTACAAAGTCCGAGTCGCAGTTAGATTTTATCGGAAGTTATTATTTGATAAGCAGTTTTGTGTACGGATGCAGTGGTTAAGCGCACAAATCTTGCACCATCTGGTGACCATATCCATTTATTTCATTGTCAAAAGCGCATTTTAATATTCTCGACTCCTGTTGCAACTCATTTGTTGTAAAGTACCGAGGGGCTGCGGACTATTTTGGCACTATATTTTACATTTGTCAATGATGCCTTGATTCACTTGCATTGTTCGCGACGGGGGGGGGGCGTCGATTTGAAAGTCAAGCGTAATGTCTTCTTTTAGCAAATTTTGTCCTAGATTTAGTGGAATTTATTTTTGTAGAATAATCGGACTATTCTTGAAATTACTATCAATATGGTGAGTAATGATATAGTCGAAAGCTTTAAATGTGGAATTTTCAATCAAGACAATTTGTTCTTTGCGAATTAAAATCGTCTTTGCGTGAAAGATATGTTGAGAGTGTCGTCAAGTTAGTCGAAAGATCACCTTGCCGATTTGTTAATTAACATTATTAAATTTGTTGGATTTTTTATTGCAAAAGGAGGCTGCAGCTGCTGCCCAACCCCCCCCCCCTCCCTCGCTGAACTAGCCCACGGTTACAGATAAAGAATTCTTTATAACAAACAAAACATATGTAGCTCATTAAGTTTTGAGTGTAAGTGTTGGAAAAACCTCAATTTTATCAATACTAGCACTTGACCAGTTATTAAAACGACGGAAGTATGTAAAAAAAAACTTATGTTTCAGTTTTGCGTCAGTTGTTATGGTGCAGGTATGGTCCCGGAAGTAAAAGGAGCTCTTACCCGTGTCAATTAGTGTCCAGTCCTTTGAAGTAAACAGGGCGCGCGATTGTAAACCGTAAACGAACTTAGCGGGGGAGTGTTGAATGTTATAAGTTATTATAATAAAGGGAAATGAAACAATTGACATAATAAAATGGCGTTTTTCGGCGGTAGTGCCGATAATGTATTGTTTTCTGTCAAATAAAAACATTTTTTTGAAACTTAACGTGACATGAAACATGGTGACAAGAAATATTATCTAATTTATTAAAAGCATTCAATAAAATGTCTCAAAGCACTTATCGTGTATTTCATTACACGATTCACTATATAGCCGAACTATTGTCTTAAAAAATGTTATTTGCGTTGATCATTATTGCATTGCTTTTCGACGTTTTGAAAAAAAAAATAAAAAATATGGCACACATGTTTAATCATATATATGCAGACACTGTTGAGTTTGAAGAAGTTAGTCACAGCGATCTTATCAATTTGATTTTCGTCGATCTTATAAATAAAAAGATTCAAAAGCTACGAAGGATGAAAAGGATGAAAGTAAAGCAGACCCTTGGGTAGAGTATCAAAACGTTTTAGAAATGATGACTGAGGAAGATCGTTGGTTCAGTTTTGCAGCTCGAGCAGTCGAAAGAATTAATCGCGAACATGTCGGGAATGGATTATGCAAAACCTTTAAGTTTCGAAAGAAGTGCGGATCTTCGAACACTCACAAGACATGTTTTGACAAACTGTTTAGTGCTACTTGGTTAGAATTAATGTTAATGCACACGGAGACAAAATGTCGTCCTTTTTCCAACATCTCTTTGACTATGTTGATTGTAGTTGTAAACTGAAATACAAAGCAACTATGTAATTACTTTAACAAAAAAAAAAAAATATAAATTTCAATGTTATTGCATTTTGACTTCAGTTGTTTCATGACCATGTCATTGTGAAAATGGGAATCGGTAGCAGCAAACGTAAAAATAGAAATGCAAAAAGGGATAAAAACCATAATCGTCAGAAAATGTTTCCCTTGGGTATAAGTTTCGGACGCAACGATCTCAATCTTTAGGGTCATTCCCAACAGGTAACACTGTAGAGGAAACGTCACCCGTTTACGACATTGGAAAAATACTTAAGAATCAGCGGCAGAGGGGTTGATGTACAATATCTTCTAAAGTGGTCAGGTTACCCAAATAAATTTAATTTTTGGGTACTTGCTTTAGAAATAAATGTTTAAAACGTAACTGTGTGCTTGATCACTTTCATTTTACAATTTGTATCAAAGATGAGTGGAGCACACTTTTATTTGACAATACCTAGTAATGCCTCTCTCTCTACATTTCCAGATAATAAAGTTTTAGGTTATCGTGTAAAATTACCTCACATTGTGAATTTAAATGGTAATTGGGAAGTAGGATTGTATTCAATTCCATACCCTCATACATTGTACACGTTGAAAAAAGGTTTTGATACACAAATATATGTAACTTACAAATGAGGTCTACCTACTCCGGTATTTGTAAACTATGGTTTTTATGAAAGAGCCTTCGACCTAGTAAAATCAGTTAATGCGATTCTTGACAAAGACGTAAAAGACAATATCAAATTGAGCTTTGACCACCAAACAGAAAAAGTTAAAGTGCATGTAAGACAGGGTTACAGAATATCATTTAATCAACGAATGTCGGTTTTACTCGGTTTTGGCGGAAAAGACGTAGACATTTCAAAAACAACGGAAAGTCTTTATGCTTCTGATTTGCACGGATCCGTCATGATAAATGTATATTGCAACATTGTACAACCGCAATTTGTTGGAGACGACAATGTAAAATTACTAAAGGCAGTTGCTAATTCAAGAAAAATATGGAGACATTGTTTCAAGAACATTCACTAATATCCAATACTTACTCGTGCAAACAAAATCTTTTGAGGACATCGAAATTCTCTTAAGAGACGAGTTAGGAAATCCCATCGCATTTGAACGAGGGAAGTATATATTGACACTTCACTTTATAAAACAAGCCTCATCTTATTTTACATAAGAAAACAAAATATGAGTAGAACAAACCGTTATGTTCAATATTATCTCAACCAGCAAAAAAGATACGGATCACAACCTGTCTTCATAGGAGCATCCTGGCAAAAATGTTATGAGCAGATGGGTTATGTGCTGGGTGGAATTAGCTAGAGCTGCAATACGTTTCACAAAACCGGCGAAAAAATTTCTAGGTAAAATTGCCCTCGATACAGGTGCAAACGTTTTGGGTGATGTTATCTCATAGAAAAGTCTTAAAAAGTCTGTGAAATCTCGTGTTAATCAAGCAGCAAAGGAAACAGGGAAAAAAGCTGTAAATCGTATACAACAGCTTGCTCAAACAGGAAGAGGAAAACCCCAGAAGAAACAGGCAAAAAAAACAGCTAAAAAGAGAAAAGCATCGTCTTCTCATGTCATTTACCATTCAGCCAAGAGACATAAAGAAGCTAAAGAAGCAGAAGATATTTTCGGTTAAAGATGGAGTTCGTTCATCCAGAATCAGCAGAATGTACAAAAAGTGAGCTTGATATATTTTTCGTACCCCCAACGCAAATCAGTTTGGAAAAGGGGCGATGGATAGACCATCCACCTATCTCTAGTGTATCTGAGAGCGGTCCGATTACCTTTTTTTCGCCAGGTACCGAAGATTATGTTGACTTGTCTGACACAATGTTTATGGTCAGAGCAAAAGTAACGAAAGCTAACGGTGGAAATCTCGACGATGGCGCTAAAGTGGGGCTGGTGAACAATTTCTTGCATAGTTTGCTTAAGCAAATTGATGTGTTTCTGAAAGGGAAGCTAGTAACCCAAGCGACAGGAACTTATCCTTATCGTGCATATATCGATACACTTTTGAATTATGGTCCATCAGCTAAACAATCCCAGCTGACAGCTGCATTGTTTTACAAGGACGAAGCTTCAAAAATGGTTGTTGCCGACCCAGCAAACGCCAGTCCAAACAAAGGCTTAAAAACACGACGTAAGTTTAATGCAAGAAGTACAATTGTCGAAATGGGACGCCGTATATTTTGTAATGTGTTCTTCGTTGAATGCCTCCTGCTTAGTTATGTTGATTTGAAAGTTGTAGTGAGTGCTCCAACTTTACAGTCAACATGGATTAGATAATAAAAATTGTATTGCTAATGTGCCCGAGCAATATGAAATCTTTTTAGAATAATGACCGTTTTAGCACAGGTAGCGTCTAGTAGCTTAACTTAAAATCGAATAAGGCATGTATATAATATTGAATCGTGTTTCCTGCACGAGAAAGACGTTGACTTGTGATGCGCTAAATACAGAGATTTTTTGAGCAAAAAACACCTTTTTTTATTTTTGTTGACATAGTTTAACGTGTTTTTATAACTATAACTAAATTCAGGTTATTGATTTAGTAAATAGAAACTGGTTGAATCCTTAAATATTATTTCAGTTCTTTTTTAAAATGTACTTTTTTTCTTATTTTAACGCACGATTATTAACATATAATCATGACTTTGATATATAAAAAATTTTCCTCTAAATTTCATTACACTGACAAAGTGCGAGACAAGATCGTTTATTTGTCATGAGCCAAAAAGAGAATTATTTCACTCAAAACTTTTTTTCATTTTTTTAACATAGTTTAAAAGTTTTTTGTTATATCAGTTAAAGTCATATAAAGTTTTAGTAAAGAAAAATATGTTCTCATTTTTCTTATTTCACTTGTAATTAGTATCATAACAATAATGAGTGTAATATATGAGAAATTTTCCTCAAAATTCGAGTACAGTGACAAATTGCACGACAAAATATTTGATTTAAAAAATAAATAGAATTTTTTTTTTGCCAACTTTTCTTGACATATCGTAAAGGGTTTATGTAACAATATTTAAAGTCGTGTTAATAAATTAGTAAAGAAAAATGTGTTGAATTCTTAATTAGTATAACAGTTCTTTTTTAAATCTACTCCTTTTTCTTTTTTCTACGCATAATTGGTGAAAAAACAATTATCGATGTAATACAGTAATACATGACTGAAAAACTGCACAACAAAATCGTTGACTTTATATGTTCGAAATAGAAATTTTTTTTGCGAAAAATATTTTTTAATTTTTGTTGACATAGTTTAAAGGGGTTTTGTTACTATATTTAGAGTCAGATTAATGATTAAGTAAATAAAATCTTTTCTAATCTTAAGATATTTTACGAATTCTTTTTTAGTATGTACCCCTTTTACTTACTTCCACGCATGATTATTAACATAATAATCATATGCGTAATACATGACAAAATTTCCTGAAATTTCCAATAAACTGTCAAACTGCACAAGACGATCGTTGACTGGTGATGAGCTAAATAGAGATTTATTTCACGCAATTATTTTCTATTCTTTTGACATAATTTAAAGGCTTTTTATTGCAATATTAAAAGAGAAAAACTAAAGTTTATTAGGTAAAATAAGAATGGAGAATATTAGGAAAAACGTAAGAATCACAAATTGTTGATTGGAAAAAGTGTTCATAGAAAAAATGAGAAAGGAATTGGAAGGAAGATTTCAAATTGCTGAAGAAAACGACTAAAATTTATGGAAAGAAAAAAAAACATTAGTACGTACTATCGAAGACAACAAGTAAAAAGTTAAACAAATGAAAACAATAAAGAAATTAAATGAATCTTTACGTGAAGAATAAAATTAATTGATTGTTATAAATAATTTTACGTGTTTGTATATGTAGATCCAGGTTGGTATAGTCCAGAGAAGAACTATTTTTGTTGTTATCTGGTTCTTACGTTATTGTATTGTGTGTGCAGCAAATATGTATTGTCATTGTGATTTAGTGTGAAGTGAAAAGTTTTTTGTTGTGAAGTGTGATTTAGGTGTGATGTTTTTAGCTGTAATGTGTGGGTGTCAATTGTGTATTGTCATTGTGATTGCCGGTAATTGCTGTGATGTATTCAAGGGGGTTTGTTTCAAGTTGGTATGCCAAATGTTTAATGTAAGCCGTTGTCTATAGTCAGTACTGTAAGTAATGCGTTTTTCCGAGTCCCAGTCAATGTTGTGCTTTGTGATTCGGTGATGTTCGGCAATGGGACTAGTTTTGTCTTGTTTCTTAGTAGATCGTTTATGTTCAGTAAGTCTTATGTTTAATTTCCTACCAGTTTCCCCGATATAGGAAGCCGTTTCCCCAAAAAATATTTGATAAAAAACATGGGGAGAAAAATATAAATATATATTAGTAGAAAATTCTATTAATTTCATTAGTCATTTTAAAATAACAAATCACGGGTAGTAAAAATATGAGTAGAGAATTGTATATAAAGTATATATAAGTAGAAAATTGTTTTATATTTTATTTTAGATGGCTAATGTTAACAAAAGCTTTACACTTGAGGCATTAAAAAAATTATGTAAATATATTCAAAATAAAACAAAAATTTTAACACAAAAATTGCATTGTATTCAAGATTATGAACATGATGCAGAGAAATGTGGACAACTTCAAGAACAAAATCATCTTTTAGTCTCAAGATTTAAAGAATTTAAAAAAATGAATGAATTCATTTGATAGGACAGTCTGCTCTTACGAAGCAAGATCTTAAAAAAATTAAATATTCATAGACAAAGTCAACGCGGGATTTACGTTATAGAGTAAATCACAAAAATGTGCATAACAAAGATGGAATGCATTAAAAGCTGGAATATGTGTGTGGTCTCAACTTGCAGAAAAATTTTTCCCACTTTCTTTGCCGTTTTGCATCTTTTTAATTTAGGGAAAAAGATACAATGATATTCCTTATATAACTTGAGTATTAGTACAACTTTCTAACTTTAAACTGCCAGCAACTCAACTTCTTAGTCTTTAAAGTCGTTTATCTATATTAGTTCTACACTCCATTTTTAGAAGTAATCATCGTTGTGACGCCACAAGACGAAAAAAACTCTCACAATATGTAACAAAAATCGCAACTTTACAACACTATAAGGCATCTGTTACTAGAGACTAATGTTAATTATGTTTTCAGGTAACTTGTTATTTAAGCGTGTACTTTATAGAAAGTAAATTAAAAAGCCGTCAAGAAATTCGTTGCAGTGGTACTTTAAATATGTTATGTACTAAAAATGTAAAGTTTGCATTTTTAATTTGTTTTATTAAAAAAATACAAGCAATATTGGAATCTTAATAGTGAAAAATGAGAAAAAGTTGAAAATTTTTGTGTATTCTATAAGAAAAAAGATGTAACAAAACATTTTGGACAAAAAAATTGCACTGAAATTGTTTAAGTTGTATTAGGAAAAAAAATTAATGAAGAGTCCGTTTTTCCGAAAGGCAATATTCAAAAAAGTGGTACTTTTCTTTATAAAATTATATCAATGCATTTTGCAAGAACTACCTATCCAATGATAAATTTTTCTATCAAAATACCTTGCTTTTTAACTATACCACTGTAAACATGCTTGCTCAAATTGAGTAATTTTTTGCTCATTGTTTAGTTAATTAAGCTTATTCCCATTTTAAAAAAGCCATTTTTAAATACTTTTATAAAAATCATTGAAAAACTTTTAAAGATAGGTAAACATTGTTTGCAATGATGAAATTTTAGCCTATGCTTTTTTCACGAATTTTAAATTGCACCATCGCCTTAGTTTACTTGCCCATACTAACTTACATTCATGATGTTGGTTTTTTTGTTAAAGAAATTGCCTAATTATATAATTTCGCACCAAAGTCCGCATACAATTTCTCCAGATTGTGGTTTTTTAACTATTAAGCGCTTGGGCTTAAAATTTGCAAGCAGAATATGCTTATGTTCGACAAGACTCTAAGAAGTGCGTAAAGAATTCCAAGCAGAATATTCTTTTAGATAGGTAAGACACGGGGACTGCAATGAATTTGGCAAGCACGTTACTGATTTATTTACATAATGGCAAAAAAGCTTTCATTCCAGCATTATTGACAATATTTTGCAAAGTTATGCTTTATAAAAGAAAACATAAAAACCATATGTGTTGAATATGCGGGTTTCATGCGAACACATATTCTTTATGTTTGATTAATTGTGTTTTGTATAAGGAATTTCATCTAACACGTGTTTCACATGTGTAAAAAAGAAATTCTTAAATAGCTAACATGCATGTACATTAGTGCTTTTTCATGAAAAAATTCTATCAATTATTAGGTAATTTTATTAAATATATTTATGTAGTTAATTAATCTTTGTAATTATAATTGATATTTGTTATAGTTTATCAATTCGTATAAAATATGAAAAATATATAGGATGTATTCCAAACAGGGTACAACATTAAAACCAATTTGCCAGAATAATAAACGTTGAAATGACTCATTTCCAAGGTGTAGTAAACTTTTTTAATGAATTTTGTAACATTACAGGCATTTGGCAACGATGGGATTCGAACCTTTGCCATTTACTTGACTAGTACATGAAACCAGCACCTTAGACCACTAGGCCACGCTATCCACCGTCAGTTGTTAATGGTATAAAATAAAAGAAGAAAACATTTTTAAGACAGTCAATCACTTACCAACATTGAAATATTTTTTTCATGGTATATTAACTTATTTTTATAAAGAATTTGATATTGTTGATAGTACATGAAAATATACAAAACACATTAAGAATATATCACGTCTTATTAAAGAATCGAACAAATAATAATTGTTGTGCCATTTTAAGATATTATGTCCAGTCAACGTAAAATTTGTATTTTTAATTAGCTTTAATGTAAAAAATTACAAAAGAATATTGAAATATTAATGGTGAAATTAATAATAAAGAAGTCAAAAAATATGTGTACTTCATAAAACAAATAAATTAACAAACTAAGTTTTTTCGAATGAAAAGAAAAAATGGAAAGCTTACGTGTATTTTGCGCAATAAAAGAAATAGGAGACCCTTTTTCCGAAAGACATTATTTAAAAATGGTACTCTTTTGAATTACTATCTGAAAGTTTTGATAAATTGAAATCAATGAATTAGCAAGCAACTGCATATCATGTGATTATTTTTTCTCTCAAAATACCTTGTTTTTGAACTGTACCAGATTAAGTATGATTTCACAAGTTGAGAGTTTTTTTGCTCATTGTTTATTCAATTAAGGTTAGTATCCTTTTTTAAAAAGACATTTTTCAATATTTTTATAAAACTCATTAAAAAACTTTCAATATAGCTAAGGCATTATTTGCAATGATGCTATTTAAGCTCGTGCCATTTACACGAATTGTACATTGCACCATCGCCTTAGTTTACTTTTCTACACTAATATACTGTCACGATGTTGGTTTGTTTTTTAAAAAAATTGCTTAATTATATAATTCTGCACTAAAGTCAGTATACAATTTCTCCATATTATGGTTTTTGATCTTAAGGCAGTTGGGCTAAAAACTTGCAAGCAGAATATGCTTTTGTTAGGCAAGACTCTAAGAAGTGCATAAGGAATTGCAAGCAGACTATTCTTTTAGATGGGTAAGACACGGGGGACTGCAATAAATTTGGCAAGCATATTACTGTTTTTATGTACATAGTGGCAAAATAGCTTAGATTCCAGCATCATTGAAATTAATTTGCAATGTTATCCTTTATAAAAAACATGAAAACCATATGTGTTGACTATGGGGGTTTAATTTGAACACATGAGCTTTATATTTGATTATATTTTTTTTGGATGTGGAATTGCATGTAACACATGTTTCACATGAGGTAAAAAAGAAATTCTCAAATTGCTAATTTGCATGTGCATTAGTGTTTTTACATGCAGATCACATATAATAAAATACAGGTTACATGTAGTTAACGTTTGCTCAACTGTGCATAATACTAGTTTACATGTGCTTTCCATGAGGCTATGTATCTCATATCCTGATAACATTTTGAAAGAAAATACAAATGTGAAAATTTTTTGACTTGTAACATTAAGAGGTTGATCCTTAAAACTATTATATTAAACAAAACGTTAGCGGACAGCCTTACACATATTACGGTCGCTACTTGCTTATTTTACAGGAATAGAAATAATGTTTTTAATACTATCAATTTTTACTTAAATTTATTAAATATTTTTATATGGTTAATCAATTTTTTAATAGTAAGTGATATTTGTAATAGTTTATCAAATACTACAAAATACACAAAGTATATAGGATGTATTTTTAGAAGGTTGAAAAATTAACATAATTGACGTTAAATATAGCGTTAAATGCTTTTGGCAGCGATGGGATTCAAACCCACGCCATTTACCTGACTGGTACCTGAAACCAGTGCTTTAGATCACTAGGCTACGCTAGCCACCTGCTGAATACTAAGAGTAATAAAAAAAGAAAACATTTTAAAACAATCAATCACTTACCAATATTGAAAAATATTTGTTGTGATAGATTAATTTATTTTTGTAAAGAATTTGATATTTTTGATAGTAAATCAAAGTATACAAAAGACTCTATTAATATAACACGTCTTATGAAAGATGTATTACACAAATTATTTACAAAATAAATATTTTCATTTATTATTGTACCCCAAGGTATGGCGTTTAAAGAAAGTAGCAAGGCATTGCAGATACATAATAATTCAATTCGCATCCTCAAGTAACGTTCGATAGACACTTAAACTAAAGACAAACTATTCTCTTAAAACAGGTTCCAAAGAGCTGCTTTAACAAAATTTACATGTTGATTCAAAACAAGAGGAAGCACTCCCGATATTATGTCTACTTCTTACTACAACAAGTGGTGTGAACGACAAAGACATACTGAAGGATGTTTTGTAAAATCTACTCAATACAGATGAAGAGTTAGAGATCTTGTCGTCACGTTTGGAAGACCATGAGCTCCTAAATAAATTTGTACGTTATGAAGCATTTGAACAGTCGCAAATGCATGTTACGTTTTTTGCAAGACATTGTTTTTTTTTAAAATATACCACCTGATATGTGCAACTGCATTTTCTCACTTTAATTAGTGTATTTTTTAAGATTATGTCACCCATACCAGCATGTCAATTGGGGTTTTTTATAGTTGCAGTTTCTAAATGCACTTTGTGGTCACTCTTGCTCTGTAAGTCTCAAACGAACTATGGGAAAACCTGGCACCATTGCATTATGGTCAAAGTACAGTTTTAAAGGCAAAAAATTCAAGCTATCTGTTAACAACCTGGATACTTGCAAGAATTTTGTGAGTAAGTAGAAAATAAAATGGGACTCTTCAAATTTTAAATCATAAAGTAAAAATTTCTTGCTTAAATTATCATCGTATTTTGCCTAGATAGCTCCTTGTGAATTTTGTGAGGGATTTTGTAGCACATATTTATTAAAAATATTTATGAAAAACGGAATTATATGTCAAAGGAAATTCCCTTATTGATAATTTCTCTCAGCTCGTCTAAGTGTACCAGCTGGATTGCTTTTTGAAATAAAAAAAAAGATTAAACGCAACACTATAGTTTTTTATGAAATTTCCACAGAAAATTGGGATGTCTCTTTATTTTTGGACTCGTAACTTTTATACAAATATGTGCTTAATCAATATCGCGGAATAAAAATTAATGTCCATTCGTAATTGATGAATAGAAGATAGGGTTTGGAAAGTGGGGATTATTAAATATGATTTAGGGCGAAATAGATAAAATACCTAATAAGTATACCCATAACGATATCTATTGATCTGACATCTGTTTTTATTCTAATCCATTTTTTTGACAGAGTCTTGTCTGAGGGATCACAAAGAGGCCAATGAGCTCAATGTGAGGAATAAATTTCAGAAGTGCTAAAATATGCCACCAGTAAAACTGGTGTTTCATGATTTAAGCACCTTAATACGTTGTCTAAAGTTATGAGGGCAATCTATTCGAAAATTTTTTTATCAATCTTTAATGTTATGTTAAAAGCCCAGCCCAAATTGACTTGTTGTTTTCTCCACTGTAGTTACGTTTTGCCATTTTTTGTATAATACATATGTTCCTGAGAACTCCTTAAATAGTTTTTTGATCGCCTGTTTTTGAGCCATCAATATACAAAGTTTATAAAAAAACGAACAGCTGAAAAAAAATCGTAATACCTATCACTAGGCAAAATTTGCAAGACGTTTTGATGAAAAATATTTGTTGGACTTGTAATGGTTGATCTGACAGTAAGCTCACAGTTTTTCCACATTTCTGAAGAACTTTTTAAGCTTTAACTGTATGCACCATATTCTAATCATATATCTGTCCCAAACATTGAGCTAAAATACGTGGAACGCTACGTATTGAAGCCGGAAAATTGAAGCCAAATCTTAAAGCCAAACACGTGACATTACATTATGAAATGCAAAGTTTTCACTGTCAGATAAACCACTTGAAGTTTTTCTCCTTATTCCACCAAAGGTTTTTCTGATCTTGTGCGCAAATTAATTTAGAGACATTTTCTTAAGTGTTGAATCTTTTGCACCCTGTATTGTTGTTGTAATTCTTTCACTTGAAGTGCTTTAGTATCTTGTATTGTATACTGATGAATGCCCCGTAATAATTAGCAGTAACTGTATCAAAAGGTTTACTCTCTTGCTTCGCAGAATCAAGTCAATGTCGAATAAACTTCTACCATGACGAACAGTTATTTGCGTTGTTTTCTACGTTTTAATATAAGTAAAATCATATTGTATGTATACCATTAAATTTAGTATATTTATATACCTTTTACATTTTAAACCATTCGTGTAAAGACAATGCAGTTTTATTTAATATATCTTTAAGATTTCTTACTTGTAGTATGTTTAATTGTTCCTTTTTACACATAAAGGTGGACCAGTATACATCTTACTAGTTATGAAGTTGAGACAACTTTCTTTAAACGTAATGAACGAACGTTAAAGAAATGTTATTTTAAGGTGGTATTCCAACGTTATTCTTAACGTTCATGTAACGTCCGTACGAGTCCACAAAAATACTTCCCCTCGACTCTCAAACCAACGTTATCTCAACGTTCGACTTATGTCGAGACAACGTTAGTATAACGTGTTTTGGCTAGCAGGGTACCAGTAATATGGAGCACCGGCGATATTACAAAAGGCTGAAAACATAGTTCGGACACATATGTTTCACAGGGAAGAATATTTTGATGGGGAGATCTCATATGTACGGCGAAAGAAGTCAGTTGAACATCATCTACTTTATTTAGTTAGTCTGATCTAGAAGGAGGAAAAGATTTAAGCAACATATCCCTCAATATGTCACTCATGAAAGATAGACTATGGTCAGAAAATCGTCCGTGGGAATTAGAGTGTGATACAGCTCAGTATGAAAAATTCGGTAATGATGAGATGTAAAATAATTTAACAATAACTACGACGACACAACAGATAAACTTATTGCGTTTATTCCTTGCACACACACAAAAAAGGGGAGGTTAAAATATTACTCGACTGACAACACAACGACTTAATAGCAACTTTTTTCTTGTTTTCAGCTGTTTCGCCTGTTATTCCTCGGAATGAGATTTTGCTCCTTGTTAGACGGTAAAGTCTTTTTTCCTGACATCATTCATTTAGTGTCACACAGCTAAAATTTCTGTATTATGTAGCTGTTGTAGATCTGCTTATCTTCAGTTATAGATAACAAATGATTAATGCGCGTGACACGTGTACTCCACGCAATTTGCTGACGTTTTAAAGAACAGTAAGATTTAATAAAATAGCGATACTTCGGAGAGTAATATATAACATGTATGAACTTGAATTAACATTCCAGTTGAAACACTGGTCACCCCTAAGGATAAATTGTCCACCCTAACTGATTTTCTTTGTCTCTGGGCTGTGCACGCAGAATTTTCTGTCTGTTTCTTTTTACTTCTTTCCCTATTTCCAAACTGAGGTGGTTTGAGAAGTGAAACACGTGAGTTCAAATATAGGTTGCTCAAATTCATTGTCTGATTCACTTTCATTACTTGCTATAGAAGTTTAGAGATACGCCAATTAATCGATTTATTTGAAAATTATAGGAAAGGGCAATCAATACATCTTCTCTCCGATTGATGACGATGTTTGCTAAAAGAAGTCTAACAAAAACATAGTGCTACACCTCAAATAATTACGTCAAGAATTTCATTTACTACCTGTCAAAGGGCAAGAGTCTTTTTTTTGCGAGCACATTCAGTTGGTAACAAGGTAAGTTCTATTAAAGTTATTTAATAGGATTTCAGATCCTGATAAAAACAAAAACAAGAACTCAAGCCCAAACAAAGAAACAAAACATTTAGTTACCTAATACATGGTACGGAATTATTAAAAAGTAAGAACATAGTTATGATCTGGTTATTTCAATACTCGGCCAGCAATTAGTCGTCTAATTTCGTAATTGATTATTACCATAGCATTCATGAGAAACTAATAACACTAAACTATTTCTAATAATGCTCCGTTAATAGACTTTACAATAAATTAACGATGACTACTAAAATGCACAAAAATTAATTCAAGCTACTATTACCATCGTCGTTATTGAAACACTGTGCTAGACTTGTTCTTTTTCGCTTTCGAGATCCCTCTTCTTCTGTCTCCATTTTAGACATTTCTTCTGCACGCTTTGCTCTTGCCAATGTGTTTTAATAACTATCTGTGATATTAAAAAAGATAGAAATGTATATAAGAAAAAACATTACATAAGTAAATACCTCAAACTAAATCGAAATTTGAATTGACAAAGCATACTTAAGTACATAAATACCCTTATTGGATATTTATTCCATTCTATGGGCGTCCAAAACAGTCAATGTTACGAAAATCATTTTGTGCATCGAAACATTGGATTTTTATTTGAACCCAATGATAAAAAATTCGAACGCTCTCTCTAAACATTTGAAGAACATGAAATTCAAAACGAATTGGCACGGATATATTATGAACTTTACAAATCAAATAGTATGTATCACTTAACCAAATTCCTAAAACAGCAGGCCCAAAAGTTCCAAAAAAGAGCACTCGGTCATCAGGTGTTAGATTTAACTAATTTCATTATTACAATATGTGCTCTAACTTCTACAGGGGTGTGCATTCCTGAGTGAGATTTCTAACTTTTGAACGTCGTATTTGGTCGTCTTCAACGAAACCAAAGAAACAAACAGAACGCAAATTTATTTAAACGTCAAATTTTGATCGTCTTTCACCTAACCAAAGCACAAACATGACATGACGTTGTACCATCGTCGAATTTTTGTTAAGTCTGACCTGACCACATATTCTAATAAAATAAAAAACAGCACGACAAATAATTTCACATAAGATGCTCTACTCAGAGAATTTTTTCGTATAAGAAAATTGTTGCTCTAAGTGACATAATTTAAAGGATTTTTGTTTTCACAGTTTAAGTCATATTAATCATTAAAAAAAATAATTCGTTACATTATTTAAAACAATATCTCTTAATTAAATCGTTTTCCACGCAAGATTAGTAAAGTTAAAATCTGCATGGGATATCAGATGAATTTTCGTCCATAATATACTACACTGACAAATTGCACGTTAAACACTTTCACTTGGATGCTCTACTCAGAGATTTTTTTTGTATACGAAAATATTTTGATGTTATAAGTGGTATAAGTTAAAGGAATTTTGCTATTACTTTTTATATGTGGTTAATCTTATAAGAGAGTAAAATTCGTTACTTTTTTTTAAATAATATTTGTTGTTTTTTAAATTTACTGTTTTTTCTTAGTTATAAATAGAGTGTTAAGTTTATCAAAAATTATGCTTAATTTTAGTATTAAAGGTTGAAACAATATTTTGAAAATATTCAAATATTGTCTACAAAAGCAATGATAACCACACACTGTAAATAATCTATCTTAGGTAATAAAAAATTAAAATTAAAATTGTTACACAGTGCCATAACGTCTCTTGGTGTAATCGAACCGCCAACCTTTCAGTTAACTGCCGAATACGCTTTTCTTACTTAAAATTAGAGTATTATTTAAAAAAAAATTATGTTTATATTTAGTGTTAAGGTTAAAAAATTGCTTTTAAATTTAAAACATTGTTTACGAAACGCAATGATAAGCAAAGACTCTAAATAATTTATATCAGATTTTAAGAAATGGAAATCAAGAATGTTACTCAGTGCCATACCATTACTGGGTAGAATGTGTTGGGAATAAGTTATGTAATTGAATGTCCTACTGACAGAGAGACAAATTCTCCTTAGTTGTTTTAATTTCGTTAACCAATAGGCTTAAAAGAATTTTGATTGATGTTTTGTTGTAAATGAGTTGAAGAGAGAGTCTGAGTGAGTGAGCAATATATGTAATTGATAAACAGTGCATGAGAATAAAATATCGTTATTAAAAGCTTGAGTTGTTGCATCAATTCGACATATTCAAAGGGAATATTGCTTGGGCGACGGGCAAGATTCACAAAACGTGGCACCTCCGACGGGATAAGTGAAAATAGTTCGATCAAGAACAAGAATTCGTATTGAAACATGTCGAAGCAGGAAGCTGCGGAGCTAGCACTTGAAGCAAAACTCAAGCATATTACGATCACTTGCGGGAAAACTGAGAGAATTCTTGCGTCAGATAATCACGGGAGAATCGAAAGACATCGTGATGCGTTAAATGAATTAGTAAAGAAGCAGATACCGCCAAACGTACAGTCGAAGGGTTGAAAATAGCTAGCGGCGAAAAGTCGAAAGCATTTCCGAGTGGGAGGAATCGATAGAAAATACCATCGGTCAAGCTGACAATGCAATAGAACAATTACGCAAGTGGCTTATGGAAGTGAATGAAAGTAAGAAAGCACATTTAAGAAAGGATCAGTTGAATTTCGAGAAAGAGTTGTATGAAACCAAGCTGCACTACAAGACTCAATTGGAAGAGTCCAAGAGGGACAAACCAGAAGAGACAGGAGAAATGAATTCTACAATTAGTGGCAATCTGGAAGCTAAACTACCAAAGCTAGTGATTTCAAAATTTAACGGAAGCTACAAAGATTGGCCAAGATTCTGGAACCAGTTCAGCGAGACTATTGACAAATCAAATATTTCCAATGTAACAAAATTTTCATACTTGAGAGAGTTGCTTGAAAAACATGTCAAGTATTCCATAGAAGCACTACCTTTCACTAGTGAAGGGTATAACCGAGCAAAAGTATACTTCAGTCAAAGTATGGAAAGGAGTCAGAAGTGATTAAAGCCTACACCAAAGAAATTCTTGACTTACCCAACATACCAGATGCCAATGTACAGAAGGTGCATAAATTCTGCGAAAGACTCACCTATTGCGTACAGTCTTTAGAAACTATGGGAAAACTGGAGCAGATCAATGGAAGTGTTGCAATGACATTGGACAAATTGTCTGGTATAAGAAGCGACTTGGTTCGTACCGATCCCAACTGGGATGAATGGGATTACATTAAGCTAATAGAAGCCTTAACATTATGGACTAGGCGAAACCCTAGAAACCCTATATGTGAAGGAGAAAGGAAGGAAAATAGAAACAGTCCCCGTGAAAGAGTATTCAACACCAAATTCGGTCAGCGAAAATGTGTATATTGCGATGCAAACGATCATAAATCAGTTGACTGCTCAAAGGTGACGGATATCAACGAAAGGAAACAAATATTGGCAAAAAAGCGCCGCTGCTTCAACTGTACCGGAGAAGGGCATAGAGCAGCCGATTGTACAAGTAAAATAACCTGTCAACATTGCGAGAGAAGGCATCATACTTCTTTGTGTGAACAAGCAATGGGGAAGAAAACCCTGATGACTGCAACAAAAAACCAACGAAGGAGTCTTCCCAATCTTGACTGTAAAGGTTAATGGGATCATGTGCAGAGCGTTAGTTGATTCTGGGGCTGGCAGCTCGTATGCATCTGCAAAGTTGGTAAGTGTCCTTGGCATGAAACCTGCTGACATAACAACAAAACAAGTGGACATGCTCCTGAGTAGTAGTGTAGAACGTCTGGAGACCTATGCAACTAAAGTGGAGTCCCTCGATGGAGAGTTTGGTATGGAAGTAGATTTAATTAAAGTGGAAAAAAGTGAACTTTTATCAGTAAAAAACCCCCAATACAGCCATATGATTTCCAAATACTCACACTTAAAGGGGTTGATATCCAAGATGGTGACACGAAGGCTCAGCTTCCAGTACATGTAGTTCTTGGGGAGGAGTATGCCAGAATAAAAACAAAGAATCGTCCCCGAATAGGTAAAGATGGCGAACCTATCGCGGAGTTGACCAAGCTGGGATGGTTCGTGATGTCCCCTGGAAAAGAATTTGATCACAATCATATGTTACTAACACAAACCACTCAAAAGGATTATGAGAAGTTGTGCCGGTTGGATGTTTTAGGACTTGCCGACACCTCAGAACACGATCAAACCTCAGTGTATGGAGAGTTTAAGGAGCAATTGGTCAGGAGTTCAGAAGGTTGGTACGAGTCTGGTCTACTGTGGCGAGGTAACCATCCTCCTTACCATCTTACAAAGAAGGAAGTTTGCGACGCCTCAACAGTCTTGTAAAGAGATTAGACAGGGAAGGAATGGCCAGTGAGTATAACAGGATTATTGAGGAACAAGTCAGCAAAGGGTAGTTGAACTTGTAACCGAGCCCCCAGTGGGTAGGGAGTTCTACTTACCTCATAAACCCGTGATACGTGAAGCTGCACAAACAACGAAAATCCGTGTAGTTTACGATGCATCCGCTCGAGCGACTCCAAGTGCTCCATCCTTGAATGATTGCCTTTACCCAGGCCCGCCGTTACAGAATAAGCTTTGGAGCGTATTGGTTCATCATCGTTCATTTCCAGTTGCACTTTGTGGCGATATAGAAAAGGCATTCCTCCAGATCCGAATAAAAGAACAAGAAAGAGATGCCTTACGGTTTCACTGGAAGAGTGACAGTCAACCTGAACCCTTGACATATAGATTCACAAGAGTCGTCTTCGGCCTAACTTGCTCCCCATTTCTGCTTGGGGGAGTGCTAGAGCATCACCTAGAAACTTGGAAAACAAAGATGCCAGATATCGTTGAGGAACTGAAGAAATCTATGTATGTCGACGATCTGCTTAGTGGGGGACAAACAGTAGACAAAGCCAAGGAAAGGAAAAGGAAATCAATCGATGTATTCAACGACGCCAATTTCAATTTACATAAGTGGAACTCAAATGCCCATGAGCTTGAAGCAGATGAAGAAGAAAAGGATGATGAAGAAGAAACTTTAGCAAAACAACAACTTGGAACTAAATCTGGAGAATCTAAAGTGCTGGGACTGTTATGGAAAAGAAAAGTGACGAGATTTCCATAGTGATCCCATCAGAGAAATCGGCAAAACGAAACGTGAAGTACTGAGTAGATTGGCTCAGGTTTATGACCCTTTGGGAATTACATCACCCTTAATTCTAGAGGGAAAGATAATTTATCGTGATATCTGTAAGGAGAAGCTCTTGTGGGATGTACGGCTAAGCCATTCTTTGAAGTATCGATGGGACTGCTGGGAGAGCAATCTTCCGTGTGAAGTAAGTGTTCCGCGATCATTAGCTGGGTTCCGAGAACCAATCAAGTCTTTAGAGCTGCACGCATTCGGGGATGCTAGCACACAAGGTGTAGGAGCTGCAGTGTACTCAGTTATTCATCAAGAATCGGGAACTACTCAAATTCTAGTTGCTGGTAAAAGTCGTCTGGCAAAAGAGGACCTAACTGTTCCACGGCTAGAACTTGTGTCAGCCCACATGGCAGCGAACCTTCTTGTGAATGTGCGAAACGCTTTGGATCATTTGTCACGGCCGCAAAGTTTTGCATGGCTAGACAGCACTGTCGCCTTGCATTGGATACTTGGACGGGGCCAGTATAAGCAGTTTGTCTCAAACCGTGTCCGTAAGATACACCAACATCCTGAAATAAAATGGCGATATGTACCCACATCCGAAAATCCTGCAGATTTGGCCAGCAGGGGTGGGAAATTAAATCAGACGTGGCTCTACGGTCCAGAATGGTTATCTGATATGAGCAGATGGCCAACTAATATAACCACAACTCCAACTACTGCAACAGAAGCAGAAGCGACAGTCTCCCAAAAAAGTATCGCAATGACAACAAAACAGTACAGTGGTGATGTTCTGGAACAGTTATTAAGAAAATGCTCACTTAAACGAGCTCTAAGAGTGTCGTCATGGCTCTTCAGGTTCGTAAACAATTGTACACAAGGGGAAAAGAGAACAGGACCATTATCCTTTACCGAGATTGAAGAGGCTAAGATGAAATTTGTCAAACAAGCCCAAAAGCAAGGTCAATTACAACCAAAGTACGAGCAACAATGCAAAGAACTTAATCTTACGCGCAATACAGAAGGGATTTTAGAATGTCGTGGCCGAATTGTGGGTCAGTATCCTATCTACCTTCCCACAGATTCCTTGCTAGCTCAAAGAGTAGTGGAAAAGTTGCATCGTGAAACGTTACATGGAGGTGTTGGATTGACAATGGCTGCTGTAAGAGAGACGTATTGGATACCGAAGTTAAGAAGCCTTGTAAAGAAAGTTAGAAAGGAGTGTTTTGGTTGTAAAAGATATCGAGCGACATCAGTTCCCACACCCTCCTGGAAAGTTACCCGAGGACCGGACTTGTGGCGAAACAGCGTTCGAGGTGATTGGCGTAGATTTCGCGGGACCAATACGTTACAAAGGGAAGTCAAGCAAGGATTGCAAAGCGTATCTGGCGCTGTTTTCATGTAGTCTAACTCGAGCAGTGTACTTGGACATGATGCCGGACCTATCTGCTTCCACGTTCATACCAAGTTTGAAACGGTTCATTGCTCGGAGGGGAAGACCCAGGAAGATCTATTCAGACAATGGGGGCACGTTCATAAAACTGCGAAGTGGATAGATAGTTTACGAAAGGAGGAACGTCTTCAAGGTTATTTGGAGGAATTCGACATTAAATGGCAGTTTAACTTGTTCCGAGCACCATGGTGGGGAGGACAGTTCGAGCGGCTGATAGGAATTGTCAAACAAGCAATGTATAAGGCAATTGGAGGCGCAAATCTGAAGTGGGAAGAACTGTGTGAAGTGATACTTGACGTTGAAGTGCAAATCAATAGAAGACCGCTCAGTTATGTTGAAGACGATGTTCAACTGCCGGTGTTGACACCCAAGCTCTTTTTATTCCAGAGATCCAATCATCTGCCAGAACAGAAATTATTGGTCGAAAGTGATCCGGACTTACGTAAGAGGGCAAGATACTTGAAATCTTGCAAACAAGCCTTGTGGAAAAGATGGTCGAAAGAATACCTCACTGCACTGCGAGAACGACATAACATGAGTCATGGGACTAAAAAGTTCATTGTAAACGTAGGAGACGTCGTGCTGATCAAATCCAACGAAAAGAATAGAGGGAAATGGCCTCTTGGGATCGTTATAGAGACATATCCAGGAAGAGATGGAGTGATACGTGGGGTAATGTTGAAAACGCCAAATGGAAACCTAGAACGACCAGTTCAATTTTTACCCAATGGAATTAGCTTGTGATCGACAGAGCCATGAAGAGAGACCTGATCTTAATCCAGACGCTCAACCATTCAAGCCAAAGCGTAAGGCAGCTGAAAATGCAGCGGGGATCATCAAATCGATTGCTGACGAAGAAAACGAAGAGATTTGAAACACTTTCTAGAACAGTAATCCATTTAGATATACATCTTATCTTCAGATGTATAGGGGGAGTGTGTTGGGAATAAGTTATGTAATTGAATGTCCTACTGACAGAGAGACAAATTCTCCTTAGTTGTTTTAATTTCGTTAACCAATAGGCTTAAAAGAATTTTGATTGATGTTTTGTTGTAAATGAGTTGAAGAGAGAGTCTGAGTGAGTGAGCAATATATGTAATTGATAAACAGTGCATGAGAATAAAATATCGTTATTAAAAGCTTGAGTTGTTGCATCAATTCGACATATTCAAAGGGAATATTGCTTGGGCGACGGGCAAGATTCACAAAAGAATGGAACCACCAGCCTTACAATTAACCGCCGAACGCGGTAACCAATTACGCCAAAGAGCCATTCAGCCACGAGGGCATATTTTAAATAATGTACGTTTTGCTTGTAGCAAAAAGTTCAGTATGTTGCTATTAAAATATTTCAAAAAAAGTTTTGATTTTATATCTTGCTTAAATAATGTTTAAGAATGAAAAACTTACTACACATTTACCGTGAAAATAGCTTAATTTAAACAATAGCACAATATAAAATACTCATTTTCTCAGATATTTCAAAACAGCTCTATACAAGATTATTAAATTAATAATCCAGCGTGCGATATCTGATAATTTTTCGTCAATATTCTAATACTTATAAGGAAATGTTTTCTATAGAAAAATTGTTTCTCGCTGTTATTTGACATAGTTTTAAAAATTGTTGTCTTTATAATTTAAGTCAGGTTAATCATTTAAGAGAAAAAAAATGTTCTATTTTTTGAAGAGAGTAAAATTCGTTACCAGCCTTTCAGTTAAGAGCATAACGTGCTAACCAATGACGCTACAGAGACTTTAACAGTAACTGTAAAGCTTAAAATTTTATTTTTATTTCATAGGAAAAAGATTATTATTTTGCTATTAACAAATTTTCAAAAAACACTTTGATTTTATATCCTGTATAAATAATGTTTAAGAACAAAAAATTCTTTGATAATTTACAATATAAATAGCTAAATTTAAACTATTCCAAAATATAAAATAATTAATTCACAAGCATTTCATAGGCGCTCCAGGAATGATTAGTAAAATAATAATCCAGCATCTGATATCAGACATTTTTTTAAGTTCTAATAAATTGACAAATTGAACCACAAAGACATTCCCTGTGACAAGATAAATAAGAACTTTTCTATAGAAAAATTTTTTTCTGTGTATTATTTGACATGGTTTAAAAAATTTTTGTTAATTCATTTTAAGTCAGTTCAATCACTTAAGAGAAAAAATATTTGTCTTTTTTTAAATAATTATTGTTATTTCTTCAATTCTCTTTTTTTCCTTAATTATAAAAAACATTTTTTAGTAAAATATTATTTTTATATTTAATGTTGATATTAAAAACACGCTTGGCATTTTCGTGCGCAAAATTAGAGAATTAGAATGTGCCAAATTTTATTGCCGGCGCGCGACATTTGTTGAAGCTTGGTAACGAATTTATCGAACAGCAAATTCCTTGTTTTGTCGATGATTTTCCAGCACAAGTTTTCCTTGAGCTACTTGGGAACACAAGAGTGTTATAGAGGATAACTAGAGGATCATTTTGATATCTCAATTCCTATGGTTACACATATAGTTTTTCAACAGACGAGCTTGTTCCTCGAGGGTTTTTGGCGACATGGCGTCGGTTGGCGAAATTTGATAATTTACTCTAACTTCGGCTTGTATAGGTTTCTTTATCCGATCATTCTTTTGTTTAAATTTTGGATATTTGGTAAGTTAAATAATCTTCTTACAATCGTATGTTTTTTGTTTTGAAGAAAATGGGATAATTTAGCGTCAATCATGCCGTTCCTAAAGGCAAAGAATTACAAACGATTCAATTTTGGGAAATACATGCGCAACAAAAGAATGCCATGGGAAGGAAATATGAGCAAGCAAAAGAAAGCAAAATGTGTGTCTAAAATCTTAAACGTCTTGATGATAAGGTAAAAAACGTTTAGTAGTTTTATTTGAAATGATCTTTGCTTACTCGATCTTGTTATATGTCAATAAGTCAATACCATATGCAATATTTTGACATGATGTGTCGAATTTTGTAATGATAGGCTTATTTTTTAATGAAAGATTGTTTTATACAGAATCGACATATTTAGCGCCAAGGCGTACTATTTCAGTTTAATTGTATTTTTAGTGTGAACTGTTTGTGCTTGTATTTTATATCAGAATATGTATGCCATTTTTGTGCTGGAACTGTATTCATAAATTTTACAGGTAAAGAAATTGGTGCATGAAGTAGAAGAGTTAGATAGCATCAGGACAAAGTTCATTGAAGGTGGAAGTAGGCAGGAGGAACAAGAGGAGAAAGGTTTTAGCATAAGAAGGAAGGCAGTTGTTAGGCGAAGAAACAAACAAACTGGGCAAGGTTGTGTGGAGTCCACTGGTCGAACACGCAGGATGGAGACAATGTTGGCGGCTAATGCCATTCATGGAGGTAGTAAGGATAATACATAGCCTGGTACCATTGGAATGTTGGAGACATTAGAAAAAAGGTGCAAAGTGGGTGATATAGTAAAAGGATTAGAAAAGTGCAGTAAGTTTAAGAGCAAGGCTTTTCCAAAAATTTACAAAGAAGATTTGAAAAAGTTCGAAAGATCAGATGAGAATATGTTAAGATCGATTGCTGTGTATTATAGCAAAGGAGTTATGGGCAAAGAAAAGTATAGAAGAGTTTATAAGTCTAGCTCATATGAGCAGATATGTGGTAGTGAGAGGGCTAAACGTGTTAGTGTTGCTAAATGTCCCACCCTCTGGCTGGCTCCCTATGATAGATTAATGAATAACATTAAATCTATTGATATTGGTAAGTTATTTAGTGTTCGTGAACATCTGTGCAATGGGTTGGATGATTGTGAGAAGGTCAATGGTTTTTACAGAGATATAGAAGATATTCTTGTTAAGCTTGTAGAATTTTATTTGAACATTGGCAAGTATAAACTTTTCAGCTTTAATCAGCCAAACTCATTTCATGTTGCTATTGGTGGAGATGGGGAACCTTTTGGAAGAGATGATTCAGCATGCTCTTGGCTGGTAAGTTTTTTAAACATTGGACATGGCGTGTTGAGCCGCAATGAAACTTTCCTGCTCTTTAGGGCTAATTGTTCAGAGAACTGTCTCCCTGTAATTGCTTATAGAAATCATTCTACAAAAAAACAATTATTTAACAATTGCTTTTTGATTTGGCATTTGCTTTTTTTGTGATTTGTTAAAAAGCAAAGTAATTTTATGTACAAGCTGAATGAAAACAAAGATTTATAAAATTAGTTTTTTGTTTGGATAAGTTGTAATATTGTAATTGTACATATACAATGTAACAAAACTATTTAGTCTTTTATCACATTAGGACAAGTATAATCTGTGCAACTTAATCTTACCAGAATATGTACATGTTAGAGCATGCAAGCTTTACATGTGCATACAATCAAATTTGCATATATTATATTTATCTGAATTTTACATTGACTGATATTTGTGTAGTTAAACTAATTTTTTAAACCTCTGTCAACTTTAATAAAATCTCGAAGAAGCCAGAGGGTGGTGTCCTCATTGAAAACTTTACTGTCTAGTATTTGCAGGCAATGTGCTAGTTTGCCCTATTTTTGTTGATAAAGCAGACAATGCAACAATTACCAAGAGCTAATAAATGGCTCAGTTGTTAGTCAGGTTTCAACTTTTTTATTTGAAATAAATTTAAAAGGTACTTATAGATCTCTTTGTTTTTAGAGGGAAGACATAAATTAGGTTGAATTTTTTCATATTTGTTATTAATTTTTGAATGAGTTGCTTCTTTTGCTGTTTGGCAAATTTTATGTTTGTTTGTCTTTATATACAAAATAAGAAACTGGAAGGCTCATCATTGAATAAACAAAGTCTTTCACCTCGGTTACAATAACTGCTGCTGTTTGACCCTTGCGAAGTCCGCTAAAACTTCGCCTTAGGTAAGCAGCAACATCTTCCTTGGACAAGCCAGATAACAAAACAAGCAACTCATTCAAAAGGCGCATGGAGGTGAAGGATATCACTTCAGCCTTCTTGTTTTCAACCTGGTAACAGAAAGGAGCCACAAAACTATCCAAAATGCGAACAGTACGCATCATGATAGCAAAGAAAAGCATGCGGAGTAACACTCGTAATTTCCCCATAATATGGGTTTCTGTTGCTTTTTTTGCCACCAAGTCATCGACGAATCCCCATTAGCCAAATTCGTGACTCCTCCTTTAAGAGCTTAGCTGGATTGATAGAAAGTCCCATCAATCTAAGTGAACTATTGTTGTGTGTCGAAGTTGACCTCTGCAAGTTGAAGCGTAGCTTGCACTTGCCCAACACACCGCTTTGAGACAATTTCCTTATTTTCGCATTGCATGTCACTTGCTAATGCGAAAATTGCCTCTTCAACTTTTGTTATGGTGGAAGGTGGCTGTTCAACGGCGCTGTTGTATATGTCTTCTTGATGTAATTTTTCTTCTGTTGAAAATCGCACATTAGAAACAGCCGCCATCTTCATTAATTAATTATTTTAATCAAGTATTTTGTGCAAAAACCGCTGGACACAATGACGTACAAACTAGCGTTTTTTCATGCAAAAATGCCAGGGGTGAAAAATTTTTAAGATAATAAAATATTGTTTAGAAAACGCAATGCTAAATTTAGAGTTTAAACTATATATATTAGATGATATGAAATGCAAATTAAAAATTTTACTCAGTGACATATCGTCACAGAGTGGAATCAAACTACCAATCTTTGGTTAAAAACTAAACATGCTAAAAAATTATGCCACAGAAAATTTACCTGTTAAAGCACAATTTGAACTATTGTTATTGTTTCATAATAAAAAAATTATAAATTTTTGTTATAACAAAAGTTCCACGAAAGCTTTAATTTCCTATCTCATTCATATATTATTTAAGAACGAAAAATTTACTTGATAGTTTACAGTGTAAATAGCTTAATTTAAGCCATTGCAAAAAACAAACATTTCATAAGGGCTCCAGAAATGATTAGTAAAGTAATAATCGAGGTGGTTATATCTTACAATATTTTTGTATACATTCTAATGCATTGTCAAATTGCACCACAAAGACATTTATTGGGATTGAGCTAAATACGGAAAAATTTTTGAAAGAAAAATTTTTCTTCGTTTGATTTGACATAGTTTAAAAAATTTTAGTTATTATAAATGAAGTCAGGTTAATCATTTAAGTGATAAATATTCGTTTTTGTTATAGCATAATTATTTTCGTTTGTTAAATTCACGTTTTTTCCTTATTTATAAATTGAGTTCATTTTATTAAAAATTATGTTTATATTTAGTGTAAATATTAAAAAAAATTTTAAGATACTAAAATATTGTTTAAAAAAACCCAACAATAAACATACACTCCTAAATAATTTATGTTAAATAATAAGAAATGCAAATTAAAAATGTTGCACAGTGCAATATCGTCACTAGGTGGATTCAAACAACCAACCATTCCGTTAACAACCATATGGGCTATCCACGTACGCCAAAGAGACATTTAGCAGTATCGGCACATTTTAAAATATTATATTTAGGTCATAGCAAAAAATTCATAACTTTGCTGGTAACAAATTTTAAAAAGCTGTGAGTTGCTATCTTTTTTAAATAATGTTAAAGAACAAAAAATTTACTTTATATTTTATCGTAGAATTAGCTTAATTAAAACCATTGTAAAATCTAAAATAACTAATTTTACACATGTTTTATAACGGATTCCACGCATGATTAGCAAAAATAATACAGCACTTGCTATCTGATAATTTTTTGTTTATCAAAAATCGAACAATTGCATTACAAATACATTTATTGTGATGAGCTAATTGAGGAATTTTTTCTTATAAAAATTTTTTCCTGGGTACAGTTTGACATAGTTTAAAAATTTTGGTTATTATATTTTAAGTCAGGTTAATCATTTGAAAAGAAAAATTCGTCGGTTGTTTAAAATAATAATAGTCATTTCTTAATTTCATATTTTCCCTACTTATAAATTGATAATTTTTTGTATAAAAGTTAAGTTTATATTTATGGTTAATATTAAAAAAATTTTTAAGATAATAAAGTCTTCTTTAGAAAATGCAAAGCTAAACGTAGACTTTAAACTATTTATATTAGATAAGAAGAAATGCAAATTAAAATTTACACAGTAGCATAGCATCACTCTGTGGAATCAAACCATAAATCTTTCGGTTAACAACGAAATAAGCTATCCAATTATACCAACGACTAACTCAGCAGTTGCTGCAAATTTTAAACTATCATTTTTATTTCAAAATAAAAAGTTTAGAAGTTTTTGTTATTACCAAAATTTCAAGAAAGCTATGATTCCTATCTTGTTTATACATTGTTTAAAAACGAAAAATTTACTTGATAGTTTGCTGCATAAATTAATTAATTAAACTATTGCGAAATATAAAAAACATTATTTTGAAATTATTTCAAAAGTGATCCAGAAATGATTAGTATAACAATGATCCAGCCTGTGAATTCTGACATTTTTTGTCCATAATCTAATATATTGTCACATTGCACCACAAAGACATTCATTGTGATTGGTTAAGTAAGGAATTTTTTCTATAATAAAATTTTTAAGGGTTTGATTTGCCAAAGTTTAAAAAAATTTGTTATTAAAATTGAAGTCAGGTCAAACATTTAAGTTAGAAAAATTCGTTTCTTTTAATAACATAATTATTGTTGTTTGTCAAAATCACGTTTTGCCTTATTTATAAATGAAATTTCTTTTATTAAAAATTATGTTTATATTTAGTGTTAATTTTAAAAAAAATTAAGAAGATAATAAAATATTGTTTAAACATGCAAAGGTAAAAGTACACTTTAAATTATTCATATTAAATATGAAGAATAGAAAATTAATAATGTTTTACAGTGCAATACTATCACTGGGTGGAATTGAACCACCACCCTTTCGGTTAACAGCCATATGCGCAGATCAAATACACCACAGAGACATTCAACAGTAATTTCACATTTTAAACTATTATACCTATTTTATAATAAATAGTTTATAATTATTGTTATTACCAATTTTTCAAGAAAACTCTGATTTCTTATATTGTTTATATAATGTTTAAGAACAACAACTTTACTGAATAGTTTGCAGCATTAATAATTTAAGTTAAACCATAGCAAAATATTAAAAACATTATTTTCAAAAACATTTCATAAGCGCTCAAGAATGATTACTAAAGTGATAATCAAGCGTTTGACAACTGACAATTTTTTTATCTATATTCTAATATACTGTCACATTGCACCACAAAGACATTTAATTTGATTAGCTAAATAAAGAATTTTTTCTAGATTTGATTTGACATAGTTTCATTTTTTTATTATAATTAAAGTCAGGTTATTCATTTAAGAGAGAAAATATTCGTTGTTTTTTCAGAATAATAATTGTTCTATGTTAAATTCCCGTTTTTTCGTTATTTATAAATGCAATTTAATTTTATAAAAATTATGTTTATATTTAGTGTTAATACTAAAGAAAATTTTTTGAAGATAATAAAATGTTGCTTAAAAAATGCAATGATTAACAATCACTTTAAATTATTCATATTAATTAATAAGAAATATCAATGAAAATTGATTCACAGTGTATTATCGTCGCTCGATAGATCGGACCAACAACTTTTCGGTTAAAAGCAGAACGCCTTAATCAGTTCAACCACAGAGACATTCAACCGTAACTGCACATTTTTAACTATTAAATAAATTTTATAATAAAAACTTTATAAATTTTTGTCATTACCAAATTTTGAAGCAAGCTTTGATTTCCTATCCTGTTTATATATTCTTTAAGAATGAAAAATTTATTCGATAGTTTGCAGCATAAATAAGTTAATTTAAACCATTGCAAAATATAAAAAACATTATTTTTAAAAACATTTTATAAGCGCTCCAGAAATAATTACTAAAGTGATCATTCAACGAGTGATATCTGACAATATTTTTGTGTATATTCTAACATCTTGTCACATTGATCACAAAGATATTTATTGTGATTAGCTAAATAAGGAATTTTTCTGAAGAAAAATTTTTTTTACGTTTGATTTGACATAGTTTAAAATTTCGTCGTTATTATAATTGAAGTTAGTTTGATAATTTAAGAAAGTAAAAAGTTGTTGTTTTTAAGAATAATAATTGTTGTTTGTTAAATTCGCGTTTGTTTCTTTTTTTTTAAATAGAGTTTATTTTATGAAAAAGTATGTTTAAATTTAGTGTTAATACTACCGAAAATTTTAAAAAAAAAATATAATATTGCTTAAAAAACGCAATGGCGAACAATAACTTTAAATTGTTATTATTAAGTAATAAGAAATTCAAATTAAAAATGTGTCACAGTGTATTACCGTCACTGGATGAATCGGACCATCAACCTTTCGGTTAACAGCCGACTGTAATAATCAGTTAAGGCACAGAGACATTCAACATTAACTGCACATTTAAACTATTATATTTATTTCATAATAAAAAGTTTATAAGTTTTTAATATCAAATTTTAAAGGAACCTTTGATTTCCTATCCTGTTTATTAATTGTTTGAAAACAAAAATTTTACTGGATAGTTTGCAGCATATTGAAGTTAAATTAAACCATTGGAAAATATAAAACAAATTATCTTGAAAATCGTTTCATTAATGCTCCATAAATTATTACTAAAATGATAATGTATGGATGAAATCTGACAAATTTTTTGTCTATATTCTCAATACATTGCCACATTGCACCACAAAGACAGTCAGTGTGATTAGCTAAATGAGGAATTATTTCTATGGAAAAATTTTTTCTTGGTCTCATTTGCCATAGTTTAAAAATTTTTTCTTATTACAATTGAAGTCAGCTTAAAAGATAAGCATTCGTTCATTTTCCAAAGTAGTTCTTGTTGTTTGTTAAATAGCGTTTTTTCCTTGTTTATAAATAGAGATTGTTTTATTAAAATTTATGTTTGTATTTAGTTTTAATAATAAAGAAAATTTTTTGAAGATAATAAAATACAGCTTAAAAAACGCAATAATAAATACATACACTTTAAATTATTTATATTATGTAATAAGAATCGCAAAATAGAAATATTTTACAGTGCATTATCATCACTGGGTGGAGTTGAACCTTTCAGTTGACATTCAAATGCGCAGACGAAATAAGCAACAGAGACATTCAACAGTAACGCCATATTTTAATCTATTATATAATTTTATGATGAAAAGTTTATAAATTTTTGTTACTACTAAATTTTCTAGAAAGCTTTGATTTCCTTTACTGTTTATATACTGTTCAAGAATGAAAAATTTACTTGATAGTTTGCAGCATTATAAGTTAATTTAAATCATTGCAAAATATAAAAAACATTATTTTCTAAAACAATTTATAAGCACTACAAAAATGATTACTAAAACAATAATCCAGCAAAAGATATCTAACAATTTTTTTGTCTATATTCTAATGTACTGTCCCATTGCACAACAATAAACATACACTAATACACGGTGAATGTCATTTTTCTCAAAAACATTTCATAAGCACTCAAAAATGATTACTAAAGTGATAATACAGCGGGTGATATCTGGAAAGTTTTTGTCTATTTTCTAATGTATTATCACATTGTACCATAAAGATTTCATCGCGATCAGTTAAATAAGGAATTTTTTTCTATCGAAAAATTTTTTCTGGGTCTCATTTGACATAGTTTAATAGTTTTTTGTTATTATAATAAAAGTCAGGTTAATCATTTCAGAGAAAAAAAATTCGTTGTTTTTTATAATACGCGTTGTTGTTTGTTAAATTTATGTGTTTTCCTTATTTATAAATAGAGTTCATTTTATTAAAAGTTATGTGTATAATTAGTGTTAATACTGAAGAAAATTTTTTGAAGATAATAAAATATTGTTTAAAAAAACCATTGATATACGTACACTTTAATTTATTTATATTAAATAATAAGACATGCAAAAGAAAATGCTTAACTGTGTAATATTATCACTGGATGGAATTAAACCACTAATCTTTCTTGTGACAGCCAAATGCGCTGACTACTTAAGCAAAAGAAACATTCAACAATAACTGCACATTTTAAAGTATTATCTTTATTTTATAATGAAAAGTTAATATATATTTTGTCATTACTAAATTTTCTAGAAAGCTTTGATTTCCTATCTTGATTATATAGTGTTTAATAACAAAAAATTTACTGGATAGTTTGTGGCATAAAAAAGTTAATTTACAACGTTGCAATATATTAAAAACATTATTTTAAAAAACATTTCATAAGCACTCCAGAATGATTACTAAGGTGATAATCCAGCAGGTGATATCTGACAATTTTTTTGTTCATATTCTAATACATTGACACATTGCCCAAAAAGACATTTATTGCGATTGGTTATATAAGGAATTTTTTTCTAAAGAAAAATTTTTTCTGGGTCTGATTTGACATAGTTTAAAGATTTTTTGTTATTATAATTGAAGTCAGGTTACTCATTTAAGAGAAAAAATTCGCTGTTTTTTCATAATAGTAATTGTTCTTTGTTAATTTTACGTGTTTACCTTACTTAAAATTAGAGTAAATTTTATTAAAAATTATGTTTTATTTAGTGTTAATACCATCGAAAATTTTTCAAAAATAATAAAATATTGTTTAAAAAAGCAATGATAAACATACACTTTAAAATATTATTATTAAATAATAAGAAATGCAAAATAAAAATGTTACACAGTGTAATATCATCACTTGATGGAATTGCACCTCGAATCTCTCGGGTAATAGCTAAGTGCACTCATTAAATAAGCCACAGAGACATACAACAGTAACGGTTCATTTGAAATATTATATTTATTTTATAGTAAAAAGTTTATAAATTTTTGTTACTACCAAATTTTTAAGAAAGCTTCGTTTTCCTATCTTGTTTATATATTGTTTAAGAACGAAAAATTTACTGGATAGTTTGCAGCATAACAAAGTTATTTAAACCATGGCAAATTTTTAAAAACTATTTTCAAAAACATTTCATAATCTCTCCAGAAATGATTTCTAAATTGATAATCCAGCGAGTGATATCTGACATTTTTTTTTGTTTGTATAGTAATAATTGTCACATTGCAGCACAAAGATATTCAATTTGACTAGCTAAAAGAGGAATTTTTTCTATAGAAAAATTTCGACTAGGTTTGATTTGACATTGTTTAAAATTTTATTGTTCTTATAATTGAGGTCAGTTTAATCATTTAAGAGAGAAAAAGTTCGTTGTTTTTTAGACAAATAGTTGTTGTTTGTTAAATTCCCGTTTTTTCCTTATCTATAAATAGATTTTATTTTATTAAAAATTATGTTTATATTTAGTGTTAATACTATAGAAATTTTTTGAAGATAATAAAATATTGTGTAAAAAAAACGTAATAATAAACATACACTTTAAATTATTTATATTAAATACCAGGAAATCAAAATTGAAAATATTTCACAGTGAATTATCGTCACTGGATGGATTAAACCACCAACCTTTCGGTTAACAGCCGCCCTTACTAACTAATTAAGCCACAGAGTCTTTCAGCAGTAACGGCACATTTTAAACTAGTATCTTTTTCTTATAATAAAAAGTTTATAATTGTTTGTTATTAAAGAAATTTATAAGAAAGCTTTGATTTCCCATTCTGCTTATATATTGTTTAAGAACGAAAAAATTACTTGATAATTTGCAGCATAAATAGCTTAATTTAAACCATTGCAAATTTTAAAAAGCATCATTTTCAAAAAGATTTCATAAGCGATGAAGAAATGACTAGTAAAGTAATAATCCAGCGTGTGATATCTGAAAATTTTTTTGTCTATATTGTAATATATTGTCACAGTGCACAACAAAGACATTCATTGTGATTAGCTAAATAAGGAATTTTTTTTCTATAGAAAAAATTTTTTTGAGTTTAATTTTCCATAGTTTCAAAAATATTTGTTATTATAATTGAAGTCAGGTTAATCATTTAAAAGAGAAATAATTCGTTGTTTTTTCGGAACAATAATTGTTGTTTGTTAAATTTACATGTTTCCCTTACTTATAAATAGAGTTCATTCTAATAAAAATTATGTTTTTTTAGTGTTAATACTAAAAAAAATTTTTTGAAGATTGTAAAAAAATTGTTTAAATAACGCAATCATAAACATACACTCTAAGTTTTTTAGTATGCAATATCATCACTGGGTGGATTTGAACCACTAACCTTTTCATTAACAGACCAACGCTGAATTTTTCGTCGATGGCTAAGTATTTGTCGATTAATGAAAGGAAATTGTTGCCATTGTTTGTGTCCACGTTTTTGCTAAATGTAGGGTTGTACCAAATTATATTTTGTCCATGTCTGTCTTTTTGTTTTGTACTACAGTCTGACTCAAATTTTAGTGTGTTTCGGTGTCCGTTTTCGTCGAGTGCTTTTTGGTATGGTGCAGTTATTTGGCGAAATGATGCTTTGTCAGATGATAGGGATGATAGATGATTGTTGATGGTGATGGGTATGTTATTTGTTGTGGTTGGTGGATGGTTGCTTTTGTTGTGGACACACTGAAGAGAAGTGTTGTGTTTTGTGTAAGGTTGATGCAGTAGTAGTATTTTCGTATGGTAGTCACACCTCCATGTGTGTCTCATTAAGCCAGCTTACGAAGTCATCATCTGCTTAATACACTGTTGCATAGCCGCCTTCATTGTGTGTGAACGGACATTGCAGGATGATTTGGTCCATATTCTGGTTGGTGGCGTTACATCATGGGCAATTTGGCGAGTCTTTGTAGCCTAATCGGTATAGGTTGTTTGCTTTTCTGCCCTGTTTCGATCTTGTTCGGTTACAAGTGCTCCATTGCTTACGAGTTAGCTTGTGGAAACCAGGGAGAAGGACATTTGTGGGATTTTTAATTAGATAAGTATACATTGGCTAATTTTTGGATCATTGTTACTTCCATGTATTGTTGAGGTCAAACGATTCAATCTTGAAGTTCTGAAAAGATTTTTGTGATTTAAGTCTCGAAGTACTTGGGGCACGATTTATGATCGTAACTTGCAAACAGTAAAGAATATTTTTAAATAAAGTGTAATCCAGACAACACACACTTTATGAACGAAAGACAAGTTTTAAGATAGGCCACTGCAACAGAAAAAGCCAGTTTATCAAACTAAATTATATGTTGACGAAGTAAAATAAAATTAAAACGTTATAAAAGGCAGCTGATGATGTAAATTCTGAAATATTTTTCTATTATGAAGTTGAGCAAATAGCGTTCTTAATACTTAACACGGCATTCAAGCAAAATTGTGATTTTCAGAGTCACTGTTTAAAATGTGGCATTCACAAAATATCCATGATGAATTGAATGTTATCTTTTCTTGAAGATTGGGAAATAACGACAAAATACAAAACAGTAAATTTGCAGAAACTGTCACCAATACTGCGTCGTTTAAATCTTCTCTTTCTATTGCATTGTATTAAGAATTTAAGGACATGAGAATTGCCTTCTATGTGCATCATGATTATCTAATGTTCTTTTCTTAACGTTTATTGATGGATTTAAAAGAGCATCATTATCGTGGGGACGTTGTATATCTATAATGAAACCAAATAATAAAGCCCTTATAAGCGCTTTGATATGATTATCCAAAAATTTGTACACATTGTGCCACTAGAAAAATAGAAAACTGTTTATTACCGTAAAAAGACTGTTCATCAAATTTGGTAATCTAGCGCATAGGGTTTGAACCATGTTTTACTTATTACAATAAATAATTATGGTCCAATACGTGTTGTGCCATCTCCTTCGCAAAGCTCTGAAATAAATTTATAGTAGATTCCGACAACGATCCATGTTTGTAACTTGCAAACAGTAAAGACTAATTCCAAACTGAAGTGTAATCCAGACAAAACACACTTCTTCAACGAAAGACTACACATCAGATAGGCCACTGCTGTAGAAAAAGCCAGTTTATCAATCTAAATTATATGTTGAGGAGGTAAATTGAAATAATAACGGTATAAAAAGCAATTGATGAAGTAAGTTCTGAAATATTATTCTATTATGAAGTTGAGTAATTAGCTTTCTTAGTACTTAACACGACTATCAGGCAAAGACGTTATTTTCTGTGTCGCTGATTAAAATGTGGTAGTCAGATAATATCCATGCTGAATTGAATATTAACTTTACAGGAAGATTGGGATAAAACGACAAAATACAAAACAGTAAATTTGCAGAAACTGTCACCAATACTGCGTCGTTTAAATCTTCTCTTTCTATTGCATTGTATAAGGAATATAAGGACATGAGAATTGCCTTCTATGTGCATCATGATTATCTAATGTTCTTTTCTTAAAGGACATTGGCAACGAAAATTTTTTTACATACGTTTATCGTAGATAGATATGGAATACTTAATTTCATGTTTTCGTGTCTCTTTTGAATTTTGCTGTTGAGAAAATTTGACTAAAGTTGAATCCTTATCCGCCATTTTCGAAAAAAAAGCCTTATGCTAAATTATGCCGGAATACATTACTGACGTCATTGGCTGGTATCAACTGAATGACACAACATAAAATAATAGTATTGTAATAAAATATAGCACATTAGTTTACTGGAATTTTAAAACAAAAACAACAGTCGGCGGTTGTTAAGATCAACAAAAGTTGTGTAGTTTATCACGCTTATATACTTTTCCAATATTTAGTCGTTATAAGACGTAGAAACGTTTATTTTAGCAGATCTTACAGCTAGGCTTTGCCGACTTACCAAGTGTAAGCCCAGACAACAACAAGCGCGTTTTATACACTGCACATTTCGTGCAATAGAAATATTTCATTTTCTCATATTACAAACCTGTGACCAACTAAAGAGTTATACGTTTAATTTATTATTTGTATACATAAGAATCTTTGAAAGATTATGTAGTTTTATATAGGTGATAAGCTCTCAGCCGCTTATCCCTAACGTTTTACGTGCGTGTTTGCGTGCACAATGTACAAGTACACTTTTAAATTAACTTTAAAACTTATGAATAATACAAGTTTTGGGTGGATCACTCATGCATTTTGCTTTTGCGCAGTTTGTGACAAACCTTCGACAATGATATGGCATCGCAATTGCAGATAATAACAAAGAACATCAAAGAGCGTCTGTGTAAGACACTAAATTTACGGTCTTTCGTGATAACAAGATGCCGACACACGTCTATCTTTAACACACTTTCTGAGAGCATATTGTCCCTAAATTCTTGGTGTGTTGTCAAGCAATTTACTCCTTGAGTTTCTGTTTGGCCCAGCAAAGCCCCATACTCATCGTATTCAAGCGCTTTTTCGTGGCAACAAAAACACTCGATTGCCATTTTTGACAAAGTAAAATGTCCACACTTACACTAACTAAGATTTTGAAGGCGCCAAGCATTTGTTTTCTCAAATTCAGCATGTATTTCATCCTCCGACGAGGACAAATGCTCTGCTCACTCTCCTGTTCGGAACCGCTTTCTTCACTAGTTTCGGCCTTCACTTCAGGTTCATATTGATAGGGCAGAACCTCACCCGGTTGATTTTTGTGTATGCCATCCATTACAGCAAAAAAATCCTTAAAATATGCTTTAAATGTGTTGTAACACAGTCAATCACAAAGTATATTGTATTGTTGTTTCGACTGCTCACCAGCCAATGACGTCACTACCACTCGAGATAATTTTATCAAAATTTTATCCAAGATGGGGCAATTTATAAAACTTTTGCTGCAAATATCTCAGCCACAAAATATTTTTGAGAAAAAATTTTGCTATTTTAGTTGTTAGACATCACAAAGGTTCAAAAATATGCCATAAAAATTTTCGTTGCCAATGTCCTTTAACGTTCATTGATGTATTTAAAAGAACGTCATTATCCCGAGAACGTTGTATATCTATAATGAAACCAAATAATAAAGCCCTTATGAGGGCCTCGATATGATTATCCAAAAATTTGTACACATTGTGCCACTAGAAAAATCCAAAACAATTTATTACCATATAAATACTGTTCATCAACTTCGGTAATTTAGAGCATAGGGTTTAAGCCATGTTTTACTAATTACAAAAAATAGTTATGGTCCAATACCTGTTGTGCGATGTCCTTAGCAAACCTCTGAAGTCATTTTATAGTAGAATCCAACAAAAATCCATGCTCGTAACTTGCAAACAGTAAAGAATAATTCCAAAATGAAGTGTAATCCAGACAAAACACACTTCTTGAAAGAAAGACTAGACTTAAGATAAGTCATTGCAATAGAGAAAGACACTTTATCAATCTAAATTATATGTTGAGGAAATAAAATGTAATTAAAACGGTATGAAAGGCAATTAATGAAGTAAATTCTGAAATATTTTTCTATTATGAAGTTGAGTAAATAGCTTTCTTAATACTTAACACGGCATTCAAGCAAAATTGTTATTTTCTGAGTCACTGTTTAAAATGTGGCATTCACATAATATCTATGATGAATTGAATGTTATCTTAACATGAAAATTGGTAAATAACGGCAAATACAAAACAGTAAATTTGCAGAAACTGTCACCAATACTGAGTCGCTTAAAACTTCTCTTTCTATTGCATTGTATTAAGAATTTAAGGACATGAGAAATGCATTCTATGTGCATCATGAATATCTAGTGTTCTTTTTTTTAGTGTTCGTTGATGGATTTAAAAGCACATCATGATCGTGGGAACGTTGTATCTCTATAATGAAACCAAATAATGAAGCCACAATGAACGCCCCGATATGACTATCCAAAAATGTGTAAGTATTGTGCCACTATAAAAACAGAAAACAGTTTGTTACCATAAAAAGACTGTTCACCAACTTTGGTAATCTAAAGCATAGGGTTTCAGCCATGTTTTTTAATTACAATGAGTAATTGTCATCCAATACCTGTTGTGCGACCTCCTTCCCAAAGCTCTGAAATAAACTTAGAATAATCTCCTACTATAATCCATGATCGTAACTTGCTAACTGTAATGAATAATCGAAAAAATGAAGTGTAATCCAGACAAAACACTTTTCTTGAATGAAACACTAGACTTCAGTTAGGCCACTGCAATAGAAAAAGGCAGTTTATCTTAAAGCCGGTTCCTGCGAGTGTTTGTTTTGGGAGTTCGGATTGATCAATTTCAACGATATTTCCCAAATTCCCTACCTTCCTTTGCTGCGAAGGAATGCTTGCTGTTTGCACTTGCAAACTTTGTAGAACCCAAGACTTTGCAATTATTGACTAGTTTTTTCATAGTTTTGACACCGTTACCATTGTGCTTTCGTCGCCGTGTTATTCGAGTTCGATATCGGCTTCTTCGCAGCCAGCGTTAAGACTTGCCGACGCTCGCTCTTCTTCCATTTGAGATTCTATAGCCTCTATTTCAAATTTTTAGTCTGCTATTTTCCTTTGAGGTTCATGTTGTTTTGTTAACTGATTTTTCTTCAGCTGTGCAACGGCTAACTTTTCCTTACTTCTGGACACTCCTGAAGACTTGAGCTGTGGCTTCTTAATTTACTTGCTGAGCTTCTACTTGTTATTAATGAAGGACAACTAACATCTTCTCGTCGTCACTGCTTTCCTTTGCCATAATCTGATCATTTCATATAGATGCACCTATTTTGCCATCTGTTCTTTGTAGCTACAACTTGCCATATCTATGTCTTCTTCCTGGAACGCTAATTTAAGGTATTCTTTGTGAACGTCATAAAACGCCTTCCAATTGTTTTTTGTTCTGTACAAAGCGGTAAATCGTACGGTAGTCACAATCACTTCCTTTAAATGTGTATTTTTAAAGCCCTGTTACTTTCAAAGGAAAACAACTTAACTGAGGCTATAACAATGATGAAGAAAGTTATCATTTTGTTGGTAATGATATGTGCTTTATGTTAAATTCTCCATGTTCAAAGTTCAAATTAATATTTACTGGCGGGAATGCCTTGCGATTGGCAATATCAAGCCAGGTTCCAGTGTAAGTTCCAATCAATGGTTCAAACATATATAACAAAAAAGCTACCTGATTATATGATATTTTAATCTAGAGCTTCAGTGAATTGAAACCAAACAACATTTCAAACCGGCTGAGACAACGTTACATTGCGACTGATTCCTTATTTGAAGAGCATGCATTTGAACAACAAAACCAATTTCTGTAAGTAATTCGAGAGTTAAATTGCAAAAACATGCAATTTGCTACTGGATGATATTATTAATTGAAACACGATAAAACAGAATTAAAATTGTCAATTGTTTCCTATTATTAAAGCAATATTAGATCCGTTTTCCTGTTCCCTTTGCGAATATAAAAAAGAAGAACACCTTGCAATTTTATTGAGTTAAAGTTTTTTGGTAATTTCCGTCTAACTGAAACGAAAATGGCATTAAATGTTTTAGATGGAAACCAAAGCAATATAAAAAATATATTGTTAAAGGGCTATGCTACTGAAATTGGTTTTAAAATATATAACTTGTGGAAAAAGACTCAGGGCTGTGGTTTTGATCACTCATGTCAATAACGACATGAATGTTTGATGATGCCAAACGAGGAAAGGGTATCGATATGCTTTGATGATGCAGTATCAGAAATTGATGAGGAAGAAGTCATGAAATCCCTCTTTGATAGCTTACAACACATGATTCACATAGTAAATGGGCTAGAACTTATCAAGTAAACTTGTAATGATCAGAGAAAAATATTTTTCACAGAAAAAAAAAAAATTAAAATATTAGAAGTTGATATTCTTAAATAAATTTTATTGAATAAAACATTTTTCTTAAAGAAACTAGCAACGACTATACTGAAATAAAATGAAATCTATCTCGCTGACTAATCCACTCTATCAATCTTCAAAAGATAAAGAATTATAAAAATACATACTAAAAAAATCTTCTAGAAATCTGTCGACTTCTTTGTCAAAGCAACTAGAATATAAAGCATAGACATAACATAAAAAAAATTTAGAACATTTACCAAGCATCTTAATTATTTGACTTTCAAGCAAATAGGGCACTTGAAAGGCGAGCCCTCAACAAGCCTCTCCTCCATATCAGAGAGGTGCACTTTATGTCCACAGCTTGGCGTGCATATAGCCCATAACTTACAGTCTTCACTGAAATATAATTCCAATTCAACTTACTCAAAATTGGGGTTATGCTCTGCGACGTTGCCACGACTCTAGCATTTTTCGGTAAAAATATCTTTAACCAAACACAATCGGAACGTACCGAAACATATATGTCGAAATTTAAAAACCCTTCTCTCAAAGCGCCATCGGGTGGCTTGAATTTGAAACTGCAAAATACAGATCTCAATGAAACTGCAAAACACAATGTCAATGATATCTAAAAAATTAACGATTCGGAATTAAGTAAAGTGTACTATGTCGGCTGCTTTTGTGAAGAAACAAACACTATATTTTCTTTTAATGGCTGTCTCTATCATGCATGCCCATCTTGTTACGATTTAAGAAATGATCATCCCTTTTTAATGAGAAACAGGTGGCTGACGTATTTGATGAAACAATTAGACGAATAAGTTGACTTTTGCAATTGGGCTACGAGGTTAAGACAATTTGCGAAAATGACTATTGCAACCTTAAGGAAGCGAACGAAATGAAACATTTTTTTGGATACAAATGACATTATGACGAATCTTGGACTACATGATGCGTTTTTCGGTGGCGGAGTCAATGGGTTTCAGCTTTTTATGGATGCCTAACAAGATGAAAAATTGAATATGTTGATTTTGCATCGTTGTATCCCTACGTTAACAAAACAAACGTTTATCCTATAAGTCGTCCAACAATTATTCGAGAGAATTTTGAAACAATTTCGACTTATTTCGGACTAACACAATGCAAGGCTTTAGCACCCAGAAATTTGTATCTTCCAATTCTACCTTCACGAATAAAGGATAAACTCTTTTTCTTTTATGTAAACAGCGTGTTATACGAGACTCTTCAGTGTGTACTCACTAGGAAAATGAGAGTACCTTTTTGGTGTACTTTTACCACAGTTGAAGTGATGAAAGCTATTGAAAAAAGATAAAAGATTATTGAAATTTTTAAAATTTGGCACTTTGAAAACACAAGTTCAGATTTGTTTTCAGATTATGTGAATAGTTTTTTCCGTATAATGCAAGAGAGTTCAGGATTTCCAAGTCGTTTACAAAATCCCGAGGACAGACAGAAATGCGTGGCGACTATTATAAAAACGAAGGAATACTGTTAAGGCATGATAAAATATACTACATTCCAGGTTTAAGAGCATTGGCTAAGCTATGTCTTAACAACTTGAGGAGTAAATTTTGTCAAAAATACAATTGACTAAATACAGAATTCATTAATGATCCGCTATATTTCTACAGACGTTTGAACGGGGCCGACATTGAAATGCCCAATCTTTGCATCTTGAATGATGATTTAGTCGAAACTGTCTTTAGGAAAAAGCATGAGTTCGAAGTATAAAATAAACTAACAAATATCTTCATAGGAATTTTCACAATTGCATGGGCTATGTTACAAGTTTACAATGTGATGGGTCTGTTGCAGCATAATCTTCTATACGTAGATACCATAGCTGTATATATGTAAATAAGCCCGGGATCCAAGGCCACTCCAAGGGGATTACCTGGGTAACTTAAAAAACGAAATCACTCAAGAACATGGGGTAGGTAGTTACGTTACAACATTTGCATGCGTGGGTCCAAAAAATTATACGTACGTTGTAAATAATGGAAAAGACATTGTTAGATACAAGGTTTTATTTTGAATTTTAAAAATAGCCAAATTCCTAATTTTGATTCTACTCTACAAATAATACGTAACTATGCACGTTCATATGTCGAAAATTTAAAAAACAAAATAGATGTTGCAAATAATAGTAAAATAACACGAGAAAAAGCGACCAGTTGGCTGGTCAACAAGAAAGAAGTAAAGCAGTATCAAATCGTCTACAACAAAAGAATAATTGTCAACTCTGAGGAAGACACAATACCATTCGGATATTATTGCTCACCAGTGTCTAACTCTGCTTGTCCGTCTGTAAAGCACATTATACGCCTTTCTGATTCAATGCTTTATACAATGTTACAGCACACTGCACTAAGGTGTAGAGTAAATCATAGCTGTGTTGATGACAAAGCTAACGACTAGACATCTAGTGATGAAGAAATAGAAGACGTTTTGGTGTATAATGATGTTGTTAAGGATGACGATGACGATGACATGATTTTTGAATGAAGAAAACGCAAGCGATATAAGTTTATTGGAATTTCACAACGAGGAAGATATGGATTTTCAATCTGAGTAAGAAAATGATAAAACATTTATAAACGACATTGAAATGTCTGAAGATGAAAATCACGTTTCTTTTTGTCGAAGGTTTAAAAATAATTATTAATTTAATGCATATTGACATCGTATTAATATTTTCAAACATACATTTACAAAGTAGTTAATTCATGTCCATCATATTTTCAATGCTCAATTTATAACAATGATGAATATTTACACCCTCATCATTTTCCAACTGTCTAATATTTTTTGCAATTCAATCTTTGAGGTGGTGGACCATTCTTTTGCATTTGCAGGATAAACGAAGTACGTTCAATTTTGCATTTCCTCTGAGGACTGAGACACAATCCAAGGTTTCTAACATTATTTGTGCAAATAAAAAGTTGTGGAGTTTTTGACTGCTCATAATTCTTGAACATCCAATCAGCTTCTTGTTAATTAAGTATTTCACTTGTTTATAGAGCATCCTTAATTGATACATGCAAGATGGTATATAATCTGTTGTAAAACAATTCCGTTTCATTTGCAAGACAATGGACGTGCGTTTTAAAACACCAGCTAACTTTTATATTTGCGGAGGAAATGTCCCTTACGAAAATTATTAATAGGATGTTGTTAGTATTCCAATAGGAATATAAGATTCTTATAGGAAATCGTATAGGAAGGCAGAGTGAATTCATTTTTATTCCGATTCCGATAAGAAATATATTAAGAAAATGGCGGCAATTTTAAAGCCTATAGGAATATTTAAATTCCTGTAGGAAATCGTATAGGAAGGCAGATTCAATTAATTTTCGTTCCGATTCCGATACGATATATATTAAGAAAATGGCGGCAATTTTAAAGCCTATAGGAATATTTAAATTCCTGTAGGAAATCCTATAGGAAGGCAGAGTCAATTCATTTTCATTCCGATTCCGATAGGAAATATATTAAGAAAATGGCGGCAATTTTAAAGCCTATAGGAATATTTAAATTCCTGTAGGAAATCCTATAGGAAGGCAGAGTCAATTCATTTTCATTCCGATTCCGATAGGAAATATATTAAGAAAATGGCGGCAATTTTAAAGCCAATTGGAATATTGAAATTCCCGTAGGAAATCCTATAACAATCCGTAATTGGATTTGTTTTGCTATTCTGACTGGAAATCCTTTAAGAAAATAGTGGAAAAAAAACCTATATGAATATTCAAATTCTTATATGAAATCTTCTGGAAATGTTATTGGAAAAACCTATATAGCAATCGAAATATATAGGAAATGCTATTTATTTTTTTTCCAAAATTACAACTATGCTGGATTCTTCAGATATCTAATGCATGAATTAAAAGGAGCATTGTGGCATGGAGTGGTGGTTGTGTAAACGACAATGATAATGTCATCTCTTGAATCAAAGGCTGCAGATGCTTGAATTCTTTACCAGAATTTAAACAACAGCTTTACGAGCTGACATTGATTAAACTCCTCAAAGCAGAGCAACAATACATGTCAAAATTTAGCCATTAGATAATGAGTTTTCAGAACCATTACGAACAGCAACAGCACGTGATTGAAGAGGAATTGATTTTTGATTTCGCCACCATGGGCCAATTTCCAATAGGATCCTATATGAAGTTTTAATAGGTTTTTGGAGATCTGGTAGGAATTCTTATAGCAATAACTTGTATGGGAAAACTTGTAGGATTTCCAAAAGGATTACTTTGTAAGAATTCTTATAGGAATTCTTGTAGAAATTCTTATTTCAATTCGCATAGGTTCTTACAGCATCCTATAGATTATTCCCTTAGGCTCATGGGCCAATTTCCATTAGGATCCTGTAGAAAGCTTTAATAGGAATTCCTATTGATAATTTCGTAAGTGAAGCTAATCTGGTAAGAGCCATCTCGTTAGGTCAATGCTTTTTAATTTAAATGAGCTATTTAACCCAGTTACATGTAAAGTCATTTACTGCTACGGCGAACCTTGCAATTTGGCAAAATGCTTAAAAGGATACCGAATGTAATTTTGCTTAAAGGGTTTCCTGAAAACTTGACCGATATTTTGGAAAGATGTCAAAACGCTTTAGTCGTTGTAGATGAATTATATCAGAATGTTCTAATGATCAACGAATGACTGACTTATTCACCCGTGAGTCACATCATGGCGGGATATCTGTCATGTATTTAACGCAACATTTACTCCATCCGGGTAAAAAATCAAGAACGATAAGCCTTAACTCTCATTATATTATCATTTTCAAAAACCTGAGCGATTCTCTAGGTATTTCGATTTTGGCCCGTCAAATGTACCTTAAAATGTCAACTACCTTTTGGACTCGTTTCAAGACGCTACGAGTCGCACATACGTTTATCTCATGCTAGATTTACATCAATTAACCTCTGACAATTTGCGTGTCAGAACAAGCATTTTGCCTCATGAATAGCACATTGCGTATGTACAAATGCGATAAGCATCGACAGAAACACTCAGAAACGCATCATGTCGAAGCGAATGAAGAACTATATTCCTTACCTGCAAGTTCCAGCTAAATCTAAACCAAATGTTCGAAAGGTGATAATTGGACCCTCTAACGTTATTGTGTGCATATGTGAATGTGCTATCAATTTTTTAGAAGGAACTGTCCAAGTATCTGCTATTCAATGTGACTGTCGTCAAGGTGCAAAAAAAACGTGGGAGTGCTAGCCAACAAAAAAATCTCACGAGCAATGAAGAAAAAACTTTTGAATCAGAAGGCAGGAAGTGTATTGGGAAGTTTGTTCACAAAATGATACATGTCAAACGTATGATTCTTGTTCCTGAACATGTATTTAACAGATAAGAAAAGCAAAAAAAATTGAAACTAGTCCGATCATGATGAATATGATAAATATAGATTTGCGGCTCTCACAATTTTCTTTAACAAGACGGCGTGAGTGACGATCAAAGACAAAAACCTTTTAACGCAAACTTTGAACAATTCCTTAAATTGAAGCAACAGAAAGATATTCAGATACCCATGGCACACGTGGTAGACACTGTTTACGGGAATGGAAAAGCTCAATAAGCGACAATAAAATGCAGATATTAGCTGACTCTGTTCTTGTACAAAGTGTGCCACAAACTATGCGTGAGCAAGCGAAAGCAATATTGAAGCGTCTTAGAACACCCCCGAGTATAATGTCTGGGGACGGTTCTAGACAAGTCAAATTGGGGAGTCATCATTTCGCAATCAAACATAACAGATCTAATTAGTGATGCTGTGAGAGGAAAGAAAAATTTCAATCCTCAAGGGTCTAAAGAATTCTTTCGTGCTTTATCAAAAATAAACATTCCTCTAGATTTGAATAGGAACGATATGAGATGGAAGGAAGCTCAAATGGAAACTTCACCACGTGAAGAAAACGAAAAAGTTTATCCTAGTTCATTAAAAGTGAAATTGACAACGCCCAAAGCTTCCACTACACACAAGAATACTTAATTAAGTTGGTTAAGCTATTAATATGTTTTGTAAAGGATTTTTTGTTTAAATAAATATCGCAGTTGATATCAATTTCCTGATTGTTGTCAGTTAGAATATGTAAATACAAACGCAAGCAATTAAGTTACACAAAGAACTTTATTATTGATAATTAAACACTTCATTCTTTTACACATAAGTTTGTACTTGACTTATTTCCATCGTTCGAGATTACACAAGTTTCTATTTTTAAAATGTTTGTTTACAAAATTTGATACATTCTTATCGTTCTCAACAGTATTATCATCAAACATGCCTACAATTCTACTCATCTTATGGCCTCGCACTCTTTTGCTCTGATAAAATATACAATATTGTCCACATATATCGTTCCAAATACTGTGAAATTTGCGTGTATTAAAATCCCAATCATAATGTTTTAAATAGTCTCTAAAGAATTTATGATATATCTCTGAAAGCTATTTACGATATGTCCGTAGCTGTCGAAGAATTCGGTTCTTCGTTCAGACGAAAGGAAAATGTAGCCCAATGACTTGCAGGTTTTCCACTGATATTGGTTTTTGCTATAAGCCCAATAGGACAGCTTTTGATTACCTTAGGTAAACGATTGGCTGGAAAAACACCAAGAATTTTCTTGCTTGTAACAGGACCCGATCTCAAAGTAGATGATATTTGTGAGGTGTCAATTTAACCAATATAGTCATAGACAAAATTTCTTTTAGAGTCGATGTGGGTTATATTTTCAAAATCTCATAGCAGACAAGACTAACGGCATTAGTTGGTGCTGTTGAGAATTGTATGTCATTGGCAAGATTTCCTTTTTGCACTGTATTAAAATTTTCTCTCGTACTGCACATATCAAACGTCAAATCAAAACAGCTCAAAGCAAAGCCCTTTGTACTGTATTGATTTGACGCCTGATATGTGTACATTTGTGTAGGTTGATTTGTGACACCTGATATGTGTAGATTTGTGCAGAACCCTTTGCTTTGTACAATTTTGATTTGACACGTGATATGTGTAGATTTTTCGTCTGATATATGTAGACGTTTTTGATTTGATGCCTGAAACGTGAATTGTGATAGAAATGCTTCTATGTACCCAGGATTGTTACCAAACGACAGCTTGAAAGACTTCGATGGTAGGGATCTGCCGTTTACTGAAATGCCTAAGGAAGAAACGTTGAAATGCTGGAAATTTAATAGGTTCATTTTATAGGCACACTTCAATGCAGCGCATGCAACAAGACCAACTCAAGTGATTTCGGCACCAAACCGTTCAAAAGATTATCTTTTGCAACGATGGGATTCCTGATGGAATAATGAAACTTTTGCAGTCCACACGCGTTACAGGTTAAACGGATGTGCTTTTTTTCAGTGGAACTTCGCGAGACATAGCTTTACTAGGATTCACTTTTACTTTGCGAACTTTTTATAAAAATCCACCAGTTTCACTTCAAAGGCTGCATCGTTCTCCGTTGCCATTAGAGCGAACTCGTCACCAGTACGGTTCACTACCTCTTTCAAATCAACAAAGCTAAGCAGGAGGCGTTCACCGAAGAAAACATTACAAAATATGGTGCCTCCCACTTCGACAATTGCGCTTCCCGCAGTAAACTTACTTCGTGTTTTCAAGCCTTTGTTTGGACTGGCGTTTGTTGGGTCAGCAACTTCCATTTTTGAAGCTTCGTCTTTGTAAAACAACGCAGATGTCAGCTGGGATTGTTTAGATGATGGACCATAATTCGAAAGTGTATTGATATATGCACGATAAAGATAAGTTCCTTTCGATTGGGTTACTAACTTACCATTCAAAAACACATTAACTTGCTTAAACAAACTATGCAAGAAATTGTTCACCGGTCCAACATTATCGCCATCGTCGAGATTTCCACCGTCGGCCTTCGTTACTTTTTCTCTGACCATCAATATTGTGTTAAACAAGTCAACATAATCGTCTGTACCTGGCGCTAAAAAAAAGTAATCGGACCGCTTTCAGATACACTAGACTGTCTAGGTGAATGGTCTGTCCATCGCCCCTTTTCCAAACTGGTTTACGTTGGGGGTATTTTTGGTACATTCTGCTGATTTTGTATGAAGGAGCTCCATATTTAACCGAAAATATCTTCTGCTTCTTTAGCAGCTTTATGTCTCTTAACTGAACGGTAAATGACATGAGAAGACGATACTTTTCTCTTTTTAGTTATTTTTTTGCTGTTTCGTCAGGGGATTTCCTCTTCCTGTTTGAGCAAACTGTTGCATACGTCTTACAGATTTTCTTCCCTGTTTCTTTTGATGCTCGATTAACACCAGACTTTCCAACCTTTTTAAAACTTTTTCCTGAGATTACATTGCCCAAAACGTTTGCACCTTTATCGAGGACAATTTTACCTAGAGATTTTGCGCCATATTTTGCCAAAGTTATTGCAGCTCGAGCCAATCAACGAAATAAACCACCAAGGTCACAACCCATTTGACCATAACCTTTTTGCCAGTATTCTCCCCTAATAACAGGTTGCGATCTGTATCTTTTTGCTGATTGAGACAATATTGAACATAACGGTTTTTCGATACTTTTTCTTATGTTAAATAAGATGAAGCTTGTGTTCTGAAATGAAGTGTCACTATCGACTTCCCTCGTTCAAATGAGATGGGATTTCCTCAATATGACAATACCTCAATATTTTCCTTGCATATTAATTGCCTTTAGTAATTTTACATTGACGTCTCCAACAACTTGCGGTTGTACCATGTTGCAATATACTATATCATGACGGATACGTGCAAATCAGAAGCATAAGGGCTTTCGGTTGTTTTCGATATCTCTACTTCTTTTCCTCCAAAGTCGAGTAAGATCAACATTTGTCGTTTAATTAATACTTTGCAACCCTATTTTACATGGATTTTAATTTTTTCTGGTCGGTGGTCAAAGCTCAATTGAATATTGCCTTTTACTTCTTTGTCAAGAATCTCATTAACTGCTTTCACTTGGTCGAAGCCTTTTTACAAAAGCCATAGTTGACAAATACCGGAGTAGGCAGACCTGTTTTGTAAGTATCTATTTGTATAAAACCTTTTTTCAACGTGTACCATGTATGAGGATATTTAATTGAATACAATCCTACTTCCAATTACCATTTTAATTCACAACGTGCGGTAAATTTTGCACGATAACCAGTAACTTTTCACATTAACATGGTCTTGAAACAACTGAAGTCAAAATGCAATAACATTGAAATTTATATTATATTTTTTTGTCAAAGCAAATACATAGTTGATTTGTATTTCAGTTTACAACTACAATCAGCATTGTCAAAGAGATGTTGAAAAAAAGGAGGAAGTTTTGTCTCCGTGTACATTAACTTTAGTTCTACCCAAGTAACACTAAACAGTTTGTCAAAATATGTCTTATGATAGTTTGAAGTTGCCAGTTCTTTAGAAACTTAAAGGCTTCACATATTCCATTCCAGACATACTCGCGAGTAATTGTTTCGTTTGCCCAAGCTGCAAAATTGAAACAACGATCTTCCTCAGTCATCTTTTCTAAAAAGATTTGATACCCTACCCAAGGGTCTGCTTTACTTTCATCCTTTTCAGCTCTTGAGCTATGTTTACACTCCCACTCCCACTCCCACCCCCCACCCCCACTGAGCTATGTCACTACCGAGGGGTGGAGGTAGGGAGTGGGAGTGGAGTGAGTGGGAGTGGGAGTGGGAGTGGGAGTGCAACACACCCGCATTCAAAAATTAAAACAAAAATTAGAAAAAATTAAAACAAAACTCATGTAAATATCAGGTGAAACTCGTGTTGTAAATTATTACGCTACTAATGTAAATTTCGCTAAACAATCATTTAGACAATTCCATTTTTAAACTGCTTCGTTGGCGGCCAGTCTTAAATTACTGGTATGTAATAGGAAAAAGTGGTTTTATGTTTGATGCCAGTAAAAATTATAACAATTAAAGTCAACCATTAATATAAATTAGCAAAGAAACAATTGTTACAATACCTGTTTGAAAACCTGACAGTTGTTATATTATACACTCTGCCGAAGGCATTGATTTTGAACTTTGTTGGAAGTAGACATAAAGTAAACAAAACTTTGCATTATTTCGACTTGCTATGAGTAAGGTTAAATTATCTACGCATTAAAATGTCAGGGGAGCGATTATATGACTGTAAGATTCTTGCTGCTGAGAAGGATATAACCAGCACAATTGACGTGCACTAACAGGCGAAGAAATGGGCTGTTCTGCAGAACCGTAGAGTGCCTTTGTGGGTGGTGGCACCAAACAATTAGGGAAATGTAAATGTAATTACTATTTTAAGGACAGGAACCTAAAGAGTTACTTATTACACTAGGTTAGGGGCATGCTTAGAAAGGTTTGTACCTTCCTTCTTTTTGTAGAATAAAATTCTTATGGAATAAAATATTTTGAACCTGTTCATTCATTTTTTTTAAAATTGAAAATTCTGAAGTCACTGTTTCGCTAATTCGGCCAAATGCATATCTGTAAAACCGAAAAATTTCAGGTAAATTTAAAAAAATCTTCAGGTAAATATTTATGACACCCCCAAAATCAAGGTATTTGCGACGTCCCAGCCACCAATCACCGTTGCACCATCAGCCGTGCTAGTCATGCATGCAATCCAGTGATATACATATGATTGGCTAGAACAAAGATGTAGAGTAAGTAAAAAGATTACCATGGATTTTCTTGTATCGTTGAATAGTAATAATCAAATAATAATTATCTTCATCAAAGCTTTATAAACATATTGAACGTCTTCTTTAACTTATACAAAGCTGTAATCCAAGTAAGACGAGGTTCCATTAGTTATTAGATATACTATTATTTTTTCTAGGATTTCCCGAGGGGATGTTGCAGCCCCTTTTTCCCCTCTTGCGCCACACTTGGAGCAGATTTTCTTGCACACTTGCCTATCTTATCGTAATTTTTGTTTTTATTCTTTCACTTCAACATACACCATTCCTCATTGCATTTTTTCATATCAACGACTCATGATCCACAAGTAAAAGGAATGTAAGCCTAAAATTATTGAAGAGAAGCCAAAATGACCAATGTAAAGTGGTGCTGCTGGGAGGATTATATTTAAAGGTTTCGAGCGAAACATCCCCATGGGGCTCCTCACATATCATAAGAGACTCAAATGAAACTTCAAGAAGTGCATGCAATAGAAATGACGCAAGAAGCAACTTCTTTTCAATTGAAGTATGATTAACATGATAATCCGGGAGCTATCCAGTTTAAGGTTCTGCCTCTTTTATTTACTGATTTATTGTGGCTATCTCAACACAACGTTTTTGGTTTTATCATATTTGTATGTTCAAAATTATTTTTCAGGCAATTGAGGTGATTAAACACTAACTGAATGATTTTATGTAACAATGTTAAAGCAAACTGAGCTATTTTTATAAATCTAAACAAAACGTGAACGAACATAAACGCGAAAGTCAAAGAAAGAAGCAAAGTTAAGAGACGTTCCATTACTAACAACTCCATGAACGCTGATATTATTCTTTCCATGTATTTTTATTCATAGACCAATGGCTTGAGGTACTGTATTATTGCATCCTAACAAAAAAAATGAAGTTATCTGAAGGAAAAAATGGTTTATTTTTTTCTTTCTGTGTTATAAACAGAAAAAATTTCGTAAAATGTTATAATTAGCTAATTAAACTAAAGTACTAAAAATTGTGAAGAAAAAATAAAATAGAAAAAATTAAGAAAAAGACAGAAGTTTGACATGGAAATGGCCCAAGAATAGAATAGCCAGTACTTGAAGCCCGCTCTTCATTTAGCTCGTCGAAATTTCTAAAAAATATAACTGATTTGTTCACTGACACAATCCCAACTCGTGCCTGGATGAAATTTGAATCACCAACGTTGAATTCGACTTCGTAGCAGCTCGACATGAAATATGGTCGTGGTACATAACGCCAAAGTGATGCAAACGAATCAAGAAAAATTTGTGCTGGCCTGTTCAAAATTTTCTTTCCAAAAAATAAACTACAAAAGCCAGGTGCAGAAATGTAAAATTGTATTTTGCAATAATAAGTTTGCAGGCACAATTCTGTAACGTTAGCACTCCAGAATTGGGAATTAAAGACCGTTTGTTCTGCATTTTTAGATTGCCATATACTTGAATCATAAGTGGTGTTATTCTGCAATGCAATTAAAACATAAATAACTAATAACTAAAATAACATTTACTTCAGATAATCAGTATTTTTTGTGTAACAACAGTCAAAGATGCGGTTTTACCCGTATATGGAAAAATATGCTTTTCACAACTATATTCTATGCTTTTTGAATGTGTGGATATACGTGTATTAATTAAATGTCTCGTTAATGACTCGTCAGTCATCACCCTATTGAAAAATCATTGGCAAAAGTTTAAAACGTATCGAATTAAACCAATTTCTGTATTATCTTTTTTTAGATTTCCGTATATAATTCATGTGAAAAGTATTACTTTGTAAAAACCGAAATAAGCATGTAAGTGAAAGGGGCTTGAAAAAAGGCATTTAAAAACGGCAATACATAACAATCCATTTATATAGACAGAATTTTACTGCTGCAATAAGCATATTTTAAATTACCTGAACTAACTCATCGTCATCAGCTGAAACGATATGTGCCATATTCTAATATCGTGTTAGTTTCAATAGAATGTTAATTGCGTCGTATTCTCCAAGTAATATTTCTCCTCTTACAAATGATTATCATTATTAAAGATGATTGTAATCTAAGATAAACTACTGTAGGTGTCCAAGTACTTAACTGACCAAAGGTAACTGAACACTTAAATTATCGTGAGCTTTTTAATTATCAGTTTATTTGGGCATGGTTATTTCTGCATTAACTGTATATCCTTAAATTATACTTTTACCATTAAAGTTCACTCGTACCATGAAATCTAAAATTGATATTTACATATGATGTTAAATTGAAAAATAAAAAAATATAGATTTTCATTTTTCTGAGACCTTATACAATATTTTTGGATGGGAGGCAAATGCCGTAAAGATTAATTTGAACTTACAGATTTTGAGCTTCCACTTATTTTTCCAAGAAATGTTCGTCCAATACCATTGCATTCTACACTTGATCCAGCATTTCTTCGACATTCGGTTTCGTCATAACCCAAATCATTTCGCGATTTGATGCAATACTTTCTTTCGACACTGATTTCACTAATGAAGGAAATCATTGGAATTGGTACAATTGATCATTCTTGACAGATAAAAAGCAGTGACCTGAAAAAACGGTGATCACAAAAAGCGCTGACAAACAGAGTAGTTGTTTTTACTTTAATTTACACTGCACTAGGCGTATGAAATTGTTGACTCTTCGAATAGGTAAAGAAATTCATTAATACTAAGTACTTTAACTTTTTTTTGCCACTACCGGCGTCAATTTTTTTAAAAATGTATGATTTTGTACCATGCTCACAAAAAATGTATTTGAAGCAATTTAGTGCAAGCACAGGAGAACGCGAAATCTTTATAAGTAGCATTTTTTTTTGCTACAACATTTTTACGTTGGATATTAACTTGCCAATTTCACATCATAAGTTACGAAAATTTCCGACAATGGATAAAACAATTTGAAATAATGCAAAGAATTTGGTGTGAAATGCATAAACGCAAATCCAAGCTTGACTGATGTCGTGTTGACCAATGCCAACATAAAATTGCTTGAAATTTTAATAGCCGGCGCAGCTACATCACTATTTTCACTTAGGATGAATTTATTGTTCCTTCAATAATTTTTTTGGGCAAGGCTCGTTTCGAAGGACTTTAACAACAGTACTTTCACTGGTAAAAAATCATTGCCTGTTGTGTAAAGTAACGGTAAAATATTCATCAAATTATCAAATGTTTTTCTTGTTCAACGCAAAAACACTTACTATTTTTTTAAAAAAAAGTATTCTAACAGTAATTTTTATCTACCATGTATAGCTATGTATTAAATAAGCAATAAGTGTGATATAATATATAAAAGTTCATACTCTGAAGAAGATCTCGTTTGAGCTTTCAAACAATCATCATATATTACAGGTTCTTGAAGAGAAATAACCATTGTCAAATTAATAATAATAAGTTTAGAAGGGAAGTGCACATTTGAAGAAAACGGACTGCTATACTTGTGACTTTCTTTGGCATTTTACGCAACCAGCCTTTCAAAACCCGTGTTAAGTCTGGCTTTACTTGATACACGTGCATTAACCGTTTCTTTTGCAGTCTAGTTGATCTGCAACAATTTCCAAACGAAATAACAAAAAACTTTTAAAAAACTTTCCCACCTAAAGGGTTAGTCAAATGTAACTATGTACGAGGACCAAAAGCTCATAGAAACTCATGCACAGTAACACACAACTTGCGCAATAAAATAGGTAGGAAATATTTTTGGTGATATTGCACTACCCTACAAATGGTTTTATGAACCAGTTTAATTTTAATTAGCGCGTTTTGTTGCAGTGTAGCAAATATACCTACTAAACGAGATAGGCAACACGTGTAGCATAATATTGCGCCTAAAATGTTAAATATTACTATGGTGAAATGATTCAATTAAGCATACGATTGAGTTCAATAATGTGAGGATTCTCAATTTTCCAAAAACGGAAATTGTACAACTCGTAGAGGAGACTTTTATGAAGCAAAGGAGATTTAATTGTTGGTAGATTATGCGGGAAACCTACGTGGAAAACTTGTAAGGTGATTGTTGGGGAAGAGAAAATCTTTTTAAACTGACAATTTCTATATTCTCAATTTTTGTCCAAAATAATAGTCTTCTTCTGTGTTCTCATAATTTGAGAATTGATTGTAACAGAATCTTTAATTTTGAATAGAAGATTAGCAAATTAGCATTAAGTTAAATTAGTGGGTCATTTGAATCACGCGCACGTCATTACCTCCTACACGAAATTACGAACTTAATCATCCAGATGTTATCAGTTTTTAATATTATCTTTTTTACTCATTCTTTTTTTAAGAAAAATAGACGATAAACTTCATTGGTCCCACCCAAAATAGGTATATAATAGGTGGACATGGTGTTGTGTATGGAGAAAATAGGGAAACATGGGAAATGATCGTAGGGGGGAAGTATGGGATAATAAATTTTAGTTAGGAACGTGTGCCATAAATATGTGTGTGTCATGTTTACTTTTGTTATCACGAAGTTCTGTTTTGTCAATTAAAGGATTTTCGTGAAATAATAATTTTGATCTAATATTAAAAAAACAGTATCGAGAAACGAGACACTTGTCACACAGTAAACAATTCAATTTAGTCATAACGTCTTTCGTTTTCAACAGACGTTTTTTTCAAGGAACTTTTCATGCAAAAGTTTGTTTTTTTGACACGGGTCTAAAACGAATTTCATAACGTGAACGAAAAAAGTTTTCGAGCTCCAGACATTAGATTGTATTTCTAATTATTGTTGCATCTGTCCATTTAGTTTTAAGGTGACAAAGAAATCTTCATTAAGCCCTCAGATACTTACTTGAACATGCCCCATTTTCAAGAGAAATATCATCTAATGCAACATAGGAGTAAATGGAGTTGATTTGAGCTGTAAATCCTATCTGAAAAAAAATTTAAATATGTATCATCCGAAAAAAGACTTTAGAAACCCAAGAGATCCCAGTCAGAACATTGTTATGTTATAAAATTATACTATGAGATAATTGTCTCTTAACTTGGATTTTTAGTAGATAGTATATTATGAACAACTAGTATGTCGATGAATATAATTTTCTTTCTTTCATAAAAATATGAGAGCCGTATCGTAAAATACTTATTTGAAATTTAAAGTTTAATTTAAAATTTAGCAAAGCCCTGGCTAGATGCTATAAACGAGAGACCAACCAAAGGTTTTGGAGTGGGAATCACATGAAGGACGCCTTAAAATGTCTTCAATAATGAAACGTCACTAAAACAAGCAGCCAGAGCCTTGGTGGCTCTAAAGGACACGTTAAACAGGAGATTAAAGAAGTTGAATGCTCTAGATATCTATGGCAAAATTGATAACATGCACCAAAAGGATTTTGGATGATTTCGCACTATTTTGTCCAATGACAGGGATAATCATCTGGCAAAATACTTCATTTTTATATGTTTTTGAAATATATAGGTGCGTTTAAAATTTACAAGCAGTCTACAAATAAATGTTAACAAAGCATCTTTTCGGAGGGGCTCGGCAGCGCAAATTTTAGCGTAGCTAAAATTGAGCAGGGGATGGAGCCCCGAGAATCCTCAGCGACGGCGGGTGATTCACGAAGTGAATTAGGAGCGCACCCGTAGTGTCCGAAGGACGACAGACATAACATATGCTCTTTACAAAATTTGGAATCTATATGTTTTTTTTTTAATTTATCTGTCAGGCGCGTGTCTGAGTGCATGTTTTTTTTAACAATGGTTGTTTAATGTAACCAGCACATGTTAATATCAGCGCATGTTTTTTAATTTAATGTTTTATATAATTTTTGTTAAAAGTGTTTGTTTAATTTTTTTTCAAAATTTATTTTTTTAATCCTTTTTTATAGTTATGTTACTTATATTGATTATTCTTAAGTTTTTTTATTAATTTTTTTGATAATTTATCATTTAGTAGATAATTTCATTAGCCATTTGTGTTATGTATAGTTGTAAACTTGTATTTTGGTTAATCCATTAAATGCTGTCAGCCATTTTTTCCAGTTATCAATGAAGCTAGAAATAATAATATAAATATAGTTGAAATCATCATCAACACAGTATACGTAATATAAATCTAGTAATGCATTAACTATTTTTCATTATCATTTGTTAGTTTACCATCATATCTAATTCAATTGTTTTAGAGTTATCAGACGGATTTATTAATAAAAGTGAAAATTCAATCGATTTAATATTATTAAAAATAATTCTGATAATAATTTGTAGGCTATTAGAATTTGTGTTATAATTTAATTGATTGCTATGGTATACTACTTTACCATTTACTCTGCTATCAATCTCATTCTGTGTATAATAGTTATTTAAATTAGAAGTCAAAGCATACTTACCATCAGCTTGTGTTTTAGTAAAATAGTTATTTAAATAAGAAGTCAAAGCATACTTACCATCAGCTTGTGTTTTAGTATAATAGTTATTTAAATAAGAAGTCAAAGCATACTTACCATCAGCTTGTGTTTTAGTATAATAGTTATTTAAATTAGAAGTCAAAGCATACTTACTATCTGTTTCATTTTTTGTATAATATTTAGTTAAATTAGAACTTAAAGCATACTTACCATCAGCTTGTGTTTTAGTATAATAGTTATTTAAATTAGAAGTCAAAGCATACTTACTATCTGTTTCATTTTTGTATAATATTTATTTAAATTAGAACTTAAAGCATACTTACCATTTGTTTCATTCTTTGTATAATAGTTGGCTAATCTTGAAACAAAACATATTTATTATCAGCTTGCATTTTAGTATAATATTTTAGTAAATTAGAAGTCAAAGCATACTTACCATCAGCTTGTGTTTTAGTATAGTAGTCATTAAATTTACCATCAGCTTGAGTTTTAGTATAGTAGTTATCTGATAGATGTGTTTTATCTACAGATCCTTGTATATTTACATTAATATCTGTTTTATCATGCCCATAAAATAAGCTCATTTATATTATTCCTCAGATTTTATATCCTGTTTATTATTTTTATGTTCGTAAACATGTTTAACGGTTGTTATACCACCAGATAAAAACCCTAAAAGAGGTAAATATGGTGATACTTTTTCTACTAAACTGTACACATCTCGTTTTAAAAGGTCGTCTGATTTAAGCTGTTTTGTTAATTCTTTGGGATCTTCAATAGCATCAAACCCTTTTAATATATCTGAAAATTTTGATATAACTAAATCAGTTAAAAACTCATTAGCTTTTTGTAATCCTTTTTTCTCGTATTCAGTGTATAATTTATCAATAATTTTTTGACTAGCTTTTTTAATGTAAGCAACTGACTTGTCTAAATCACCATCTTCAGCTAGTTTAAGTAGTTGATCTCTTTTATTAAAACCCTCTTGCGGTTTATCTTGTATATTTTCATCACATACCGCATCTTTGATAATATCATTTGCGGAATCAATTTCATTAATTATATCATCAATTGTTTCAGGCTCTTTACGCTTTGGCATATATATATATAACACATGTTTTATTGCGGAATAACAATTTTCCATTTGTATGGGTATACAAGTTGGATTTCTAAATGTGCATACTTATTATTTTTCAATTTTTTGGTTATTTCTTCTATATCATCTTTTTCAACACCATAAAGATAATCATCAAATATGGTTTTCATATCATTGCGGCTTGTATTATAAAATGTAACTAAATAACTTATATTTTCGCGATAAGGTTTAGAAATACTAGTCAATTGCTGTGTCACCACAAAAACTAGAAATACCATAATGACGAGCACTAAACCCTAATTTTATTAATTGCGATGTCCTATTTTTAACATCTAAGCAACTCGCACAGTCATCAAGTATAATAAGACTATTGGTGCCTTTATATACATCACTAACATATTTTAAAACAATATCTACACGATCTTGGTCACATTCTACTTTAATTAAATCATTTATTTATAATTCATTTATATATTTCCATTCTTGATAGGTTTATTATATGATAATGTTGGACATAATAAAATGATAAAATCAAAATGTCTATTAAAGTTTTCTTCTAACATTTTAAGAAGGTAAAAAGATTTTCCACAATTAGTCATACCTAAAATAATCATATTAAAAGTTGTATTGATTTATATATTACTGGTTATTTTAGTATTGAATACTTTGTAAATCATTATTAACAAATTGAACAAGAGCATCACTAACAACATAGATGTAACAGTTTAAATCTTTTGTATATGCTCTTTTTTTAATCTCTAGTAAAATAACATTTTGAGTATTAACGATTCGTTTCCCGTTACCAGCAATATTTTTTTCTTGAAAGGTGCGTAGATCGACAACTAATGCAAATTTATCCTTATAAAATTTTTCAATTGTCATGAAGCTATTTATTGGGATAGTTTTATCAAAAAATCTTCTTGCTTCTTCATAAAATAGTTTTTTATTTATACCTTGAGCGAAAATAACATTAGGAACTCCTTCGACCGTTATTTTCACTTCATCGACGAGTGTGTAAGGAAATTTTTCACTATCACTAACTGAATTTTCTGTGAATAGTAGTACAATGCCTTTCATACTTTTACGAGGAACATTGACGTTTACATTTTGTAATGTGCTCGACTTATCCCATTTTCCCTTTTTTAAGAGGGTTATATGCTGATAAAATAGACTCCTTCCTTGAGAATATAAATTTGTCACCTTATCTGCAATTTCTTTATTTTCAATAGTTTCATATTCTAGCTGAATATTTTCTAATTCATAATCACCAATAGATTGACCACTTTGAGGGATAAGGACTTGATCACTTGCTGGTAATGTTATTATGTATTGAAAGTTATTATTCATATTGAAAGGACAATAAAGACCATGATCTTTAAGAATATTATCAATATTAATTTTCTGCCTTGTACCATAAATATCATACATTAATTTGTCTGCTACTTTTCTGAATCCCCACTTGTTGCAGCACTATCATCCCCAGAAATCAATTTTCTGAGATTTTGACGGCAAATACCATATTCAATAAGGCCTTGTCGATCACTTTTCGGCATCCACAAGTCTTTGTATATACTTCTAACATTATGATTATTACAGTCGTATAATGTCTCACCACCAACTTTAATTTGTAGTCTATTTTCTAAAATCTGACTGAGATCATTTAGAAAGTGATTTTTTGTATTACTGATTTTAAGATCAAACAATAGATTAACTGAACCAGGCACTAAGCAACTATTTGGTTTTAACTTTGGTATATTAACATAAACTTGTTCATTCGGTTTAACACTATTTGGGTTAAAGTTTATACTATAAAAAGTTCTATTTCCTTTAAATTTTGCCATAATACTTCTTCTATAACCAGGTATAAGCTCTTCTTGTAATCTGTTCATATATATATTAAAACATATTTTATTTTTTTCTTTGTTTATACTGGTCGTATATAATAGCTAAAATCATAATAGCTAAAACCCAAATATTAGAAGCTACCCATGCTAGACCTTTAGCTCCCCAAGATATAGTCTGGGCGATAGTATTTAATAATGATCCTAATAATGGCCATAATTTTTTACCTAGATTTGATAAAGCCTTAGAAAATTTACCAGTAGCTTGAGCACCTTGTAGGATTGCTTTTCTTGCACCAATGACAATGGTTGTAATTATCCCAGCCACAGATATAGCTAAAGCTGATAATCCTGGGATATTTTCCTTAACCCATTCTTTAAACTGCTGTAATCTAGTAATGTCTTCTTCTTGTTTCTCTCGTACATCCTCTTTCTCTAATTGTTCTTCTTCTTTTCTAATTATAATTTCTAATTCCCCGGCTCTTTCGTGCAAACGAGTTAATTCATCAATATTGTTGTTAATACTATTTTCATTTTCTATTTCATCTATTCTAGCTAGAGTTTTGTTTAGCTCTTCAGTAAAGTGATTTATTTGTGCTTCTATGAATTGTGGTCGTGTTCTTTTATCAATAGTTTCAGAATGAGCCATCACACCTATATGTTCTCTAAGTTCTTCATTAGTTATTTGCTTGAAATTATATGTATATTGATTATTTAAATCAACCATAGGCATACTCTCTTCAGTTTTTATAAATTCATCTTGCAAATTAATAATTCTTTTAATATCGTTTTTAAATTGTTTAACAGCTTCTTTAGCATTTTTCATTTGATTATATTGTAGTACTCCATTACTATTACGTTTTAAAACAATTATACTATTACCTCCATTATTTTTTGTATTTAATGGTCTGTAAGTAATATGATTCGACTTAGTTTTACCTAAATTTAATCTGAAATTTATACCTTCAGAAGCTGCCATACCTTTTAGGTAATTAAATCTAAACTCTTTTTTATAATTTTTTTGTAATAAAATGTTCAACAGCAAAAGAAACTTCATTTTCAGGTCTAATAATATCTGTATAAACAGGAGTGGAAGTAGGAACATGAGGAAGAGTATTAGTTTTATTTGTCTGTCTTCTTATTGTTACACCATAATTATCATCAGTAAATGACGTTTCATCATAATCTTCATTTTCATTTTTTTGATCTTCTTGATCTTCATTATCATTGTTATAATCTTCTTGCTTATTATCTTCTAATTTAATATAATCAAAACCTCCTTCAGCCATTATATAGATTACTATATATTTTGTATTTCCCTTTCAGGAATCCAACTGTTATGTTTATTATCATAACCTAACCATTTAACTAAAACCATCTTTTTACTTTTAACCTTCTTACGTTTTAATATCGTTTCAACTCTATAAACATCATCTTTCTTATTCACAACTGATAGTTCCTCTTCATAAAATTTACCAATTATAGGCTCTCCTTCTACATCTTCTATCTCATATAAATTTGGATCTCCTCTAATAACTTTAGTCACTTTAAACAACTCTTCTGTAAAATTTGCTTCATAACCTTTCGTAAATATAGATTTATACTTTGATATTCTAACCATATCACCAATTTTAATCTTAGGTAATGGTAAATCAGCAACTTCATGACCGTATAATGTATTCCATACTTCATCTTCATTCTTTTTACTAACATCTTTTGGCTTCATTAAGATTGTACTGTGTTTTGTATTGTTATAATTATATACTAATTCACCTAATATATCAATCCATTTATATGTTCCTTTACTGTAGAAATATTTCCACATTGATGTTTTAAGCGTTCTGTTGAATCGTTCGACAATCGCAGCCTTTTTATCATTTTTAGTAGAGAAGTACTTCATTCCATGTTTCTCTAATAGTGACTTTACACCTAAATTATAAAATTCTTTACCATCATCAAATTGCGCTAGTTTTGGGTAATCATTAAATCTATCTTTAAATTGACTTAATAGTTCTGCAACAGCTTTTGTCATATTATTTGTGTCTTTCCTATAAACAGGGAGAGTAAATGCATATCTACTTAATATTTCAATAGCTGTTAATATCCAATAATAACCATTGTTTTTATACTTATAAGAACCCATATCAACTAAATCCATTTGTATTTGTTCACCAAGATAGTTTACCCTTGTTTGTCTGAATTTATGTCTCCTAATAATAGGTTTATATCTAGTGTATGTATCTTGATATATTAACCATTCTTTAACCTGTTTTCTACTAACATCTATACCATCTTCTAATGCTCTCTGATACAGCCGTTCTGCTGATTGATACCCTGTTTTTGGATTATAGCAAATATCTCTTAAACTTTGCTCAATTTTAATGTCTTCATCTATTTAACTTACTCAAGATAACATTCCAGTAGAATACTACCTACATTAATAGGGTTACCATCTTGATCTAATATATGAAATATTAGCTCGTTAAAGACTCCTTTTATAATTGTAACTTTAGATTCAATATCGTGTATTCGTATACAGTACCAAATAACGACTGAATTGTTATTACTAGTAAAGCTATATTACTTTTTTTTCCTTCAGGGTTATAATTATAACTTGAATTTACAATATTAGAAGAAATTTGCACACACTTTAATCCTCTGTTTATATACACTTTAGAAACACCATTTTGTACGATACCTTTTTTCATAGTTTTTATGGTATCATTAAAACCTAACATTTTAATAAGAGTATCAGACATTACTAATACCTCGTCATTATTATTAGTTATTTTACATGTTCCGTTGTTTTCTACCATCTCAAGTTTTACGTTAACAGACTCAAAAAACGTTTTAAGCATTTTAAAAGTCCAGTAACCAGCATCTATATTATATTTTATAGCGCCTATTGTAAAAGATAAAGTATTATTTAATTTCACATTTTTATATTCCCAATACACATAAGCTTTTTTGATATATAAATATGAATAGTTAGATGTTACTATACTTTCTTGTAAGTCAATTTTGTACTATCTCCGTTTATAAAACAGTGAACTTTTCATATATAACATAGCTTATATTATATGTCAAACAAGCAAATAGAAGAAAATGCTATAAAATTAGGCGATGATGATTTAAAACATGTATCATATACATCATGGCCAAAAATATATTTAGAAACAACTAAAACGCCTTTGTTTTCAAATCTCATAGCAGCTGTTAATGGGGATGAAGGTCATAGTCAGGATTATTTCGATCATATGTTACATCGCTGGACCTCGAAGTTTATTGTAAAACCTACATTTCAAAGGCCGGTAAATGTTGATATCTGTAACTTCAGATTGTATGTCACAGAAAATGATTATTTTATGAGTAATTTACTACCTATAACAGCCACGTGGACAAGTGAAATTAAAAGTAAAAAAGAACAGCCGACTGGTATAAGATACAATATTAAAAGTCATTTAAATTATAAAAAAGAAGCGTACTACGCTATGATTTGTGGGGCTTATGTTGCCAGTTTTTTGTGTGGTATTGCGCCTAATCATTTAAATTTTAATAAAAGTAGAATTATACAAAGCCTTGTTAAATACCATTTGTATTATCAGATCCGAAAATTTATGAAGCATCCATCGTTATTAGACAAATATGACTTTACAAAATTGAAAAAGCATATACCTTTTAAAGGTATTTTAAAATTCTCAACCACTAAAGACGGTAATGGAGGAACTGGTTGGGGATATTATGTTAATTTTCAATATTCAACTACTGATTATAGGAGCTTCATTGCATATAATTCTGAAGGGATTACACAAATCGGAAAAGTTCTTTTGCAACTGAGTATTGAAAGTTTTATTTATACAATTCTTGGATCTCAAGCAAATACAAGATGGTCAATAGTTAATCATGGAGCTAAGAGCATGCAAACTCAAAAAGTTTTTAGGAAAATAGTAGAGGATACTATAGTACAGAATGATACGACTGTATTGATATCTAACATGAGAAAGAGTATAAAAGACACGAATGTTATTTTAAATATGGCAATCAGCCCTGGTATGATTTTAATACCCAGTCGTATGATCATATTGGATAAAAAGATTGATGGGTATAATAATAGTGTAACATTAGCTAATAAAACTATGAAATTCGGTATTAATTATAAAAGAAATTATTATGGAGTTAAAAAGGAAGAACCAAAAAAAGTACATCAAGATAATACAACCTCACAACACCTAGATACTCTAGATGAAGTGCATAAAAAACCAGTAGTATATAAACATACAAAAATGATAGTAAATAATTCCCATCAAACAGATATGATTACTTTACTCGGTATATCAACGCTATCATCATTCGTATTAATTAAATATGTCTTATAATATGAAGAAAGTTCTATATTTTAATCATATTTCGAGTAAACTAAGTGAAAAAGAATTTGAAAAGCTAAAAAAGTTGTATTTATACTATCACAAGATGCATACTTGTTATAAATGGAAGTATAATAAATTAAAGAAAATTAGACTATCATTAAACATGGGAAGTATTTTTCTAGTATCTACTGGTTATATTGCTGGTACTATAACCGTAAACCCGATAGTTATAGCCACCTTGAATGGTTTAGGGGTTTTGATTCAAGGTTATATGGTTAAGAGTAAGATTAATAATAACTTAGAAATGTGTAAATTTGCATATACATCATATGAAAAAATACTTATGGCTATAAGATCTTATTTCAGAGGATTAGCTTATGATGAAGTGATATTTCTATCAGACATAAAAGTTATCGATGATATTATAATTGACTTTTGTATTAATATAGATTGTATTGTGAGTAAATATAACAAAAAATATAATGATCTGTAAGTTATCTGTTAGTTATCTATAAGATTATCTGTGAGTTATCTATAAGATTATCTGTGAGTTATCTGTGAGTTATCTATAAGTTATCTGTGAGTTATCTGTGAACAAAATCTACAGTATTATATAACATGTCTGACGAAAATCTAAAGATAACTACAGTTAAGAAAGACAAAGATCCATTTAGGGTTGAAGCTGGGAAACGCTTGGCTGCTATATCGAAAGCTTCTAAGGAAAAAAAAGACGCAGATAGGATTGAATTAGAAAATAAAAACAAAATTGAGGATGATATCTGGAATATTAATTACGGATTCTTATTTGGAGCAGTTGGAATGATAACCGCTATTGTTAGCCTCTATTATGCACGGAAAGATGATAAGAGACAGGAAAAATTAACAAACGATAAAGCGAGAGAAGAAACAACTAGTGAAAAACATGTTTTGATTCAAAAATTAAAAAATATAATTTAGACTCATTTGAATAAAATATTTCCTATTATATATGAGTAATACTATGACTAAGAAACAATTTATGAATGAAGCTTTTGATGCAGTGCTTGTGACAACAACTGCTGTAGGTCTTTCTATGGCGTCTAAAAAACTACTAGGCCAAAAATTAACAGACACAAACAGTATCAAAGATTTTGCTAAACTGGTTGTTGCTGTTACAGCATCAACAATGCTAGTTAAATATGCTCAAGACAAAAAATGGATTCCTGAAAATCCAGTTAAATCTGTATAAATATATATGACAAGTGTTATTACTAGTGGATTATCAACATCTATAGGAGCAGTTGTTAATGGGTTAGGTTTTTCTCTAGCAGGCTGGCTATTTCATAAACTTGATAAAAACGGTTACGCTAAGGAAATGGAACGCCACAACAAGGCTCTAGAGCACTTATCTAAGGCTAAAGAGGCGTTATATGAAAATGAAGTCAACCAGCATGATATAATACAACAGCTAAGACAAGAACTTCAATATGCTGATAATGATATAGAACTTACAAATAAAGCTTTAGATATGCTTAGAAAAGTAAAAACAATACATTACAACGGGTTAATATTTCATAGAGAACCACAATTAAAGGACTTTTACAAACCATCTAAGAATATGAAAAATTATCAATCTATTACAATGGTTGGGGTTGGTATTATATCTGGATATTTATTATATAAAACTACTTAAAGATATAATATTATATTATATTATATGTATTGTAATAAATTGATTCATAAAGAGTTAGAAGAGTTTTTTGGTTATGTAAATTGTTGCTTTTGTGATAAAAAGTTATGTAATAGTCATATTGATAGTTCTATTAAGACATACTTATGTTGTGAAAATCAAGAAATTATTTCAGATAACAATAAAATGAATGTTTGTATACACTGTGGTTCTGTTCACTCATATAAGATAGTTAATGAATGGATACCAGAGATTTGAAAATATCAACGATCAGTTCATTCAAGGAAAAAATGGTTTTATAATAAAATTAGATTGTGTGTAACTTTTTAATATGTTGAGAAATTGACAAATTATTTTATAAAGGTTGTCAGTACTATGATTAGACATAATTTAATTAATAAAAAAATGTTAGTATGTATAATTATTATATAATACGTTTAGCTAGTAAGATAGGTATACCATTAAAACACCCTGTTAGAGATATGAAAAATAGTAAGACAAAGAGGATTTTTGATGATAGATTATTTGGTGAGATTTATAAAATTCTTGAGTGGGATAAAGATATTGACTGTACTTATTATAACAATTGGGTTCAGTTGAAGAAATAAAACATTTACTATTATATATATAGTCAGTGTACTATAGTGTATTCTGTTACTTTTGTTATTAATTTAACCAAAAATATCGTTTGTTTCTGGTTATTTATTTATATATTATGGAACCTATAGTATGTTATAAATGAACCTTAAAGATCTATTAAAAAAGATTAGAGATTTTATTCTATGTTGTAAAAAAACTCGTTATAATATAGAAGGTGTTTTGAAGGATTTTGAAAAAATATTGTATAAAACAAAAGATAATTTAAACGCACATTAAAGAAAATAATATATATAGTAATTATATATAATGGTTGAAGTTATAAAAAACAAAGATGTATATAAGTATAAAGAAAATAAAATTAGTTTAGATTCATTAAATAATTTAATGGAAGAAAAAAAAATATATATTAAATCATTAACTTACGAGCTTCATTATAAAGAAGATGTGGTTAAATATAAACAATATGAGCTGCATACAGAGAACTGGTTATCTTTTTCAAAAAATAGATATAATGTTGAAAATATAAAAAAAATTTTACATATGATGTGTGCAATGAATGTTGATAATGAACCAATAATATTAAAGACATTTAAACCAGATTTAATAGACAAAAGTAATATAACTTATGTACCATATTTTAATCAAATAACAGAGTGTCTGTTTAATAGATTTCATGAATGGCGAGATTGCAAATTTGAATATGAAATTAAAAATACAGATACAGATATTCATGTTATAAAATTTGATGTATTTGAATATGGTCCTCATTTAATTAGTTATGGGATTATTAGAATCTATCTTAAACGCATTAATTAACTATTTAAAAATAAAAATATATAGTATAAGTATATATATATATGTGTTCCGATAAACAAATACGTGGAAGACCAAGAATTTTTACTAAAGAACAAATTAAACAACATAGGACATTATATATGCTCTCAAAACCATGGCATTGTAAAGAGTGTAACAGAACATATTCTCTAGCTAAATAAAACACTTCATCTTCGGACAAAAAAACATGTTCGAAATTCAAAAAATAAAAAATAATATAGTTTTATAAAAATTTTAAATATAGATTTATTTCTATAATTAAAATTAGTGTGTTTAAAATTATACTTAAATAAAATCTATAGTATATATATATATGAATAGAGATTATTTAAATCGAAAGGTACTTAAAGACATACCTATATTATATAATATGCAGAAGATGAATAGAGATGCGCTCCAAAAGTTGACTAGAAATGATTTAATTAATATAATATTAAATCAGAAGCCTAGGGTTGAAGTTAATAATACTTCAGTTTCCAAACCAGTACAAAAAGTACTATCACAATCCAATATCAAACAAATGACTGTACCACAGTTAAAAGTTATTGCTAAAGAAAAAGGTTTAAAACGTTATTCAAGACTTAGAAAAAACGAATTAATCACATTACTTAAACCAGTCCCCAAACCAAAAAAGAGTGTAATAGAGATGGTTAAAGAATATGAGAATAAAACAAATATGTTATCAGATAAAAATAAAAAACCAAGACCAACTCCTACAGTTAAGATACAACAAATAAATAAAGCTCTTAAAGGTTATACAATGTCTTATGAAATAAGCATTATTAACAATAAAGAACCATTAATACAAATGCAAAGCACAAAAAAGTATCTTACATATTATATTAAAAAGATATTATCATCAATGAAAGGACTTAAATTTATCGAAACGCTTAAGGTAACATTTGTTAAAAAAGAAGAAAAAGATGGTGGTATGACTCATTTTATAAAAACAACTCCTTATTTTAACAGTAAAGCTTCAACAATTACAAATTATAATGAAATCACTAAATCACTACATGTTTCAGAACAAAATATATTAGATAATATTGAAAAATTCAATCAAGGAGGTTCTGGATGGGTTATTCGCTCTATAGATCATCATTATCTCAATATAATTAAATATGAACCACTCAAAGGGTCTTCATATATTGAACTACCAATAGAGCTTAAAAATAGTAAAAAAGGATTAATTAATATTAAAAATAAAGACAATGAATGTTTTACATGTTGCCATATTCGATATTTAAATTCACAACAAAAAGACTCACAACGAATAAAAAAAATTGATAAGGAATATATTAACAAATTAGACTACTCTGGGATTGAATTTCCAGTAACTGTTAAACATTATAATAAAATCGAAAAACAAAATAATATTAATATTAATGTTTTTGGGTATGAAAATAAACAAAAATTCCCCATTTATTTATCAAAAGAAAAATATATAAATGAGTTGAATCTACTTCTTATAACAAATGAAAATAAATCACACTATGTATTAATAAAAAATTTTTATTCATTTATGTACAATTATAATAAACATAAAGATAAAAATATTTTTGTATGCAATGTCTTCAAGGTTTTATTTCAAAACAAGTGTTATTATAAAGAAACTTGTATTATTGTTAATGGGAATCAAACTATAAAAATGCCTAATAAAAACAACAACATACTAAAATTCAACAACTATCATAAGCAACAACCATTACCATTTGTTATATATGCTGACTTTGAGGCTATTACAGAAAAGATATCTGGTTGTAACCAAAATAATAAAAAATAGTATACAGAATCTTATCAGAAAAATACTGACTGTGGTTATGGATTCAAAATTATTTGTTGTTATGATGATAAATTCACGAAACCAATTCAACTATATAGAGGTGAAAAGGCTGTTTACAAATTTATGGAAGCTATGTTAAAAGAAGTTAAATATTGTAAAAATATTATGAAAACCCACTTTAATAAGCCATTAAAAATGACCTCTGATGATGAAGAAAAATTTAAAAAAGCTGATGAATGTCATATCTGTCATAAAAAATATACTAACAAAGATATTCGAGCTCGAGACCATTGCCATATCACTGGTAAATACAGAGGCTCAGCACATCAAGATTGTAATTTAAAACTTAGAATAGACTCTGATAAAATAAAGATCCCAGTAATATTTCATAATCTACGAGGATATGATAGCCATTTTATTATGCAAGAAATAGGAGCTATTGTTAAGAAACATACATACAAAAACAAAAAAGGAGAAGCTAATCAGATGAATATAAATGCTATAGCTAATAATATGGAAAAATATATGGCTTTTATGTTAGGTAACCATCTAACATTTATTGATAGTTTTCAATTTATGAGCTCTAGTCTAGAAAAGCTTGTTAGTAACCTACCTAAAGAATCATTTAAATACACCGCTAAAGCATTTAAAAATAAACAAAAATTTAATCTAATGACACAAAAAGGTATTTACCCATATGATTATATGGATTCGTTTGAAAAGTTTGATGAGGGGTTACCTTCAAAAGAAGACTTTTATAGTATTCTTACTGCTGAGAATATATCAGATGAAATATACCATCATGCTCAAAATGTTTGGAATACATTCAATCTCAAAAACATGGGTGATTATCACGACCTGTGTCTGAAATCTGATATCCTTCTATTAAGTGATGTATTTGAAAACTTTCGAAAAACATGCTTAGAATACTATAAACTCGATCCGTGCCACTATTTCACATCTCCTGGGTTGTCTTGGGATTCTATGTTGAAGATGACAGATATTACATTAGAACTAATGACTGATATTGACATGTTTCAATTCATTGAAAAGGGTATGAGAGGAGGTGTTTCTTATATTTCTAATCGATATGGTAAGGCTAATAACAAGTATATGGAAACATTTGATAAGAATAAACCCTCAAAATATATAATGTATCTTGACGCAAACAATTTATATGGATGGGCTATGTCACAATACCTACCAACAGGTGGTTTTAAATGGTTAACTGATAAACAGATTAACAACTTAAACCTTGCTGAATAGCAAGCAGATAGTAAAAAAGGTTTAATTTTAGAAGTTGATTTAGAATACCCTGAAAAACTACATCCCTTGCACAACGAATATCCTTTAGGAGCAGAAAAAATTAAGGTAACTAGCGACATGCTGTCAAAATATTGTAAGACAATTGCTTCTAATTACAATATATCAACAGGTTTAGTTAATAAGTTAGTTCCAACTTTAAAAAATAAAGAGAAGTATGTGCTACATTATAGAAATCTTCAATTATACTTATATCTTGGGTTAAAGTTAACTAAGGTCCACCGAGTATTGAAATTTAATCAATCTCCATGGTTGAAAAAATATATAGACTTTAATACTCAAAAAAGAACTAATGCAAAAAATTCTTTTGAAAAATACTCTTCAAATTAATGAATAATTCGGTATTCGGTAAGACCATGGAAAACTTACGAAAAAGAGTAGATGTTAGACTAGTAACTAATAAAAATAAATTATTAAAATTGGCTTCAAAACCTACTTACGTAAGTAGTAAAATCTTCAATGAGAACCTTGTGGCTGTGCATAAGATCAAAGAAACACTAACCCTTAACAGGCCTGCATATGTTAGCATGTGTATCTTAGATTTAAGTAAAACGTTGATGTATGATTTTCATTACAATTATATCAAGAAGAAATATGGTGATAAAATTTTTATTTTATTCACAGATACTGACTCTTTATGCTATGAAATCGAAACTGAAGATGTCTATCAAGATTTTTGGAACGATAAAGATAAATTTGATTTTAGTGATTACCCAGAAGATTCTCAATATTATGATAAGACTAATAAAAAAGTTATCGGTAAATTTAAAGATGAAGCATGTGGTGTCCTAATTACTGAATTTGTTGGTTTAACCCTTTGAACACTGCGCTCCCAACATATAACTGACTTCACACACTGAGCTCCCAGAAGGAAAATATGAAAAAATTGAAGACGACAGTTAGAGTTGTTTGAATATGTTTTCATCTATTTACCTCAAATATAGTTATCTTAGACTATTTGTATATATAGAACTAACATTTTAGCACCAGTATTGAACTTTATTATGTCAGTCATACCAGCAGTTTTCTTCCGGATTACCTATACATAAAAATTCCTGGCAAAATTTATACTAGAACATAGTTTTTTTCCTTTTTGGTCATCGTCATAGTTTTTTCCTTTTTCCCTTTGTCGCCATAATCATCACCTTCAAAAACTTCATTGTCGGAATAGAGAAGTGATTCTAAAACTTCCTCTGCCACAACATGGCGATGTGTAACACCACTGAACGCCATTTCATATGAATTTATTATGCCAAAATAGTGCTTTCTTTACATGAAGTTTTTATGCAAAGTAGAGAGGAGTGCCTGCTGGACATTTTTACTGCAGTATTAGCTTAAATATCGACGAAATGATTAGTGTTTTGGCTGCTTAGTAACAGAAAGGTGTGGCGGCCGCTTTTCCGGCCGCTCGCACTTTGGACGATGATATTTTGTGGCCGGAATAACGGCCGCTCGTGTTCAAAGGGTTAAGAAGTAAAATGTATAGTTATATTAAAGATAATAATAAAGGAGATAAAAAAGCTAAAGGAATTAAGAAAAATATTATTAAGAGTGAAATAAAACATGAAGACTATAAGAAAACACTATTTGAAAAGAAACAAATGCATCATACAAGAAAACTATTAGAAGTGTAAACCATCAGCTTGGTAGTTATGAAATTAATAAAGTATCACTCAGCTGTTTTGATGATAAACGGTACATATTAGATGATGGATGTACAAGTTATGCTTATGGCCAATATTTATCAATTCAAATAAATAAATATTAACAAACAGTTATAATGTGTAGTAAGTATGTAGCGTGGGCCTCTGTTAGAGTAAAATCATACATACCTGCTCCTCATGTTTGACTACATATCACATAACTGTTTGTAATAAGTAATTAATACAAAACGGTTTACCACATATACATTTTGTAAAATTTTGAGACAAAAGCGATATACAAAAAAATTCAAAATCCTGAAACAATTAGTAACAAACACTTTTAACAAAAATTATATAAAACATTAAATTATTTACATTAAATTATTAAAATGCGCCGACTTACATGTGCTGGTTACATTAAACAACCATTGTTAAAAACATGCACTAAGACACGCGCCTGACAGACAAATAATATAAAAAATGCGCCGACTTACATGTGCTGGTTACATTAAACAACCATTGTTAAAAAACATGCACTAAGACACGCGCCTGACAGACAAATAATATAAAAAATGCGCCGACTTACATGTGCTGGTTACATTAAACAACCATTGTTAAAAAACATGCACTAAGACACGCGCCTGACAGACAAATTAAAAAACATATAGATTCCTTTTTTTTTAAAAGAGCATATGTTAAATGTCTGTTATTCTTCGAATTCTTGAATGCCACTTTGGGCTCCGAATTTTCACTTCGTGAAAATTTTCCCCACCGAGCCCTGAGGATTCTCGGGAGCTCCATTCCCCTGCTCGAGCCCTATGGGCTCTGCGCTACCGAGTTCCCTCCGAAACGATGCTATGTTAACATTTCTTTGTAAAGATTGCTTGTAAAATTTAAACGCACCTATATATTTCAACAAAACATATAGATTCTAAATTTTGTAAAGAGCATATGTTAAATGTCTGTAGTCCTTTGGACACACGGGTGCGCTCCTGATTCACTTCGTGAATCACCCACCGTCGCTGAGGATTCTCGGGGCTCCATCCCCTGCTCGATCACTTCGTGATCTGCGCTGCCGAGCCCCTCCGAAAAGATGCTTTGTTAACATTTATTTGTAAAGTCTGCTTGTAAAATTTAAACGCACCTATATATTTCAAAAACATATAGATTCCAAATTTTTAAACGATAGATTGTAAACTCGAGTTTTTTACCCCCCTTTGAAAACAAGTACTTTTTTGCGCAGCTTTGAAAACAAGGCCTTTTTTGCGTACCTTTGGAAACATGGTCTTTTATTGCGCTGGTACCCCCATGTACTATACTACTGGCTATAACGGAAAATTCTATCTCTGGTTTTCGAGTAGGTGGAATTGTTCCATTCAATTCATATGTGTTACCCGAGAGTGATTATATTGAACATCCAGGTTTTTTATCGAAAGCTTCTATTGCCGCAAGTGGAGAGGTTGGAAAAAGAGTTGATGAAGTAAGTGAAATTGACATAGCAGTAAGTAGAGATGAGGAAAATCATCATGTACGCCATTCTTTAAATCAATGTGCTACCTCAACACGTGCAACGTAAAGTCTTTCGTCTTCTACTTCTCATACCTCTAACATTTTCAACGTAGAATAACCTTTAACATCATTGAAGGATAGTTTACCCCTACCTTCACTTTCTGCCCAAACAAGTCGCGTGGGGAATTCTATGAAATTAAAACAAGTTCCTCTTATAGAAGGAGACTGCAAATTAAAAAAGATGAACAGGCGAAGAAGAGCTTAACAACAAAGGAGGAAAGGAATAAGGAAGAAAAATAATCCAAAGAGTAGAAGCAAACTAAAGACAGGAATACTGCAAGACTAGTTCTAATTGAAGACGATAAAAGTACATCTGAGTAGACTTTTCCTATATGCAGTGGGAGTTTGAAAGAAAGTGAAATAGACTGGATTGTTTTAACAAATTGCACTGCTTGAGTTCATGAAGATTGCACATCACACGATTTTTTCTATACATACTGCTTTAAACTTTACTCCTCCAGTCAATAACTGCCTTCTGAAAAAAACATCCTTATCTAAATGTCGCACTTTTCCCCAGGATTGTGATAACTGAGACACTTCACCTTGTCTAATATTATTTATAAAAAAAGCATTTTTTTTTTCAACAGATTTGTTCACCATAATTTGTTTCAATGGCATTTTGAGTTTCACCGTGCCAATTTTCGAAATAAGCACGTTATTTCTGGTTGAGAAATATTCATAACCTGAAAATGTGTCACACTTTGCCTTTGAAAATCATTTTATTTGCTGAAATTTCCCTGTTTACGTCTTGAACCGATTGTGATACGAGTGTAAAATTCCAAACAGATTCTGTTATAATACTTTTTCTCTTTACAGCTATCAAACAAAAATTTCATCACCTACGTATAATGTTCAATGTTTTGTAGCTGGCAGGACATTGAGAATTATCTCTATAGGATGTTAGCCGATCACGATCAACATTGCACCGTCTTTTTTTGACGATAGTTGATATTTTCAAATTGGATTTATGATTTTTTCCTCTATTGTTCATTAGATTCTAGACCCAAAACAAAACATGTCAAGATATAACAAGCCTGTTGGTAATGTTTTGTGCGACAGCTTACAGCTCGCGACTTGAAACTGCCTTCATTTCTGGCAATGATTTATTGTCCTGCTATGCCCATTTTTCTCTGTTCACTCACTTTAAAAACAATACACTTTCCAAAGAAATTTATAGTCATTTTGACATAAGACGTAATTGCAGCGTTGGTAAATGGTTATGATAAAAGCTAGGTCTGACTAAACTTTCTTATTACTACGTATTTAATTATTTACGTTAGTTTACCGTTGCTATAACGTTAGTGTAACAATTAAAGTTTAAAATTATTTAAGCTTCAATGAAACGATAAATGCAATTGGAAAACAATGAGAAGGAGCAATTACACAACTTAGGACAACACAGTTTTTAGTGAATGGCATACAACAAAGGTAGCCGATATAAATGGGCAAAAGTACAAAAACGGTGACTAGCCCCCTGTTTATTGAAACCAGACGAAGCAGATTAAACATTCTATGAAAACCATACACTGTTACTGACAAAACAAGACAGAGACAAATGAAAGACAACAAAAACGAAAATAAAGAACAATATAAGAGACATGCTATAAGTCTTGAAGGGTCGCGTGGAATTGAAGGAGAATTGCTGTTTTCATAACAGGGGATACGCTTGCCATGACCGTGTGTACAGCCCAAAGATAAACAATCCCGTGGAGTCTCGGGATATAAAAAATTTCCAACTCGGAAATATATCCCGTGAGATTTAAGAATTTCCAACTCAGAAAATAAACAAGTCGGTAAAAACGAACTATGTACTCCAAACAACAAATAAATGTCGGACAACAAGTCAATTCCGAACAATGTGCATTATGTGATGTTAGTATGCAACAATCAAACGTTTAAAGAAGAGACTGCTTTCAGAGATTGCTCCTTGATAAATTTTATACAAAACAAACTGTCCTTGTGGGTTACAATGAACACCATCACAGGACAATAAAGTGTGGCCAACTTTATTGAATGCACGATGCTCCCAAAGAAAAATGCCAGGTATTTTTATCCAGAACCACAGACAAATACTGACGTAAAACTGCCGCTTTTGAATGCGGCTTTTTGATTTTTCGATAAATTTCACCTGGCGACGGCCACCTGCTGAATGATATGTGATTTGTTTGTGCATTACGTATTAGGCTAATACCTGTGCACGTGAATCACACTAAGTGCATGTGAACAAAATGCAAATAACTGTAGCCAACATCCTGTTTGCTCTTGTACCGTCCGCAATGAACATTGGACTCCATGACATTTGCACGCGGATTGCTTTGAGTAAATAGTAACAAACTTTCCCAGTTCTTTTTTATATGTTTAGAGTGTGTCTTACCCTCTCTTTGTTTCCCCCTGATTAACATAACTCTTATTTACAATTTAAACTAGAAAATAACCCGCGGAAGCAATAAAATTATTATTCGCTTAGCAAATAACTCCTTTATCGCTTCCGCTTAATCATAACAAATCGAAAATCAAGGAGGTTCTTGGGCTGATGAGCTCTGTTTTCTGAGCGCACGACATTAAAGAGTACTCTCTTTTGGGTAAATATTGGCAATGTGTGAAAGCACATGCCGTTTTATTAAAAGAAAAATAACAAGTATAAGATAATATAAATTAATTATTTTACACAATTTAAACAAAAATCTTTACGAATAAAGTTTTTCTGTATAGCACAGAAAAGGTGGGGTGATAAAAACGCCATAAGCCTGCTGAGCTAAGGAGGCCGCCCCAACCCATCAGCCGCAGAAACGCTGTACAATAAAATATATAAGAACACTAATAATTTTTCAAACGAGCAATACAAATGTTTAAGATGACACCTAATAACTATGAACGTACCACAACTGTTCATCTATGAGTGAGATAAAGAGATATCAATCCCACATGCTATGCTGTTAATTGTGAACGTAGCCCCTGCATCCGAACACAGAATGAACACAATGCAAAAAGAAAACATGCAGCCGCTAGCCTAGCCCCTGCATCAGCTAAACGACAGCAAGTAAGATCATTTTGCCTAACCTCAACTACAACAGAATATGTGCTATGGGCATTTGTCTTGCCAAACAAGAATGCAGCCACCGTGAGTCCCCAGCCATTACAACGAAGAAACATTTAAACTTGGAGCTCTAATGTATTTGTGAAATGCGTCCGATCTCCAACGACCCATCGCACGAATCTGGGCATCAGAAAAAACCCGCTCTGCTGCACACGTAGCTGCTCCGATCCGAAAACTATGCCCTTTGTATTTGGATGAATCCAGACCACACGCTCTAAACACTGAAGCTAAGAAATTGGTAAATAAAGTTCGTGGGACGGGGTTACCTGAACCTAGTTGAAACAACGGTCCATTCGAAGAATCTTGAACAGAAAAGTAATCCAGCAAGCTTTGAACCGGACAGATATCTGAACGACGCGATAACGTCAGAACGGCAGGTCGTTCGTTATACGAATATTTGAAGTCATTTAATGTTATATTAATTTCGATTGTTTTATTAGTTGCATCGACCACCTTAACTACCTGGTTAATATTGGTAACTGAAGGTGACCTATGACAAGTTGTGATCTCACCTATACGTAAAAGGCAAAAAATGCAGTGGTGCACATGGCTTGAAAAAGCCTCTTGTCATACACAGTGGAAGTTAATGTTGCTATATTCTGCAGAATACTGCGAAGTAAGGGCATAGTGATTGGCAACCGAGAATCAATTCGAGTTCCTATCTTTTTACAGCCTTTTAAAATCTGAACAATCCAAAAAGCTTTACTAGAGTCAGGGTAATCCACCAGTCGATGACAGTACCCAAGCGCAGACACATATGTAAGCACCGTAGAAGGCGCATACTTACGTTGGAACAAGAAAGCAATAAATAAACTGAGATCTGTCGGTGAAATGGGAAGTGAAACAAAAGCTCTTTGAAGAGCCTCGTGTGAAAATTGTTGGAATAATTTCCAAGCACAACGATAAGTGGGGACTGACGATGGCTGCAAACTAGATTGTAGTAAAAGAGAAGTTACAGCTTCAATTGTGCGGTAGTACATGTTCGGGAACAACCGACGGCAAAGTGTGAACGTTCGCGGGGGGTAGCTCTTTAATTTTTGAAACGAGGAAAACGTGACAAGGCATCAGCTAGATGGTTGTACACACCTGGTATATGTTTGGCACGGAGCAAAATGTTAAATTTTAAGCAAGCTAGTGCCAGGCGACGAACAAATACATCACTGTCGGGTCCCGAGAGGTAGATCTATTAATAGTTTCGACCAATGCTGCGTTGTCTGTGTGAAATAATACGCGTTGATCACTCAAAAGGTGACCCCATAACAATACGTTAGAACGATTGGGTAAAATTCTAAAATAACGATGTTTAATTTTTTCCAGTGCTCAGGCCATGCCCCGTAACACCAAAATTTACCGAAAATGGCTCCAAAGCCAAAGCTTGAAGAAGCATCTGTGTACAAATTCAAAACATTAAATGAAAGCCAATAGTCGGAAAGAAAAAACGACCGACCGTTAAAATCATCGATAAAAGATTTCCAAGGATTCAAATCTGCTTTTACAGACCTTGTCGAACGAATGTAGTAATGATTTACCATAACTCCTTTGGTGATGTCAATCAGCCGACGAAGAAATGCTCTGCCTGGAACGACGACCATGCATGCAAAGTTAAACAAGCCAATCAACGACTGGATTCCTTTTAACGTGGCCTTTTTCCTCTTGAGGAATTCTCCGAGAAGCGTACCTGTTTTGAGGATTTTGTCCTCTGGTAGACGGGCTTCCATAGCATGCGCATCGAGCTCAATGCCAGCAAAAGTGAGGATATTTACAGGACCAAACGTTTTTTCTGGAGCTATTGGTACACCGACATGAGCACAAAGGGATGTAAACTTTAGTAATGCAACGCAACACTGGTCGAATGAAGGGGCAGCAAGGAGATAATCATCAAAAATATGAATAATATGTTCAATGCTCAAATGGGTTTTAGCGATCCATTCTAGTGCAGTGCTAAACATTTCAAAAGTGCGGCAGGACGATGCACAGCCCATAGGCATTGCCCGATCAAAATAATAGTTACCTTGCCAAAACATTCCCAAAAGGGGGTAATCCTGTGGACGTATGGGAAATGCATTCTTAATATCAGTTTTTGACAAAAAACAGCCTTTCCCCAAAGCGTTTAATAATTGTAATGGCATTTTCCACTCGCGAATAAGAAACTGTTGTATATGCAGAAGGAATACCATCGTTAATAGACGCCCCATCCGGAAAGGACAAATGGTGAATCAATCGAAATTCGCCCGGAACCTTCTTTGGCACTACACCTAAAGGTGATACATGCAAGTTTGGAAAAGGAATTTGAGGAAAGGCCCCGTAAGTCTACCTGCCGCAATCTCTTTTTCAAGCTTAGCGCTTACTACATCTGGATTTTGATTGGCAGAATTTAAATTGTGCGCCTGAACTGGGTTATAAACACCCTCAAAATGAAGAGGAAACCCCTGCGTAAAGCCTTCAAATAACTCTAAAACGCTTTGGGCATTGTATCCTTGTAACAAAGGTAGTAAATAGTTAATTTTTACGGGGGTTGGAAGCTTGTGTAGTTGCTGCTGATTTTCCAGCTGTGTGAAACTTGACTGAGGGACGAAAATTACACCCTTTGGCTGGATGCTGCGAACCAGATTTAAAACAAGTATGTTTGTAAGAGCAACCTGGAACGAAGATGCCCGATGGAGAAGACTGAGACTGTCCGGGACGTGACTGACTGACGCTATTACGGCTAAAACTTTGCGCACTGATCCACAACTCAAAATGAGTTGTCCTCCAAGGCATATCGTGCAAATAAGATTGGCGCATATAACGAAACTGTGTGTCATAAAATTGCCAGTTTGCACCACGCGCGGCTAAATCGCGAACAACCTCAGAATACTTCATCAAGGCAGGAGCATCCTGGGGAAACCTACTGGTGTATATCACAACAAAAATCTGAAAGGCTGAAGTCCACATCTCAATGTTTTTATAAGCTTAATCTTTGTAGTAGGTTCCAAAGAAAGGGTGGGAATGAAGTCATCAGTTTGAGTTACTGAGAGATGATATCAACTATTACATCCCCTTGAAATAAGAAGAGAACTGAAGTCAACAAACTGGTTTGCCCAGATCTTAGCTTTAATTTTTGAGCTTACTTGAGCATCAATTGAGATGGAAATTGAATTATAATCTTTGCATGAAGAATGTGGACATTCAGACTAAGTCGCTGCTCACCTGCCAAATGTTCTAAGGCAGATGCCACTGGCCCCTGCACTTGGGCATCAACCTCAGAACTATTAATAGGCACTTCTCTTGTGTCGCTTACTGTCGCAGAGGTCTGCAAACTTTCTTTCACAGCTTGAGTCACCGCTGTGGCGATTTTCGATATGGTCGCATCGTTGATATTGGTCGCAGTTGACGATGACATCGATGATTCGGGCACAGCTAGCGACTCATTTTCTGCTGAAGTGGGTGTAGAACCAGGACGAGTTCGTTGACCACGAGACCTTGGTGTTGATACATTTGCTCGGCGTTGAATCCTGGTGCGTGGTCTAGTAGCAGGCATCATACACTGATATACTAAAAAGAAACTGAAGGAGAATTATTTAAGTCATAGTCAGAAGAACCATATTAGTCAGATGACCTAGTATAATAATATAATTCAAATTAATATGGTTATATTAATACGTTCACTAAACTAACTCGTTGATTTTGTATCATTTTTAACCCGTTTTAGCATTTTTTCATAAGCTTATTTTTGTCTGCTAACGATTTTTGTTAGCAGAAGCTCTGTCTCGCATATGCTGCTATACCATTTAGGGATTGTTTTCCCCGAAATGAAGTTAATGTTTGTGTCATCGTTCTTAGAACTTTGCAATAATTGTATTACTTATAAAGATAATGACAACAACGAAATTCCTCTAAAAATCAGAAAAAACTTATAAATTATACGTCATATTTGATCACACTTCGTCCACAGCAACTAATACCAAAACATTGTCGAGTCCAGACTCCCTTGCATGAAGTCAAAAAGAAAGCTAGAGCCAGTATATTTGCCGTTGCAAAACACGACGTCCATCAAATACTAAATATAAATCGCAATAAAAATTAAACAATTATACGAAATAAATTTCTGTTTTCGCAAAAATGCTAGAACTAATGTTTTGACTTCATTTTGCCAAAAAAGTGGTGTTTATAGTCCCATTAAACATTTTAGTGAGGCATTATTGAAAAGAAACTTATTGTTTTTCCTATATAAAACAATTCTATTTCGAAGTAAAGTCTTGTTGTCTACAAATGTTGGTAAAGACTTTAATACCGCATATGTGTCGGATCCAATTATTAATCAAAAATAAAAAATTAATGAGTTTAGTAAGACAAAACTTCTGTATGTTTTCCCTAGTTATATTAAAAGACCAAAAATTTATTTAATTACTGATAAGGCAATTGACTATATTATGGTTTAAGGTACAGAAGGCATTATATTATAAGGGATATATTTTACCAAGCTGCTTTAGCAAAAAATTTATTTTGATTTATAATTTCAGACACTGCACATTCAAATGATGAGCAGAAAATTCAGGGCACAAAATTCAAAATGAAATAATCGATTGGTATTTTGGTAATTTGCTTGAAGTAGTTAAGGGCAAGTAAATTTGGCTCATTTCAGAACATAGTGCCATGTTATAATCTTTCTATAAAGCAAAAGCTTTTGATGGGAGAAAACTATTGAAATATTAGCAATAGGACGCATTTTTCCAGTGATTTTTGACTCGAAAGCAATCTTCTTGAATGAAACTTATGTCATGAAGTGTTTGGCAAAATGGTCACTAGATTTACTTCATAAAATCCAATCTATTGTAAAGATATTCTTTCTTCAGAGACTAGTGCCCCTAGTTTCCAGAAACTAGTCAAAATTCCAAAGGAAGAGAAGGTTTTCTTAAATTGAAAAATTGCTCAATTTAATCTTTTAATTTACTTTTGCTTCTTATCGAAGTTTTAAAGCTTTTGCTCGTAAGTCGAGGTTCGAGGGTCATAGGTGTTAATAATACGGGAAACCAACCTTGAAAGTTGTGTTAAATTCCATAGACTGTGTTTACTTACTTTAGTGTGCACTTAAGTTTGCACGACCCACGAGTGTGCATTGGAAACTCGATCCACGTAAACTATTTAAACTTGTCTATGATTGGATGGATTATTTGTGCATTAGTCAAACACAGCTCTGGTTCGCTATCGTGGATAAATAATTCCATGGAAACTAGTCAGGCACAGATCAAAACATATAAATACAGCGAGTTAATTTCGTGGGCTTCCACGGTCGTCCATCTTGAAATTGTTGCTCAACATTGCTTTGATATGATTATCTGCTTTTCACACGTACCAAACACTATAATATCGTCTATCCAAACTAATACGTATGAGGATGTTCCATCTTCTTCTTTTCTCACAAATGAACAATTTTTCTTTAATAAATAGAGTAGCCAATGCTTCATACCAATTCTTTAATGCTGGTTTCAATCCATAGATTGATTTGCTTAGCTTGCAAACTTGCTTTCGTCCTGATTTTGCTTTCTTGGTAAAACCTTGCGGTTGTTCTAGATAAATTTCTTCTTCTATGTTGGAGTGAATGTATGCTGATTTACCATCCATCTGGCCAGTATGTAGACCTTTTTGTGCTGTCATTGCGAGCAGGATTCGAAGACTTTCGGGTTTACATGTTGGAGCGTAAGTATGGAAGAAGTCTAAGTCTTCGACTTGAGCATAACCCCTGGCTACATGTTTTGCTTTATATTTGTCGATTTGACCATCTGCTCCATATTTTACTTTATATACCCATTTTCCTGGTAAGACTTGTACATTCTCTGGTTCGTTCACTATTGCCCATGTGTTATTGTCCATTAGTGAATCATATTTTGCTTTCATCGCTTTTCTCCAGTTTTCGGCGAGCGGTGTATTAATTGCTTCATGATAAGACTTGGGTTCTTGTACACTTCCTTCATTAGTTGTGATGAACCTACAGTATAATCCATAGCTTTCTGGTGGCCTCCGATTTCTGCTTTCTCTAGGAAGCGAGATTTATTCCTCTGGATTTTCTTCATCTTCTTGCTGATGTTGAACAGCGGGTATCGGTGCATTATTTCCCCCCACTTTATCTTGAATCGGTTCCTTTGTTTTCTCATCTTTTGAAGAATCATCGTCGAAATCTATGTTGGGGCTCACAAGACTTGGTTGTTCTGGATTTATCGTATCTTTTGCTGAAAACGTTTGAATTTCACTTTCTTTGAAGACAACATTGCGTGCTTTGATAACTTTCATTGATTCGAATTCTTGCAGGATGTAAGCCGTGCTTTTGTCATCGTAAACAATAAATTTTGCTATCACAGATCTTGAATCCAATTTCTTTAGGTTGATCTTCCTTTTCATGACATATGCTGTGCAGGCAAAAGTACGTAGATGATTTAATCTTGGGGTTTTTTCCGTGAATATCTCGAAAGAACTTTTACCTTGTTTGCTGTTTTGGAAACGGTGCGATTTCTGATATGAGATGCTGTGGATAAGGCTCTTAAACCAATAACGTTTTGGTTACTGTGCTTGGATTAATAGACATCGTCCCATTTCAAATAGAGTTCAATTATAGCGTTCGGCAACTCCATTTTGTTGCGGGGTTTTGGGTACTGTAAATTCCTGCTTTATTTTTGATTCTATGCAGTAAGCTTTGAATTGCTTCGATGTATACTCTGCTCCATTATCGACTTGTCAATTTTCGAGGTAATCCTGATTCTGCTACTTATTCTTTAAATTTTTCGAATGCTTGTGCTTTCTTGCTCACGAATTTAACAACTGCATACTTCGAATATTCGTGCACAAAGGTAATTGTATATCTGCATCCACTGAGGCTAGCCACTTTAAATGGACCAAGAATATCTGTGTATACCAATTCGCATGGTTTCTGGGACTTATTGTGAGCTTCTTTAGGTACAGATTTGCATGATTGCTTTCCAAGTGCGCATGTTTCACACACTTTCTTCAATTTGTCTTAGCAGTTAACTGTGCGTTTGACATCATCTTTGTTCAAATGTCCAAGGCGTTGATGCCACAATTGAAAATCTCCTTTTATTTCTCTTTTATTCTGGTTGCTTGTAATGGAATTACAGGAACTGGATCGTTGGAAAATGATCTCCAAATAGAATAAACCTGCATTTTTGTTTAGTGCAATTTCTGGACCATGATTTAACATCAACTTTGCTTTACTCTCTTTGAATACGAACTTATGTCCAAATTTGACAGCTCGGTTGACAGAGAGTAGGTTGACTTCATAATTTGGCACATAAAGGACATTTTGCAGTACCATCTCTACTTCTTTCCCAACTTTCAATAGAAGCTTTACTGGTATGTCACCAATACCTTCGATAAGGGTTAATTTTCCCTTTAGATCCTTAAAATTTTTGGTATTGTATGGTTTTAAGTTGTCGAACAGTTCATTTTTACGCCCGGTTCAAACGTCGCATTTTACATGCGCCGAATCAAATCTGAGTTTTAGTCGACTAAAATAGTTTTATGCGTAGTTTGATTCAGACGTCGAATTTAATAGTCGCATTTATTATAGTTATGCTTCCACTTTTTCATAGTTTATTCATTTTCTTTTACTAAAATCCTAAAATGACGAACAGGAAAATGTTGAGTTTATGCATTTCAAATATGATTTATGGTGATAGGAAAAGACGAATATTGATGCATGTTACAGTAAATAAACTATTAGAAACGAGACGGCAGCTTCTGCAAACTTCCCATGTTTTTTACGTTAATTGGTCAAAAAAGTGCCTTCATACGTAGCCCTCCTTATCGATCATGTCGAAGGCAAGATAGAATTTCCGGCTGGTGGAAGAAAGTTTGGAGTATTCATTCTGATCTTCGAATCAAAAAAACATTTCGTGTATCTCGAGGAAACTTTCTTTTTATTTTAAGTCGTATTCGACCTATACTTCAAAAGCAAACTGTCACAGAGGAACCCATTTCTCCGGAGGAAAGACTTGGTATATGCCTTTACAGATTGGGACGAGGAGATTACTTTTACACCATCGCTGAAATGGCAGGAAGAGAAGTATCAACGGTGAGCACCATTGTGCAGCAGGTATATCAACTTCTCGTTGAATACTTATGGAATGAAACAATTTCAAAAAACATGCCGAAATGTCAGGCTGATTTCAAGAAAAAAATGTGGACATGGAAGAATTATGGCAATTTCCCTGTATCTGGGCTGCTTTGGATGGTTGCTATATTAATATAAAATGCCACCCTTGGTGGTCTTCAGGCGTGCAGAGAATATCATAACTACAAGAATTTTTATTCAATTGTCTTAATTGCCTTGGTCGAATATACTTCGCCTTCGGTGCTCTCACAAGAGGACAGTCGAAATGAACGTATGCTTGCCCGAGAAGTTGCATTCCTACCAATTTACTGATCGACTTCCTCACTCCCAATCTTTTCAGGAAAACATGCATCGCAACGAGAAACCGCTCGTTCTCCTTTCCAACCAACACTCTCTTCGTCGTCTTAAAAAATAGAGCACCTTGTACATATAAATTTTTTGCACTTTAAACAAGTGTATTTTGTTAAACTTGTGCACGAAATACAAGGGCCATTACCATCACTCGCCGCCGCCATGTTTTTACAACTATGTGCATGGCATTTAGCATGGAAATAATTGATTTTTCCTTAGAAATATCTTAAAATAAATTATGAATTCAATTCGGCTCATGTAAAATGCGACGTTTGAATCAACATCGAATTTTCGTCGAATATTCGACCAACTCAGTCGAATATGCGACTAAAGTCGCATTAAATTAAAATCCGTCGAATTTAATTGATTCAAACGTCGCATTTTACATGCACATAATTCTCGCATTTCATTCGGCGCATGTAAAATGCAATGTTTGAACTGGGCCTTAGTAATGATGTGATCTGTGCAACCGGTATCAATGATGATATAATTCAATTTTCTACTGTCACTATTTATTCCAGTGGCACTGTTCATGCATTGAGAGTATGATGAGAATGAATTTGGTCCTCTTGTTGAAGGTTTTTCGGTTTTACTCTGACTCCTACATGCTCTTGATAGATGTCCCTTTTTCTTGCACTTTGAACAGAAAGCTGAACTTCTTATACTACATTGCTTAGCAAAATGACCTGGGAGTCCACAAACATAACAAGTTCCCTTTTGCTTGATTGGGGCTTTGTTTTTGCCTGATGCATTTCCAGAATGCATTGCTATTGCGCTATCTTCTCCTTGGTTTTTTGGATCCGACTATCCTGGTAATTCCTTAGTCCAGTTCTCAGTTCTGAGAAGTTAGCTGCTGGGTTGAAACTTTCTTGAAGCACGAAGTGTTCAAATTTTTCTGGAAGTCCGTTAATGACTAAAGCATTAAATAATGTTTCTGATATATTTTCTCCGGCATCAGTGGGTCGAGACATTAACTGTTGTGATCATATAAAATATTCGGATAACTTTTCACTTTCACCTAAATGTAATCGAGATATTTTTTGAACTAGACTTACCACAGTTGGTTTTTCTACTTTAGAAAATCTTTGTTTCAGTAGACGCCACTTTTTCGCTCCGTCTCCGACTTCATCTGGCGACAAGCAGTCATGTCGTCTGTATAAAAGGCTGTTGTTGTCAAGAGCTAGTGCAATATGACACCATACCGTGTTGTTTCTTTCTTTGATTTGATCAATTTGTCGATTTCTCTCTCGCACTTTTGTTTCCCATTCGGCCCTTTGCTCACTTGTAGCGTCGACTGTTAACGGTGTAACTTCTTGAGGTATGACTTCTCTCCCAAGGAGAGCTTTGTACAAACCTTTCATTTGCATATATGCAGTAAACTTTGTGCTCCATGCCGGATAGTTCTCAGCTGCTCCATCGAACACAAACCACTTAATTTTTTGACTATCCATAAATACGGTCTTGTACTATTTCTGTATTATTGCTGAGCTATTTCTGGGCTATTCCTGGGCTACCTGGGCTACTCCTGGGCCTATAACCTGTTAGATTATGAACTTTATTCAAAAAAAAAGGATTGATTTTACAACAACAAATATATATGTACAGGAAGTATGTAAAATCGTACGATTGTCACGTGTCCACTGAACTATAACTAAAGAACTGAAATAACATTAACTTTACAAATTTAATACTCTATGTTATTTGTATCATGTTAACAGTCGCCATGGTTCACCTTCGGTAAATGCGACAGTGGCTTGTGCCTCCAATTGGATTAAAGGGGGTTGTTCGGTAATGTTTAAACATGGCAGCAGCAACAAGCGTAGTACTATCCGCGGTGAATAACTCGCCGGCGGTCAGCCGCGGCCTACTCGAGCCCAACTTTACGACGCGGGTTAAGGACCTGAACACTGCGGGAAAGATGATTTTCGTCGAAAGTGCCCAGTTTGAGCTCCGTTATCTGAATGTCGGTCCTGAAAGCAACAAGCTGTACGTTGTTATTGGTGACAGCGAGACCGCGCTCAGCATCCTCACGGGACATACACAGAGGTCGGGCACCTAATCAAAGTTATAAACCAGACTCTGGCCAACGACGGTCATGAAGGTATAGTCTTTAGCTACGTGCGGGCTCAGAGCCGAGTTGAGGTTAGGGTGCCAGCTGGTAAGACCTTGAAGATGAAAAAAGACAGCCCTTACCTCATCCTCGTCTTAGGCAAGATTGCGGCAAGCAAATTGTAGGATGCCGCAGGTAGCTTTTCCGGAATCGTGAAAACCCTTCTTTATGCAGTAGACCTGATCGCGGGTTGGCGGGCATCCTTCCTTTAAAGGGATTTTATCCACCCCGCTGTGGAGTATGAGGACAACTCTGACAGCCGGGTCCTCAAGACCTGTCTCGTCAGACACTCGACGGCATTAACAATTATGTGTTTGCTAAGCCCGACTTGCGTCGTCCACGCTCCTACCAACAAGTTAGCGAGGTGTCATTTTGGTTGAAATTCAACACTGGAGAGTACATTTCCAAAGGGTATCCGATCTTTTTATATCTAAGCACCGTTGATATTAGTTAATTTTAATCAGAGATTTAATGTGCTAAACGATATGAACAACATATCAAGCTAATAATGGGTCTTCCGGAGGAGCTTTGGGTTGCCTGCCATGGTGTTGCTGCAGCAGCTCACCATGATCTCAGGGGTCAAGCTATGCGAGATTTCCCACTACTGGAGTTCAGCGATATTGCCGATGTTTCAATGGAGGGATGGAGAGCAATGTCTCGAGAAGCGTTTGTCGACATGGGGAAGACAAACGTGCCATGCGCAGTGATGGCAAATGGTGGCATTGCTCATTGCGGTCGCTGCCCACTTGTCTGCGGGCGCCATGCTGCCCTGGCGGGCGGTTGTTTAGCGAAGAGGGTTCTGTAGAGGTGCTTTTAAAAAGATTAAGTGAGTTGTTCGAATATCCTCCGCACAATGATCAGAAGGTGCTCGACCTTGTGCCTCTGACCACTGACTGTGGTCCTGACGATTTCAAAGCGGAAAAGAAATCGCCTACGACACGTAGTGTTAAAGCCGTCGTCCCGATTAAGCATGGTCGCGTTTCTACGAACGGAAGCGTTAAGGAACGCCTCGCAGAAGCCACGGCGCGGCCGTGCTTCTATCCTAAAGCTGGCTAAAGAGGCTGGCGTCGGCGAGGATGTGACTCATGAATGGCTTACAAAACAGGCCAACTGGCAGATCTACTTGCCCGCACCAGCACGAAGTGCTATCCCCCGACCTAAATTTGACATCAACACCCCGAATGAGGTTTACCAGGCCGATCTTATATATCTGCCTTACGATCGAGTCGAAAGACGCACATTCAAATACGCACTGACGGTCATCGACGTAGCAAGTCGGTATAAGGAGGCCCAGGCCATCACAGACAACACAGCGACCCAGGCTGGGAAGGCGTTAGAGTCTATTCATGCCCGTGGGTCTCTTCGATGTCCTAAAGTTTTACAAGTCGAACCTGGCTCGGAGTTCCGCGGAGCTGTGTAAAAAGCGTGTGATAAAAATGGTATCACGATTCGACGGGGTAGGTTCGGAGTTTATAGAGACCAGGATTTCGTAGAAAGATTTAACCGAGTCTTGGCGGAGTGATTGCTCGGTTACCAGTATCATCACGAGCTGGCTGAGCCCGGAACTCGGAACAAAGAGTTGGTATCAAGATTACCTGAGATGGTTAACGCGCTCAATAATGAAACTACTCGTTTGACTGGCAAAAAGCCCTCGCTTGCGACTCGAAAGAAAAGCGTTAAGGCCAAACCAGTTGCGCCGGCGTTTCGTCCAGTTTGTTTCAAAGAGTGACGCTTGCCATCAGATGTTACGGTGTAGTATTTTTATTCCCCTGGCGAACTCGAGGGTGGCACACGGCGTAAGGCGACCGATCCTATCTGGAGTGTGACCTCCCATCAGGTCGAGAGGGGTGTGGTTGAGGGCGGGAAGCCTGTGTTGTATTATTTGAGCGATGGGTCCAAGTGCGCATTTGTGCGCGAGGAGGTCCAAGTGGTGCCCTTAGGGACCGAATCACCGCCGGATTAGTCGATGGGTCCTGTCACGCTTTTATGAAAGTATTCACTAACAATTAGTATCTTGCGCTTAGCCGTGGAGCAGCTCTTTTACTGTGATTATCAGCATAATTACGCATGTTATTTATTATTTATTTGCCTGCGGCACCGGCTTCCCTATGCTCGTATGCTAGGGTAGATATCCCGTCGGCCGCGAGCCAGCGCTTCGTGTCCAGTGGGCTCAACGATATCTTTTGGTCATGCTCGCCGAAGATCTGATCCAGGACTGCGCAGCATGTCAATACCGAGGCGGAATCGCTTTGCTTCGCGGAGCACCTCTTTGTACTGGGCATGACTGATATGCTTTTTCACGATGGCCTTTTTAACACCTTTGGCTTTGCGCTCCTCTAGACCATCGGCTTTCAGCATAGAGCACATCTTAGGCCTGAGCCCTGCAAACTCAGCGATAGGCGTCCCAGCGCACTCTTCCTTAGCTTTCCGTAGCATCTTCTTGTTGGCTGTGCAGAACAGAGAATGGTCTTTGTGGTAGTTGATGGTTTCGTAATGACCGGCATTGCGTCTCATGTCAGCCTACACATCCTCAGTTTTGATCACCAGCATAAGGCTGTTGGTGTCGGTGTGAAGGAGCTATGCTGACGACCAGTACTGGGCCTTGAGATGGTTGTAGTACCAGTCGTAAATCGGAATCTTTAACAGTTCGAGAACGCTCATGCCCACGAAGACCGGCTGGTTGAGCAGCAGACTGCTTTGACTCATGTAAACGGCTGCGAGGTCTCCCGCATCGCCAAAGATTAGATGCCGTTTGAATGTCGGCTTGGCGATAAGTTTGCTGAGTCTCTCGGTCACGCTTGGCTGGAGCAGTTGTACATTGACACGCTTTCGGAGATTCTCCATCGTCTTACAAAGACGCTGTTGTTTAGCAGTTTTTAGAGGTTGACTTCAAAGTCACTCTTTGCCTTCCTCCGTATTACGGTGTTTTTCCGGATGTAGGGCTCCTTCTATGGGCTTTGATCAAAGCGGATTGCTCTGTGGATCTTTTTCAGGCGCATGCCAATCTGAAAATAGAGCCACATATTCCGATAGTGCAGGACGTATCGGGCCTTGTCGTGCAGATTGGGAAGAGCTTTTCAACCTCGTGAGACATACACCCATGTATCTGTTTGAAGAGATTATGCTGGTAATGTGACATCCACGCATTGTCGACCTTCAGGGGTTCTGGCACTAACGGATATGCATCGTTCATGTCGTGCAGCTCTTTTGTGTACCCAAGATCGATTTAGAGAATGTAGCCCTTATCTGCATCTACAGTGCCACCTTCGCATCCTCTTGGGCGACCCACTTGAACGCGCCTGACGTTAGCGGCTGCGACATGCCCAAGCCACACAGGTTGTTGGCGTCGTAGTACTGGATCCAGCTTTGGGGCTTCCCCGAATCGTAGTCTGGCACCTTGGTGTTGTTGGCCTTGGCAAAGCGCCTGCTGGCTATGCTGATGCCGCCACGCAGGCCCTTCTCGAGGAAAAGATGCATGTCGACGTCGGTGAGTAGCTCTAGCTCAGCCCCTTTGTGCTTGGGGAGAGCGTCCCAGCTTAAGCCCGGGCTCGTGTAATAGTGGGACGGGTCTAGCCGGTATCGCTCGAGGCACAGCTTTCGGAAGCTCTCGAAGACGTCGGCGAGGAGAAGGACATCAGTCCGAAGGTAGAGGTCGTGGTAGTTGCTGAGGCTTGTGCAGCCGAAGGCGTCCCAGACATTTTTCCGTTGGCGTAGTCGCCGTCGGTGATGCCATCGCCGGATGGATGGAAGTAGAAAGCCTCCTTCACCGGGAGGGCCTCCTCGTCGAATCGGGGCCAGCCGTCCATATAGTCGTAGGGGTAGATCCCCTTAAGGAGCAAAAGGGTACGCTTCTGGAGGTTCGGCTCATAGTCTGCTGTAATGCCCATTTCTTGCGGGTCACTGGCTTTCACAAGGCCATCCAGGCTTGATAGCATATACAGGGCACTGTCGAGAAATCGAAGCTGGCTGATGCTGAACGAGATATATTTCTCAGCGTTGTTAGGGATGCAGGTGACTTTCCCTTCTGTCTCTGCGATAGTCTACATGTTGAGATGGATGTCGTAGCCCCGCAGGTTGTAAAAAAAGCCAGTTTGGTTGTCGTCTTCGGGCTGAGCCGCAAATTCAGCTTGCATTTATTGTGGGCCGCACCTCGATACTTGCCAGTTATGTGTCAGTGGTATCGCACCTAATCGGCTTCAAGGGACTTGCCACAGACTTAGCAGTTTGTGGCTTACTTGTGGCTCCCCCAGTCCTTTCCTGTCATGTGCATAGGCTCGGAGTTAGCCAACACCGTCTTGATCTTACGCTCTTCTTCTTAGAGCGCTTCCAGGAAATGCTTGACCGTATCAGGCCCTCGGTAAAGCTAAGGCCGCTGCGTTTCCCTGTTGGAACGAACGACTATGAATGAGTAACCGCATGCCTAGTGCCTTGAACTTTTTTGGGTGCTGCTCTTTTCAGAGTTAAGCGCTGGGCCAACGATTTTGGAGACCAGGCTCTCGACGTCTGCGCAGATTATGAAGGGCACTTTGAGCTGCTTGTGATAGCTCTCAAAGCGGATTTTGTCGCTTGTTCACGAGGTTTGGCTTGTGCTCTTCCGGCAAATCTTGTCTGGTGAAGCCGTGAAGGCAACGTTCACAGAGATGCAGCTGGTGGTTGCCACTCTGGATGAGAAGGCGGTTGAAGTCCTTGATTTAAGTGTAGAGATGTTTCTCGGGGTTTTTGAATCCGAGACGAGAAAGAGATTCGCAGTCTTGTGAGCTCTCACTACTTTGCTCAGACGGCAAGGAACAACGCCGCCTTTCCAACCATACACGTTGACAGCAAGGTCGTTCTGACGCTCGACTCGTTCGAGCAGGGAGAGTGGTGTGAGGGCGCTATCTCCCGCAAAGTCAAGGCCGTATTCATTGAGATACTTGCCCGTCCGTAGCGGGTTTTATGCTCAGGGAAACAGCGCAGTCCTTAGAGACCAGCGGAGGCAGTCTTCGTCTTTGTTTTTTACGTTGATGATCGCCTTCTTTTTATTGACCGCAGTGGGGAGAGGAAGGTATCAGCCTCCGCGTAAAGGCTGGTAGTGAGCGATGTCAAGCCAGAGTGTTTTGACACGACCAACTTTCCACCCAGACCCTTCCCGAGTGAACTTTTCCAATCTCTCCAGGATTGTTGGGAAGGCTTCGTGTAGGGCTTGTGGAATCTCATGCGCCTGTAGCAGCGTGATCTTCTTTGTCCTGAACACTGTTCTTGAAGCACTTCCGTACCATTTGCTTCATCATTTAGATGCTCGACCTCTGCAGCCAACTGGAACTTAACCCCTTGTAGAGCTAATATCTCCTCAACGAATTTGCGTTTGATGTAGGGCTGGGCGATTTTGAGGAAAGCCATTAAATCGCGTTCAGAGGGGTGTCCCTTCGGCACCAACAATTTTCAGGCTCTCAGATGATAGCGAAGGCCTTCGTTTCATACAACTTAAGTTCCGTGTGTGGTGGGAGTGGAGCCTTTGTCGGGCGTCGTGGTTTAAATTTAGCCAGAATCTCATTGATGAATGCGTCCTTCTAATCATTAGTAGGCTCGGCTTATTTGCGATCATTGAGATCACCACTCCAATCTTCCTCTGAGTCATCAACAATATCTATATTGGAATTTACCAAGAATGTTAATTGTAAACCTAAACTTCCTTTAGGATATCTTAATACGTGCTTTGCTGCTTTCTAATGTGACATGTCAGATTTATTTAGAAACTGCAATAGCTGAATAACAATGTAAAAGAAGTCGATACCGGTTTTGTACCAATAAATTGTAATGAAACTAATAAACTTCTGTATGAATTTGGATTCACTAATTTCTGGTCGTCTTTACATTTGATTAACTTCACATTAACTTCTCCATGTGCTGCAGCTGCTTTACAATCACTCATATTAAATTGTTGAAAAAGTCAATGGACGTATTTCTTTTGATCAATGATAATCTTGGGAAAACTAGACTGTCTATGTGGTAGGCATTTATACTGATATAAAATTCCTTTCCAGGAAAATTTGAGGAAATTTTAACTAGATATTGCAACGGGGACTGAATAATATGCATCTTTTAGGTGCACAGTTGCCATAAAACAATTTGGTATCATAGACAGGTCGCATACCACAGTGTGTTCACCTTAAAGTAATGATATTCCACAAATGTGTTAAAATATTTCAAATTCAAAATCATACAATGACTCCCATCTTTCTCAGGGCGGGCAAAGATTAGGGGAGTAAATTCAACATGCTCATGGGATGATAGAATTAATGAATTATGATCCTTTTCGGCCAACAGTTTAGTTATTTCATAATCATTAATTTGTTGTTCAGATTCTCTGAATGTATGATTTATTGGGTTTCAAAAGGGAGGAGTTCTTCAAAAAGTTCTATTGTGTAGCACAGAATCTAACAAGAATTTCTGGGTCGGATATTTTCCACTCATCAAGAAATCAAGTTATGTTTCCGGCAAAAAAGGTATTCATCTTTTTCTGCAATTCCTTTTTAGTATTAAAAATCATTTTGTGATTGAAAACTCACTTTTTGACAAGAATGGATATTTAGGCTGGGTGTTACTGATGTTTTTTCTGTGACAACTTGCGGTACCATGACCTCTGATTTGGCCATGGTTTCTTCTTCAATAAAAAATGCTTTCTTGGATTGTTCTGGGGAGGCCCAGATTTCAAGGCATTACAGGCGTGATGGTAATCCTTTCGTATCCCCATGTATAACCTCCACATAGGTGAAAACCGGGTCAGAGATGGGCCTCTGTGTTCACCCGAATAACTCTTCTTCTACAGCTGGATTGTCATCCTCTTCGAGATCTGATGTGTTATGGTTTATCTCGATATTATGGGATTGTTAGCTCGTTAAAGATATGTTGTATCTCTTAGTGTATGCTCACATAGCAAAATGTCTTGTATGACAAGCAGCACAAATTGTATCCACTCAAATAAGTATTTTGTCAGTACAATTTACCATTTTCAACAAAGTATAACTCGCGTCTAATGTGAAGCAGAATGAAACGCACACTGATGATGTGAACAGGCGAATGCTATCTCATGTGACTTTGTCACGAAGTCACCTGTGACGAAATAAAAGCAAAATGATACTCACGTGTAAACAATCTACGAAGGCTTTAAACTATATTTCTCAATAATAATATACATATACTGTCTTTATATTGTCAGCGTTAAGGCATTCAAAGCATTTAGAAACTGTAAACATTATTATGTGATATATTTCTTGCATTTTTCTTGTATTGATTGTAAGTAATAATGTTGCGAAATATTGACTATTCAATTTTATGACTGATGCACTCGCATTACTTGCATGAGCCCGAATCCACCTCTGGCGAAAAGCAGTATATTTAAAAGTATTTGGGGGTGTGAGTATAAGCTGCAATGGGTTTAACTAAACGTTAAAGTGTATATCAACTATCGAAAGAGAAATATAGACGTAAACAAGTGTTCTTTAAAATTCTTGAGCAAAACTACCCCAGCCTATACCAAACAGTCAATAAGACTTTACAGCATTTATCAAAGTTTAACTTGTGAGATATTCCTGTAAGTCCGAGTTACTCGGGCAGATTATAATGACAATTTGCAAATGATCAAGAAACGAAGGAGGCATTCATAAATGTATTTTGTAAATTTTTAGACGTAAACACTTTGCAAAGTCGTTTTTACTTAGGTATGAGCATCGTTTTTGGTATATTTATAGTATGAATTTACCATATTTCCACCGTCTTAAATTAACAGTTTTGTCTAATTGTGCGCATAGTAACGGCCATACTGCCTCGCGTTTCTGGCCATCATGTTTTAAACTCATTGAAGAAAACGAGTGTGGCAAGTTTGGAATCTGAAGCTTACCAGATGCGTTTTGAGCACATTACGGCAAAGATAATAGAAAAGATGGATACAGTTAGACTATGTAAAATGACCAAGCTTCTTCAAGTATATCTATCTTCATTGGACACAAAAGGATGTAAATTAAGAACAAAAAAGTATATTAAAAGAAATTTAGAGGCAAAGTTTGGTGTGTTGCTAAAGTTTGAAAATTGAATAGCAACTGCCAATATTTCTCTGATAACAGCTAGTAAGTATGACACACCAATACGGGTAGCCAAAAAGTTAGTGAATCTTGTTATGCAAGGATTGCAAGTCCAAATATTCCGTCATACAAAAAGCTGCCAGTGAAATATGTGTATTAATCCAGAAAGTAGAGAATAATTTGGAACCCCGAGTAATGAGGAACCCGATACAATGGTCCTATAATATTTAATTAAATTTATATACGAGGCACTTCATAGGTTCGTTTGGAAAGGATTCCAAGCGTTGATTTCAGTCACTTTTCAAGAACAGAATCGGTTTGTACATTAAATTTTATAAACCTAAAGCCACTCTACAATGAAGTATGCCAAAATAAACAGGAAAAAGTCTTAGAGAGCAGTGATTTTACAAACATCATCGAATTCTATAATATTTACATCAATTATCATAGCAACAATAATGGAAAGTTTTCTTGCTTTTGGATGTCTTATATTGACTTGGCACATATTTTGCTTAATTTGGTATTAGCATGAAGAGAGGCAATTCGGACTTGCATTTATCTACTTGTGCGAAAATGGTTTGTTGGTGCTTTGCCTAAAATAACCTCAATTATGCTCGTATATATTTGATATGTCTCATCTCAAAGAGAACCGCACAGAAGCACACGACTATCTCAAGTCTGTTTGATTATTAAGTTGATCAGGCATACAAAGAAACAGTTAACTCAGATACAAAAACTGCAGGAGTGACGAAAAGCTTTAAAGCGGTAGCAGTAAACAAGTAGAATTTTTTTAAAAGATGAGGCTGATGTCAAGTCATTACTAGCAATGTTTTATAGCCAGTGGATTAAGCCATTTAGCAGTGGGCGGTTGGATTTTTTGGTTTGTCCACATGGGAACGTGCAACAACAAAGAGTGAAGATACCTCAAATGCGAAACAATTTGGCGAAATGTCTTATAAAACATTCCAAAAAGAACGTCGCGAGAAAGATCCTCCATTGATCTGTTTCCATGTTAACATAAGAATATTTAAGTTGCATTTTCTGAGTTGAAATAAGAAAGTGCGTATCAATATAAAAATGAAAAAAGATCATTCTTTGAGCCAATAAATCTTTGTTTGGTCAGATGGTTTTGATATACAATAACCGCCATCTTGAGATGAAAGATTTCTTTTGCCATCCATTTGGTCCCCTTCCAAGGTCATTATTAAGTTCAGATGGCTCATTGAGAAAAACGACCAAGGCATTACTTGCAAAAGATCTATATAAAATATACCTGTTTCCGAAGAGATTCATTAACGTTTGCTGTATCATAGATTGCAAAAACTTTTCAGATATAGAGGATTCTCTTCACAACATAATGTTACATGAAGGATCATTCACTTCAAGTATTGGGTTATCTTTGAAGATTAACAAAAAATTTGTACGAAGAATGCAAAGAGAGAGCAAGCAGCCCGGGTCACAACAAAAGAGTTTAAGAACATTTATGTGCGTTCAGAAATCACATAAATGGAGAAATTTCTTGCGAAATCCCAAAAATAATAAAGCCCTAACGATCTTTTTGAGCGAAGATTAGAGAACAGAAGAATAGATAAATATAAGAAAAGCTAGGAAGTAAGTTTTTGTACGTAGCCTGCAAAGAGAAGTGTTACAAGATCTCAGCAAATGGTACCCATGTTGTTAAAGAAAATCTGTCTGCGGCACAGTAATTCTAATATTAGAATTTGCAAAGATTTATTCATGCTGTGTTTTTGCCATTTAATCATTTAATTACTTCATCTATGTTTGATAAAAGTGGATCATCAACAAGAATCAAGTTTATCAATATCTCAAATTGTCTTAAGACATTGATCCAGATCTGTGTCCAAGCTTGCTTGATATACATCCTTGTATACTATATGTGATACACTAAGTGCCTGGCTGGTGGAGGAAAGGTCGGAGTGATACGGCTTTTAAAACAGAACAAATAATTTAAGAGATAATTTAACTTCTTAGACCTATGGGAAGAGTTATTCAAGAAACTTAAATCTTTCACCTACAATAATTTTTTGCAGTCGTCCAGAGCTTTCAGATATCATTGAGTTTCGTTAAAGACTTTTTTTGAATCAAATAAGAAAGCATCGACTCCTGCAAAATACAGCCTTGTAAAGATTGCTTGTACAAGCAATCACGCCGAAAAAATTACAAGACAGCTGTCTGAAAACGCACTTTTTCACAAATTTTTCTTCTTCTTTTCCCAGAGCGTTTCCCCCAAATTCCATGTGCAGTTGTATCTGGCTAGTATTATGAATACGACTTGGTGGCCATTAGTGGAATGAGGGGCGAACATCTGCAAACAGCTATTTTGAAACTTTTATCTTGTCGATACTAATTATCATGCAAATTACTACCTGCAAATGTCTGGTGAACGTCCTAAAAATGTTTGGATAAGTGCACACTACTAAGGTGAATAAAACAAACTAAACGTTCATTTTTTCATATAGATGTAACTTTTGTCACATGGCAACGAAATTTTGAACTGTAATGTTACTGATTCATTGTGACAGACATATTGTCATTTTTGTACTAACAAGTAGATTTGACACACTCATTAGCTTTACTCATCATCTTTTGTTATTTGTCTGTTTTTTATTCCGTTTCTTAAACATACGTGACACTAACTTTCATCCTATGACTTAACATGTTATTGTACTCTTTCTTGATGGTTATCATACGTCAAAACAAAGTTTAAGAACCTCAATTTAAAGATATGTATCTTTGTCCTTCTATCTCGCACTAAATCCCCATTTTTATAGCCCTCTGGCCCATGGACATCACAAAGTCAAATATTACAAATGGTGAGGCTTATCCCATCATGGGACAGCCAAAACCAAGTTTATTATAAATATTATAGTAATGCACCCAAGTAGATAAGGTGCAGCTTTGTCACACTTTTGTCACAGAGCTCTTACCCGTGCCAGTTAGTTTCCAGTCCCCTGAATTTGATCGGTGCGCGCGCATGTCAACCGGAAATAGGGTTTAATAAACAGGGCATGGCATTGGATGGCGTGAAAATTGGAAATACGACAAAGCTGGAAGTTGCATGCTATTGACAAAGTAACATTAGATCCGTTTCCTTTTCTCAATCGAAGGTAAAAACGGTAGAAAACGAGGTAATTGCATTTTATAGCTTATACTTTATCGAAAGGTTTACATTCTATCTCTTGAAACAAATGGAATTGAATGTAGACATTGATCTGGCATTAAGAATGAACAAATTGCTTTTGGAGTCAGAAAAGAATGAAATAACTGTACGTCAAAGTATGTTAGAAAATAAACTTTTGGACTGCTATGCTAAACGCAATGATAAACGCTGAAGTAAATACGAAATGCAATGGTTGCATGATTGATCACTCCTCTCACGTGAGCTTGATTGTTTGATGACAGAGCACGACGTGCGTATGTTGTTGTGTTTTGATGATGCCTTGGAAAATGCGACCGAAGACATTGTGATCAAATATTTTATAAAAAGCATTGAAGATGTCAAGCCACCCGTTAATGGACTTGAGATACTAAAATACACTTGTAACGATTGGCGTAAAATATTTGTTTCGGATAAAAAGAACAAACTTGAAACACGAGTCGTTAAGCTTTTGTAAATATATATTTTTATTTATTCCCGTTCGATTCGTAAGGTCAAACCATTACACATTGTTCTAAAAGAAATATAAGAAACACGTATGAATTTATTGCTTACATGTTAGCACTTCTGTATACATATACGTAAGCGATGTAATATTACATAGAAAAAAACATTTTACGACAACTACAAACGAATTGAAACTTACTCGATAAGGTCTTTTATGAGACGATACCACAGATCTAATAATACACTAGATAGTGCAACGGCTTACATTTCATAAGTGGTGGTTGAAGCCGGGCAAATTTACTTCCGGAGCCCCAAAGTAGTGAGAATCAATATGGCGTTGTATTAGAAAATATCTGGTCAAAGCTGATATCTTGCAATTACTTGCAAGTCACGACGGTTACATAAACTGGTTTACTCTATTAATGAAAAAAATCAATGTGACCATAGTTTTTCAAGAAAAAGATAGCAGAATACGCCAATACATCGCCGTAAAATTGATTTCAAGTGTAGCTCGATTTGAAAGCATCAGGAGCGACGAAGGCTTAAGATACTGGAATTTGCACATCTAAATATCGTATCACAGCACAATCTGCCACAAAATGTTGAATCGAACGTCGTAGAATTATCTTCCGATATTTATTGTTAAGTAAAACGAGTTGGAGATAACAGTTTGAAAGATTTTTCACGATTTATATAAAGTATATTGTTCACTGTACATAATTAAATATTGCACTGGATTATTGTACCAGAAATGCATTTTTCTGGTGTTTCTGGTCGGCAAACGAATATAGCTATGTCAAGATGTGAGTAATTAATACGTTCAGAAATTATTTACAGAAAGAATGTGAAGAGTCTACCTCGAAGAGTCTATGTCTTGCTTGTCTATGTCTTGTCTATGTCTTGCTTGTCTTGCTTGTCTATGTCATAGAGTCTGTCTTGCTTCTTCGGAATTTGTTTTATATTATGAGTCTACCTCTTCTACACCAAATTTTTTGTGAAGTATAAAATAGCAGGTCACTTGTGAAACTGTTGATACCACAGGTTGATACAATACACTCTGTCCAACACGGGGAAAATATTTACTTGTTAAAGCAAGAAGAGTCACCAGACTTGTAGTCTTGACTGTGTTTTACACATATATATAAACAATGTATTGACATAGTCTAAACCAGTGGGTTATATGGCCACTGCCCACAGTGATTAATGTACTGTTATGGTGATGTTATGCTACTGTTTTCAACATTTTTATTGTCTTTTTTACCATTCAGGCATGTATATGCATATAAAACTTTCTACACATTCTTGTTATTGAAAATATCAAACCTAAATTATTTATTCTGAGCAAAATATTTAATTTGTGCTTGTAACATGTGTCAATTTCAGACTGATTTTTGTAATATGCCTGTTCTATTACAATACATCCATAGATCGAGTATGATATCGCTGTGTTTGCCACACGAACTAAGCCACACTATCGCAGATTGTGCTGTGATACGATATTTAGATGTGTAAATTCCACTACTTAAGCCTTAGTCGCTGCTGATGCTTTCAAATCGAGCTACACTTGAAATCAATTTTACGGCGATGTATTGGCGTATTCTGCAATTTTTTTCTTACAAACTATAGTCACAATGATTTATTTCATAAATAGTGCAAAAAAGTTGATGCAACCTCCGCGATTTGCTAATAATTGCGCGATATTAACTTGGACCACATATTTTCTAATACAACGCCATATTGATTCTCACAACTTTGGGGCTCCGGAAGTAAATTTGCCCGGCTTCAACTTTTATGTCAGTTGCACTATCTAGTGTATTATTAGATCTGTGGACGATACATGCCCACACGAGGGTTTTACAAGATAATCATCACAGTGATCACATTTTTCTAAAAAATAAAATCGACGCCTCTGTTAAAGTTAATACAAACACCCTAAGGAACAGAAAAAAGACAAACGGTACTTACTGAAGGTATAAAACGACGCTTATGGCGAGGCCATCCTTCTTCGATTGCATGTTTGGATATTGCATCTCCACAAAGGCTCTCTGTTTCGTAAATGGTTGAGATACACTACACATGCGCTTGAGATGTGACCTTCGTTGCCATCTCGCAAATGTAAATTATAAATTACCATTGAATAGTATGATCTTGAATAATGTGGCGTGGGTAAAATCTGTGCAGTATCCTAGCTTTTAATTCTGTCCTTCTTAGATTTACAAACATTATTTTATTTTAGTATGCGTTTGTTTTACTGGTTGCTAGAGATTGTATTAGGAGAATTTAAACGAAGAAGTTAGTGCAATCAACTGATAAAAGTGCAACGCTCGTTTGATATTGATATTGCAGCAATTGATACCACAAGCCTATCTGCCAATAGTGGTTTAAATTTATTAACTTATGCATTCAAGATGCGTTGTGGCACAACAATTTTAGTTGTTTCAGGCTTACAATAACCGGTTTACTGCTGAAAGTCGCGTATATAGGTAGAAGTGTGCCGTAAGCGTAATATTATTCGAGCTATTTCATGCATCATCACTTTAAGGAATTTCCCTTTTCATCTTATGAAGGCGCAAAATATTTCAAAAGCATCGAGCTTCGCGCAGTATGTATAGCTCTAAGAGGCTTTCTTGGCATGTTCCATTAAACAGATAGAGATAGAAACAATAGCAGAGGATTTTTGCAGCTATGCAATATTAAAGTAATTTTCACACTAAACTGAAAGTCAAAAGATTTTATAGAACAACGTCACTTCAAAATAAGATACAAGTTATTATGAAACGAATTCATCTAACAAAGTTAATCTTCTTCATCATTGGCAATCTCACCAAAGCTGTACTCTTTTAAAAGTCTGTTGATGAGAAACTTTCTCTTATCAATAGCTGCTTCCATAGCTTCCTGTGGATCAAAGTCGTCATTTTCTATAAACTCTTTCTTTGCATGCATTATTTTTCTGTGGATGGGATCTTTTTACAGTTGGTTTATCCACATAAGACGTTGCATATAAATACTTTCCAATTCTTTTTGAAGTTTTGGTAGAATGTTAGAATATGCTTGATTTTCAGCTGTCTGCTCATCCAGACCACTGTTCACAAGGCTTTCCTTCATCTCATCGAAATCTACATTACTTCTTTCCCTTGCTTCTTCTATCAAAGGTATCCAAGGATCAGTTTCTTCTCCAGTTTCAGCCTCATTTTCTATTGACATTGAACTTTCAGATTCATCTGTTGAATTTGTAGAAACATTATCTTCGAAATGCATTCCCTGACAGTCTGAATCTGATTGAGACATTTTTTCCTCATCCCTTAGTGGACAGTATTCTTTTTCGTGTCTGCGTAAGTTGAAAGCTCGATTGAATACTTTTCCACAATATCTGCAGCTCATTCCGCCCGCACTGCCTTTTTAGAAATGAGACAATTTATGTAGCAATGTGCATTTGTGGGCAAATGAGCAAATGTGTTGAAGCTGTTATAAGCATTTGAGCAAGTGCTCATAAGTAATTATGAGCATCAATGAGCATTGCTCATCTGCTCATAAGACGAATAAAGGTTTAAACTATTGTATATATATTATACCAAGTTGTTATCATAAAGCAGTTTTGTTCATTATCTAACATGAGAAAATTATATTAACTTTTTTTTTTGTAATAATTTATATACAATAGTTTAAACCTTTATTCGTCTTATGAGCAGATGAGCAATGCTCATTGATGCTCATAATTACTTATGAGCACTTGCTCAAATGCTCTTCAACACTGCTCATTTGCCCACAAATGCACATTATAAAATGTCTCATTTCTAAAGGCAGTGCCGGCGAATGAGCTGCAGATATTGTGGAAAAGTATTCAATCTTCAACACGCAACAAGAATACTGTCCGAAATGAGAAAATGTCTCAATCATTCAGACTGTCGAGAATGCATTTCGAAGATAATGTTCTCAACAGATGAATCTGAAAGTTCAATGTCAATAGAAAATGAGGCTGAAACGAGAAGGAACCTTTGATAAGAAGCAAGGGAAAAAAGTAATGTAGATTTCGATGAGATGAAGGAAAGCCTTGTGAACAGTGGTCTGATGAGCAGACAGCTGAAAATCAAGCATATTCTGCTTCAAAAGAATTGGAAAGTATTTATATGCAACGTCTTATGGATAAACCCAGATCCCATCCATAATGCATACAAAGAAAGTTTATAGAAAATGACGACTTTGACAGGAAGCTATGGAAGCAGCTATTGATAAGAAAGTTTCTCATCAACAGGTACAGCTTTGGTGATGATGAAGAAGATTAACTTTGTTAGATGAATTCGTTTCATAATAACTTGTATCTTATTTTGAAGTGACAATAAAATCTTTGACTTTCAGTTTGTGAAAATTACTTTAATATTGCATGCTGCAAAAATCCTCTGCTATTGTTTCTATCTCTATCTGTTTAATGGAACATGCCAAGAAAGCCTCTTAGAGCTATACATACTGCGCGAAGCTCGAAATATTTTGCGCCGATAAAAGGAAATTCCTAAAGTGATGATGCATGAAATAGCTCGAATAATATTACGCTTACGGCACACTTCTACCTATATACGCGACTTTCAGCAGTAAACCGGTTATTGTAAGCCTGAAACAACTAAAATTGTTGTGCCACAACGCATCTTGGCATTAAATTTAAACCACTATTGGCAGATAGGCTTGTATCAATTGCTGCAATATCAATAAGCGTTGCACTTTATCAGTTGATTGCACTAACTTCTTCGTTTAAATTCTCCTAATACAATCTCTAGCAACCAGTAAAACAAACGCATACTAAAATAAAATAATGTTTGTAAATCTAAAAAAGACAGAATTAAAAGCTAGGATACTGCACAGATTTTACCCACGCCACATTATTCAAGATCATACTATTCAATGGTAATTTACATTTGCGAGATGGCAACGAAGGTCACATCTCAAGCGCATGTGTAGTGTATCTCAACCATTTACGAAACAGAGAGCCTTTGTGGAGATGCAATATCCAAACATGCAATCGAAGAAGGATGGCCTCGCCATAAGCGTCGTTTTATACCTTCAGTAAGTACCGTTTGTCTTTTTTCTGTTCCTTAGGGTGTTTGTATTAACTTTAACAGAGGCGTCGATTTTATTTTTTAGAAAAATGTGATCACTGTGATGATTATCTTGTAAAACCCTCGTGTGGGCATGTATCGTCTCATAAAAGACCTTATCGAGTAAGTTTCAATTCGTTTGTAGTTGTCGTAAAATGTTTTTTTCTATGTAATATTACATCGCTTACGTATATGTATACAGAAGTGCTAACATGTAAGCAATAAATTCATACGTGTTTCTTATATTTCTTTTAGAACAATGTGTAATGGTTTGACCTTACGAATCGAACGGGAATAAATAAAAATATATATTTACAAAAGCTTAACGACTCGTGTTTCAAGTTTGTTCTTTTTATCCGAAACAAATATTTTACGCCAATCGTTACAAGTGTATTTTAGTATCTCAAGTCCATTAACGGGTGGCTTGACATCTTCAATGCTTTTCATAAAATCTTTGATCACAATCTCTTCGGACACATTTTTCAAGGCATCATCAAAATGCAACAACATACGCTCGTCATGCTCCATCATCAAACAATCATGCTCACGCTAAGGGGTGATCAATCATGCATCCATTGCATTTCTTATTTACTTCAGCGTTTATCATTGCAGCAATTTCTTCAGCATAGCAGTCTAAAAGTTTATTTTCTAACATACTTTGACGTACAGTTATTTCATTCTTTTCTGACTCCAAAAGCAATTTGTTCATTCTTAATGCCAGATCAATGTCTACATTCAATTCCATTTGTTTCAAGAGATAGAATGTAAACCTTTCGATAAAGTATAAGCTATAAAATGCAATTACCTCGTTTTCTACCGTTTTTACCTTCGATTGAGAAAAGGAAACGGATCTAATGTTACTTTGTCAATAGCATGCAACTTCCAGCTTTGTCGTATTTCCAATTTTCACGCCATCCAATGCCATGCCCTGTTTATTAAACCCTATTTCCGGTTGACATGCGCGCGCACCGATCAAATTCAGGGGACTGGAAACTAACTGGCACGGGTAAGAGCTCTGTGACAAAAGTGTGACAAAGCTGCACCTTATCTACTACTCACCCAGCTTTTCTGCTTAATTTAAAAGTCAGCAATGTTTTGCATGGCTGGTTGCATCCCACGGATGTTGAAAAGGAAAGCGGTTTGTCCTGCTTGCAATGAACCATTTGGTTTGAAAACTACAAACATGAATCTCCTCTCATTACTTTAAAATAGACAGTCGGCATTGAGCATTTATTTAAACAAACTGTTAGTGTCGTATCAACATCCGCTCAAACAGAAAGGTAATTTGTTAAAAAAAAATTTATCGTAATGTTGTTTTGTATAGATGGAATTGTTACACCATTAAATGACGCCAAACAGAAACGTGAGCTGTGGAAATCAAGAGCAGCCAGTGCTTCAACATCAGATCCATCTCTGGTTTGCCCTTCGTGTTCAAGAACATTCCGTGCCAAGATTGGGCTCATTAGCCACCTCAGAACTCACCGTACCCAAATCTTCTAGTACTTGAGTTAACTGGTCAAGGTCATCATCGCTCGCGATGGACGAACAACAACAACAACAACAGTATCAATACCAGGGCATTTCTATACGATGATATCACACAGTTTCTCCATCTCCTTTAACAATTCTTGTGGATAGCTAGAACATAGATCATTTGTTACACAGTGTATAATTGCATGTTTAGGATTCCTTGTTCATACAGGAACACAAGAATGCTTTAGATCATCATTTGTCGCTCCTGGAAAGCATTTTTGGCCTCGCTATGGATCTTCTATGTTGAGATGGTCAACCACAAGTTTGGAACCCAATGTACTTGCTTCGTCGCCCACGGCGGCTTTACATTTCCATTAGCACATCAGCAACAGTAGTTCTTAGGCCTTGCGGGCCGCGTCCTTGACCCTGACGACCGCCCACATCGGCGAGTCGTTCAACATTTAGAGGGGTGCTGAGTTGTACCGCATTTGAGAAGTTCGCTAACGCCGTAGTCGACTTCGGCCATCGCCAGTTTCGGCTGGCGAGGTGGAAGTTGCGGGAGATCAAACAGCATGCTCTTATTTATTTCACGAGTAAATTTGCGTTCTCAGGAGCAGTTCATTTTCCAATTTACCTGAAATTGAACCTCGAGTTTTATCACCTTGCAGCCATGCAAGTGATCAAACAAGTTCACCATATATTGCTGAATCGGATGATATGGAGGACGAGGAAGAAACATCCAGTGTCTCTGCTTGCAATTCCACCTGTAATTCAACCTTCACACCAAAGAGACCAAGCAAAACTAAACGTAGTAATGTTGAGAGAGAAAACGCATTGCTGCTTAAAGAAATGGCATCTGTTAACTCTGAACTTTCTAGCATGTCACAGATGGAGCCTATTGATGACTTACACTATTTTTCCATGACAATAGCTGCTAAAATGCGGAAAATGAGCGAGTATCAACAAGCTGTGGCACGAAAAAATATTGAAAACATTTTATTTCAAATTCAATTTGCACCTTGACAAACACATGGTCCCATTTTTACCTATAGCCAACCCACAACTGTTACTAATACTACTCATCAGACTATTCAGTCTGTTGCGCAAGATAATGCACTTACTTACATCAACCTAGGTTCATTATTTAAAAAAAAATTTGGTATCTTTAGTTTTTCTTTTTCAATTCTTTATGTCATCATTAAGCACACAGCTATTTTAATGCTTTACTAACAGTTTATTATCTTGACGAAGCTCTTGCAACAACGTGTCGTACAAACCCTTCCTTTGTATGTGCGTCGTTTTGCAGAAATTAGAAGCAGAAAAATTTCTCTTCAATAATAGAAGTTTCTTTTTGCGCTGATAATCGTCCATGCTTGTACGGAAAATCGTTACAATGTGACACATGTGCTCGTCACTACGGCTTGTTGACGAGTGACTCGTGACGAAATTTGTTGCATTTCGACGATAGTGTGGCCCGCACTTTACTTGCGACGATTATAGAGACGTCCTCGCAAATTTATCGTAAAACTCTTTGCCATTTTGAATAAAAACTGTTTTTATTAGATAAATAATACATCGCCATTTGTCGTCCAAACGTTTTGTGAAGAATAGAATCGTCGTTCAAGGATAAATCAAACGAAATTTTCTTCTGTTAATAAGCAGAGTCAACAGAGTGATGACCTAATGAGCTGAACATGTCAAAGCAAAACTTTCTTGTTAGTTCATTAGTTGAGTTGTCCTGGTAAAATTTATTATTCGTCTAAATCTCTTGTGGACGTTGTGGTCAAGTAGCTATAAAGCCGAAATATTTATAGTTGTATAATTATGATATATGTGTGTCAGTTTATTCTAAGGCCATGTTGTAGTTATCAAACTGATACATACTTTTCCATAATAGGCTCTACTACAACTCTCTGTTCGGTACTATTCTTGGCCATCATATTACACATACGTACATATTTTAAAACAAAAATCATTTGAGATGCTAAAACATTTATACAACATAACGCATTTCTCAGCGCTGCGAATATAAAGTCAATATTGAGAGCTTTTACTTATTTATTGACTACTCCTTATAATGCATTAAACGTACTTTTCTCCACCATGCGGCCAATAAAATTTTCGTGCCGTTAAAAGTTTCAATTATAACATGAAAGCACATTGTGTATATAGCCGAGTGAATCTCCTTGATGCAAATCAGCCACCCTTGATAAAGCCATATTACTGCTACTACTATAAAATGTACTTTTGTCCACCATGTGATGCGGTAAAATAAAAATTCTTGCCACTAAAACAGGCGATAATAACATACATGAAAGCACATTGGTTTTCAAACCGAGTGAATCGCCTTAACAAAAATCAGCAGCCGTTTAAAAAACATAATACTGCTAGTACTAGGTATTCTTCGCAAATTTTCTTTCTGTTCGTTACAAATGTTTATCAACAGAAAACAAACATTCGTGCGGAACTTAGCATTTTTATTATCTACTCTCTCACATTAAAAAAATTTTCTAAATTGTGACGTCATACCATTGCAAAATCTTAACAGACACACGCCGTTAGTAAAGCTATAAGAAATTTAATCAGAGGTAACAATTGGCTATGATATTATATTTTCATTCCAAGTAAAGGATGTTAGTAAAATTCATTCTATATTTCGAAATAACGATCGCGAGGAGATATTGTCTTCAAATATGGTGTACGACTACGATAAGCAGCTTGATGTGGCTAAAATTGTTCCTACCGAAAGGTTATTTGCTTTTGTTTCTGCTGGGAATCTTGTCCGTAATATAGCATCGAAAGTTATTCCACCAAATTAATTCACCTTGTCTTTTTTTCCACCTCGTCTTCCATTACCACTTATTCAGTATAACTATTTATACCTCTTGTTTTGTTCTACAACACCATTGACTGATTTTAACGCAAATCATTTTGTACGTCTTATTTTCAAACGTAACAGTAAATCTAAGGGAATGGCTTTTGGCTCTGCTTTGTTAGAAAAGTTAGAAAAAGCTGACAAGAAATTTCTCATGTTTAGGAATAGTTGAAAGGAGCGTCTACTTCACAGTTTAGATTTCTAATTTTTTTCAACCAATGTTAACCCCAGCAAGTAATAATGCTAAGTTTATTTTGCTTAAGTTATTTACCATTCTACAAACGCAACTAGCACAACAGGTGACTGCCATCACCAGTCTTGTTTTTATACAAAACCCAAAGTCACAACCTTTGCATTCATTTTCAGTTCTTGTTTTACAGCAATATCCAATTTATGTGAGATATTATAGGGAAAAAGCAAGAATCATGCACGATTCTCAAAAGCTCCAGCTCATTCCCAATATTCTAAACCGGATATATCTTCTCATTTCCTAAATAAGCTAAAGTAAACGTAATAAATAGTTATTATTCATTTTCCAAGCATTAGTAGAATAACAACAGATTGCGATCTTGAAGTACCAATTTCTAGGCATGCTGATGAGCTCTGGTATGGAACGATACAGTTCTTGTAATTCATCATATTTACAATGTTGTATTAGAACAGTTTATAGCCAATGTGACCACTCCCATGTATCAAAATTTTGTTAAACCGTGCACTTTCACCTAAGAAATTAACAATCATTCATCCAACTCTGCAAAAATAGCGAAAGAAAAGCTGACGAAACTTAGAAAAATTCTAGCGTAAATACGTAATTACTAATTTATTTAATAGTATTGCTATGACGTAAAAGAAGATTTTAGATGCATCGTTCGCAGTGACGTCGCAAAGACTTCCAATTTATAGGAGGGGTAGAAAACATTTACCTGAAGTTTTTTTCCAAATTTTCTTCATATGCACTTTGGCAAATTTGGGAAACAATAACTTCAAAATTTTCAATTTTAGAAATAAATGATAATTTTTAACAGATTTTATTCTGTCATAAATTTTAGTTTACATAATCCAGTAATATGCAGCCTTATATGCCGCTCAACTATTTAACTAGTTAAATTTCTGTCCTAAAAATGGCAATAATGATTACGGCCTTAACAACCATAGGCGTACGGGAGCTTTAGGCTTTAAGGGGTAGTGGTTTGCTTGCCCAAATTTAAATCCAGGGGCAGATCCAGCTCTTGAGATGAGCTTGTCACCGGGTCATTGCAAGTACCAAAGATTCAAGCCGTGATTAGATGGTCTGGCATGCTCACCAGTTTATTTATTTTTGAAATTTCGACCATCCGAGAAGTGATTTTCAGTGTCTTCAAAGTGAAAATAAGAAATATATGGAACAACCCTATCAAACAAAATCACTCACTTTTAACGAGTTTCTATTATTATCATGAAAGACGAAAAAAATTACTTACTTATCATATTTACTTACTTACTAATCGCATTTGACAGTTATTAACCTAATTCGCACAAGTTGCAAGAATTTTTTACATTGCTTAATGTCGTAAAGGGTGATAAAATGACGCGTGTTATTTCTTGCAATCAAAAGAGAGAAAAAAGACAGTTTACAGAAAATACCACCTATTTTGTTTGTACATAATATGGGTTGTATACATCAAAAACTTTAATAAAAGTATTTTCTTCGATAACCAGTACACTTTAAAAGAGTAATCACCAAGTGTGATTTTTTTCATCTTATTGTAGTAACAGATTAATGAGGAATGTGAAAATATGATTTTATAGGGAAGTCAACGACTGTAGCTAAAGAGTACATGCATACAATACAGCATACTTATATCAAAATGTGCAATTTATTGGATTACAAATATTGTTATAATTACACAGCTATTTGCCAATTGAAATACTTCTTGCAACCATGGAATGTGAGCGGCACAGGATAACAGATAATTATCTATTTTCGAAAGTGGTAATTTTCATGTTTTGATTGCGTACTTAGTTAGAAGGAGTATAGTACTGCATTTTCACCAACTTTTGGATAGTGGAGTAATTTAAAAAAGTATTTAAACTAATTTAAAGAAGAAAATGATTAATACCTAATTTGCATTTACTTTGCAGATATAAAGATGGTATATATTAAAGACAAAGTGCATATTTCAAATACATAGTTTGCAGAAAAACTAATTATCAGGGTGTTTTAGGGCCAGCCAAGTTTGCATAAATCCATATAGCAAAAAGGATTCCTACTTGGTACATTTCACTCAATATTTAATGTCGAATCTTTGATGGAACCGAACGACTTAGACAGACTAATGCCACATGAGAACAGAGCATCCATGTAAGAGTAGGTAACACACGACATAAGCACTAACTGTATAAATAAACACACACTACTTTTGAGCATTTATTGGCAGACTTTTTTATTTCTAAAAGAATAAATTACCTTGAAAATACATTACACTTAGAATAACTGTTTATATACCCAATGTATAGTATATTGTACATACTACACATATATAAATTAATACAATTTTTAAACAATATTCAATTTTTGCCCGACCAACATACTAAAAAAAAAAAATTGAGGTAGGATATTGAGAAAGTCTGAGACGTTATTACTTACTCTGGCTCTTAACAAATAGTAGCTCAAATATTCTCACACAAGAACTACTAGTTTAGTTAAAACAATCATTAACACGATTGTTTCCTTCTTTGTTTAGCAAATAGTAGCATTTGACAAATACTAGCTCGCATGGTTGACAGTTCTCGAAAAAATTTTAACTCTCTAGTAACATTCTTCGATTTAGAATGCTCTAAAAGCTGGAAAATTTTCAATAAAGCCATTAACCTGAGTGGCACATGTTCACCACATCTCTCCTTAAAATAACTCAAAAATTGCATGTTTTGAAAACATACACTCTAAAAACATCCTGGTTAAAAAATCCTGGTTGAATGAATTTCAACCCCAAATATGTTAAGTTAACTCAGATTTTGGTTAACTCAGGGTTAATTTTTAGTTCAACACTGAAGTGCAGTTCACTGTACTACCAGGATCCAAGTTAAGAAAAAATGAAAATGGCGGCTCACTAATTTTCGGGACGAAATAGTCAAACTTTGTTTATTATTTGCCCCATTAATGGTTTTACAGAAACAAAAAAATAAAACAAACTTTTTCGGGTGTCCATACACATATTTAGAAAATTTGAGAAGATAACAATCGTTGGAAAACGCTATTTAAATGCTGTCATTAGTTTAAGGAGTGGGGAAAACAACTAGTATATTGCATGCAGCTCATGACAACATTAGAGTGTATGGAAAGCCATAGCTGCCTTAGGTCGTGCAAATTTATTTCAATTGGCGCTTTGACCATTTTACGCGGTGCTTTAAGCATTATACGCGGTGCTTTAAGAATTATACGCGGTGCTTTAAGCATTATACGCGGTGCTTTGACCTATATACGCGGTGCTTTGACTATTATACGCGGTGCTTTGACCGTTATACGCGGTGCTTTGACCATTATACGCGGTGCTTTGACCTTTATACGCGGTGCTTTGACCATTATACGCGGTGCTTTGACCATTATACGCGGTGCTTTGACCATTATACGCGGTGCTTTGATCATTATACGCGGTGCTTTGACCATTATACGCGGTGCTTTGACCATCATACGCGGTGCTTTGACCATTATACGCGGTGCTTTGGCCATTATATTCGGTGAGCCGCTATTGCTGGTCAGCGCTGACGCATCAATTTATAAATCCTTCATTTTATTTTTTTCATAATTTCAAAATGGAGTCCAAAATATCATTTATTTTGCAAAAGTTGCGACTGGATCACTTTGAGGAGCGATTTACTTCAGAGAAAATAACGCCGGACTTAGTTTGTAAGCTTTCTCTCAATGATTTCAAAGAGTTAGGGATCCAAAACCATTCCGACATTATGTCAATACGAGTAGAGTGTGTGAAATGTGGATTGAGCGAACCACCAACTAGAACACGGAATGAATACGGAGCACTACAGTTTAATATACCTAAGCTTCTCCTTCAAGGCTATTTGGAACAAGATTTCACGATAGCAGAAATTGAAAAACTACTTTCAGTTTCTGAGAGCACATTATACCGGCGAATGAGAAAATTTGACCTCTGTAAGAATGAATTCTCTGTTATTACGGACGGGGATTTGGATGAACATATTGCTAAGATCGGCCAAGAGTTTCCCCACTGCGGCGAGAGCATGGTAAAGCAGATCGTTATTGGAAAGGGTATTAAAGTACAGCGGTGGCGTTTACGTGATAGCATACATAGGATTGACGAGGAGGGCGTTGCTCAAAGAAAAAGGGGAAGGCGGCAAAGAAGGGTTTATCACGTCCAAGGGCCAAACCACCTATGGCACATAGACTCAAACCACAAACTTATTCGTTGGAATATGATAATTATTGGAGGGATTGATGGTTTTAGTCGCTTACCTGTCATGCTGAAATGTTCAGACAACAATAAAGCAAATACTGTCTTGACCTGCTTTTGTCATGCTGTACAGGAATATGGCTTGCGTAGCAGAATTAGGATAGACAACGGTCTTGAAAATGCTGGGATTGCACAATACATGATTGAGAAGAGAGGGACTGGTCGGGCAAGTGTTATTGCAGGGAAGAGCACACACAACCTGCAAATTGAATGATTATGGAGGGATGTCTATGATGGTGTGCTCAGTTATTTCTATCAACTTTTTTATTTCTTGGAAGAAGAAGGTGTGCTTGATCCATTAATTGAATCACATTTGGCAGCTTTGCATTATGTTTATTTGCCTTTTGTGAATGTAAAGCTAGACACTTGGAGAATGGCTTGGGCTCATCATCGCATGCGAACAACTAGAGCAACCCCTGCACAAATGTGGCTTGCAGTTGGAAGCAATTACCTAGACAGAATGGGAAGTAATGGTGATCTTGAAGATGAAGACGAGGAGCAAATGCAAGGAGAACGACCAATTGTTTTGCCTTTGCTATCTTCATTGCCTGCAGCTTGTCTACAGGAACTGAACAGGACTTCTTCAAACTGGACTTTGTTAAACCATGGCATTCAAGATTATCTGGCAGCATTAGATATCATCAAAAGGCATGTTTGAAATTTCATTAATTATATGTGTTACAAATGGAATTTTAAACAAACTATAGTTAAACAAACTAATGTAGTTTATAATGTATTATTAGTTAAATTACACAAACCAACTACCCTTGCTCATGAGTTCACTTTTTTTAAGATAATAAGTGTCACATGCTTTCTCTTGTCACTTTACAGTTTTTCATGTGTAGGCAATATCAGACTGCAGACCAGCAATCAAAAGCTTGTTAAAATATGTTACATAAAACAAAGAACACATCAAATGGTTTTAATGAAAAATTCCACTACATTGTTTATATGTTTTTACATATTTCCAAAGAAGGCATTTGCAAATGCATAGTCATATAATGAGAAAAGTCTATCAGGTGTAGGTAGAGGAATTAGGGTTGTGGAATGTGGAAGACTAAGAGCACAAATACATGTATTAGCTGTTGGAACAAACTTGCCATCTTCTTGTGCAGGAACAAATGTTAAGCTTGGTGGTATAGTAAAACCCAGGGGTGGCTCCTCATCTGCACATGTCACAAACATCAATATGTGCTGCAATGTGATATCTCCCCGTCTTCCACCTAAAGTTGAAATGTCACACAAACCTAAATTTCTTCTATCTCAATTGAATATCACAATTATATAAGTATCAATATGTAATTGTGATGTAATTTAAAAACCATCAAAAGTGACTTCCTCTCTTTACTTACTTGCTACTTGTCTAATATATTTCATGAACTCTGAATATATTTGATTTTCAAAAGTTCTTTTATTTGAGCCTTGATCACTAAAATTTGCTAGTAGCAAGCTTGTCAACTTCCTGATCGTTAAAGTTTCAGTATGACATGGTTGAAGAAGACTCAAAAATTCTTTTAGTTTAAAGCCAAGCTAAAAATTTTAACAAAAGTAAAACTTGCCAAGCAGACAAAAGTCGGTGTCCATGGATGGCTCTTCGATAATGAACGCTTACGAATATTCCCAGTCGCATTTCTACATGCAGCACGTGTGCTATTGTGACTATTAGACCTTCGTGGGTTAAAAAGCGATAGTCGCTCTTGAAGGATGTCGTTTGTTCGGCTTGTGGAAGGTTCGGTTTCATCTAATTTCTTTTTACACGCACCACGAATGTGAATTCGCTCTCCAATTGTGGTAGCTCCGAGACGAGACAATTCTGAATTGGACGCAGCCAGAACAGCCGGTGGTTGCATTCTTTGTTCGTGGAAACGATTTACTAAATTTCCCATTTGCAATGACTGCAATATTTCCTCCATTTTTCGCTTGAATAATTATTTTCCAGTGATGTTTAGCAACGTGTTTAGGATACGGACTTTATCAGAATATCAGTCTTTATATCAAAATTGCAATTTGTGAACTGAAACGCTGACCAACAATAGCGGCTCACCGAATATAATGGTCAAAGCACCGCATATAATGGTCAAAGCACCGCATATAATGGTCAAAGCACCGCGTATAATGGTCAAAGCACCGCGTATAATGGTCAAAGCACCGCGTATAATGGTCAAAGCACCGCGTATAATGGTCAAAGCACCGAGAATAACGGTCAAAGCACCGCGTATAATGGTCAAAGCATCGCGTATAATGGTCAAAGCACCGCGTATAACGGTCAAAGCACAGCGTATAATGGTCAAAGCACCGCGTATAATGGTCAAAGCACCGCGTATAATGGTCAAAGCACCGCGTATATAGGTCAAAGCACCGCGTATAATGCTTAAAGCACCGCGTATAATGCTTAAAGCACCGCGTATAATGCTTAAAGCACCGCGTAAAATGGTCAAAGCACAGCGTATAACGGTCAAACCACCGCGTATAATGGTCAAATCACCGCGTATAATGGTCAAAGTCCCGCGTATAATGGTTAAAGCACAGCGTATAACGGTCAAAGCACCGCGTATAATGCTTAAAGCACCGCGTCTAATGCTTAAAGCACCGCGTATAATGGTCAAAGCACCCATTGAAATAAATTTGCACGACCAAAGACAGCTATGGCTTTCCATAGCGAAGCACTAGTCTGGACAAACACCATTAATCTTAAGTAATAAGTTGAGAATACGTACGCTTCTTTTGATTGTTTGATCATAGCAAACGAAACAACCCTGTGCGAATTCCGTGGTTGGACGGCCAACTGAGATAGAGCAACTGCTTGGTTAAGCTTTCATGAAAAGGGGAAAGAAAAATGGCAGATCGTTAAAGAAGAGAACCGCTCGACACTTTGAACTTAGGCAATAAAGTTTTTGTGAAAAAGTCATATTTTAATGTAATAAAGATTTAGATCAAAACTAGTGATGAGAAATCTAAAGTACAAGTATTTTTCCATCAGAATAAATAACATTAGTAGCTACATTCATATCAACGATACAGCTTTGTTGGTGTTGAAATTGAAAAGTTAGCAAACAACCATGTGTTAGCAACAATATCTAAAAATAATCAGTGTAATTCTAATCAGTGTATTTCAGAACAATTATGATTTTTCTAAGTGTTTTAAGTTATTGCACCAAATACCAATTGCAATCTCCTCAAGCACTCCATTTTGTACCTGACAGTTATAAATTTACTCATTGAAATCTCAACAACAATTTTGGAATGATTGACCCTCTGAAAAATTGACAATTTTGGGAGACTTGTCACGCAGCTAGAGCTAAATAATGGTTTTGAGTCTATGCTTAAGACTTTATAAACTGTGATGGCAGACCTAAGAGAATTGTCCTCAAAGTAACATTACCCATAAGAGCCTGGTCTTGATAGAGGTCTGAGAAGCTAAGAGAAGAACAGTTAAATAGACAGGCACTTGACTATAAAACACAATAATATATTAAATATAGTTTCACAAAATATAATTTCATCTCAATTCCAAAATACACTGTCTTCATGGTAAGTAGTCTTTGTCTTAATACTAGGTACAATCTCCAAAAGCACAACACTCTCTCAGAGCTATAAATATTCATGACAATTTATATGAGTTTTGAAATGCACGACAACTTTAATAAATTACTATCTTTGTAGACAAGTCACACAGGAAGAGCTGAATGATAGAGTCACACTACATGCTTGATAAAGTATAAACTGTGTTCCAGTAAGGACAATGGAGGATTGATAACTGGGATGCCAAAATTTATATATTTTTGTTATGTAATCTCTAATGGCAATTGATTTCAATAGAAACTAACACAGTAAAACAGGCATTTATAAATGTTTGTTCCATCTTACTAGTTATTATCAATTCTCGGCCACCCTTGTATTCGAGACCTGTGAGGTACTTGGCCTGAAACTAGCTTCAACGGGCATCAGAACCTGATCATTATAAAGATCAGTGAAGCTAGTAGAACAGTTAACTACAAACAATAAAATAAAGGAAAACAACCTTCTGAATTAAATATACTTTCAACTCATATAATAAAAAATTTCCATGATTATAACTGATTATAACACCGTCAATTATTATCTTCAAACTCTTTGTACTGACAAAAAGTAGAATAGCTTATTCAAAGAATGCCATTTGGTCCACGAAATTCAGTTGACGAGAAAATTATCACCTGACTGTCGCCACAAATCAAAATATGACATTGTTTACATCATTGATTATCACCAACCATTTCACAGTATTATAGACTTGAATATAACTGTAATACCAAAATCTTTTCTGGAAGAATTTGAAAAGCCAGAAGCTTCGAATTACAAGCAGGTAAATACAAAGTCACATATAGTAATACCACGAACGACATTAATCAACCGAACGATAATCGACGACAATGCTCAATGAACAGTAGTCACATGACACGAGCGAGCACCCTTCGGTATTTGACGATAGGTAACGATTGTCAAATTGCGACTTGCAGTTTTCCCGCCTTTTTTACTCTTTCTCGTGTGAACTGTACAAACAAGTACAACTACGAAGTTTCAGCCGCACCAAAAAAAGTTTATGGACAATTGGGTTAAAGAAAAACTTGAAGAGTGGAATCTTTCCTGCTTGAAAGATGTTTTTGAAGGTAAATAAATGCAGTGTTTATATTATTTAGTACTTAGCTTTAGCTATATTCTTTTGCTTTTTAGCTTTTTGTTCTTGAAACGCGTGTTTTTTCGAATTGACTTTTTTTAGAAAATATGATGGACGAGGAGGCCTTTCTCATTTTAAACGAAGAAACCTTGAAGGAGATGAAGATTCCTATTCGACCACGAATCAAACTATTGAAAAAAAATCAAATTTCAGGTATACCAATGCTATCTTAATTCTGACTTTGGACAGTTGAATCGGTACACGAAAACCTACCTAGCAACGCCATAGCAACCCTAATTTCAAACCAGAGTACAAACATCTAAAAGCAGTTTCTTATAGTTTCATTCACATATTGCTTTTTCAATGCGGATTTTCAAAGTGTTGATAAGTTTGTACGTACAAACAAACATGACATATTATTGGCTTTAGGTGTTTTTACCACCTTTTACGAGATTCAAAAGTACAAATTGCTTTGAGTAACATAATTTGAAGAGCTAACAAACATGGTTTAAATTCAAGCCAACTCAAATTTTTTTCTTTGCCGATAACAATACGACGAAAACTTTGAACAATCGTACGCCAAAATTCCCGAAATGACATCACTGAAGATATATATGACTGATGACAGCCAACAAATTTAATATCAATAAACAAAAAAAGCACCAGAGACATAAAAATGAATAAAATTTCGCAAGCTTTAGACGAAAATAGGCTAATAATGACAACAACATAAATAAAAGTTTCATAGCTAAAGTTCATTAACAAATATACCCAATAGTTTTTATAACTCAGTTCTTGTACAGCATTAAGAACAAATAAGTATTTTGTGTATAGCTGTGAATATAACATGTAACAAGCAGAGAAAAGGCAGTTGCTGATTACATGGCTACTAACTATGATGACTCAAAGAAATATTTTCTAATAACAAAAAAGTCCATCACTGTCATCTTCTATAAATATGTGTGACTTATGTCTGTACAAACACATTTCTTTAGCTGGTGTTATAAAGAGAAATGATACGACCCTTTCCTTTGTTACCCTCAATCTCTCAGTTTAAATTCTGTAAAAGCAAGGCCATTCAAATATTTAAATCCTTGCACATAGAACACAATATGAATCAATTTGAGAAGAGTTCATTATTTAGTTTTCCCAAGTCCATTATATATAATTTGTACATGAAATAAAGCAGTCCATGCAGTGTGTATGTTTTAAATCTCGTGGAAAGTGGTGAATGTTCATAATGTCATAATAGGAGTGATTTATTAAGCTCTTTTGCCTGTATAAACTTATTAGGACACATTTCAAAAAGTCAAAGTTTTTGTTTTATCTGGGTGCTAAAAGTATGAAAGTACTTTTTGTTACAAGTAATGCCAAATTCTTGGGAGATGAAGTGCTTTTTTCTTTGTTTCTTGTTTATCCTATACACCGTTTATATTAAGGTTTTCAAGGTCGAATTACGGAAGGTATATAAAAAAAATGGACTCTTAGGAAAAGTTGTCTGTAATAAGATGCGCATGGAATTAGCAAAAACTTTTACTGATTTTAAGTGCTCCCAGGATGACTCACCCTTGGTTTTCAAATATATTTCAGTTGCCGGCAGGTTTTTTGCAAAATCATTATGCCTATAACACTTTCATGAAACGCCACTCTGCCTAAAATGTTATTCAATGTTAATCCTAGCATTCAAATTCTCATAACCAAATTGCTTAAGCCCGTGACTATCGTTACATGTTTGTAGATGCAGTTCGTCCAGGTTAGTAAAGTACTGTTGTTGTTGATGTTGACTGACGTTTCGACTCTGAAGATGACTACTGCTAAGGGTGTCGAAACGTCACTCAACATCAACACCGACAATCCTTCTCAGGACTCTACTAACCTGGACGATCTACAAACATGTAATCCAAATCCTCTCTTAGCAAACAGATGTAAAAATTTATTGTCTCGGATTCTCTATATTAGCAAAACATCTTATCAAAACAACGAAATGTTTTTAAGGTAGGAAATTGCTGTTATGCAAGCTTCAGCATATCAAAACATGATTTTACCTCTGTGAGTACACCTGAATATTCGTCTACATATAATAACGAGCGGACAAATAAATTGGAGGGGGGAAATAGATTGGAAAACCTTACAGGATTTAGGATTGCACATTTAGACATTACTTCTTTACCCAAGTATATTGAACAATTAAGAATATATCTTGTAAATAAACCGTTGGATGTACTAACCATTAATGAAACAAGATTGGATGATTCTAATAACAACATAATGGTTAATATTCCAGGATATAACCTTTTCAGAAAAGACAGATTTAGACAAGGTGGTGGAGTTGCCATTTATACTAGGGATATCTCAAATGGTAGAAAGATGTCGCAATTTGTACCTGAAATATTGAAGCTGTCTGTGTTGAAATTATTAAGCCTATAACTAGACCAATTTTGCTGACAACCGTTTATAGACCTCGAAATTCTAACGCTGAATTTATGGACGATTTAGAGAGCTTTTTTCATGAATTGGATAAACAAGACATTGAATTAGTTCTTACAGGGGATATAAATAGCGATCTTTCTATCACAGTATTACAATCTCAATATATACTAATTGATATACTAAACCTAATCCAAATGAAACAATTAATCACTCAGCCTACACGCATTACAAATAATAGATCCTCGTTAATTGATATAATAGCAACAAATAACCCCTACAAAATTAAGGAAAACGGTGTACTATATTAGGGAATTAGCAATCATAATTTGGTATACGCATGTCTTAAAATATCCTTGCAGCGTGAAAAACCTAAGATTATTGAAACTAGAAATCCAAGAAAATTACAGCATTGATCATTACATTACGCCCCTCATGCAGGGATACCTTATTTTCAGTCCTCTCCTCGATGGCATCCTGGACTACCTTCACAGCTGACAGCAGTAGTTACGGTGTAGGTATGGTCCTGGAAGTAAATGGAGCTCTTACACGTTTCAATTAGTTTCCAGTACAAGGAATTAGACAGAGCGGGCGCGTTTAGACCTGAAACCACGTAAAATGAACGAAGGTTGCTACCGGATGATATCATTAATTAAAACACGATAAAACTTAATTAAATTGTCAATTGTTTTCTATTCTCAAAGGAATATGGGATCCGTTTTCTTGTTTCCTTTGCAAATATAAAAAAAGGTAACACGTTCAAATTTTATTAAGTTAAAGTTATTTGGTATTTTTTTGATGAAAGGGTATCGATATCTTTTGATGAATCATTATAAGAAATTGATGAGGAAGAAGTCATGAAATCCTTCTTTAAAAGCTTATGACTCCGATATTAAATGGGCTAGATCTTATCAAGTACACTTGCAATGAGTAGAGAAAAATATTTTTGACAGAAAAAAAAAGAACAAATTACAACATGAGACGTTGATATTCTTAAATAAATTTTACTTAGTAAAACATTTTAATTAACGAAGCTATCAACGAACACTCTGAAATAAAAAGGAATCAGTCGTACTGAGTGTTCTACTTTATCAATATTCGAAAGATAAAGAATCATCAATTGAACATTGATACAGTAGAACATTGGTACACTCCACTAGCCTCTCCTCCACCTCTGACAAATGTACTTCATATCCGCAACTTGGTGGGAAATTACACACAACTTGCAGTCTTTACACTGGCCTAAGACAATGAACAAATTTACAACTTAAATTTTGTAATGTCATATCTAACAATGAAATAGAAATCCAACTCCACTTACTCAAAATGTGTCTAATTGTATTTGATGTAGCCATTACTCTATGCTTGTCGTCATCTGATAACTTTGCTGTTTGCTTGCCTGAGACTTTGATGGGTGTGCTTTTACACGCAAAATATTGACAAAGGTTTTTTTGTTATCAATAATTTTCCAATGGATCGCAAATTTCCTTCGCCATACGTGCGTTTCACAGTGAATGAAGGTATTAAAGCATTAAAACAGCCAGGACCCTCGCATATAAAGCTATAGGCTAACTATTTTGTTATTTTCTTCGGGGAAAGAACTTTGACGGAAATATGATATAAAAAACCTTAATCAAACAATTGAAAAACGGAGTTCTTGAGATAATTATAATCGCCATGACAAGGCTTAGACCTTGAAAAAAATGCATCGACACGTATCGTTTTCAAATCGTATTTACGGTCCATACGAATACGCTAAGTCGCCAAAATACGTAAGAAAAAGCACAAATAATTAGAGTTTGTAGCCCGGATTCTAATTTTGATACTATCGTATTCAAAAGTCTTCGTATTTGTCATTGAAAACGCTCGTTACGTGTGGACGGAAGACCAAAACGGAAAGAAAAACCTTTGTTTTTTGAAAATACCCGGCCACGTGTAACAAAACCTTAAGCATAGCCAGAACCTGCGCATTGCAAATCTGAAGATTTACTTTTTTCGTATCATTAATATGGAGAAAGGTTTTGATGGAAATGTAATTAAAAATAACCTTAATCAAACAATCAAAAAATGCAGACCAAACTTAATCCTTGAGGTAATTATAATAGGCTAGCTCAGCTAGAGTCTACATATTTATGAAACTGTAGGTTTACTTTTTTGTTATTTTTCATCAGAAAAATTTTGACGGAAATATGATTAAAAGAAGCCATAATTAGAAAATCCAGACAAAATGGAGTCATTTTGACATTTATAATGGGATTCACGATGCTTAACACAACAAAAAAGTATTCATTGGAATGATAACAGCAATCGTTACACATAAACACAAAATTATCTCAAAACAGTTTAAACTGGCAGAAAAACAAACCTTAAATAGAATTAGCAAAAAAAACAATCACAACCACCTAGGACTTTTGAAAAAAAGTAGTCAATTCGTATATTTCTCATTTCATTTGTCTCAACTTAGTACGAGATAGTTCAATGCATCTTTGTTAAACTTGTTAAAAAAATGCACTATTACTTAAACCTAAACTTGTTTGGATGTATTTTTCGAAAAAACCCCGAAATTGATAAATACGAGGCATACACCACCAAGGAAAAAACGTTTTCTCATTTAAGTCTTTAAATAGTTCGGGTGAAACATCTGTGTTTTGTTAAAACGGTTCAACTTATCGGTATCTAATCTAATCTAATAATTCTGAATGTCTGCTGAGAACCTGTCAACTAGCTAATCATAAATTTTTGTGTTGAATACAATTAAAATCTTCGTTAATCATCAACAAAATATACATGTGGAGTTGCATAAAAAATCTAGCATTGCAGATCATTTGCATTAATTCGACACACGTTTTGCAGCCAGAGATAGAAAAAAATAACCAAGGAAAAAAATGGTTTCTATTGAGAAGCAAAGATGCTTTTGCGAAATCGGGGTTCCAAAACGTTTTACTTTAACACGCCTTCTTAAAGTGCGCCAAAGAAAACTGTGATTTATTCACGTCCAAAGAAAAGTACTTGCAGCTGTACGATAAAAATGTGCTGAAGTTATTCAAGCCGAACCGATTTATGCATGGTAAAGCTATTCAGAATCAAGAACTTTGAAATTATACAAGAAGGCCAATATTTCCTGCGGTCCTTGTGGTTTCCGTGAATTGTCTAACTTTCAACTGTCACAAATGCTTTCAGCAACTTAGAAATGGATTAAATCACCATTGTGATAATGTCTGTAAAACGTGCACACAAAAAGACTTAGTTGAGATTTCACATGAAAAACATTTGTGTTCGGATTAGTTCAAGATTTGTCGGTCTACTGCTTGTTTTATTCGTCACAAAAAATTGCGTCGGTCCAAAGGGGTTGACTTGCCATCTTGTTTTTCTCTTTTTAGCCGTTTTTTTGCCTGTTTCTTCTGGGGTTTTCCTATTCCTCTTTGAGCAAACTGTTGCAAACGGTTTACAGCGTTATATCCTGTTTTGTTTGCTGTTCGATTAACACGAGATTTTGCAGACTTTTTAAAACTTTTCCCTGATATAACATCGTCATTTTGCTGGGGTCTGCGTGGAGAGTTTCGTAGGTGGCTGTGTCTTATAGAAGGGTCTTGGCTTTGTTTATGTATTCTGATTTGTCCATGATAACTGTATTGCGTCCTTTTTCATCTCGTAATACAATTCTTTAGTCGTCATTTTGTAGGTTTTTAATTGCTCTTAATTCTTCGTTGTTTAGAGTAACTGGTGGTTTGTGGCAGAGGTTATTGGTGGTTTTGTGACAAATGTCTTCTTTCGATTGGTCTGTTAAATTTGTGTACTTCACAGGTGATTCCAGGTCGGCAACGTGGTCAAGTTTGTTTGCGTGTATGAAGTTGTAATTTAATCCCTTGTTCAGAATTTTCGTTTGCTGTTCGGTTAGTGTTTGCTTTGGGTGCTCGTGATCCATTCGTTTTTTGTTGGGTTAGAGTTGTTTGTATCATCTTGATTCTTGTTATTTTCGATACAGTTCGTGGTGTTGTTTTATAATATTTGTGGTGTTGCTTTTTTGATGGGTTCATTAATGGATTTGGCGTCTGTCTTTCGCTTTAGAAATGGGAAAGAATGATTTGCAGGAGGAGAGCGACTTCAACAGTGAGAGCCAACTTTCTAGTATTCCTGAAAAAAGTCGTCACGATATTTCACCATAAGAGACAAAAGTCAATAAGCCACTGATTTTTTAGAACGATAATCTAATAAAACAGCAATCACACACCTATAGCAAATTAGAGGGGGAAATTAAATATGGTCACATTAAGATGCCTCCTAAAACGATGAAAAGAGGTCACCCAAAAGGATGTGTGGTTACTGCTATTGGCATTCCATGAAGTAAGAAACATAAATCTGAAACTGATATAATGTTACCATTCTCTAAGTTGCCGCCTGTTGACAAAGCGCGACTTATCCTGGACTGTTTAACAAGCAAATTTACCACTGCTGAATGTTTGAGGGTAAAAGATTGTCGAGCAGTCATGATGTTCAGCATAATGTCCATCTAATACCTGATACCATTAGGGACACTGACAACGTTGACATTAATTGCGTTCAAAAATATTTCGAACAAAAGGGATGGTTAACAGTTCTTTCTATTCTGGAAAAAGACAATGAAGTCTTTTACAAATTATGTGAGAAAGCTATAACCGAGGCACAAGAAAGTATCACATGCTATCGGTGCCTTATATGGTATCCTTTCTTGTATATCACTCACAAAAAAAAACAAAAGCAAGCAATTGGTTTTGTTATGGTTTCAAGGCAAAGTACAATTTAATTGTACAGCAAGACAGCATAAGAATGTTTAAAAACATCTTTAACTATACTCTTAAAATAGCTACTTCGAATTTCAACCAGTTATGTAGGTCTCAATTGAAAGATTTTTCAATTGAGACTGAGTTGGTTTTTTAACTCGGAAACTTTATAAGGAAAGCAGCTTCTTCTATATATTTTTATTTTAAGGTCTTGAGTATTAGACTAGATGTAAAGTATGCCCTAACACTTCACAAAACGTCGCCGCAACTATAGAAATACAGGTATGGGAAAATCAATATTTTGGGGAGCTCATATATTCATATATGCATGTTATATAATCCATAGAAAACAATGCATTTCAAAGAACACTATGGTGGAGTATCATGAATGTATGAACATGAGCCTCTCTCGCAACTAATAATTTCTACGCTCATGTAGGAGTAAACTTAACAGTTGTTTTCCAGGTACATTTCACAAACAAAAAAGTGTCTTATAGGCCAGCTTAAAAATTACATACCAAGGGTTAGGGTATTCTTTGTTGAATTCATGTTGTGTTCATCATTGATCTAAAAATAACAAATTATATTCAATTATATTAAAGCATCAAAAAGTACCACTAATATACGTACCATGTGTGTTCGCTCACAAATGAGCCTTACTCTAATAACTATTGAAAAATGTTTTTGGAAAGAATCACAATAACATAGTTGTTCAAATAAACAAAGGATCCAGGCTCTAAGAGAAATTACACAAAAATCAAGCACTAACGAGATAAAGAATAATAATGCACTATATGTGATGAAGATAAAAAATTGTGTTAAACTTAGTCAAATCACAGTGCAGTAATATACTGTAATTCCATCATCCAACTAACTCGTTATGATGTTTCATTGGTGTCTTTTAGCTTTGCTTGAGTAACCAAACATAACAAATAACATTTCAGCCTAACACCTGATTTTTAATTTGCAAATAGAGATGTCGGAACGATAACCGTGAATACACAAGATCCCATGAAGCGAATCGCCCACCATGCCTTTTTTTGTATGCGTATCATAAGGTACTGAACGTATATTTAGAACTTTGACTACCGGGTATCGAAGGTAGCGTAAATTTCCAATATCCCCGGCTGCCGGGCATCTAGTATTTTAATAATCTTTCCCGGCTTTTGGGTACGTGTTGTGAAATTGGGTCGGCACCATTGAGTTCTATAATAAATGGAGCGGCTAACTGCACTGGGACGAGGACGCCGAAAAATGCCGGCCAACGGCACTTCTCCCAAATAGTGAAATGTAATTGTAAAAATCATTGTTTGATGTCATAGTGTTTGCAAGCAATATTACCACTTAACATGAAAAAGTTTGTTTATCAATTTTATAAACTAAAAATCGGCTTTGTCAAGTAGTGGTGCACTGTCCTCTACAATGACCATCCCCTGATTTCATAAAAATTACGACATTCCAAGTAAAAAAATCAAGATGGAAACGCCAACCGTTACGAAAACTATCATTAGGAATTCCTATTAAAACGTTCTACAGGATGCTATTAGAAATGGGCCCGTGAGCCTATAGGAATAATGTATAGGATGCTGTAAGAACCTATAGGAATTCATATAAGAATTCCTGTAAGAATTCTTATAAGAATTTCTGTAAGAATTCTTATAAGAATTCTTACAAAGGAATCCTATTGCAAATCCTACAAGTTTTCCTTTACAAATTATTGCTATACGGATTCCTACCAGATCTCCGAATTCCTATTAAAACTTCCTATAGGATCCTATTGGAAATTGGCCAATGATCTTATAGGAACAACGTATAGAATGCTCTAGGAACCCATAGGAATTTATATAAGAATTCCTACAAGAATTCCTAAAAGAAATCTTAAAAAGGAATCCTATTAGAATTCCTAAAAGCATTCCTATACAAATTCCTACAACAACTGCAATAAGACATCATGCAAGAATTCCTATAAGAATTCCTACCAGATCTCCTACGAAAATTCCCACAAAACTCTTAAAAGAATTTGTAAAGAGGTAGCTACTTGGTACCTGGGGATTTCTAAATGTAGTTACTACTTTAGTGACCTTTATTGAGCTGTCAACTCTTTAAGCAGAAGCGTTCATCTTTTCCGCCCCCAAACTTAGTTTTTTGTTGTTTTGAAACTGTCGGGTAATATCATGTACATAGTCTCTAATTTTTTGACTACACTATGAAACAATTCAAAGTTTCATAATTTTTTTATTGGCTATTTGGTATATGTCTTGAAGCATGCTGCAATTCATCTCAAATTTACTTGTAACTACATCAAATACTCTTTTAAATGTTGTAGTTTTCTGGAGGACATGTATTAATTTCTGTATTGATTTCCAATTTGCATAAAGCCATCCCACAAAAACATCCTCACGCCTGACCGTATTAACAAACTGTATTAGATATCTTAAAATGATAGAATAAAGATTGAAAGCTTTATTTACCACACAGTGCAGCAACTTGATCGCTTTGGTCGTTTGATCCAATGATCGCTTTGGTGTTTTATCTTTGTGAGCATTGGACGTTTCCCTGTTAGGAAATGTGTTGCCAAATCATCTCTGGACCAAATCATGTCCATTAACGCATACGTGTAGTTCTTTAGATTTCCTTGTAAATTCAAAAGATCCCTATGCGAAGGCAAAATCTTAATACCAGGAGCCAGTGCTACCTAATAAAAAATTTAGAAGGCAGAAATACGGAAATGATTATTCGAAATATTTATACGTTTGAAATTTATATTTTTGCGGTGACATTTCAAAAATCAAAATCAGACGTCAACCTCCAAATTTTACAAGTCTTGCTGGATATCTTTCGCTTTCCGTTTTGATTGTATCTACATCAATTTTTTTCGCTGCATTGAAGTCTATGGGCCACTTGACAATTATTTCGCGGGTAAAGAGCCAGGATTCGTTGTCAAATGTTGTAGAATTTCCATCTTGTATCCATGGTGGCATTTCAAAAATCAAAATCAAACGCTAACCTCCAAATTTTACAATTCTTGCTGGATATCTTTCGCTTTTCGTTTTGATTGTATCTACATCAATTTTTTTCTCATTTTTCGTTTCGCTGCATTGAAGTCTATGGGCCACTTGACAATTATTTCGTGGGTAAAGAGCCAGGATTCGTTGTCAAATTTTGTAGAATTTTCATCCTGTATCCATGATGTTTGTCCAATATCAAAAGTATTGTCTACAAAATCAAAAATCGCAAACTTCATTCTTAAATTTTACAATTGCTCACCTTTTCACAACAGAGTATAACAAATTCCGAAAAGAGACATCTCGTTTTCTTGATATTCACGATAGTACCAGAGTTTGAAACAGAAGATGGTGCACCATTTCGTATTTATTCCAAAGGCATCATCAGACTCATAGTTTACAATGCAGGCTGCGAAAATTTTATGTAATATTTACAAACGGAAATGACACTTACGTAATTAGAGAACTATAAGACTAAACAATCACGCAGTATACTTACATTAAAATAGAGATAATTTCTTACACACTTTGAGACCACTATTAAATTGTGGCATATTGCGTTTTATCAAAAGTACTTTTAAGATGAGAAGTTGATTAGGATTATTATTATTACAGCGATATAACATTTTAGTGTTACTTGGAATCAAATTACAATGATTAGGTGGCACGCGTGTGAGATCGGGTTTGGAGTCAACGTCAGGAAGTGTGAAAAGGTGTGAGATGTGGTTGGCGTCTGGACAAATGAGTAAATGTTGCGAGATAGCACTAGAATTATTGTAATTTGCGGCATGTTGGGTTAGTCTTCGGTGTAAGTTTCGTTCAGTTTTGCCTATGTATTTATTATCACAACCTGGACAATTTAAAAATATCTTTTTCTATAAGTTTACAAATTCCTGTGAAAGTTTCTAAAGCACTTCTTATATGAATTTTCTTTTTCTATGAGATTTCACATTGTAATGGGAATCCTTGAAGGAATCGCATACCAACTATCACAAAGCAAACAACTTAATTCAATGGTGTCGAAATCAAAAATCAATTTTTCTTCAATCGCGTGCTGTTTCTGTTCGTAATGGTTCTGAAAACTCATTATCTAATGACTAAATTTCGACATGTTTTAATGCTCTGTTTGAGGAGTTTAATCAATGTCAGCTCGTAAAGCTGTTGTTTAAATTCTGGTAAAAAAATTCAAACATCAGCAGCCTTTGATTCAAGAGATGGCATTATCATTGTCGTTTACACAACCACCAAACTCCATACCACAATGCTTCGTTTAAGTCATGCATTAGATATCTAAAGAATCTACCATAGTTGTAAATTTGGAGAAAAATTAAGTTACATTTCCTATATATTTCGATTGCTACATAGGTTTTCCATTAACATTTCCAGAAGATTTTCTATAGGAATTTTAATATTCATATAGGTTTTTAATTCCACTATTTTCTTAAAGGATTTCCAGTTGGAATTGCCAAACAAATCCCATTATGGTTCCTATAGGATTTCCTAGAGGAATTTAATTATTCCTATAGGCTTTAAAATTGCCGCCATTTTCTTAATATATTTCCTATCGGAATCGGAATAAAAATGAATTGACTCTGTCTTCCTATAGGATTTCCTGCAAGAATTGAAATATTCCTATAGGCTTTAAAATTGCCGCCATTTTCTTAATAAATTTCCTATAGGAATCAGAATAAAAATGAATTCACTCTCCCTTCCTATTGGATTTCCTACAGGAATTTAAATATTCCTATGCATTCCTTTTAAATCGTGAACTTTTTCTTAATAAACTTTGCTCTCTTCACCCTGCACTAAATTACACCTCTGATGCAGAGTCAAACAATTAATTAGCTTTTTTAGATGTTCTTGTACACAAACGCAATGGTCAGTTCTTAACAAGCATTCATCGCAAAGCAACTTTCACTGGTTTGTACACACGCTTTGACTCTTTGTCTTCGCATGGAGAAAATATTTCTTTAGTGAAGTGTTTGATAAAGCGAACGCATAGATTGTCCTCAAAAGAGTTTATTGATAGTGATCTTATATCACTGAAGAATATTTTTGTGTTAAATGGATATCCGGAGAAGTTGCTAGACAAACTTTTCTTATCCACTAACAATGAACGGAATGAACTTTTCGGGCCGGCCAACTGCCCTGTTTTCCTTAAACTTCCCTGGATGGGCAAGGCCTCTAATGACATCGAGAGGGAAACTAAAAATATCACCGAGAGTTTGTTTTTTGCATGCAATGTGGTCTTTATATTCTCAAAAAGAACTATTCTTCCAACCACTCCCAAAGAGTCCCTCCCTGCTCAAATATCAAGCAATGTACTCTACGAGTATAAATGTGAATGTGATGCTCGCTATGTAGGTAGGACTTCTCAAAGGTTGAGTGAAAGAATAAAACAGCATGTACCAGCTTCTGTCAGGAATAAAACTCTTCCTTTACGACAACTACCAAAACGTGGGTGTAAAAGTGAAAATCCGATTCTATGTGATTCAGCGATTGGAAAACATCTTTTGAGCAACACTCGCTGTGCCAATGCTTATTCTGATGAAAACTTTAGAATTATTAAAAAATGTCGTTCGTTATTCCAGCTACGCGTCATGGAGTAGGTATTAATTAAATTGACTAATCCTGTCCTTTGCCGACAAAAGGATTACATGTTTAATCTGTCTTTGTTTTAAGTGTCATCTCTAAAAATAGGGATGACATTGACCTTTTGTAACGTTATAAATATAGCATGGTTTGGAGGTTCTCATTTAGCAGACGTTGACACCTGATGAGTAGTCTGCAGAAATGCATGGTGTCTCTTTCTAGCTGTAAATAACGGTTCCTTTGAATTGTTTGGTTAGTGTTTTGGTTAAAATAATTCTTTTAAGAACTATTACATTGTTATTATCACCATTCACCATGGTATTTGCTATTTTGAAATCTATCTTTAATATATTCCCTATCGGAGTCGGAATAAAACTGAATTCACTCTGCCTTCCTATAGGATTCCTACAGGAATCTTATATTCAAATTGGAATTCTAATAAGATCCTATTGATAATTTTCGTAAGGAAAAACATTTTACTGTCCCAAGCTCATCATTCACATATCAAGTTTTTCTAGGATCAAGCGACCCAAAGATTTCATGCCAAGGTCTTGATTACAGGAGTCGGATGATGCCTTGTAAAAACATCTGTGCTGCTGTTTAACAACAAAATGTTGGGTGGAAATCACTTGTAGTGAAGTTTTCGAATCATCCGCTATTTTCTTTAGATCACCATATAGTTCGACCAAAAGCTAATATAAGCCGAACTCAGACTTTTATCAAATAGAAATCACTGCCAGGAAACTTTGCGTAATGTCTTAATTATGAAAAATCTCATTCTTCTTACTGTTTTTACACCACAACGGACTATTGCTCCAACTCAATCCAAAATGTTAGAAATAAAGTGTGTTCAAAAAGTCAAACAAATTCAGTATGAGCTTTAGATTTTGGATGAAGAGTAAATTTTTGACAAAACCCTGGAAATGATAGTAGATGTAATACCATACACAAGAAAAAACTCATCCTGAGGAAAATGGAATTTCATTGAAAAACAAGTCTTTATCCCAAAAAAGGAACAAATTTCAAAGTGTAGGTCACAATCTGCTTTGCTAATACGAAAATACGAGAGGTGTCTAGGTAAACGAGTGGGAAGAACTGCTGATTGAAAAAGTGAAAATTGAAGTATTTGAAGAGAAGCTTGAAAAAGAAGAGAAGCACGAGAAACGCAAATTACAAGTAATTGAAGAGCAACTAGCAAAAAAGATGAAACTGAACAACAATGAGAAAATTGAAAATTCTGAGGAGCGTTAGGTAGATATTCAAGAAATAAAGTTGTCATATGCTCAGAAAGACGTGTTTCTAAATTTAAATGTATGGCTTTCAGATGACCAATATGATGCATCACAAAAAAATTAATAGGTGATCTTGGTACCAATGTGGGAGGTCTAAACACAGTTGTAGCAGTCACATACAGCGACAAATTTATAAATATTTTTGAAAATATCACCTAAGCAATTCAATGTCACAATTTTGGTCACCAATGGGTGGTTTCTACATCCAAAACTGGTAAAATAGTATTCTTTTAATCTATGAGTACCAACCTGAATTCATTATTAAAAGGCAACTCCAGATTGTTTACAATAACCTTCAAGAACAGAATGGTTCCTTAAATGTCAAAGTAATTCTCCAACAACATCAAAACGATCATCAGATTGTGGTCTTTTTGCTGTGGGAAATGCTGTTGCATTTGCTAATGATGTGAACCCTAGCTCTGTTACATGGCTGCAGGAGAAAATGCGAGTGCATCTGGTCAAATGTTTCGAAGAACTTCCAATCTCACTTCTGGAATTAGTGTTCTTTTAAACTCAAAATATACCATATGCAAAGTTGCTCAAGTATTTGGCTAATTCCTTCCTCTCCTGCAGTAAGATATGACGACTGCCATTACAGATCAATTGAGAATGACAAAATACAAGCTCTGAAACAATGTCAAGGGAATTTTGATATGTGCATGGCTTTATCTTCTAAATCAATTGGCAAATTAAATTGATGGTGATTATCACTACCATATGCAAAGTATTTCGTTCATACTCTGGCGATAGATGTAGTAGTTCACTCAGATGCATCACATTCCGGTTGGGGTGGTGTATTGTGGAACCAGAAAACTGGTGGATTTCGGACTAATTCGGAAAAGTCAAAGCATATCAACTATCTATAACTTCTAGCTCCCTATTTCGTTTTGAAATATTTTCATTGTTTTCTTGCTGACAAACAAGTAAAAATTAAGACTGATAACACCATTGCTGTCTCCGTTATTAACAATAAAGCACAAGTCATAGTGCATACTGCAATGATGCTGCCCGTAGCATTCGATATTTTGTGAACACAATAATCTGTTCTCGACGGCAGCGTATATACCATGGACGCAGAATGTTATCGCCGATAGAGAATCACGAAATAAAAATATTGATATTGGATGAATGCTTAATCCGACGTGTTGGTCAACAGCTTTGACGCAACTTGCTTTCCTTCTTGACACTCCTTTGATCTTTTTGCATCTCGCTTAAATCATCAAGTTGCTTGCTACGTTTCTTATAGACAAGATCCTTGCGCCGATGCTATTGATTCTTTTACTAAAAACTGGAAAAATAGAGATTTCTATTGTTTTCCCACATTAAGCTTTATACCGCAAGCCATCCGCAAGACAATTGAAGAGAAGGCCAGGGGAATTTTAGTTACCAACTCAGAGTTCGTACCCATTTTTAGTACAAATATTGGAGAAAACTCCTTCACGTTTACCAATGGAAACCGACTTACTAATTCTGCCTTCTCATATCAATCTCAAACAACCATTACACAAGAAACTGAACATTCTTATCTGTCTTTTATCCGGGGTAAGCTAAAAGTAAAAAGGTTTTCTTCAGAGACAATAGACATTATTCTAAGCTTATGGCGTTATGGCACGAGAATGAAATACCAGTCAACAGCTAAAAAAATGGTTTGAATTTTGTCTTACGATTGATTGCGATTTTGTATCCCCCCCTTAGCCCATGGCTCTCACTTTTCTATCAAACTTTTAGAAGTCAGGACTATCATATAGTTTAATCAACACGGCCAGAAGGTTTTTTCTTCAATCTTCACATGGGAATATAACAATGTACCAATCCGACAATTGCCAATTGTGAAACGATCTATGAACGGTGTATACGAAACTCGGCCATCGTTACCAAAATATTGCTCGACATGGGATGTAAACATTGCATTTAATTATATAATTATCTCTGCCGCTAGGAAACTCTGGTATCACTCCCCCTCAAAGAACTGTCACCCAGACTTGCCTTCCTCCTGTCACTCTTAAGTGGCGAAAGATGCGAAACAATTAATAAATTATTCATTGATCATATGGTAATTGAAGACTTCAAGGCTACTTTTGTTGTATCAGAAAAACTCAAACATTCGAGACATGGTACACACCGTTAACATTTTTAGCCTACTCCGCCGATAGAAGATTATGTGTAGTCTCTCATGTTTTGGAGTATTTAAAACGTACGGCCCCACCATGTGAAGCAAATAAACAACTTCTTATCAGTTTTATAAAGCCACACCGACCTGAAACTACTTCACATTGGGTTAAACGTTTTAAGACTGATGCTGGTATTGACGCATCTATTTATACAAGTCATAGTACAAGGGCGGCTTTAGCTTCTCATCTTGCTTCAAAAAACCTTGATATAAAAGATATGTGTGCCGCAGGATGATCAAAATAACAAACTTTTCATTGGTTTAATCATTTCAACACACATAGTTTTAATTTTGGGAAGTCTGTTTTAGAGACCTTGACCTGATGAGTGTCTGTATGTAGTTTTCTGATTTATTCATGTTTTAATTATGATGGTTTCCTTGGTGATTTTATGATGGCTTGTTTGTTTGTCATTCCAAATATTGGTACAATGTCTTCTCTGAAGTCTCCTACAACTACGTAACGACTATAGCTAATGACGTAATAGAATTGGCAATTAAACGAGATTTACCTTAAGTCGAAGATTGATTTCAATTCTATCAGTCATTAGCGAGTAGTGTAGGAGTTGTAGGCCCACCCATATTTTTTCTGGTCCCTCTCCTCCACTCCAGCCATTTTAATAATATTCGTGTTCAAAATACTGGTTAATTCACGCGCAGTGCTCTCTCGCCTCCCACCCCTCCACTCCTCGCTAATAGTTGAAACGAAAACAACAATGAAATAAACAAGGAAAAATTGTGTCTCATCAAACAAAATTCATCACTGGAGCATAATTTAAACGTAAAAAGCCGCGAATCACAAACAAAAATGTCTTAAAAAATGCTATGAATATTCCAATATGTTTTATATCGCATTCATATTTTTTAACATTCAGTTCCGTCTTGTAGACTGGTATAAGTTTGTTGATCGATCGTCCTCAATTCTTGCTGAATATGTTTCTCTTCGAAAATATCTTGCTGTGGCATTAACTAATTCTGTCAGATGCAGTTTTAAAACACAAAATATTACGAAAAACCAACGCCAAATGCTTTTTTTTTACATTTTTCTATCGCCAAGAAGCAAAAAACGTCGTCCGCCGAAAAAAACACGCATTATCTCATGGGGGAGTTTGACAAATTTTAGATGTATTTTGGCCTCAGCTAATCACGGGAAAAAACTATAAGAGTTAACGTTCTAGATATATTTACTTCAATATCTCGGACAGAAATTCCGATGTCACCAAAAATTGCCATTATTGAAGATATTTAAGCTCAAAAAAGTAGTTAACATTACGTAGAGCGAACACAAAAGATGTTTATTCAGGGACTATACTTCTTGTTTTTCTAATAAAAAAATTTGGGTGACATGCACTTTAACATTTTTATGCCTGTCATACCGAGAAGTTTCTACAATATAACGTCAATACCCTAATTATCATATTTTTGTATCCTTAATTCCGAGTGGGTGGTTTAAGGTTTTCTTCATAATCGCTCCAGTCTCCTGTCGAATAGACATAAGCGTGAGACAAAGTGTATATATATGCTGTTTCATCAGAAAGAAGACTTACTTAGAAAGCCATTTTATTGCTTTGCAAGGTAAGCATTGACATTAGTGTTGTAGCTAATTGTTGTCTTTGTGGCATTATTGACACATTGTAAATTAGTGCCTCTATGTATAAAATGCTTATATTATAAGGCATAGCTATTAGGATGCCTAACTACCGATCGAGTTAAGGACTCGAGATTGGGCTCAAATTTTGACTAGGACTTAATTCATTTATTTTTTATTTTGCGTAGCAAGGTCATAATGGGAATTAATCTGACTTTAAGCAACAAATACAAGCAATACTCGCATGCATGTAGTAAAGCGTCCGTTTGCGTTACATATTCATCAGGTGAGACATTTAAGGTAAATGCAATCGGCACATAATCGTCAAAGCCCAATTTTTGATGAATTAATATGCGGTTAAGAGCATAAGAAATATTTACTACAAACAATACGACCCGAACATCTTGAATCTTATTTGATATGACAAAGTTGGCTGCCATATAATTGTACGGAATTAGCTTGAGTCCGATAAAAAATTCAAGATATTATAACCAAGCAAGTTTCACATGTGACCACCAACATCAGTTATATCTTGTCCAAGAAGGATACAATGCACTTAAAAAGTTCGATATGTTGAACATGTATTTGTCGTGTTCTTAATAATTTTTCGTATTATGTATTATATTGCTTGGTTCATTCCGATTAAAGTATTCTATTAGTGAATTAAAAGAAAGGCAGAAAGCCATTGAATGTATTTTCCTGAACCCATAAATTATAAACATTTGTGTGAATTTACATAACGTCAAAACAAACACTGAACATAAACTTATGCGTATCATATACAGGCGATAATATTAAACACGTGTGGGATCATTTGCATTGTGCAAAGCTCTCGCTTTAAAAGATTGAACACATTGATTGAAGATTGTTTGTAATCGGCACGTAATTGTCAAAAAAGAAAGTGCTTTTACAATTTAGTTAGAAAATGTAGAGACAAATCATACGGCCTCATACGATATTATACATTTTATTCTCAAATACGTCACAAACGATTTTGAAAGACAATGAACTTTTGATAATCTTGAATTTTTAATCAAAAACTAGTTTTCTGTCAAAATAATTATGAAATTGTCGTTGCTTTAAATTATGTGAATAAATAAGGTCTTTTAGGAAAAGCAAAAACGATTTCAGACGACTGGCATAGAGTAAAAAGCACGTTTTAAAAAATCTTTGACATTACATAACATCCATAACATATTGCTTGTATTTACTTTATTATGATCAATGTGGCTCATTTATACATTTATTCAAATTTATACATTTCCATCATTAAAGTTTGTATTTGTAACGTAATTAACACAATTAAAGTTTGTGTTTGCGAAAATAATTGACGATTGGAGCCGTACAAACTTACATGGGCGATGTTAAATTTTGCATCGCGCCACACGTCATACCGCTTTTTATAGGTGAGACAAGACGCTCATTCGCGCGCGTGTTCAAAAACAATATCCATTAAAACTTTTTTTGCGCGCGCTGATTTAAAAACCAGTCAAAGATGGCAGCTTTAAAAAGGCTGTTGATGCCATTGAACTAAATATGACTGAAAAGCTAACTTCAGCCGGAAATTTGAAGCCGAAATCAGGCAATATTGTTTCCAGTCTCTCCATGCTTGTGATAAACCCGGCCAACACAAAATATATCAGTTTTTTGGAAGAAACCTTAAAAATATATAGCAAAATATAGTTTCAGAAAGATGAAAATTTGTCCTGCTCGTTTATAGCAATATGTTTTTACGGTAAGACATCAAAGCAATCGTTTTGTGTAAGAAAGCGAATTTAACAAACGGTGACAAATGCGGACGTTCTCAAAATTTTCTCAAGCTTCATTATTGTGATCTGACTCCAAGCACGCTTGTCTAGGAGTCAGATCACGCGCTTCATTTCCAAAATATCAGAAGGTAGCCTTCCAGTAATCTATATTTAGTTCAATGGATAATTTATACTGGTATTATTAAGACGGCAATTACAAAGAAGGAAATAATGAAAACGATTTTGGTAAGGCAAATCTATTTAAATAGAAAAATCACAGGCAAATATCACACAATATTGTCTAACTGATCATCGTCATTCTTTTCTTTGACATCATGCTGTTGTTGGCAGTGCTGTAGAACTAAATTTATCTGGGGGGTCTCTCTTCACGAAGCTGAAGACATGAAATTATGAAAAATGCGTGACGTCGTCGCATGACATTATCATGGATGTTCACAACACTTAAGTGAAATGTCTCATAGATGGCAGATCATAACCGATAAATCTTACAAATAACGACAACTACTTTGATAATTGTTTGAAATAGACTTAGACTCAGTAATACTCACTATGCTGAAAAGAGCTCGTTAGATAAAAAGCTAAAACTCTGCGAGAAAATGAGTCTGCTACATAACACAACTTATGATTTATAAATGATTATCATTTTCCAAACAGGAACGATAACAATAAAACATTATGTATAGTTCTATAGTAAATACTATTACTACTAGATCATTTGCATTCTACAACAGCTTATTTTTTTATTATCATCTGATAAAACGTCGGCTTATAATCTGAACTGTGGGATCATTTACATTGTGCAAAGCCCTCGCTTTAAAAGATTGAACACATTGATTGAAGATTATTTGCAATCGGCACGTAATTGTCAGAAAGAAAGTGCTTTTACAATTTTATTAGAAAATGTAGCTACAAATCATACGGCCTCATACGATATACATTTTATTCTCAAATACGTCACAAACGACTTTGAACGACAACGAACTTTTGATAATCTTGAATTTTTAATCAAAAAATACTTTTCAGTCAAAATAATTATGAATTTGTTGTTGCTTTAAATTATGTGAATAAATAAGGTCTTTTAGGAAAAGCAAAAACGATTTCACACGACTGGCATAGAGTAAAAAGCACGTTTTAAAAATCTTTGACATTACATAACATCCATAACATATTGCTTGTATTTACTTTATTATGATCAATGTGTCTCATTTGTACAAAATTTATACATTTCCATCATTAAAGTTTGTATTTGTAACGTAATTAACACAATTAAAGGTTGTGTTTGCGAAAATAAATGACGATTGGAGCAGTACAAACTTACATGGGCGATGTTAAATTTTGCATCACGCCACACGTCACACCGCTTTATATAGGTGAGACAAGACGCTCATTCGAGACGCTCATTCGAGACGCTCATTCGTCAACAATAAAACATTATGTATAGTTGTATAGTAAATACTATTACTCTACTACTACTAGATCATTTGCATTCTACAACAGCCTATTTTTTATTATCATCCGATAAAACGTCGGCTTATAATCTGAACTAATTTAATCATCCCTTATCTTCCCTGAGTTGAGTAGAATTATGTACAAAATTCGTCTTAAACTCAAAAAGGTAAAATAGAATACAGATTCAGAAAACGCACATGCTGCACAACACTAATACTAAAAAAGAAATTTCGTTAAACGACTTCAAATATTTGTAAAAAAAGTAAAATATTTGTGTCAACCTAAGTCATAGTCTATATCAATATACATTATTGTTCATGAATAAATTACAATTCCAGTCTATGATTTGACTCCTCAACTTTTGCGTTAGTCTTGATTAACATCAGCACGATTTTACTTGACAAAATTTTTTTGTGAAGGTGTGAGCTATGCTTCTTTTATCAGCTTCTTTTTTCTAGTTTGATTATTTTCAACAGACTTGTGGTGTTCCAGCCATTGCTGCAGAGATGAACTAGCCTCCCAGAATTGTGCTGGTGGACCATTGATGCTTATAAACATTAAGGACGATAAATGAGTAACAGACATGCTAGAGCGTGACTTCAAACAAATTATTTTAATTTGTCAAAATCCCCTCTTTGCCTCTGCACTGCTTATTCGCACAATTCGAAGCAATCCTTTTAGTAGCCGTTCCTCAATAAGCGATGGGGTGTTTCGAGAATCACTGAAAATTTATCGATACCATGCAATCATGCCTGTCGTATCGATTTCAAATCTTTCACAAAGTGACATGATATGTTGCTCCCTTTTAGCCATTGAACCTTCTCCCCCCTTGTCCATTTTTCTGGAAAGAGAGATTCACTTTGGTTTAATAACATCTTCTCAGATGAATCAATCATCCTTTTTTGGAGGTCATCAATCAAACCCTGCGAAAATTGCTTTCGATTAAATGATTTGTATCCAGTTCGAGACTGAAATGACTTTAACTCCAGGCCTTTAAACTCCACTGAAGAATCGTAAATGTTCCTAAATTCATATTTTGTTTCCAAAGAGTCTTTTATCTTTTCCAGTGCGTTTATCGTCCATTGCAAATAGTCAGTTGCTTTAAGAAGAATGTTGCGGTCCTTCTGCAGTGATTCAGACAAAATTGAAAGCTGCACAAAGCAGTCTTTCGTAATGGTTACGTCTTTAACAAACTCTATCGTCTTCACTCGTTTTTTTAATCCAGCATAGGTTGCATTGTGCTTGTCTTGAGACTGTGAAATTGTGTAGAAATGCTTATACACAGCTGGATAATATCTCCAAAAAGATTCCCATTCTCATAGTTCGAGTATGATCTTTTTTCTATAGCAACATAGTAGGGAGTTCTGAGGCATTTTTCTGTTGTTCATTGAAATTGTGCAACAGATAAGCCAGTTGAGCTCTGGTTTTTCTCTTTTCCTGTTCATTGAGAATTTTGGTTGTAATTACGTGAGCAGTTCTATTTACATGCTTAGCAATTTTTTCTTAGGTATTTTTACGCTGCTGTTGTTTCGAGACTCGTTGTTTTGCATGGAAAAACAGTACATTCTATCCATTCTTTACTCATGTGACTTCGTTGTTTAGCATGCCGTCCAAGATTGTTAACGTTTCTACAATCCCGACAGCCAAGTTTTCCATTTGAAAATATAATCCGTTGGTATGCAAAACTAAAGTAATCTTGTTGCACAACAGACCAACAGGAGGGGCGATGGAATGAATAGATGGAGATAAATGTTAACTAGAGTTTGGAAATTCATTGAAGGCACTATTTACCGTTGGCTCCTGTGTGTTTTGATCAAACTTCCTCAGCTCAGTCTCTTTTTCGGAGCTGTTGCTGTCGTTGTTTTCAACCATTGCCATTAGGCATTTGCCGATTGTGCTAGTAAAAGTGGCATATTATGCTAGTGGCAGTGCTCGTTTTTTGCCCAAATTATGTTCAAATTATGCTCGCTTTTCAAAATTATGCTACTTTTTTAAAAAATTATTCTGTGCACAAACTTCACAACTCACAAGACAAGTTTGAAAATGTATTTTATTAACCCTGGCCAGACGTTCTGGGCTCGGTTGTTCATAACCTGGGTAACTTTATCCGGTGGTTGGGCCTATACGGCGAATAAATCTGCTATCCAGCGGATAGTTATCCAGCGAACAAAAGTAGGTTGCACAAAGCCTGGATAGTGTGGTGGATAAATATCCGCGGATAGCTTGCTAGTTGCTAACCATCGCGTGTAGCAGAGCACGACACAGTTTGCGCAAGGTTTTGCACTCAAATGGCCTCCAGTTACCATGGTAAAATATGCAAATTTCGAGTAAACAACGAACGGTGCGCGCGCTAGCCATAACGGACTGTGCGCGCTGGGTTTCAAAACAAATAAAAACAAATGCAGTGAAAACATAACCATGCAGTTTCTAAGAAAGCCCTGGATAACAAATTTAACATTTAATAATCTCGCTCGTTTCTGAACCACGCAGTCCGGCTTGACTTCTCTAATTCGTTCTCCAACAGTTAATTAGCGCTTGTTATATTGAAGCATCACACTTGCTTGCAAGTAATCTGCAAGTGCACGATCTTGTTGATCGTTGAATGAAGCTGCCAGGATGCTGAATACTCTCTCTGATGCAGCAGACGATGGTTGGACCAAAAGTATTTTCTTCACTGCCATGGACCAATTTGGGAGACGGTCTGCGTGGGCCTGCCACCACTCCACCTTCTTTTCCTCTTGTTCAATGACCACATCCTGAGCAGCAGCGACGTACTGTGGAAGCTCTCTAATTAGGCCATTGATAGTTGCATCATTGTTGAGGAAAGGGAAAATCCTTAGGGCTTCTATTGTGGCGTGTGTAGGCCTCATCCATTGAACGGCAACTGGACACATGATTCTTGCAGCTTTGAAGGCCGTGACGGTGTCATAGAGCTTCACGTTAAACAAGAACCAAAGTACAGCCGGCTGTACACAAGCTTTTGCCTTCCGTTCTAGATCCGCGGCTCTCTGAGTAGCATCTTCGTAGGCAATTGCGGCAGCAACTGCGCGTACATTAGGAAAGTGCGGAGCTTGGCATGCCTCGGCGACAGCCTTTAACTTCTCGTAGCACGAAAACACAAGGGCCCGTCACCTTCCAAGTAGTATGTAGCTTTGACAAAATGCTCTCCTACATCAATGGTCACAGCCAACTCGAGCTTAAGATCGACAAGGCGCTGAGGATCTGAGAGTATAGCTCGAAGCTGTGCCACAATCTTTGGAGCAATGTTCTCTACTTACGCATCGTTCAGGAATCCAGCAACGTCTCCAAACTGCTCCAGTAGCTGCCTGTAAACTTCCCATTTTGACCACCAGCGTGTTTCGCTATACGATTTCGGCTTTCGATCGGTTAGATCCTGCCATGCCAACTTTGCTTTATGGCTGTGACTGAATAAGCGTACCCACAGGTTTCCAAACTCCAAAAGAGTAGGAATTTCCAGATGTTTGCCAACATTATCGAGCGTGTGGGAAAAGCAGACAATGTTCAACATCTTTGGGAAGATGAATGCTATCCGATCCAATGCTGCTTGATTGACACTTGCTCCATCCCTCATCGCTGCAAGCAAAGAGTTCGCCTTGATCCCAAATTCAACGCAAAGGGCTTCGTTGAGAACTCTTGCTAGTTCTTCTGAATTCACCGACTTTGAGCAAATGTCAATTCTTATAAGACGCTGTGTTATCATCCACTCATCATTAATAAAGCGAAGGATTATCGCAATAGCCTCACCTTGCCTGGTGCTCCGTCAAATATTACTGAAACGTCCCTTGTCATATCTTCTCCTGGCAAAGACAGTTCCTTCTTTATTCTCTCAACCTCTTGCTTGAAAATAAGAGAAACATACTGTCCGAGATGCGCACTATGAGTGAGGCGATACCCATTTTTCTCTAGCAAAGGACGTAGCCTGTCTACCTTCCCGATTGGAATCCCTGCTTTCAAAAATTCCTCCACTACTTCCTGTCGGTATGCTTGCTCAGCCAACGGCAGCGTGTTGTCTTTACGAGTCTTCTCTCTGCTGAGTGCCTCAGCTATCGTTTGTTCTCTTAACCTTGATCTCTTCGGCGCATCTTTCCCTTTGGCATGTTTTCTTGAACTACAATGCGATGCTAAAATGCTCTTTTTGGATGATACCATTTCTCTGCAGGCATTGCAAAAGATCGTTGTGCCTCTGACACTCAGGTGCTGATCAGGGAACTGATTAATACGATCTTGCAAAGGGACATTTTTCGCATTAGTGACATTACTCGTCCCCCTCCTCTTGTATTTTCCAGTGGTGGATTCGAGGCGTCTATCCCGGGCAAGTTGTGCAGGCTTTGGTCTATCCTCTCTGTTCTCGCAACCTTGTAAACTATCTGGATGTAAGTTCACTGCACTTGACTGGTTTGGCGTGGCGGCCGCCATTTTGAAACGAGCACTGGGAGAAAGACTAAGGAGTCTGGGACCGAGACACAGACTTCCGGTTCCGTTTCATCGAACTCCCACGGTATCTCAACACAAGTAAAAAAAAATCGAAAAATAGGAGTGGAAGCAACTCTTAATAGTAATCTATCGTTTTTAGTAGCTGAGATCTTCGTTTTCTTGAATTATTCTAAAATTGTGCTATTAAGACAAGAAAATATACGGATTATGCTAGCAGTGCTACTTTTTGGAAAAGGGCAAAAATTATGCTCAATTCCTCAGATTATGCCAAAAAATTATGCTAGCACAATCGACAAGAGCCTAATTGCCACATTCTTGACTCCTCCTTTGGCTACAGCTTTTGAAACGTGGAAAACATCGTAATTTATTTCATTGTGCTTGTTGAACTGTTAGATTTTTGCGAGATACAAGTTTCAGCTTGCACATCTATGTATTCATTTAAATCTTCAAATGGTTTTTCTTTGGTTTCTTTGCTTTTGGCACGAAAGTCTAACAGAGATGCATGCTTTACTTTTAGACATATTCACAGTGTTCATTTAAGCAGTCATTATTTTGCAGTAATTATTTGTTGGTTACCTGCGCCCACGCAACTTTATAATCATAAGCAGCCATGGTCAGTCCTTCGTGTAAGTTTTAATCTATGTTATTCTGTTTGAAACCTACACAGCGTAATTGGATGATAGTGGCATGATCATGTAAAACAATAAGACAAGAAAAATTACCGACTTATCATAAACGTAATTTTAATAATTTTGATTGTACTTCATGAAAATATAGTCAAGTTGTAGTCAAAATTGCCCTTTTAAAATTACCATTTCAATGGTAGAAGGGGGGTGCCCCCACAAAACTTGAAGAAGGGGGCTCCTCACCCAAATGCCCCCCCCCCCTACTTCTACAGCACTGGCTTTCAAAAGATTGTGTACTAGCATATGACTTGTCTGCCATGTTTTTGTTTTCCACTGTATAGTGATCTTGTGCGATTTATTGAATTTAGTCATGCGAACCATGATTCTCGCGACATCGCCAAAAAAGTTGAAAATTTTCATTTTTCAAAGCATGTGCGCCAATCTCCGCGGCGTCCGAGAGACGCCAATGACTTAGTTTATAGCGCATGCTCAAAAGTGTACGCTCCGCGCGCTCGGCAATGCGAATGTATTGGAAATTGTTTTCAGTCGCAGGGCCGAAATCAAGAGGCTGCCAGAAAGGCGCACACAGGGTACTTGCCAGCTCGTGCAAGCACTTTTTCACATTTACCACTTGTCTCAAGCGCTTTCTCACATCAAAATATCTGTTTGTGATATATTCTGTAGTAAAATTTGTTTATTTTTTACGCCTTCAAATAATTTTGCAAAATAATTTGTACACTATTGCTAATAACTTGCCGTACAGGTATTTATTAATTTCAGCTGCATAGCTATGATTTTTGCTGTCAAAACGTTCTATAAATGAGGAACGTAACTTATCTTATTTAGAAAGAATTGTGCAAACCCTATAGGTTTGAAATATATAGAAAATATATTCGGCATAAATTGGCGTAACGGGAAATTTGAAAATGGCTGCCTATAGCGAATTATCAGCTAAATTCTCTCAGCATCTCTAGGCAATTGGTGAGCAATAATAGAAAATGAAGCATTCCATAAACAATAAGATTGGTGAATAAGATTTTTCATGATTAATGTCCTTTAATGAGAACTTTTTGTTCACTCTGAATAACTCTAAAATTCGTTTCCGACAAATTTCTCTGCAGACGCGTACCCTAGTAAAGCGCTTCTGATTTTCGAAAGCCTTGTTTACTGGCCAGGTTTTACGAAAGGAGTTTAAGTCATTAAACACTGTAAATCCACTGATCTCGAAAAAAGACTGGATCAAGCAACTCTATATTTGTAGTAAGCAAATTTTGATTCCACCGCCGCCGTTACTAAGAAACCAACACATCGAAAGCATTGAGCTCTATAATACCTGGAGGGGAAAAGGGGCCTGGACTCAGTGGTCAAAAACATGGTGGTAATGGCGGATTTCGGTGGTCAAAACTTCCCCTTTGAAAATTTTTTTCGATATTCACTCCCTCCTGATTTTTTATACGAACGATAACAAGTGAGAAAAAACAATTACGCTACCGACAGCATATCATGTGAAAATAATGCTTCAGCATTGCGTGAAAACACAGTACACACACATCAAGATAAAGAAAATCGACGGTAGAGAAACGCATATGTCTGCTGCAACCTGTAAGTTATTTTATGGCATTTTAACCTTTTAAAAGTGAAAATCAAACGGCATTCTTTAGTAGACCTGTCAATCTCGTCAAACTTATACATTATTTCATGCTTCTGCTTGTTTACTCTTTGTAAACAGTTTGGTGCAACTATTTTTCTTGCTCAAATGGATAAATTTGTGTTAAAATGCTCCTAAGGAAGCGAGAAATTGTTTGCTTCAGTTCTACGACATAAGTCAACTGAAAATTTACCATTGATAAGTATCATAAGTGTATTGTCTTTACCTGATAAATCTACTGAAAACTCATAAAGAAAGTATGTTGAACTAGAAGAACTACGAAAAAGAAAAAAAATTCAAAACACCATGATACTGTTTGTTGGAAATTTGTATTTAGTAAACTGCTTGATAGAACCTTACATCTATTACTGAACAGAACTACATTAATTTTCCATTGAAATTACAAACTTGGAAACTAAAGTGCATTAGTTTCTCTGACAAAAACACTCTGTCTATCTCTGCATGAAGGCAAAATAGGTAATTGACAGTGTAGGCGAAGAAATTTATCAAGTACTATAGATATTATTGTGTATTACTTACAGTCTTTTGGAATTGTGTAATGTATGTCAAGAACAAGATATAATTTTTCAAAAATGCTAACCCCTTCGAGCACTACTACTCTTCTGTTTTGCTTGAACAATTTACAGCTAACAATACTAATTATATGTACAAATTAACAATTGGGAATTAAATGATAAAAAACTTGATAAATCTTTGTATTTTCCATCAAGCCTTTTGAATTTGTTTCTTTTATCTCTTGGTAAAAAAATATTTATGAAAGACTTACAAATCAAGAATCTTGAAAAAGTATTTTGTACAAAGAAACTAAACATAATTGGAAAGGTCACATATTGAAGACAGACTTTGCTTCTTTGACTAGGTTGCTTGACCATGAGCAAATTTAAATTTGTTTACAATTTGTTTAAAGAATTCTTTTTATTGATTAGTAATTATTCTTCATAAGACACAAAGAATTTCTTTGCCATCTATTTTTGCTTCTTCTACATTCAACTTCATTGTAACCAATGCATCCGATGTGAATTTGTGGATCACCTGGAATCATAACAAGTATGAAGTTTGCACATTGTTTAATAAATAAAATTTTAAAAAAGTGTTTATATTAGGAAAATAGTTTTGATATTTTCTATACTCTTAATCGTGGTGGTAAAATCAGGGTGAGGGAGAAAAATTTTACTTCATGAGCCCGCGTCTCTCCGCTGACTTTGACCACCAAAATCTGCCATGTTTTTGACCACGCGGCCGCGCGCTAACAATTTATAGTAATTTTGATGACGTTTCCCCTCCAGGTCTTATAGAACTCAATGATCGAAAGACTTTTTAACAAAACTATCGAAAATATAGCAACACATCGCCAAATTATGCTTTAACATAACGCAGAAGATGAAAAACAACCTTTGGCGAAAGTAAAGCGAGTCCGAAAGAATAATCGGCCGTATAAAAAAAGAATACTGGTTTTACTCCGAATCACACGTAAAAAAGGCTTGTAATTTTAACGGATTGATCAATTTATGATCGTTAATAAGATTATTTAATCAGTTTGTATTTCTGAACTAAGACTCCAACAATTTTAGGTATTTCCATGCAATTTTTCCATACCACAGTAGAGTTACCGATGACAGAGATAGCTGCATTTTGATCATGTTTCGTCATACTTCAACTTTCGTGCTAGATGCTTGTTCAAGTTTTATTTGAAATAAGTGTTTAAATCGCCCTCCACTGTATAAATTTTAAACGCTTTAAAAAATGCGCTTTACGAAGCCCGTTTAACTCCACCTACCGGTTAAATTTTGCCAGTCCACCTAGTAAATTTAATCGGTCTCCTGACAATTTTAAGATTTATCGGAGTCTTGTAAGACTTGTATGAAACTTTGAATCATATTCTGTATTTAATATGAAGATATCATGTCTTTTCGGGAGTTTCTTTACGCCATGTCGTATCAAAAACGAAGAAAGTCCACAAAATCGCAGTCATCAAGCGTCTTGGACAAATAAGCCTTCATAATGCTACAATTTTTTTGCATCCGAAAGCTTTCACCAGGTAAACAAATTTACTGACTGTATTAAATATACTAAAAGTATATTTCTCGAGTTTTCCCACCTAGTTGCCAAGTTATTAAATAGCAAAAACCGCTTTTTTCCTTGTTTCGCTCGTTTAAATTTGATCCTATCATGCTGATAGTTAAACGCTAAGCTAAACGTTGTTCGTGCAACGCAATTTTAACCATCGTTTAACTCAGGGGTCTCCAAACTTTACAGCCAGAGGGCCACATGAACTTTAATCCAGCATGTTGAGGGCCGACGAACCATATACCACTGGTCAAAGAGCGAATATTTTAATAAAACGAAGTACATAACACAAGCTTCATTAGTTAAGAAAATATTTATTCATAATTTAAAGGTTGAATTTCAACCAAGAGTAATATCATGACAAAATCACAATTAGTCTGTTCAGTTTTCTCAATGTGAGTGGTGACATTGGCTTTTTGATGACAAAATTGTGAAAAAGTTTGGCTTTAGTTTTGAGGTCCCAAGCATTAGAAGAGCCCTCAGATTTTCATCAGACATGTTTGTTCTATAACTGTTTTTCACATACTTCATTCTAGAAAAAGTTTTTTCACGCAGGTATGTAGAGCCAAACATAGATAGCAGTCCTGCAGCAAAATGCCTCAAATTTTGATAGTTCTCTTTAGGTAAAAATTGGTAAAATTGAACAAGCCCTTCTTTAAATTTATCCCTCAGCAAGTCATATGCTTGTAGTTCAATCACCTCTAATTGTAAACTGTCTGGACATGCAGCTGGATCCACTTGAAATGGATTTTGAAAGAGTCTCAACTCATCTGCTTTTGCATGCAAATCAGCAAATCTCTCCTGGAATTGATGTTGAAGCTCTTCAATAATCCCACATGCAAATGAAAGTGGAAAATCTGTGGTAGCTTCTACCATAGCTTCTGTACAGTTTTTAAAATGTGTGAAATTCATAACCTGGATTTGTTTCAGGAATAGGTCTAGTTTGTGTCTGAAGGCCTTTAGATGTGTAAAAAAATCACTAATGAGGTTTTCTTCTCCCTGTAGCTTCAGATTTAAACTATTGATATGGCCAGTGATATCTGCAGTAAAAGCCAACTTACATATCCACAGTTTATCAGACAGTAATGCTTGATGCTTCCCTTTTCCTGCAAGAAATTCAGCAATTTCCTTTCTTAGCTCAAAAACCCTTGACAGCGCTTTTCCACAACTTAGCCATCTTACTGCAGTGTAATATGGCATGTCAACAGATTCTGTCTCAGTCTCTCTTAACATTTCCCTGAACTGTCTGTGATTCAGCACATGTGATCTTATCAAATTCACCATTTTTGTTACAGGGTACAACACACAGCTAATGTCCACATACTTAGCACAAAGAGCTTGTTGGTGTAATATGCAATGTAGAAACATTGGTTCTGAAATATCTTTTTCAGCACAAAATTGTTTGATTTTTCCCACCAATCCTTTCTTCACACCACACATATTTCTTCCCCCATCAATAGTTAAGCATTTCAGTCCATTCCAATCTAAACTATATTGTTCAAATGTTTTCTGCATTTCTCTCATCAAGTCTTCTCCAGTCGTTGTGTTGTACATACTGTTCAGTGAAGCCAACTCTTGAGTGATATTTAAATTGGCATCCACACCTCGAATGAAAATTAGCAGCTGGGAGGTGCCACACATGTCTGTTGACTCATCCATTGCTACAGAAAATGCACAAAATTCTTAGCATGGCTGGCAATTTGCTCCATTAGGTTTGTGCTCATGTCTCCAATTCGCCGGGCAACAGTATTGGCACCCAATGTTATAGTTTTAATAACATTAGATTTTTCCGGACAAAGTTCATCCACAATCTCTAGCAAACAGTTTTTTACTATCTCACCATCTCTAAAAGGCTTGCCATTTTTAGCGAGAATATAAGCCACTTTAAAACTAGCCCTCGTTATCAACTCATTTTGTTTTGATGCTTTTGTGCAAATTGATCTTTGAGAATTAATGGACTGCTTTAACTTTTCAAATTTCTCTTCGCGTATATTTCCTTCAAACCGTGAGAAGGTTCCCTGGTGTTTGCTTTGGTAATGGCGGCGCAAATTGTATTCCTTCAATACTGCAACACTCTCATGACAGATGACACACAATGCTTGATTCGCAGATTCGATGAAGAAGTATTTTACACTCCACTCTTCTTGAAATCGCCGACATTCATCATCAACTTTTCTTTTTCTTTTATCGGCTATTATGAAGCATTGAAATATTCACGTTATCCTTCAGCTTTTTAAATTTCACAATGTGCTTGAAACAGAAGTAGGAAGTTGGGACAAAAATTGACGTAAGCCACTCTTGCTTGTTGGCTTGCGTCATAACGTGAACTTTCTGCACAAGTTTAATTTGTTGAAAAATATTATTTTTTTTCTTACGTGTCACTGAGCAATATACAACAACGTGTCTCCTGCCACAAAACATGCAGTTTCCTTAGATTGCAGAACGTGCAGTAAATAATTATGAGTATGTTGAAAACAGTTGAGAAAGTACTTGCTGCATATTGGTGACTCAATTTTATAATGTCCTATAAAGATTAATCCTGAATCGTAGTAACCCTTTAGGAAATGGGCATTGAGATTTCAAAATTAAGTTAATTAGCATTTATCATGTTTTATCACGAGTAATCATGTTTTTCGGCAGCTATTAAATAGTCAAGACTCAAGAATGGTTCAAAGTAAACAAGTTAATCCAACCATAATATAGAGTTAGAAGGAAATATGGCGTATAAGCATTATCATTACAGCGCCACAAAACTTTGTTTTACAAACTCAGTGATCATCAAATAGCATACATTTGCCGATAGAATAAAGCATCAAGGCAACATTTATGTTCTGGTCGACTTCGAAACTCGAACATTATCTTAAAATCTACGTTAAACAAAGTAATTGCTAACGGATAGTCCATATGAACGTTTGCGGGCGCGGATAGTGATATTTTTAATTTGTAACAATTGACAACAACAACGCAATTTCGAATAACCGAACAGCTGTTTGGTTGAATTTCTATTGTTACACGTCGATCATGTGGCCGTGTGGTTTGGCGAAGGAAATGTTTTTGTGGAGCATGGGTTCAATTTATTTGTTTGCGTTTGCATCACTTTACATGCAGATACCAGGTACCTTTTTGAGGAATTTATTATAATTAGATTACAAACTAAAAATGGTTTTAACGTGGTGAACTGGCTTATTGAGAGCGGGCTTAAGTTAGTTAATGTGTAAGGCTTCTTTATTTCTGAGTGTGGAGTGGAAGAAAAACATAGCGTTTGTGTCTTGGTTTAAAACTCCAGGTTAAATCAATTCCTATTGATGCCTGATTCGATCATGATGAACCCAGGTTAGGCTAGCAAAATTAAATTCCATTACATTGACCAACATCAAAAAAAGTTTGTATTCTGTTTAGCTCTCCCTTAACCCTGGTAGAAATCTTAATTAAGGTTCTGTAAAAATATTATCAATGAGATAGGCAAAGGTGGGAATTGGTGTGTCTCTCCCTGCTAAAATGTTATGTTAACAATATATATATTCTATGGTTTACATCTTGGCTACACCAAAAGATCTCATGGAACCATGTAAGTCTTATTTGTATTTAAGATCTTAAATAAGATCTTAAGGAGTATCATTATTTAGTACAATTCGGAATTGAAGCAAGATTTTTTTAAAATGTGGTATAAATTTATTTTAAGATCTTGAAGATTTTAAAAAGATATAAGTAATTTCTTTATAAGATCTTAATATTATCTTAATAATAATTTGCAGTAGGTAGTACAACTACTTTATATCAGGAAAAGTAACCCTTTGTTATTGTCAATCTGACATGTTATTTTTGCAAACTGGTAAAGAGCAACACTTCAAATTTGGTGTAGTTGTGACTTTAAATTGTGATTGTGAGGTATGATATGCAAATGTAAATAGCTAAATTTATGTGAAAGCATGGCTGGTTTAGTTGCCATAAAGTATTCAAATCAAAATACAGGAAGGTGAAACAATTGTTGTGAAGTATATGTAAATGACATGCATGACAGACAATTGATGAATCACAATTATCTCGTAAAGACATTCTGAGGGCTCATTTCAGTTGACCTATTTGATGAGCATGTATTGTTTCATGATTTATACGTAATAGTCTTTTTGTATGGAAAATAATTAGTTTTTCTGGCTGGTAAATTTTTTGCAAGCTATGTAGCTTCAACTTGTGTACAGCGTATAAATTTTGAGAAAGTTTTTTTTGAAAAGTCGTTTTTGGATATATATTAGTTGTACTAACATGAACATCATTTAAGATTTTAGTGAATTTTTTTGTTGCTGGTTATATCCTATGATCAATGGCATAGTTAGCATGTGTATAGGTTTTGGCTCTGTGAGGCCAATGTGAATGCATTGTAGTTATTTATTTCTATTGAAATTTTATTGTTTTTGCAATAAGTGGTTATGGTAGTTTTACAGAGCAGCACAAAATGTATTATTTGCTATGCCACTGCCTGTCTTTAATAAATAACTATGATTGACATTCATTAAATGGTGGAGTAAGAAAAAAAGTTGTTTTATGCACATATTTCCATGTATTTCTTTTCATGCATTTGTTTTCTTGTTCCAAGTTTCCAGCAAAAGTGCCTTTCATATGTCTGGTTAGTGTAAGATTGTAACAATTACATATCCTCATACTTTTAAAGAAGAGTTATTTCTATGTAGACTGCTACGTATTGCTTACTGAGAATGTATATTAATAACGCAATCATTTTTTACTTATTTGGTTTGAAAAAGAGACTACCACCCAAGCATTTTTTTTGTAGGCTTGTTTGGTGACAATGGATTACTGCCTGTTAGGAACATCCTAAGAAGAGGTATGATGTGTTAGTAATTAAGCTGTGTGCTAGATGCCAAGGGTCTGTGCTACATGCCATTTATCTCGATCAGTTAGAGTATAAAACTTTTATTATTAGGTTTGATTATTTTCATGACTTTTTAATTTACAATATGATTAAAGATCAAGTATTAGCATACAATGGAAGTCATGCCAGATCGCGTGCGTGTCAAACATTGCACATCAATCAAATAATATATTTACTATTTAATGTGCTAATTACATAAATCGATTAAATAAAGAAATTAAACAGATTTCTGCGCCGCCTATGTTGTGCACATATGTTTTATAAACTACTGTTTTGTTAGCTAAATTAGCTAATTTAGATTATGTAATAAATAACATGTCTTTTTTCAATGTTAATAGTGGAAACTATTACATGTCATTGCTCTTAGTGCTAATTGGGTTGTCCTGCTGAATATTGTATGGAGAAAGAGAGGGGAGCCAATATTCATATATGAATGTTATATTCCATAAAAACAGTTGATGTCTCAGAAACTTACTAAGATGCTTAGTTAGTATTAATCAGCAAATAGTCAGTGAAAGGTCTGTAAATAGTTTTTAAAAAGTCTTTCAAAAGTCAATATTGTCATTTTGCTGCTTTTTAAGAATGTATTATAAAAAAAACTGGTATGATTGGCACATTGCACGTCATTCATATTTTATGCTTCGTTCTTTTTCTTGTTGAAGTCTATGTTACGTAATACCGGTAAATCTTTGCTGACAAATATGCGAAGTGTTGTAATGGTGAATTTGAACACTAAGATCAATATTAGTTTAATTGATGTGAAGAGCTTCTTTGATTTTGAAAGAGAAAGTTGATTAATCGGTGTCGATGATTTTAATGCAGAAGTCACTTTGGTGTTTTATAGATAACAAAGCTTCTTTGATGGAAGACATTCGTCGTAGACCGACCCTTTTATGGTTTATCGATGATCTTGGTCTTACAGCCCAAACGGGAATGAGTTTGTTGTGCATTATTGGTGTTTATCTTAGTGTAATGTGTATTGTCAGCAAAGGATGGCGGAGTATTTTCTCGTTTTCGTTTATGTGGATCTTATATTTTTCCCTCTATCAAGTAGGTTTTGCTGCTTTTAGAGATGGTAAACTTTTAGTTGAGAGACTATACTTATGACAGCTTACGTAAACACGCTTAAAAAAATTTACTTTAGTTGTTCTGGAATGCAAGGCTGACAAAAAATTGATAAATTTGTGCACCTGCTGTTGTTGTTCGCTTTTCTTCAGAGTTTTTTAATTTTTATCGCCAGTGAATGTAAGGCGCTGCTGAAATGCTTCAACGCCGATTAACAGCGCATATTGCATATTGTTGTAACCCATAAACCAGCAAATGAATATTTCTTTAATTTTTCAATAGTTTGCATTATATTTTTGGTAACTGTTTTTGAAGAACTTTTTGTTTTTCATTTTTACAGGTTGGTCAAACATTTCTTTGGTTTCAATGGTAAGCGATTTCTCGTCAAAAACTGGTTGTTCTGAGACAGATGTACAGCTATAAACATTGGATTAGCCAGCTCGATATTTAAGGGAGGGGTAGTATCCATACATATTCTTACTGTGCCTTAATATTTTATTTCGACATTATTTGTTATTAGTAAGTACGTATATACGTATAAGCATTGCCTCTCCTCCTCCCCAACCCATTTATCGATGTTTCTTAGTTACTCTACTCATAAAAGAATTTGTGAGCTTTTGATTTGTAATAATATTAATGATTATCCTCAATTTTCACGAGAAAAGATTTATGAACAACTTTTTATGTTACACAAATTCGTGCACATGGGAACCCGTTTCCCCATTGTTTTAATGACTGAATCACTTGTTTGCATGTAGCTACTAGCACTACGTTTTGGTAAAATAACTGTCATACATGAAACACATGCATGCTCTTAACAAGTTCATGATGCGTGTTACCTTTGACACGTGTTATCTTTATGTTGTTTGAACTCATTGAACAAATATAGATTTCAGGACGCGACGTCTAAGATGACGTAGTTAAGGCGTATTCTGCCAATTGTGGTAAGATAATAAAAGATGAAATTCTTTACATGTTTGTAGATGTAGATCGTCCAGGTTAGTATATTCCTGAGAAGGACTGTTTTTGTTGACCCTGAAGATGACTACCGCTAAGTTTGTCGAAACGTCAGTCAACAACAACAAAAAACAGTCCTTCTCAGCACTATACTAACCTGGACGATCTACATCTACAAGCATGAAATTCTTTCTTTCGTAAAGACACGTCGTCTTCTCGTATAATCTAAATAACTCTTAACATGAAAGACGACGGTGTCATCAGCCTACACTCTCTTGGTGAACTTACGTCGTCAATGATGTCCCGTCCTGCAATCTTAATCTGTCTATTGTGCCTCTTACAATTTTGAAAATATTAGCTACGTACTTATATAACATGCTTGCTACAACATAATCAGTGCTTGTTGTTTCTGCTAAACTTACACGTGGTTTTTTAGGGATATACTGCTTCTTGAAGCTGGTTTTTTGTGTATTATAGTATCACTGTCCAAAAATTCAAGGTTTGATAGTAAAAGACATCAATTTGTTTGTTTGATGTTACTTACCATAATTTCTACTTCAACTGTTACGTTTTTGCTACCATTGTTTTTTTCCATAATTTATGGTGTTCTTTCATTTTTTTCTTTAGAAATTCGGCAGGTTCTCCAAATGATTTAATTTCACTTTGGCTTGTCAAGTGGTTATTATTCCGTCTAATGTTTGCCTCCGGTGTTGTTAAATTGACCAGTGGCTGTCCAACATGGTGGGAACTTACTGCTTTGAACTGGCACTACGAGTCTCAGGTATAGCCAGTAGCATTGATTATGCATAAGAAAGTAAGTTATTTAGCATCTTGGACTATTTGAAGGGCTACTTCATTGATTTAAATATCGTAAATATCATTAGAAAATACCTAAGCTATTTTCTAGTAAAAATAAGGGTTGACGTATAAATGTCGTTTATTGCTATGTGGTAAAAAAGAGGAATAGTTACGATGCTTTATTGGAAGTATAGAGATATTAAATTTTTCGTGGAAGTCTATACACAACCTAAACCACGTGCATAAAAATTAAGTGTACCGCACTTCGTACATGATATCGTTCTCTGAATGTTCATTGTCATGTTCAATGTTTGACTTGCTAACATCGACTTTGTGTGAAACGTGCTTCTTACAACAGTTGTGGTCATCACTTTTTTGCGCCTTACATTCGTTCATCACTAGACTTCTAGACGAATATGATATTCCTCTAATCTTCTAATTTCTTGTTAGTCATCTTATTCTTCGTTATAACACATTTGCCAGAAAAAAAACAACAGTTGAACATATTTAAGTTATTTTCTAAGAACATGCTATGCGTTCGGAGTCCGTTGATTACGTGTCCTCTTAAAGAGACGAGTTCCTTATTAGCTAACCAAGCGATCTATATTTTAACCAAAATGTTCGTCAAAGTCTTCTTTGACAATATTTTAGAACTTCTTATTCATTCTGGCATCCAATGAAATTGAATTAAAGCCAGGGCAAAATGACTTCACTGTAAATTGTTTTGAACTTTTATTGTAAAACCGGACGTGCAATATTTCAACTTTAATATAAAGATTGAATTAATCATGAAGGTGCGATGACCGAATATTTCGCTTTACTTAAATTACTTCTGCTCGTCAATTCAAAACACTACAAGTCTTGTATAATGTTATGTTCTTTTCCTCAAAACTGAAGTAGATTCGCTCACCGAGTGCATCAATGTATTCATCATATTGGTTGCTATTGTACTGTGTGTAACACGCTTATTAAGGTCATCATTTTAATCGTCCAGTTGATCGTCACGTGCAATTTGCATTTACGCTAATTCAAAAAAAGGTGTTAATACTGCTAACTCCACATCAAAGTCAGCAGATACGATTTCTTATTGATTGATGCACATCACTTTACGGATTTTTCTCCTTTCTTAGTCAGATTCTTGCGACGTTTTAACCTCTGGGCTAGCAGGCCATTTTTTTAGGGTTTTGCCACCATTGAAAGTCACTACCTTTCTAAATTCAATACATCGTAACGCTCTTGTATTCTCCGAACTCGTATGGCGACAAATTGCTTGTAAGCTCCGTTACACTGCGTGCAGTGGAGTACTATCAAACAATTAATCCAATGCGCAGTTTGCTTGTTCTGGATTACGGGTAAGAGACTTCTCATCTTCACTGCTATATTAGTCGTCACACGAGCCCCCACTAATTCTAGATGTTGAATTTACAAGCCGGACCAAGAAACAAGTCGTTCTTCAATTTGTTTCACTTTCATCCAAGTCACTTTGATTCACCTGTTTGGACTGCAAACATCTGTTAAGCGAAGGACTGCTCACGGATGATCTCAGGTGACTCTGCTCCTTCCATTGACGCCATATTCTAGCTTTAAAACTCATTTAGTATTTGCTCCGACTTACTTTCCTCTCCTGGCCATCTTCTACCGTATGACCAGGGACGGCGCTAAAAAGCTAATTGGGGTGGTGTATACTCATATATTCCGATGTGCCCGACTGACTTCTTTAGAAAATCAAATTACTTTCACAAGAATTCACTCGCCCACAACTGAATATATGAATTTACATACCCCTTCTCCAATTAGCGTTCTAGCGCCGTCCCTGCTTATGAGCTTCAGATGTAAATAAAAAAGTGTCATGGTGTGTGACCATGTACCTCCAAAACACCATGCTGTGCTGGATGTATGAAAATGTAGGTAAACCAAACATATTCCAAGCAAACTGATATGTCTCAACTCAGACGTTTGATTTGTTTGCCACTCAAAAGAGGCCTGTAACTCTCCATACTTCAGATAATCGCAATACTTCTCCCTACACTCAGCATGTATACCTTCTTTTCATCTTGCCCCGATCAATCTTTGAAACGCAACACATTCGGCAGATAGAGCTTGAGACTCTTCACATTGCTATAGGATTATCACATTTCTAACCAAGGGTTTGATTTTTGAATTATCTCCCACACTGAGTATTAAATTCACCGATATGTGTTGCTTTGTATGTTCATCAATTAACATCATGATTCTTGTTGACCAAAGTTACTCTTCTGTTTTATGGGATTTTTCGATTATCGTTAGTTCAACGTCCATCATCAAATCGCCATTAGCTAATCGATGATATCTTGATATTGTATGTCTGGCATCTGGTGACATGTGTAGTCATTAGCATCTTTACTCTTATCGTGGTCGCACCCTTACACGCTTTTCTTGTTTTCATGCCAGAATCCTTGCCGTACCATTCAATGTCTTAAACGATATGTCTACTTGAATGTTAGGCAATATAATGTAAATTTGAGCTTCTCTCGAACAACCTAGTTAGCTTTTTTTGCGCTCGCGCAACTATTGTCATTCATAAGTAATTTATCCAGCCGTAATGTATTTGTGATGTAAAATTTAATATGTTAATCAAATTATATTTCATTGTAAGCAGAAGCTAGAAGGTTAATTGGAAGGGAGGGGAGTAAAAATTATCATATATTCATGTGTACTCGACTGAGTGCTTTAGTAAATTAATTGGCTGTCAAAAGATATAGGTCTGGCACAACTGAATTTTCCTTTGTTGTGCTTTGTATGCCATGAACATTTTAAATATTTTTTTTAATACAGTGTATCCCTACTCCTCTTGCGTGGTTTGCACATCATTTGCCCTCCTGGTTTCAAAGATTTAGTGTTATGATGACGTAAGAGATTTTCTAGTATTATTCATTTTATAATATTCTTAAATGGTAAATGTGGTTTTCCTGTTATGTTCTATTTATTAATATTCTTCTGGGTTTTAAAAAAGTAACCGTCGTGGTTTTAATGCAGGTATGCTGGGGCATCTTTTTCTTTATCTGTTTTTTTTTGCTTGTGTTTACATGCAACTATTAATAAACCCCGAAATGTTTGCTACAGAACCTAAAATATTCAATCTTTTTAGGTTTGTCATAGAAATACCGATCCCATTCTTATTCTTTTCACCGATAAGATCCCTACGAATGTTTGCTTTTTATTTGCAGGTATTGTAGTTTAAGTTGTGCCTGTGTTCATGTTTTGTCTTGAGTCTTGAGTTTAGTTGAGCAATATTTCTAAATAAATTTCTTCAAGAATTCTTGACTTGCAATTCAGCCATGGTGGTCTGATACAAAAGAATATTTCATCAGATATATTGTTGGCAACAGCCGGCGTGGGCGTGCAACATTGTTTTGCAAATCTCAAGAGAACGGTTGCAAGTCAAGAATAGTTTATTAAGAAACAAAAGACGTCATTTTCCCAAACAGCATAGACTTGCATTGTTGCGCGTCATATTTGTGTTTCGTTGTATTTAATACTTATTATATCTTAAATGTTGTTCATACGAAAAAATACTTTCATAGGAATGAAACTCTTTTGATTCATGTAAACAGCTCATGTGACCTTGTTTACATCCTTTAACATTTTTGTGCTTGTGTTTACATATTATATATCAAATTGTAACATGTCGTTGCTTTTAAGTTCTACCTCGTTTAATTTTTGTCTGCATGTATGTAGGTGACGTTCCAGTTGCTGATAATTGCCACAGGAAATTATAATTTCTTCAATTTGCTCACCATCGCTCTGTGATTGTCACTTCTTCATGACAATGGTCTACCATTTACTGGTAAGCCGTAAGAATGTTTACTTAAAGTTGTATTAATAAAAGATATTTAATAATTTTTAAATTGGAAAGTGGTTTCATTTCAAAAATTGCAGTTAAAATTTGTCGTAAATGTAAATGAAAACGATTACCTTTTAAGCCCGCCGCACACTGGTGAACTTGCCGCGCGTACTGTTATTCGTGACAAGTGTTATCGACAAAATTTCCTAGTGTGCGCGGAAGTTTTGAACAACATTTGTCATTCGTGACAGATGAGTCAAATAGCGATCGCCAAGAAAATATGAACTATTTCTTGGGGGTAGACAAATTTTAGATGTATGTTGGCTTCATCCAATCACAGGGCATTCTTAATAGAGTTATCATTCCAGTATAAATCAATGAATTGAAGTTGGGAACCCTAGCGTATCCATATTTAGTCAAAATAAATTATAGCAGTTAATTTAAATTAAATTTACAACAATGTTATGGCTCCGGGGATAAGCTCCCGGTGTTTACAAAATGCTCCTTACGGCGTGCGTCTCAAACAGCCTCTGTCAACCAAGTCCAACTCCTGGCCTGCTCGTGTGGCTTTACTTCTAAGCCCGGCGGAACTGCTTTTACCGACAGGAGAAGGGGCGAAGGCGGGTCTCTGGCGCCTTAAAACCAGAGGTGGTGGCTTGTTAACCCAGGAAGGTAGCCCACCTAGGGGAAGGAAAGCCCTGACTCCAAACCGCCGCTGCCTTGCGGTGTACTCGGTCACGGGAAAGGCTAGGAGACGGATACTCCGAAGAAGAAAGCTGCACCTGCTGGGGCCGCTCTACACGTGGCAGCTTCTGCACCTGTGGAGCATTGAGCGTTCGTAGGCAAGAGGGCGGAGACGGGCATGCACATCCCCTCTTCACCTAAAACATTCACCTGTGCTGGTCAGGCAAGCAGGTTTGCCGGAATCAAGTCATGCAACATCCTTTTTTTGCGGCAGCTATCTCAAGTCCTGTGGCAATGGAGAAATGGTGATGGGAACAGGCAGAGGATGCTGCTGGAAGTTCTTAGCCATGACTCTGCACGCAGGCGGCTGCGAATTGATGGTCAACCGCCGTAAACCTAGGGCAGATACGGCGCCCGTATCCTCTCGCAGTGACAGAGCAGCCCTCTTTAGGGTTAGCACTGCTCGCCCCACATGGGGAAGGGGAGATAAAAGGATCCCTAAAGAAAGCCTGCCCTACTTGCACCTGGCAGGAACCGCACCTGCCTGGGCATCCAACTAAGCGGTCGTACAACTAAGGATAACAGAACAAGAAAGCGCTTAACCATTGGGGCATGGAACGTGAGAACGCTGTTGGACAGTGGAGACAGACCAGAGCGACGCACTGCTCTAATAGCAAGGTTGCTTGGACAATACCAGGTGGACATAGCCGCATTGAGTGAGACCAGACTTGCAGATGAAACTCAACTGGAAGAGGTCGGTGGTGGCTACACCTTCTACTGCATTGGGAAACCGGAAAACGCCCCAAGACACTCAGGCATGGGATTTGCCACACGCACTCCGCTTGCAAGGCGATTAGTCAGCTTGCCACATGGCATCAGCGATCGCCTCATGACCCTGCGGCTGAAACTCCAGAAAGACTGCAACGCAGCAATTGTCAGCGCCTATGCCCCTACAATGACAAACCCAGATGAAGTGAAGGAAGCCTTCTACGAAGAGCTCAACCAGCTACTCTCCAGTGTTGACCGCAGAGACAAACTCATCATCCTTGGAGACTTTAACGCACGAGTTGGAGTAGACTACACCATCTGGCCAAACATCCTGGGTCGCCATGGAACTGGCAAGTGCAACTCCAATGGCCTGATGCTACTATCTCTGTGCGCACAACACTTGCTAACCATCACTAACACTCTCTTTCAACAAGCTGACAAGATGAAGAACACATGGATGCACCCTCGCTCCAAACAGTAGCACATGCTTTACTACGTAATCGTCCGCCAGAAGGACCGCAGAGACGTGCACATCATACGCTGCATGCGTGGTGCCGACTGTTAGTCTGATCACCGCCTGCTACGGAGCAAGATGAACATCCAGCTCGCCAGAAACAACAAATCAGCAAGAGAGTCCATTGAGGAAGTTGAATGTAGCTCGCATTCCACCCAACAATGAAGAGCTGCAAGAGAAGCTAGAGGTAGCACTGGGAAACATTAAAATCACGGGCGAGGATATAGAGGAAGACTGGAGCACCTTCAAAGAAGCCGTCTACAACTCTGCAGCGATCGTCCTTGGATACCTTGAGCGAAAACATCGAGACTGGTTTGACGAGAATGACGCTGAGATCAACAGGCTTATTGACAGGCTCCATAAGGCTCACAGCGACCTTATAGGGGACAAAGCTCGCGAGAAGAAGAAGCAAGACTACCAGCAAGTGAGGCAGCATGTTCAACACAAGCTGCGGGAAATGAAGAACGCCTAGTGGGAAAAGAAAGCCGAAGAAATCCAAGTGGCAGCAAATGTTCACGACTCAAAAAAGCTCCACGATGGGCTTCGCGCGGTGTACAGTCCAAAATCGTCAGGCTCTACCCTCATCAGGTCTGCAGACCGAACGACACTGCTAAAAGACAAAGCTTAAATACTTTCACGCTGGGCTGAACACTTCAACAAACTGCTGAATAGAGAGTCACAGATGAACGAAGAAGCCATTGAGTCCCTCCCCCAGCTGCCAATCAAAGAGGAAATTGCCGACCCACCCACCAGAGACGAGGTTGCGAAAGCCCTCAAGCAGACAAGGTCTAGAAAGGCTCCTGGGGCTGATGGCATTCCAGCTGACGTCTACAAGAACGGAGGCCAGGCACTCCTGGACAAACTGACATCCCTGTTCCAGGAGGTTTGGAAAGTTGCCAAGGTCCCCCAGGACATCAAAGATGCTGCCGTCGTGCACATCTATATGAGGAAAGGCGATAAGACCTCATGTGACAACCATCGAGACATATCCATCCTCTGCATCGCAGGCAAGGTTATGGCCCGAGTAGTCCTCAACAGGCTAATCACAAATGTTGCCGAGGCCATCGTCCCTGAATCTCAGTGTGGTTTCCGTGCAGACAGGGAAACTACTCACATGGTTTTCGCTACTCGCCAGTTGCAGGAAAAGTGCCGCGAGCAAAACAAGGAACTCCACATGGTCTTCGTAGACCTAACTAAGGCATTCGACACCGTTAATCGGCATGGCCTTTGGAGGATCCTTGGAAAATTTGGGTGTCCAAAGAAGCTAGTCTCTCTGGTAGCCTCCTTTCACGATGGCATGCAGGCAAGAGTCCAGGAAAGTGGGGAGACATCGGACCCATTTCCTGTGAAGAACGGTGTGAAGCAAGGTTGTGTTCTTGCCCCCAATCTCTTCTCCATCCTGCTCGCAGCGATGCTGCTCGACGCCTTCCATGACTTAGACAAAGGGGTGTACATTCAGTTCCGTACTGATGGAAAGCTCTTCAACCTCAGAAGACTTCAGGCCAAGACCAAAGTCTACGAGGCACTCCTGCGTGAATTTCTCTTTGCAGATGACTGTGCACTAGCCACCCACTCTCATGAAGACATCCTGTGCATAACAGACCGCTTCGCAACTGCATGTGATCGCTTTGGGCTGACCATCAGCCTTGGCAAGACTGAGACCCTGGTCCAGCTTCCACCATCCCAGACTCGTGACACCTCACCACCACCTCCTGTCATCATTAACTACACCAACATCAAGACTGTTGATGTTGGCATGCTGCTGTATGGTCAACTACAAGACGGGAGCCGTGTCCAAGGAAGACCGCTGAAGAGATACAAAGACACCCTTAAAGCCAACATCAAGAGCTGCAACATAGACCCAAACACCTGGGAGGAGTTCGTGGGAGACAGACTGCAGTGGAGGCATCTATGCTCCCAGGGCGTTCGGAACTTCGAAGCCGGTAGAGCAGCCGCCATCAAGGAGAAAAGGGCCCGAAAGAAGCAACGCTCTGCCCCTCTTGTCTCGTACCCCTGCAGCGTTTGCGGACGTTCGTGTGCATCACAAATTGGCTTCCATTCACACATGAGGTCCCACTCTCGCAGATAGACCTGCCTGCCTACTCATCTGTCGCCCCGACAGGAGAGTCCATCATCTTTGTGTTTCAGATATTTATTAAGTTCTATTGTTAAATGCTTTTTCTACGTCAATATTCAATGACCCGTACTTCCATCTTTTCTCGGGATATACACTCTTTTCAGTTATGCTTTATACCATGTAAAATTTTCTGTATGCTTAACAGTTTACCTGTTTTGCGTCAATCTTCTTCAGATGCTAAAGCTATATTGCAAAATTCTGACTACTACAGTGTTAACTATGGACTTTTTGTATTTCGTTTCATCATTTGATTTCATTTCATTTGATTAATTTTGCTCTTCTACAGTGCTCGTTTCTGCTCTTCTTTTTCATTTTGTCATTCTTCATACCAACACTTTCGTTTACACCCAGATCTACCAATACTTTCTCGTCGTCCATGCAATTCTTCTCTTTTTGTGTCATCAGTAATGTTTCCAGTTGAGATTAGTTTGCCTGTTTTGAAACTGGCTTTGGAACAACTTTCGAGTGCAAATTCCATACCCCTATCTTCACTGAATTGTTTCGCGATTTTCAGTTCATTATTTTGTTCTTTCTCGTTACTTCCAATTAAATTTAGATTAAATAAAACAGGCTACTGTTTGGTTCGCTTGTGATTGACCTCTTGTAGCTTTACTTAGATGTAGTCAGAAATACAATACAACAAAGAGGAGAAAGAATCTCCCTGAGTTATTCGTCATAATCTCGATGTGATCTTCTGTGATCCAATTACTCATTATCATTCTCTTGAGCAAAATTTGTTTTTTTTAATGTGTTAATGCGTAACAACTTCAATGTCCAACTTTGCATCTCTGCACCATACAAATTATATCGAAGCCCTTATTTTCTCTTTAAAGTCTTCTGTGATCGTTTTGCGAACAGTCAACTTAACCTTTTAGCTTTTCTAGCAATATAACTTTTTTTGCATGATTGTATTTTCTTTTTGTGTGTTTCGATGTGAGCACTTTCTGTGAGTTGTTTATTGTTTTGAGGGTTCTATGTGTTTTTCTTCTGTGGTTAGAAATGCTTACTTATGCATACTGTTAAATGTTTCTACAAAGTTTTTTTCTGGCATTATAGTTATACTCTTTCATTTATCAAAACGTATCTGAAATTTGCAGGAATATACATGTTAGTATAATTGTTATAGTGCAATTATTTCACGTAATGTATATAATTGTTCTGAACTATAACAATTGGGAAATGTTACCAATATTATTTTTATATAATAATGAAATGGTATGAGTATTATTGTGAAATTTCCCGGAATGTATTGTTAGTATTTATGTTAGGAATACACTAGCGATTTGTTAATTAATGTATTTATTTCCACGATTTTTTATTTAGGCATATTGTCTTGTGAACTTAAAAGAAGATGTCGCGTTTTTAATGTTATTGTTAATGCCATCAGGAAGTTGATTGTACTGGTTGTTGCATTTGTCTTCGTTTATTGGATCCAGCGTTTATTTTTAGTGGAATTTGATAGCAAAAATATTATCATCACAAAAATAGGTCAGGAAAGTTTGTTTCAGTTCATTCTCATCCATATATAACTCAAAATGAAACATGTTTATTTTTTTAGTTTTAGGTTTCTTGACCTGATATTAAACACTTGGCGTTTTCTTTTTAGGTTTTACATATTCCCAGTTTGTTGTTGCTCTGAAGACTATTGTTCCATTTTCTATTTGGGTTGGAGCACTGTCTCTTGGTTTTGTCATTTTTCAAAGTTTGTTGAGGTTTGACGTTTTGGCTGCCGTTTTGATAACCTTAGCGATAGACTTCTTTAGAGTCAAGTGGGTTAAGGTTAAGCTAATCGAAACGTCAGTTAATATCAACACCAATACTCCTTCTCAGGAATCTACTAACTTGGACGCGATCTACATCTGCAAACATTTGAAAGATACTACCTAGCTTAAACGGTTAAATCTTATATTTTGTTACGTATATTGTATACAAATTGTTGAAAAAAGGAACATTGAAATGTACTAACTGCACGAAATTTTCCTTTTTGATGCTTCGATAAATAAGACGTGAAGACAATTTAAAAATTCCAAGATAAGAGAGGTTTTGTTAAGTTTTTGTCGTGTTCTCTCCACGATATCTTCCACGATTTTTGTATGTGTCTTTACTTATGTTACATGGACGCGTGAATGAGTTCATTTACTGCTGATCATTAACTCTTTAATATGGAATAAGTTTTTCACTGTTGAGTTTTATTATGTTTGTTATTATTGCTTATTTACTACAATGCCACTTAAAGGGTTGTTGAAAGTATAGTCGCTCCCAGTTGCTTCTGTTTTGAATGCCATCTCTGACAACAAAATTTCTTTAAACATACACCTGTTTGCGTGCAGTTTTGTAGTTTTTCGACGCTTTATGTTTTTCATATGCGTATAATTGTTCCAAAATTAATGTTCTAGCGCAAATGATATCGTGTTTATGAACTCTTTAAGTGGCTTGATTTTTTTTTCAGTTCAGTCTTGTTTCGTGATTGTTTTGGATCTGCTACATTGCCAATTTTTAATCCGTTTTTCTTTTCATAAATCTTACATGAGTATTTTGTTTTAGATGTTGTCAGCAAGAGCAAGTTTTGGACAAAATTTTTTCTCTTGTTTTATGTTGTGTGAAAGCTGGCGTAGCCATTTGGTTGTTTAGTATCAGTTTGGTAATTTTTTTATTTGTATAGTGTTTTCATTTTTGCCCAACAAAACACAAAGTTTAACTCAAAATTCCTCCTGATCAGGTTCCGTATTCAGCTCTTGATGAAGATACACAACATAATGTTTGGCCTGTTGTTAGAAAATGGCACAGCCAAATTGATCAGTTTCATATTGTAAACTCATACGGTCTTTTTAGAAGGTAAGATTCTTCAACACGTAAAATTTCATTAAACTTGATAAATGAACATATGCTTATTTTACGATTTTAAAGGTAAGTTAGGGTCTTTGCTATTTCTTTGTATTTCAACATGGCTCCTATCAAATGTGATTGTGCTATTATTCTCGAGAGTGTATTGCGCAATTTTTTTCCGCTAAATATTATGAAAGCTATTAGATTTCTCGTTGGAGACAGTATGAAAAAAGCTTTGTGTGCTTTCACGCATTTACACACTCTAAAAACATCTGGGTCAGATACGACCCAAATTGGATCAAATCGTTAACTCCTTACTGGTTATGATGCCATCGACGCAAGTTGGGTTAAACTGACCCGGAAACCCTGGTCAAGATATGTGACTTGGATTTCCGCGTTAAATGCTTTTAATAAACAACAGTAAATTTTTGCTTTAAAAACACCTGCAAATGTTTTTAGTCATGTTAAAAATCGACAAGTCTATCAATACAGCAGTATAATCGTCTTTAAAAGATGAACGTAAGAACCAACTGTAAAACGTATAATCTATAAAGCAGCTAAATACAACACAATTATTCATTAGTATATAACTGGTGATTAAGAAATTGTTATATACATATGTCTCGATGACCGCGATATTTACTTTAAAGCAGCTAAAGCTAATTCTAAGATGGTCTCACACTACAAGGATAACGAACGTCTTCCACATAAAACGGTTAAAGCATACTTGTATAATTTTCCGCAAACTATGTTGCTCCCCTATAAAAATTTTCAGATTTTTCTCGCCTACCAAGTGAAAAATCATGCGGATCGAGATGTTCTAGATTTTTTGCTAGATACAAAGAAATGGAAACTGAAGTATTTCTACTCTGCAAATTCCTAAAATTTTTTAGGCAAGCTAAATCTAATCGCTCTGACAAATAGTTAAGAACATGCTAACAACAGCAGAAAGATGATTTTTGCTTTTGTGATATTTTGCACAGTATTATGACGTTCAAACTCAATTTCGTAAAACAAAAGTTCGTTATAAAATCTGTTTTTTCAAAGACGAAACTCAAAACGTGATGTATGTTTGTGACTGAACTTAAAAGCATTGCATTTTGTTGTGCGTTATAGCCTACTTCCATTTTCCCAACAATGTGAATCGAGAAACTGATGATTAGCACTGTTGATTTACCCCATGTTTTCGTGGCTATTTCTTGGAGGTATATTCTTGCGCCGGCAGTTGAAATCATATCTCGTATGATCAATAGAAAAACTTCTCGCTCAATAATATTTTCTATGGAAAGAGAAAATATTTGTATGAACGAGAATTGTTCTTTTAATCTTACAGCGAACGTGTTTTTTTTTGCAGAAAGTTCGAGTTTACAAACTGTTGATAAAAATAAGTGCTCAACTTCTAAAATATCAACCAACGACGAAAGATTTCCCTAAATTGTTTTTTCTTTCAAACATTTGTCGATTTAAACCTTGCTTCGCTGCTCTAAAAACAATTCATAGTCAGGCAGATAGCTACTGGTATGAACACTTACGGTTTTTTGGGACAATTCAATTTTGGATTAATGTATAGTTTGTTAAACTCGATTCCGCATGTTGGACAACTGAAGCGATGATTCCCTCAACATTTTTCGCTTCACTTCATTGTATTCAATTTGTTTGCCACCATGTTTTATGCTTATTTCATGCAAAATACAAGCCGACAATGAATTTTGACCAGCGCCTAATAGGAAACGTTATGTCGTATGGGTGCATTCATCAGATTGAAACATAAAAACGTGCATCAGGTAATTTTTACTATTGAAGGAACGAATATTTCCAAAAAGTGTAAATCAAAGCGATTTGATATAAGTTTGACTTAATTACCATCTCAAAAACGAAAGAAAGTCAAAAGCAATGCTTGCATCATACATTGTCGAAACCAAATGACCGAAGCTATAACGAATTTAAATGAAAAATCTAAACAAGCAGTTTATGAAGCGGCCCAGGCTAGAAAAGATAAGAGGGGTTGAAATACTTCTCTCCTAGAGAGAGGATTTGCCAGGACTTGGTTACAGTTTTCACTGACACGCTATCAGAAAAATCAGAACTACACGCACAGCTAGGCATTAACCAAGATAAGTTTGGAAAACAGGATACAGTGCAGATTTAAAGAAAGTCAGTCTCAAATGTCAAAGAGGAAGACTGATCATATTAATAATCCTTTTTTATGCGTTTGGAATGTTACTCGCATTATTTACCGCATTATATGTCTCGTTTATATTTTCAGAAAATAAAGAAAATAGGAGTGTGATTTAGTGATTGCTATATATATAATAAGTTATACATTATAAGTAAAATGTGCCAACGTGTATCACAAAACAGTAACATTGAATAAAGAAGACGTTTTCACTATCCAAGAAAATTATTTGATGACTATGAATGCTATATTTGCGAAAAAAAGAAAACCACTATAGCGGACACAAAGCATTACAAAACTGTGAAACTAACAATGGTGCTCGAAATTTGCAGCAAATGCTTATTTCAACTCCAGAGATCTCAATCTTATGTTGCAGAAGTCGCAATTACTGTTTGTCAGACAAAAATAACACAGGAACTATATTATCTTCGGATTTGTTACCCCGATTTTACTATAGAAAACGATATGCACAACAGAACCATAGTTATTGGTATTTTGGTATGTTTCCTTATTGTTTTGCGGATCTGGACTTTATTGTTTTACAGATTTCTCTACCCAACTACTTTTAACTTGGTTTTTTCATATTGCTCATAAATATCAGCCATGCGCATCATTTCACAACCATTAATAACTTTTTTCTCAATAAAAGCAACTCCTAGAACTACTGTTTTGGTTCTGTTTTCTCTTGGTTCTGTTTTTTTTTTTTGTTCTGTTTTGCTACGTTATGCTTCATCATAGAAAAGCACATCCGAAATTTTTAGCTACAGAAAAATGTCAAGGGTATTTTTGTAGGTCAAGTGCAGTTTAGCGGACGCTTTATGTCGCTGATCATCGGAAACGTGCTGCAGGCTCAGACTAATGAAAATTCTAAATAGCATGTTAATATTGTCACATAAGATCATTTCATTTAGCTTCATACTTCGCAAAGCCAAACATTTGCCTTGCTTATTCAAAACGCGATAATTACCCCCAGTTAAGCGATACACATACAAGCGATACAAACATATTAAGTCTGAAGGTTTGGTTTTCAGCAGACTCCCGACCTTAGCAGAAACATATGAGCTACACGCTCCTGTATCAATCAGTACTCTAGTAACAATTCAATTTACTTTCAGTGATACAAAAGAAAAAATGTCCTCGCCCTCTCCGTTTGAAGTCAAGGTAGCCTTTTGCACTTCACTTATCTGTGATTTGTCGCATATTGAAGAATTCTGTCGAAGATTTTGGAAGCAAACCTAAACTGTCACCTTTGCACTTATGTATCAACATAGGAGAAGCCTGTTTTAGACCTAAATCTTGTCAGTTTTAAGAACTTATGGTTAAATCGTGCGCAACTTCACTTTTCGAAGCATAGCAACGCATCTTCCCATAAATTTTTCCTTAAACACTAAACCTTGGTAAGAAATTGATCATTACCACTAAAGAATTTTATGTTAATAAGCTTTTAAAGAGGCACATCATTATGCATAGGCCTAAGATAAATGTAAAAATTGTAGAACAAACATTTAGCAGCTTACAGCTATGTTACAGATGCCACAAAGTACGTGCCTTTCTGATTAACCTGCTTTAACTGATGCAAGAGCAAAAATAAAGTTTTGCTATCAGGCTATTAGACTCACTAAATACAAAAATTGCTTCGATGCAATGTTTTGACCACTTTTTCTACAAGGTCACTCAACATAGGATAAATGAAGTCCATTCTTTACTTTGGAAGAGTAGAATTCTGAAATTTCTCTTTTTAAATATAGAAGGACAACATTTTTTTTTGGTTTTGTAGAAGCTGCACCAAACATTAAAGTGCTTGCTCACTTACTTCTAACAGAAGATCTTGTCTCTATTACATACCAATGTCCCAAAACCATCTTTAGTTGCTGTTTCCATGCATTGTCTATATAAAGAATGACTTCAAAAATAATTTAGATATTCTTTATTTTAAATCAAAATTATAAACTTTTATCAAAGGACACAGAGTAAATTAGTAAACTAGTATGTATAGATCAGAATCACAACTACATTTCTTGTTGAGAAATATATATACAGGATCACTTTTTCAATCATTGTGCCAGAACTCTTTCACTCTCCTTTTCATGGTATGCAAAGACAACTTTTATCTATGAAAGTCCTTGCTAATCAAATTTACAATAAAACAAAGTTTCACCTCAAGCAAAAAACCCAGCTTTCTGTCTTTTGAAATGGCTTGCTGAAAAATATTCTTTCTTGAACTGTAAAACATAATCTTGAGTATAAAGCCTTAACTGAAGATTAACAATCATCACAACCTGTGAAAGAGATTGTTGAAAAATACAAAAGTTTACCACTTCTGACATATTGTAAACAAATAGTAGCTAAGTTTGTTCTAAGAATCATATAATGTTGAGTTCTAGCTTGGTGTTTTGAGATTTTATGCTTCTTAACTGAGATTTTTAACTTCTTTTTGCAAAATACCTCTCAGTTGTATATAGAATGCAATAAGAATGACTTTAGCAATATTTACAATAACTCTTGATTAGCAAGGGAAGTTTATGGAACTTACATCGTTCTTCATTTTTGTAACAACCTGCGCTTTGGCCTTTCTGTTTACAACCACAAATGGATGTTACTCCTCCTGATGAAAATGGGTGGCAAACGAATGACGGGAAACTACAAGTCTGAAATCGTATGGATGACCATTCCACTAGCCCCGGATTCCCTACTTGATCACGTTTATTGTGGTTGTAAGACTGGCTGCAAGGTGGCTGTAACTCCCAACATTCTTCATGTAACAAAGCAGGAGTGAAGTACACAGATATGTATGGTCGTGTACTGCAAACACGAATGTAGATATTGATGATGACAATGATGTTGAGGAAGAGGAGTTTTTAGATGATGACATTGACGGCGAATTCGAGGCAGATCTTTAAAAAAAGCGCGCCTTGTCTTGCACAATACGATTATAACTTTTAAAATATTATCTTCGCAACAATTGCTATAATCCTACCTAATGCACGAGTGAAATATGTATTTCTTTTAGGCATTTTATTTATGTTGCCAGTATTATCGTGCGGAATAACTGTCTATTAGGTCTGGCAGTAGCACACAAAATATAAATAACATGAAGTTTCCATATATGTTTGTAAATGATGATCGTCCAGGTTAACCATTTACTTTATGAAGTTTCCATGGAAAAATGGCGGATTCCGAAATTGTAATGAGCTACAAATTTTAAAATTTGAATGTAATATAGCAATAAAACTGCAGCTTTTTGGATATGACAAGAAGTAAAACTGCGTTAAGCATGTAAAACTCCTGTCTTCAATTTTTCACGACCTTTCTGGAGGTGTCCAACGGGAATGAAAGAAAATCGGTCACAGATCACGGACTAAAGTGCCACGTTTCCCAGTCACCATTGGACCTTACCAGGTCACCCCGTATCGCTGGCAGCTTGTCGATGGTCACCATCGTAAAAACCCTTCATTTCGTTCAACCTTTTGTGCGATCGTAATGATTGCACGCATTATGTAAACTTGTCACTGAAGTCAGCAACCTTTCTTGCATTTGCTGTTGAGATGTGCGGCAGACTCAAAATCTTTTTTACGTACGCCTTTACCAGCTCTGATTCTTTGCCATACTTCTCCTCCAATATAGCCTTTGCTGTATTTTTACCTTCGACCGTGAATGGTAAGGATTCTGCTTCACGTTTAACTTTGTCTCGGAGAAGTTCTCTAAGGTACGAAAACTTATTTATACTTGCTAGTCCAGTCTTCTCGATGGATTCTGTGAACTGTCCCCCAAATCGCTGCCAATCCATGTATTTTCCATCGAATATTGGATATTACGAGCTTTCGAAGTTTCGTTTCCACTTGTTTTGAATGCGCATCCCTCGAGGAATTTTCTTCACTTAACTTCGCTTGGCGTTCAGCATCAAGTTTCAGTTTAGCTATGTGTAGATTTAACTCGTATTATAACTGCCTCTCACGCGCATTTCTCTCTTTCTCGGGTTCGCTATTTTCTCGCCATTCCTCTAATCGCTTTAAGTCGTTATCTGCCTTCTCGATCTCGTCTTCAACACCAATATTCCATGCTGTAACTTCGTCCTCGCTCACTTGTTCGATTTTAAAGGGTTCTACGTTTCGTCTCAAAGTTTCTAACTCGCTTGTTAGAGCCTTTACCGCTTCCAGTTGCCGTTTGTTTGCAGAATCTTTGTTAGAACTAATAACCGAATCAGTTCTCTTGCATGTCATTTTAAGTTGTTTTAATTTGACGCCGCAATCCGCTATCAAATTGCTGTCTGCCATTTCTGTCAACAGCTTGGTTCGAATATAGTGAGATTTCCTCACAAACGCTTGAATCCTGTCGGAGGTGCCACGTTTCACAAATTACCTGCCTCCCCGGTATGGATCTGCGAAAAGTCTCATGAAACTTACAACACAAAGTCTCGTATGTTTAAAGGATATAATGTAATGTATCACAACTCGCTACGAACAGTTATCTCGACTACACGTGAAAGAAAAATGACACTTTTCTTGCCATGCCCCGCCCTTTTATTTTCATTGGTTGACAGTAATTAAATCTACTTCCCGTCACGCGACCTAAACTATAACGATTGTTTTCTATTTCCAACATGTCCATCTGTTGATAGTTTTAAACTTATTTTTATAATTTAGAATGACGGGCGTTGGTGGAAGGCCTGAAATAGGTATTGAAGGAAGTGATTCTCTTGATGGTCCATGGCAGGTAGCTATATCGTGATATGGTGAAGTTAGAGTTAAATTGACTGCGCTTCCAAGATAAGATTATATTTAATTTCCACGACTAAAAAACTTCTCTTCTATGTTTCATCATAGAAAGCCACATCCGAGATTTTAGCAACAGAAAAATATCAAGGGTATTTTTGAAGGTCAAGTGCAGTTCAGCGGACGCCTTATGTCGCTGATTATCAGAAACGTGCAACAGGCTCAGACTATAAAAAAAAAAGATTGCAATTACAGCAATAAAGTAGAAGGTTAAATTTTATTTCAAACTTTGAAAGTCTGACCCTTGCCTTAACCAAAAACTAACCATAACTCATATTCTAACCGTAAAATGGATTTCTATAGCGTTCCTTTTACTTTTTATTTCGTTAAAGAGTGAAACGGCGTTTTGCTGTAGGTTTTGTTATTGAGTAGCATTTCCCGCCATTTGCTGCAACATGTGCCACAGTCTTCGTGATTACCGCAAAATACATACTGGTGTTTGCTAAGATTCTCTCTAGCAAATTATGTAATGATGTATGTGTGTTTGTGAGCATTCATGCTTACTTCGTGTTTGTTATTTTTTTAGGAGTACAATTTCAAATACAAACCTGGAGATGTGAACAATTTGCCACCATTTTTAGGTATAATTGTATATATTGCTTAGATTAAAGATCAATCATTCTTAAAGAGGTTTCAACACTATAATTATATAAATTCACGAGTGTTTTTCTATCAATAAAACACCATAACAGAATAGGGTGATCATGATAAGATAAATATTATTTTGGAATTTTTAGTTCCCCACCAGCCTAGACTAGATTGGCAAATGTGGTTTGCAGCTCTTGGTAGCTATCAGCACAATCCTTGGTTTGTTCATCTTGCCTATAGACTACTATCTGGTGAACGCGCTGTTCTGGATTTAATGGCTAAGAACCAAACATTGAAAAAGCCCCCTCGTTATGTTCGAGCAATTCTTTACAAATATCATTACACAAAAGTTTCTTGTAATTCTTTGATTGAATTCTTTCGAAAAGCAAGGTATTAAATGCATCATGTCATTTTCGTTATAACCACTCAGCAAATTTTTACTTGTAAGATTTCTTACTGCTTTAGTGCCGACCTTATAGTATACTAGTTTATCCAACTTTGCCAGTATCTGCAATGTTCTTTATTATTATTTCTAAAATTTGCATTGTATTTAAATCATCTAAAATACCCAAAAATAATTATTTTGTCTGTTGCGCAGCAACTGCAACGGACAGTTGGTTTTTGAGCTTCATTTTTAATTTCGAAAAAAGACAAAAAACATCTGCAGAGACGTGCACTGTATGTAGCCAAGAGACATTTACAGCAGATATAATTGCCTAACATAAAAATATGGCCATTGATAAATAGTTTTTGTAACAATAACGTTTTATCTTTGACTTAAGACATCATCAGATTGAAATATACGTACATAGGTAACATAATTAGATAACATAAGTACTATTTGTACGATATTTCCAGAGTTATAAGTTACAAGATATAGTGATAAAAGTGTGGTGAAATTTGTCTGTTAAGAGATAGAGTGGGGTTGAATAGAATAACTAAGACTCTCACTCAATCAACTCGATGGACTTTCTTCAAAAAAGTGTAAATATTTTTCTCATCTTTGCTTTGAATTCATCTTTGCAATGTATTAATATAATCAATAGAACTGTCCTTTTGAAAAACGCAATGACGTCACAAATTGACGCCGCTGAAAGAACCACGTATCAATAGGGCGTCAAAATTCTAACTTTGTCAGCTATTTCTCCTTTATTTTTTATAAGCATAAATATTTTACCGAATAGCAATAAATAGTTGTATCTTTTATAAGAGCCAATGTTTATTTTCGATTGGAATTCCCCTTTAAGGAAATCAAGAAAGATAGGTGCATGTATAGGAGTGGCTAGACATTTCTTTAACTTAGGCATTTCTTTAACCATGATTTCTCGTGGAAAGACATGAAGATATATTGCGAAGAGGGGGCCCTAAGGTACAATAACGATTTTTTGATACATACAGCCATTCAATGTGTAACTATACAATTTTAACTGAAAGTGACAGAAGTTTGGTGAATTTAGAACGGTTATAACCGTGGAAGCGAAAACTATCAAAAAATATGTAATTGGTGATTATCTCAAAGGTTTTGTCTACTGGACTTTCCACGAGAAATCATGGTTAAATAAATGTCTCTCTCATTTCAAGCCACTCATATACTGACTATACGTTGATGACTGTTTCCTGCTCTTGAGTTCCTTAGAACATGTACCTCTCTTTCTTGATTTCCTTAACCAACAACATGCAAACATTCTTTTCACTTCCGAATTAAAAAAAAAGGACGGTAATCTTCCCTTCCTCGTCGTCGAAATCGCGTGCTCTACTGGCACATTCTCTGTTTCTGTTGTTCTAAAACCCACTTTTGCCTGTCTTTTTACAAACTTCCATAGCTTCAAACTTGTAACATACAAAGCTCCTTATTTTCTTTTCTTGTTCCCTGAACTTTCCATCTTTTCTCCACCTACGAGAATTTTCATCGTCAATTTGAAGTCGTCTTAAATAGCGTCCCTTCCCAACTCTTGATTAACTTTTCCGACGTTTCCCTAATAACTTTCTCCAATCTAAACCTCGTATGCACACTTTACTAAAGAAAGTCATGTATTTTCTTCTTTCCTTCACCGGCTCATCACTGTCTTTAGATTCGCACCCAAATCACTAGACCATGCAATGTTGATTATTCTCACCTCAATATTCGTTTTGTCTTTAGCCCTTCCACACGATTTTCATCCTTCTTTCCTTTAAAGGTTGAGTCCCAAAACTTCTGACATCTGGTGTTGTATATCTAGTTAAGTTTCGACACTGCTTGACACGCGCAATTTTACACACCAGAGTATCGGAGCATTTGAGTATCTCTCCTTTGAAAAGAAAACCTTTATGCAGCCCAATCAATTCCAGCGTGCTATCCTATCTGAAAACAACTAATCACTCCGCCGACTTTGACGACTTCAAAATTGTGCCATCCTCTACTAATACATATGAACTATCCATCCACGACAGCCTTCTCATCTCCAAGTTACTAAATCTTATGTAATTCTATTCAACCCACTCTCTATTCAACCCTACTTTCCTAATGCATATGAACTATCCATCCACGATAGCCTCCTCATCTAAAATCTCATGCAATTCTATTCAACCCCAATCTATTAACACACATGCAAATCTCACCACACTGTCATCCCACTCATCGTTTTATATCACTATATCGTATAACTTAACACTTTTTTAAACATTGTATAGTTAGTATATTTATTTTCTAACTTCCTATGTGTATGTATTTGAATCTGTTGATGTCTTAAGTAGACAAGGCGTTAGTTGTTGATAAAACTATTTATCCATGGTGATATTGAAAGTTGTATGTTTGGCAGTTATCTTCATACTAAGAATTCGCTTTCAGCCTGATTGTCATAACATTTAGTACTGAATCTTGACACGTCCTTTATAAACACATGAAAAACATGTGATTTGGACGAGATTTGAACTCGCACCTTCGGAATACCAGTCCGGCCCTCTACCTGCTGATCTACCAACCTGAAAGGGGTTGGAGTCGAGGCATATCCTTTTTGAACTGCATATGGACAGTAAGGACTAGTACGCGTTAAGGAAAGGCAATTTTATATTTTATATGAGCTTCAGTTTCTTTTCAAATACAATGAAAAATGTATTTTCTCAGTTATGCTTGTTTTCTTGATTGGTTGTTTTATTTGTAGGAAGGTGAAATCATTTTGGTGGCGAGAATATTCTGGGGAATATCTTCCTCCATTGTCTAAATCTGAACCGAGTATGCTTCAATTTCTGAATCATTATGGCTTAGGACCTGTAAGTTATACCTGCATGTGCTTTATTTTTGTCTTTCAATTTGTCATCGCCCGTTTTTTTGTGTTAATTTTGTCATTTCATACTATAGTTAAGATGTAAAACTTGTTTGTTTTGTTTAGAGCAAAGAAGGCGTTACAGTTTCAAGAACTGGCTACCTCCACCATACTTTGCTATTTATACGATCTTATCTTCGTGCTGCAGATGCATGGATTCTTCTCGGCTCCTTGTTTTTTCTTGCATTTGCATTAAGTGATAGTTATATATATCACTTTAAAGGTGGACGTTATATTTTTTATAAAGTTCATTTACCATAATCTGTGCAACCTGCATGTAGATCTTCATAATGTTCCTATCTTGTTTACTATTTTTTTTCATTCATTCTTAAAAGCTCGCAGGTCGTATGTCCACACTTTCATTACTTTCTGTTTTTGAATCTTGTTTATAAACATTAAAATGATGCTATGTTTAACGTTGGAACCTCGGAAACATTGTTATTTGTATAAACCTCGATACGTTTGGAAAGTGTGTTTTGAAATAATCGTCTCCAGGCACTTTTACTGGTTTGTACAATGTAATAAAATGATTTTTAAAGGATGGGAATTTTTGATACACAAAACAAGAGAAACGCATCACAACAAAACTTAACATACGGACTACCATTATGATAATCTCTTGGATATAATGCAAAGTGTATTTAAACATTTTAAAGAAGTAATCCTGATTTCCCTACAGTATCATATAACAAGATTAAGTAGATAGTATGCCTGAACAGCACAATGAATTCTTGTGGACTGAGGCAAATATAAATATCAAGGATATAACTGGAAATGAGTAATTCGTATCCACATTCTCCACTTTTTGTAAAACTGCAGTACTTTCTATAGCATTTTAGAAGAATTCTCGAAGGAGTTTGAAAAGGAGTGAGCTGCAATATTTATATCCCAGGCAAATGCAATTTTAAATGAACTGAACACTCTAATTACATGGACTGGATGTTATAATACTAACTAGAATTGCATCTTGTAATCTTGGACAGTTCAAGACTGGTGAGGTATCTGAAGTAAACAGACTATCTTTCCAAGCAAATGTAACAGAACATGCACTTTATAGATCACACCCACTAGCTAAGGTACAAAAAGGCATTTAGTATTTAAGCCTCGATGACTATTTTGTGAATATTTTTCATTATTAATAAATTAATGTGTGAGCAGAATGTCAGCTTCCATGTGCTGCAAATTAATTTTGTTCTTAAAGAATATATCTAAAAAGAATTTTTCTTCAATGAGATTTAAGAAAATAGCTACCTGAAGATATTTCCTTTCCAAAGTGCCTTTTTCTTTATTTTCATGTACGTAAAATTTTTATGCTTTACCAAACAACTACTTATTGACTAAAACAAATCGTAATAGGATCAAGCAGGAAAGCCAAAATGCTGTAAATTTGCTTATATAAAAATTGAGCTTTGACCATAGTTATATTAACAATACTATGGGCAGCTGAATTTGAGACCATAAATCATGGAATTGTTTAGATGAGCAACTAAGTATGACTCTGAGGACTTGGGTGACATAATGATTCGTGAACAATGTCATTTTGGCCGTCCCCCTTAACTAGGGGCAGTTATTTAAATAGCAGCTTTATTAGCAATAGGTTGACATATAATGCAATGAAACTTTGTCTACACGAGGTTTGTCGGCCTGAGGACGTATGAAGGTAAATGGCAGGTAGAATTCAGTAACATGCACATGAATGAAAACATCATAAAGTTAAATTTTAATTAAAGATTATTCATAGTATAGAACCTTATAATAAAGTAAAATATTTTTTTCACATCCAACCAACAATAAATTAATGAGCAGAAAACTTTGTTCAAATAATAACAGTTTTAGAAAAGTTTATGTATCAATAAAATTGCAAATGCTGCCGTATGGATATTGGAAAACAAATCGCCAATTGGTACGTATGATTTAATCCCAGCTGCAAAAGAAAATTTAATATATTTTGTTCAAACATTCATACGAAACAGGGACATTATGTCTGGATCTTTATGTGAATAAAAAAAAATAAATTAATTGTTATAAATATTGATAAAAAAAATTTGATGAAAAAGACTTTATCTCGGTGGTTAATATATATACTCATAACTATATAATTAGAAAATTTTTATATTTTTTTATTTGAGATGGCTGGTTTAAAAAAAAGTTTTTCACTAGATGCATTAAAAAAATTATGTAAAGGTATTCAAAATAAAAATAAAAATTTACGACAAAAATTGCATTATATTCAAGATAATGAACATGATGCAGAAAAATGTGGAAAACCTCAAAAGAAAATCATTTTTTAGTCTCAATATTTAAAAATTACTAAAAGAAAATGAAAATTGATTACTTTAAATGAAGCATATAAAGCAAGAATTGGTGTGTTCAAACATAATCATTTTTTCAAGAGTTTATTTGATGTCGGTGAATAGATAAAAATTTTATAAGGACTAAAATTTATTTTTTTTAATCGAATTGAGGAAAAAACTCAAGAAAAGATTGCATTAAAATTAGATGTTGAAAAATTGAATTAAGGAATTGAAACTCTTAACCACAATATAGAACAACAAGATATTATAATAAAAGATCAAGAAACGGAAATTATCGAATTTAAGAAATTGATAGAAGGAGCGAAACAATTATTGAATGAAAATAGAAAATGATTATGATGATGATGACGATATTTTTATTTTTTATCGTAGCATTATTTATTATTTTTATTATTTTAATATTGTATGGGGATATATAATGGATGTTGTTGAACAATAAGAAAGAAAATCATTGAATGAAAATGGAAAATTATAATGATTATCATGATGTTGACGCTATTCTTCATTTGTTTTGGTATATTATGTACTATTTTGATTAATTTAGTATTGTATGGTATATATATTGATGTTTTTTGAACAATAAGAAGAGAGAAATGGATGATTCCTACTTTTGTCTTTTACTTATATCTGGTTGTATTCTTATACAATTGAACGAAATACATTCAACGATTAGTGAAGTGGAAATTTTGAAGACCAGGATAGAGATATTAGAAGAAAATATGAATGATTAAAAGATTTTATTCGATGCTTAAAGATGAATTAATTATAACATTTCTTGTGATATTATTATTTTTTCAATATTTGATGGAATATTGTTACTATTATTTTTATTTGGTGTATTCGATATCAATGGCATATTATTGAAGAGAATTTTATACAGATACTACGAATAGTGAAATGGAAATTTTAAAGATCAGGATAGTGATATTAGAAGAAAATATCAAGGATTTGAAGATTTTACATGTTGAAAGTACATTAAGAAGATAGGATTATAACATTTCGTGTTATATAATTATTATTTTCAATAAATATATCATGGTATATTTGTTATCATTGTTATATTATTGAAGAGAATTTTATGAAAACAGATAGAATACCAACAAAAGAAAATTGTCGAGATACAGAAATTTATAAAAGGTACGTATTTGTTTGAAGAAATTATCTGCATTGGTGGTGATGATAAATGGGAATGACTTAACTCATTGTAATTTTAACGGAATTTATGTGTTTTAATATGATGAAAAATTTTTTAAAATAATTTTTTCAAAAAATTATTTGTTGATTTTTTATAAAAGAATAACGAATTAAAAAATTACTGATCAAAAAAAATTTATAATTTTATATTATAATATAAATTATATCTCAAAAACTGTAATATTTATATAAATGAACAAAAATATATAAAAAAATATTGGTAAAGAACTATATTATTTTAATTATCATTTATTACTATAACAAAAATGGAATGGGAATAGTAAAATACATTTGCTGATTATTTTGTAAAAAATTTGTTTTTTGTAAAAAAATTGTTGTGTGTATATACATCTTATATTTTTCATGTTTTGTATCACTTGGTTTCATATACTTTCAAACAATACATCGATATAAGTTTTTTAAGGAAAATTAAAAGAAATGCCTCAAGATTTTAACAAAAAAAAAATTTTAGAGATTTTGTAACAGTTGTAGAAAGTTATGATAGTGGAAAAGCAATCGTTGGAAATAAAGTATGCAATTTTAATTTGTTTTAAAAAGCAATGCTTTTTTTCAAAATCTGTTTACTCTCCATACAATGATGGATGGTGCTGTGAAGATGATGTGCAAATGAATTTTCAAGCATGTGAAAAATTAGCAAGTGTTTTCAATAAAAATGTTAATTAAGAGGAATGTGAAGATTTGTAAGAAGTTTCGTTTTCATCTAATGAAAACGTGTTATTTTGGAACATGATTCAGGAAAATTAGTTTTAAAAACACAAAAATCATCTCGTACTGTTGATGAAAGTGTATCTGTTTATGTTGATGATAATGATGAGTGGGATGAATGTTTCAAACCCAGTGATCTAAATGAAATTCCAATTATTAATTGGATGGATGAATTTTACAAACTATATTTCAGAAAAGATGACGATATAAAAACTATATTACAAAAATTGCAATAATTTATTGGATTTTGTCGTGATTTATTAAAAAGTGAAGAAGAGAAAAAAAACGAAGCAAAGCAATGTAAGTTAAAGGAAAAAAAGTAAAATAGAAAAGCCAAAATCTGTGCCAAGTAAAAAAATAAAAAGTAATGAAAATGGTAATGAAATTGAAGCTATTTCTTACTTGAAAGATTTTTCTAATAAATTGGATATTTCAATATACGATTGCATTGCTTATTATAGTAAAATTATGAATGAAATTTTATAGGAAAAATATAGGAAAGAAATAGGATTTTGTAGAACATTAAAAAAATTATGGAAATGATGAAATCAAAAGAATATATAATAGCATTTTTCCTTCAGTATTTGATTATCATTGTCCTCCCCTTCCAACGATTGTAAATGATGATGATGATGAGGAGAACGAGGAAGAAGAAGATTAATTTAATTAACGATAATTTTATAAAGAAAGCTGCAAGATTATTAAAGGCGAAATTTTAGAAGACAATGAACAAAATATATATAGTTTGTATCAAAAAAAGGGGAAAATATAATCACTTAAATATAAATATATGGAAAAAACTGATTTATTGAATATTGATTTAGCTGGTATGAAAGATTTGCAACATATAATGAAAATTTGCATTATTTGTTATGAGTAGTTGGTGTTTGTTCAAGATATGCATTTGTCCATTTATTCCAAAATAAATCTAGTGAAACTGTATGAAAAAATTTGAAGATATTTTATTGAAAAAAAATGAGTTTCCTAAAAAAGTAGTATCCGACGAGGTAGCTGATTTTCAAGGGATTCAAAAAGAATTGTTAAAAAATATGATTTTACAATTTATAATACTTATAATCGTGAAATTAATGCTACTTATGCCGAAAGATTTATTCAAACAATAAAACAGATGATTAGAAGAAGTATTGACTTGTTGCAAAAAAGAAACGAAAAAGTAGCTATACATTTTGGTGCATTTTACAACAAATAACATAATCATGTTGCATGAGATAAAAGATAAAAATTGTGTATGAGTTATTAAATGAGAGCAAATTTTTAGAAACAACCCTTGTACCTAAGCATGCGTAATTATGAAAACAATCCAAGAATTTAAGTTTTTACTTAAATTGAAAGATACTTTTCTTTAATTTGAAAGATACTTTCAAAATGGAATTATTAAGAGGATAATTATTATCTAAGGGGCTGATAATATGAGCAATTTCATAAAATTCGGACTTTATAAATGCACAAGCATTTAAAATGAAAATAACTAATTTGAGCTGATGTCAGTATTACAACTGGAATAACTTCTGGCCTTTACGAACAGTTATAATTTTCCGCAAAAATTTTGCTCTTTCGATGACTCGAGATCCTCTCACGCCTCACTGAATTCTTCTTAGCTGGGATCATGTAAACAGCCCTAAGAAATTCTAACGACAGTTTGTCCGCTGTGCTCTCTATTCCATACTTTTATCCTTTTTAACTATAAACTGTGTGTTCGATTATGAATCTGCCGAGAGGCGAGTAAGGATTACATACACTTAATTTCCCACAACCAACATTATTTGGTTAGAAATAATACTAATTTTCCACGACCAACATTATTTCTTTCATTGTATTATACCAAGAAGCGAAAGGTCCTTTTTCTTAGAAAAACTACATGCTTCGATGAATTTATTTTCATCTAATAACTGAGATTTGCATGTGATGCTTTTAGCAACCAACCTTAATTTGAGATATTATGCATAAAGTTATCTTTAAAGCAATTACTAGATGATTCGTTCGTAATTAAAAATCCATTGTAAAAGTATTTATCCTCTTTTCATTGTACTTTAATCTTTTGTTGCCCTAATCTTATGTTGCTAGTACTTCATTGAACCTATGTTTGATGAATTTAACAAAGGATTTTTCTTATTTACGATGCAAATTTCATCCAACATTGCCAGCATTCAATTGTTCTCTTACTCCAGGGAGGATGGTGGCAACCCACCAAAATGAAATGCTTTACTTTGAAATATTTTTGAATAATAATTTATTACTGGTGTATAAAGCATAGATCATTCTGAATACGTTTCCCTTCTCGGTAATGCTCTTCATGTCTGTCGGTTCAAATGACAGGTTTCCGTTTCTTTTCCGATTGCACTGTTATTCTTTGAGTTATGCTGTCGTTGTGTCGGTAATCGGTTGTGTCATTTAGATTGTAAATCTCTTGTATTTGTCTCATCTTTAATTTGTTGATATCACTGGAATAAGTTTTCATGTTATCTCGTCATTTCGCTTATTTATAGCACTTACTATTATTGTTTGTTTGAAATTTGTCAGCTTTGTTTCTTAAATTCTGCTGTTATTTTCTTATTTCGTAGACCTGTAGTTATCTCTGTTTTGTTATGTATTTATCAACATAATTGATTTACCATTTTCTTTATTATAAGGCTTCATAGGTCTTGAATAACGTCTTGTGTCGTTAACGTTTAGCTTAATAATTGACGTTTACTTCCTATATTTTATTTGCTTGCTTGCGTTATATTTGTTAGCCCTTTAAGGTTTTGTTATTGTGACTTGTTTTAAATATATTTATTCTTATATACTCTAAAAGAATTCAGTTAAAAAAACTAAATAGGGTAAAATTGTAACCCTGATACAGGAGAATATGCCAACGATGCAAGTTGTGTTAAATTAACCAGAAACCCTTGTCAAAATTTGACTAGGATACATGCGTTCGATTTTTAACTTGGATTATTTTTAACTTTGATATGGGATAAGGTAAAAACTGACCTAAGCTACAGGTTATTTTACTCCTTAAAGAAAATGTCTTTTTGTAAACAGAAATTAAATTATTCCAATCCTTTAATAAGCAACAGTAAATTTGTGCTTCACAAAACACCAGCAAATGTTTTTAATCGTGTTAGAAGTTGACAACTCTATTAATACAGCAGTGTATTCGTGTTAAGAAAGATAAGCCTACTAACTATTAAATACGTAATCTAAAAAGAAGCTAAAGCTAATTAGCTGATGTTCCAGCACTACTTGGGATAATAAATCTCCTCCACATAAAACGGATTAGAGAATGCTACAAAAAACTTTTAGTAAGCTTTGTCACTACAATATAAAATCATTCAGGTATTTCTCAAGTACCAAGGGCAAAATCACGCAAATCGAGATCTTCTGGCTTCATCTAATTTTCCAGTAGACATTAACGAGTTTGCAATATAGCATAATAATAACTAAAGTATTTAAGTTTGCAATTTCCTATAGTTCATACTTTTTACTTTTAAAATTTCTTATAATTCATACTTTTTACTTTTACAATTTCCTATAATTTGCACTTCACCAACGCTCTGCTTTTGTGTTCGACAAGGTCTGTTTGAGACCTGACAGACAGATGCAGGGGTAGTTTTGAAAGTGACCGTTTTCATGCAGACATATGTTACATGACGCGCATGGAAAACTTATTTGTCAAAGGCGTACAATTTATCTCTTTCTTATGTATCGGAAGAGTCAAAGTATTAAAATTTGAAAGAAAGTAAGTTCTGGTATGACGAGGAGGCAAATTGGAAATGTTTGGGAATGTTCTCTTTCCAACAATACACAAAGACGTGGAAGTAAATTATATCAATTTCGTTAATTCTTAGCAGGTGAACTATAACGACTCGCCGTTTTGCATGGGCATTACCCATTCCACAATTATGAAATGAAGACGAATATCCAATGATACTTTTAAAGGCATGTTAAATTAGAATGGCTTACGTGTAGTCAATATACTAGACGCTGGTTGAAATATGGCTGTTTTTAGTATTTTAACAAGGCTTAGGCACTTTCATCATTGAAATGGTAAAAGCTTATAATTCTACTTACAACATGAATGAATTTATAAAAATCGGATCAATGATAATGCTCATTTATCATTGTTACTATAAAGCAAAAAAATATTGAATTTAAATTTATATGTTTAACATGTATATAAAAACCATTGTTTGTCGTCTTACATTTCTTTTTAAAAGGATGGCCGTTGATATGTATATTTAGTAGGCCATGGCAATAGTTAGCCACGGTTGGGATGTACTAGTTCTTAACAACTTTTATACCTGATCATCTGTCGGGATGAAAAACATAAAACCCGTATCTCCTATTGAGAAATAGACGGATGAGTTGCCGTTATTGAAACGGATGTTAATTTTATTCCATAAGTCCTTCAGTATCATACAGTCGTTCTCAGGACTATACCAACCTGGACGATGTACATTTTCAAACACGTAACAATACTCCCGGGTTCAAACCATTTACTTTAAGCCTATTTTATATTATGAAAAATCTTCATCTACGCAACGTCCCATTATTTCACTTGTTTCAACGATGAGTAATGGGGTATTTATAAGTTGAACGAAACACATCAATTTCATGACGTTTTTTGAGCGCAAATAAGTAAGACGACCTCGTTTCAAACAATTTTTATGTCCATCAACTCTTCAGCAAGCCTCAAAGAACAAAGTCAAGTTTAACTTATTAAACGTGTACAGACGGCATAATATTAAAAATATAACAGTTTTAGAAAGTATTGTTAGTCGTTCAATTTTATATTCGGGATTTTGCGTAATTTTGTTAAAAACATCTTTGTTCCTATTTTGTTCTGATTTGTTACGTTTAACCCATCTTCATAGCTGCGCATAAATTTGCTCATCACTGTGAATCAGACTTAACCTAGCTATAATATGAACATGAAAAACATATTTTATATCAAATGTGGGGTTGGCAAAAATAAATGAATGAAACTTTCACGATATTAATACTTTCACCTCATACTCAAACTCAAAAGGTTCACAAATGTTCAACAAGTCCTTACAGGAAAGAAATTTTAATGAATTGAAATAATTGAATCACCCGTCTTTATAGTTTCGTAGCCTGTAAAAATATTTCACCAAACATTAGTGAGCGATTAATTCTAATTAAATGTTACCATATATAATACATTAAAATATCATTACGCACATTCGTGTAGAAAATATTCTTAATGATAATCCTAATAATCAGTAACAGGTTGTGGTTATTAACACATGTCAAAAAACTGAAGAGAAATATCAAAAACTAGAATTAAAGTATTAAAACTGTTATAGGAATTGGAAAAATGCTAGTAAAAGAGTGAGTGCTTTTGTCAGGTTGATTGCTAGATTGAAATTCGCACCCGCTGTTCCAAGCTTTCAAGCGTAGAAAGGATCTAGCGTCACGATGTGTGTATAATTAAATGCAGGTTTGAAGTAATTCCGAAAATGCAACAATGAAATGAAGAAAAATTTCCTAAATATACTAGAAAATTAAAAGTTGAATTAGGTTTTGTTGTGTTGCAGCGATTGTTCGAAAGCATTATATAAATACATAACGTCAGCTTTTATGATATATTTTTGCATAGAGAAGATGATTTTTATATAAATGTCGAGCGAGAAGTAAAAATTACTAATATAGCCAGCAGAATAGGAAAGCAAATGCTGCATATACGTTCAATAGGGAAATTTAGTTGTCAACTGAATTTAATCCCAAAAGCATTGTTATTAAAGATTGCTTATTTTAACAATGAGTATTTACAATATTTTCATTCATTCTACATCTGTCACTCATTGGTTGAAAATATGACGACCAATGATGGTTATTTCAATCTGTAAATTTTATACTAAGAAAACACATTTGTTAACATGGATTTCTATTTAGTAACAATAATCCTTGCATAATTTGGTATATCTAAATCATGATTATGGAGTTGAAAAAGCTAAATTAATCGGATTTAAATTTTGGAATACGACAGAACACAAAACGCAAAAGCATGTTTCCACAAAAATAATTTGACTTTTTTTGGATGAGAGCTATTGTTCTTTTTCTCGCAATAAATTTCGCACGTGGAATCAAGGAATAAAATGTATGTATAGCTTATAGCAAATCTGGTAAATGAACGCAAGTCTTTAAACAAACAAATCCAAAAGTTACGTAGAGTAGTTCTAGTGACGTAATTTAAGGCAAATTCATCGTCAGGCGAAAAATACAAGCTAAATGTGCCTCAAGTTGAATATATGTGTATATATATTTTTACATATCGCTACTGTGTAGTCTATGTTCTGAAGATGTCTCTTTATAAACTGAGAAATATGAACGGTTTGACGTTGAACATATCTTGAAACATTTTATCGACTTATAAATTATAAATAAATTATTGATACCTGACACATTTGAAATAAACTTTTAAGATTTTAAGATTGCAATATCAATGCCGAATTGATTATTGCCTCTACAGGAAGACTAGGAACTAACGACAAGAGACATAACAGTACATTTGCAGATACCGTCACCAATACGGCGTCGTTCAATTTATCCAAAATTGTGTACATATTGTGGTACTGAAAAATAGAAAACAGTTTATTACCAAATAAAGATTGTTCATTAACTTTGGTAATCCAGAAAATCGGGTTTGAACCATGTTTTACTAATTACAACAGTTGATTATGGTCTAATAATAATACCTGTTGTGCGATCTCCTTCTCCTACCTGTTGTGCGATCTCCTTTTTTGTTCGACAATGTCTGTTCAAGACCTGACAGACAGATGCAGGGGTAGTTTTGAAAGTGACCGTTTTCATGCAGACACATGTAACATGACGCGCATGGAAAACTTATTTGTCAAAGGCGTACGATTTATCTCTTTCTTATGTATCGGAAGACTCAAAGTATTAAAATTTGAAAGAGAATAAGTTTTGGTATGACGGGGCGGTAAATTGGAAATGTTTGGGAATATTCTCTTTCCAACAATACACAAAGACGTAGAAGTAAATTATATCAATTTCGTTAGTTCTTAGCAGGTGAACTATAACGGCTCGCCGTTTTGCATGGGCATTACCCATTCCACAATTATGAAATGAAGGCAATATCCGATGATACTTTTTAAGGCATGTTCAATTAGAATGCCTTATGTGTAGTCAATTTACCAGACGCTGGTTGAGATATGGCTGTTTTTATTACTTTAACAAGGTTTAGGCACTTTCATCATTAAAATGGTAAAAGCTTATAATTCTACTTACAATATGAATGAATTTATAAAAATGGGATCAATGTTAATGCTCATTTATCATTGTTACTATAAAGCAAGAAAATATTGAATTAAAATTTATATGTCTAACATGTATATAAAAACCATTGTTTGTCGTCTTGCATTGCTTTTTAAAAGAGAGATGGCTATTGATATGTATATTTAGTAGGCCATGGCAATGGTTAGGAACGTTTGGGATGTATTAGTTTTTAACAACTTTTATACCTGATCATCTATCGGGATGAAAAACATAACACCCGTATCTCCTCTCATGCATTTGATGTGTTTCGTTTAACTTATAAATACCCCATCTGCATCTGCAATGTTGCAGCCTTGTCACACTGTGTGTCACGCTGATATCAGCGTTGTGGTTGCGTGAAAGGTACGAGTGATTGTAGTCTGGTCAGCTGCCTTCACTATAATTTAGGTAACCAGGATGTTCCACTTTGTGGAACCCTCATATGTCGAAATCGACGGAGTCCATTAAATACCCCATTACTCATCGTCGAATAGAGTGAAATAATGGAACGTTGCGTAGATGAAGATTTTTCATAATATAGATGATAGGCTTAAATTAAATGGTTTGAACCGGCAGTATCGTTACGTGTTTGAAAATGTAGATCGTCCATGTTGGTATAGTCCTGAGAAGGACTGTATGATACTGAAGGACGTATAGAATAAAATTAACATCCGTTTAAATAACGACAACTCATCAGCCTATTTCTCGACGTTTATTGAGCGCAAACCAAAAAGACAACCTCGTTTCAAACAATTTTCATGTCGATCAACTCCTCAACAAGCCTCCATGCACATAGTCAAGTTTAACTTATTAAACGTGTACAGTCGACATAATATTAAAAATACAACAGATTTAGAAAGAATTGTTAGTCGTTCAATTTTATATTCGGGATTTTGCGTAATTTTGTTAAAAACATCTTTGTTCTTATTTTGTTCTGATTTGTTACGTTTAACCCATCTTCATGGCTGCGCATAAATCTGCTGTTCACTGTGAATCAGACTTAACCTAGCCATAATATGAACAGCAAAAAATATTTTATATCAAAGTGTGGGGTTGGCAAAAATAAATGAATGAAAACTTCATGATATTAATACTTTACGTCACACTCTAACACCAAATGTTCACAAATGTTCAACAAGTGCTTACAGGAAAGAAATTTTAATAAATTGAAATAATTAAATCACCCGTCTTTATAGTTTCGTAGCCTGTAAAAATATTTCACCAAATATTAGTGAGCGATTAATTCTAATTAAATTTTACCATTTATAATACATTAAATTATCATTACGCACATTCGTGTAGAAAATATTCTTAAAGATATTCCTAATAATTAGTAAAAGGTTGTGGTTATTAACACATGTCAAACAACTGCAGAGAAATATCAAAAACTAGAATTAAAGTATTAAAACTGTTATAGGAATTGGAAAAATGCAAGTAAAATAGTGAGTGCTTTTGTCAGGTTGATTGCTAGATTGAAATTCGCACCCGCTGTTCCAAGCATTCAAACGTAGAAAGGAACCAGCATCATTATGTGTGTATAATTAAATACAGCTTTGAAGTAATTCCGAAAATGCAATACTGAAATGAAGAAAAATTTGCTAAAATATATTAGAAAATTAAAAGTTGAATTATGTTTTGTTGTGTTGCAGCGATTCTTCAAAAACATTATATAAATACATATCGTCAGCTTTTATTATATATTTTTGCATAGAGAAGATGATTTTTGTATAAATGTCGAGCGAGAAGTAAAAATTACTAATATAGCCAGCGGTATAGGAAAGCAGCTGCTGCATACGTTGAATAGGGAAATTTATTTGTCAAAGGAATTTAATCCCAAAAGAATTGTTATTAAGGATTGCTTATTTTAACAATGAGTATTTACAATATTTTCACTCATTCTACATCTGTCACTCATTGGTTGAAAATATGACGACCGATGATGTTATTTCAATCAGTAAATTTTATACTAAGAAAACACATTTATTAACATGGATTTCTATTTAGTAACAATAAAACTTGCATAATTTGGTATATCTAGATCATTATTATGGAGTTCAAAAAGCAAATTTAATCGTATTTAAATTATGGAATACGACAGAACACAAAACGCAAAAGCATGTTTCCACAAAAATAATTTGACTTTTTTTGGATGAGAGCTATTGTTCTTTTTCTCGCAATAAATTTCGCACGTGGAATCAAGGAATAAAATGTATGTATAGCTTATAGAAAATCTGGTAAATGAACGCAAGTCTTTAAACAAACAAATCCAAAAGTTACGTAGAGTAGTTCTAGTGACGTAATTTAATGCAAATTCATCGTCAGAGGAAAAATACAAGCTAAATGTACCTAAAGTTGTATATATGTGTATATATATTTTTACATATTGCTACTGTGTAGTCTATGTTCCGAAGATGTCTCTTTATATGCTGAGAAATATCAACGGTTTGGACGTTGAAAATATCTTGAAACATTTTATCGACTTATAAATTATATATAAATTATTGATACCTGACACATTTGAAATAAACTTGTAAGGTTTTAAGATTGCAATATCAATGCTGAATTGACTATTGCCTCTACAGGAAGACTGGGAACTAATGACAAAAGACAAAACAGTACATTTGCAGATACCGTCACCAATACGGCGTCCTTCAATTTAAATATTTTCTTTCTATTGCATTGTATAAATTATTTAAAGACATGAGAAGTGCCTTCTATATGCATCATGAATATCTAATGTTCTTGTTAAACGCTCATTGATGGATTTAAAACAACGTCATTATCCTGAGAACCTTGAACGTTGTATATCTATAATGAAACCAAATAATAAAGCTCTTATCAGCTCCCCGATATGACTACCCAAAAATTTGTACACATTGTGCCACTAGAAAAATAGAAAAGAGTTTATTACCATATAAAAACTTTTCATCAACTTTGGTAATCTTGAACATCGGGCTTAAGCCATGTTTTATTAATTACAAATAAGTAATTTTGGTCAAATACCTGTTGTGTGATCTCATTCGCAAAGCTCTGAAATAAATTTATAGTAGATTCCGACAACGATCCATGATCGTAACTTGTAAACATAAAGAATAATTCTAACATGAAGTGTAATCCAGACAAAACACACTTCTTGAAAGGGAGACTAGATTTAAGATAAGTCATTGCAATAGAAAAAGCCAGTTTATCAATCTAAATTATATGTTGAGGAAGTGAAATGAAATTAAAACGGTATAAAAGGCAATTGATGATGTAAATTCTGAAATGTTTTTCTATTATGAAGTTGAGTAAATAGCTTTCATAATACTTAACACGACATTCGAGCAAAATTGTTATTTTCTGAGTCACTGTTTAAAATGTGGTATTCGCATAATATCCATGATGAATTGAATAGTATCTTTATAGGAAGATTGGGAAATAACGACAAAATACAAAACAGTAAATTTGCAGAACCTGTCACCAATACGGCGTCGTTCAATTTAAATATTTTCTTTCTATTGCATTGTATAAAAATATAAGGACATGAGAAGTGCCTTCTATTGCATTGTATAAGGTATATAAGGACATGAGAAGTGACTTCTATGTGCATCATGACTATCCAATGTTCTTTTCTTAACGTTCATTGATGGATTTAAAGAACGTCATTATCCTGAGAACGTTGTATATCTATAATGAAACCAAATAATAAAGCCCTTATGAGCGCCCTATATGACTACCCAAAAATTTGTACACGTTGTGCCACTAGAAAAATAGAAATCTGTTTATTACCGTAAAAAGACTGTTCATCAAATTTGGTAATCTAGGACATCGGGTTTGAGCCATGGTTTACTAATTGCAATAAATAATTATGGTCCAATACCTGTCGTGCGATCTCCTTCGCAAAGATCTGAAGTAAATTTATAGTGGATTCTGACAGCGATCCATGATCGTAACTTGCAAACAGTAAAGAATAATTCCAAAATGAAGTGTAATCCAGACAAAACACACTTCTTGAAAGAAAGACTACACTTAAGATTAGTCATTGCAATAGAAAAAGCTAATTTATCAATCTAAAGTATATGTTGAGGAAGTGAAATGAAATTAAAACGTTATAAAATGCAATTGATGATGTAAATTCTGAAATATTTTTCTATTATGAAGTTGAGTAAATATATTTCTTAATACTTAACACGACATTCAAGCAAAATTGTGACTTTCTGAGTCACTGTTTAAAATGTGGCATTCACATAATATCCGTGATGAATTGAATATTATCTTTACATGAAGATTGGGAAATAACGACTAAATACAAAACAGTAAATTTGCAGAAACTGTCACCAATACAGCGTCGTTCAATTTAAATATTTTCTTTCTATTTCATTGTATAAGGTATATAAGGACATGGGAAGTGCCTTCTATCTGCATCATGATTATCTAATGTTCTTTTTTTACGTTTATTAATGGATTTAAAAGAACGTTATTATCCTGTGAATGTTGTATATCTATAATGAAACCAAATAATAAATTCCTTATGAGCGCCTCAATATGACTATCCAAAAATTTGTACACATTGTGCCACTAGAAAAATAGGAAACTGATCATTACCATAAAAAGACTGTTCATCAAATTTGGTAATCTAGAACATCGGTCTTAAGCCAAGTTTTATTAATTACAAATAAATAATTATGGTCCAATACCTGTCGTTCGTTCTCCTTCGCAAAGATCTGAAGTAAATTTATAGTAGATTCCGACAACGATCCATGATCGTAACTTGCAAACAGTAAAGAATAATTCCAAAATGAAGTGTAATCCAGACAAAACACACTTCTTGAAAGAAAGACTTGACTTAAGTTAAGTCATTGCAATAGAAAAAACAATTTATCAATCAAATTATATGTCGAGGAAGTAAATGAAATTAAAACGGTATAAAATGCAATTGTTGATGTAAATTCTGAAATATTTTTCTATTATGAAGTTGAGTAAATAGCTTTCTTAATACTTAACACGACATTCAAGCAAAATAGTGATTTTCTGAGTCAATGTTTAAAATGTGGCATTCACATAATATCCATTAAAAATTGAATATTATCTTTACAGGAAGATTGGGAAATAACGACAAAATACAAAACAGTAAATTTACAGAAACTGTCACCAATACTGCGTCGTTTAAATCATCTTTTTCTATTGCATTGTAATAAGAATTTATAGACATGCGTAGGGCCTATTATGTGCATCATGAATATCTAGTGTTCCTTTTTAACGTTCATTGATAAATTTGAAAGAACGTCATTATCCTGAGAACGTTGTATATCTATAATGAAACCGAATAATAAAGCCCTAATGAACGCCCGGATACGACTGGCCAAAAATTTGGAGCTATTGTGCCACGAGAAAAATTTGGAAACAGTTTATTACTATATAAACACGGTTCACCAATTTTGGTAATCTAGCGCATAGGGTTTGAACCGTGTTTTACTAATTACAATAAATAGTTATGGTCCAATACCTGTTGTGCGATGTCCCTCGCAAAGCTTGGAAATAAATTTATAGTAGATTCCGGCAACGATCCATGCTCGTAACTCGCAAACAGTAAAGAATAATTTCAAAATGAAGTGTAATCCAGACAAAACACACTTCTTGAACGAAAGACTAGTTTTAAAATAGGTCACTGCAATAGAGAAAGATATATTATCAATCTAAATTATACGTTGAGTAATTGAAAAGAAAGTAAAACGGTATAAAAGACAATTTATGATGTAAATTCTGAAATATTATTCAATTATGAAGTTGAGTAAATAGCTTTCTTAGTATTTAACACGACTATCAATGAAAGACGTCACTTTCTGTGTTGAAGTTTATAATGTGATAGTCAGAAAATATCCATGATGAAATGATTTTTATCTTTACAGAAAGATTGGGAACTAACGATAAAATATAAAACAGTAAATTTGCGGAAACTGTCACCGATACTGCGTCGTTTCAATCTTCTCTTTCTATTGCATTGTATTAAGAATTTATAGAAAAAAGATGGGCCTCCTATGTGCATGATGAATATCTAATCTTCTTTTTTTTAAGTTCATTGATGGATTGGAAAGAATGTCATTATCCTGAGAACGTTGTATATCTTTAATAAAACCAAATATTGAAGCCCTAATGAACGCCCCAATATGACTATCCAAAAATGTGTAGATATTGTGCCAATAAAAAAACAGAAAACAGTTTACTATCATAAAAAGACTGTTCCCCAACTTTGGTAGTCTAAAGCATAGGGTTTGAGCCATGTTGTTTAATTACAATGAATAATTTTGGTCTAATACCTGTTGTGTGATCTCCTTCGTAAAGCTCTGTAATAAACTTATAGTAAATTCCGACAACGGCCCATGATCGTAACTTGCTAACTGTAAAAAATAATCGAAAAAATGAAATGTAATCCAGAAAAAACACACTTCTTGAATGAAACACTAGACTTGAGTTAGGCCACTGCAATAGAAAAAGCCAGTTTATCTAAAAGCCGGTTCCTGCGAGTGTTTGTTTTTGGAGTTCGGATTGATCTAATTCAATGATATTTCCCAATTGCCGTACCTTCCTTTGCTGCGAACGAATGCTTGCTGTTTGTACTTCCAAACTTTGTAGAACCCAAGCCTTTGCAATTATTGACTAGTTTTTTCATAGTTTTGACACCGTTACGATCGTGGTTTCATCGCCGTGTTATTCGAGTTCGATATCGGCTTCTTCGCAGCCAGCGTTAAGACTTGCCGACGCTCGCTCTTCTTCCATTTGAGGTTCTATAGCCTCTATTTCAAATTTTTATTCTGCCATTTTCCTTTGAGGTTCATGGTGTTTTGCTAACTGATTTTTTTTCAGCTGTTCAACGGCTAACTTTTACTTACTTCTTGACACTCTTGAAGACTTTTGCTTTGGCTTCTTAATTTACTTGCTGAGCTTCTACTTGTTATTAATGAAGGAGAACTCACATTTCTCGTCGTTGCTTTACTTCTAACTTGGTTTTCCTTTGCCATAATCTGATCATTTCATCTAGATGCACCTATTTTGCCATGTGTTCTTTGTAGCTACAACTTGCCATATCTATTTCTTCTTCCTGGAACGCTAATTTAAGGTATTGTTTGTGAACGTCAAAAAACGCCATCCAATTGTTTTTTGTTCTGTACAAAGCGGTAAATCGTACGGTAGTCACAATCACTTCCTTTAAATGTGTATTTTTAAAGCCCTGTTACTTTCAAAGGAAAACAGCTTAACTGAGGCTATAACAATGATGAAGAAGGTTATCATTTTGTTGGTAATGATATGTGCTTTATGTTAAATTCTCCATGTTCAAAGTTCAAATTAATGTTTACTGGCTGGATTGCCTTGCGATTGGCAATATCAACCCAGGTTCGAGTGTAAGTTCAAATCAATGGTTCAAATATATATAACAAAAAAGCTACCTGATTATATGATATTTTAATCTAGAACTTCAGTGAATTGAAACCAAACAACATTTCAAACCGGCTGAGACAACGTTACATAGCGACGGATTCCTTATTTGAATAGCATGCATTTGAACAACAAAACTAATTTCTGTGAGTAATTCGAGAGTTAAATTGCAAAAACATATGAATAATGATCCTATATGCGTTCAGTAAGTGGAGCTTTAATTAAATTGTTAGTAAAAATGCCCGATACGATTACGTCTTGATTCCCTTGATCGCAAACACATAGAAGAAAAACACAACCACTTTCAAACCAGTTCGAAGAATCTAATGTTCTTATTCGCGATTTGTCGTTCGAAAATGTTTGACCTGTAAAACAATTTATTTCAACGATAATTTTCAAAGCATGCTTTGAATGTTTTGAGCAGCAATTTTGGCAAATTTTTGTATAAGTTCAGTATAGATGGCTTAAGTCTCTGGAACCCCGACTCACCAGATATAGTTACTTGTTATCGTAGTGGTTGAACTTGGTATAAATACGCTTACGCTTTTTTCCATTAATATAACCCTCACTTTCGACTGTTGCTGTTGAGTTTATCAGTACTGTGGTGCAGCCTACATTTCATAATGTACTTTTTGTTTTGGTATTATCGTACTTCGTAATCATTTAAATAAAACATAGTTGTAACCTTTGGAAAACATTTGTGAATTGTTGCCAAATTTACGGTAACTCAAACTTAATAATACAGCAATTTTGGAATACTAAATAGCTAATGTGGATATTTGTTATGCACTACGAGTGGGCTACTGTGGATTTGCCAATTTCGACACTACTTTGAAACACACAAGAAATTTGAAACTCTGCACATCCTACTTGAACCCTGAGTAAATATTGCAGAATGAGCTTTGGTACGGCAGACATAGCGCTATGAAATTCTTTAAAAATGGTATAAAACATTAAACGTATCGGTGTTCTTCTTTTTTTGTAACAAAGCCCACTTAGCTTAGATGTTCCGTTACAGATACTCAAAAATAAAGCAATTAAATGTAATCATTCTAAGGCCACATCAATAGGGTATTTCCTAATTTTTAATCAAGTAAACAATTTTTGGCAACAAGACCTAATTTTAGGTCACTTTTAACTGAAATTAAGTCTTCGGTAAAATCTTTGTCTTCGTTAAAATATGTACTTTACTACATATTTAAATGATTTCAATCAGTACAAGTTTATATTTTCATGAAGAGTAAGGCGTGAGTAGTTATGATGCAGGTATGGTCACGGAAGTAAACGGATCTCTTACCTGTGCCGATTAGTTTCCAGTCCTAGGAAGTAAACAGGGCTCGTGGGTGTGAACCGGAAACCACGTAAATTGAGCAAAGGTTGCTACTGGATGATATGAGTAATTGAAGCACGATAAAACTGAATTAAAATTGTCAATTGTTTCCTATTCTTAAAGCAATATTAGATCCATTTTCTTGTTCCCTTTACGAATATAAAAAAGAAGGTCCCATTGCCTGATTCTGTCAGGTCAGGTCCCTTCATCTTGGTGATGAACACCTGCTGCTGGTAACCATGTAAACCAGCACTACCTGTGCATGGTCGGGTGGTCGGCGACTAAACCGGCTTCCCCACCTGGGTTTCCCTGGGTGAGGAGGGTGTGTAAACACCCAGCAGGATTAAAAACAAGACCTGTCAAAGGGCGGATGAACTCTCTCTGAGTCAACGGCCGTCCACACCGCAGAAAGAATTCTTTGGCAGTCTACTGCGGAATCTTTTGCCAAGTCAACCATGAATCAAAGACAAATTGTTGAAAACGATAACGGCGTAAATGAGACTGTTTCACCCACAAATGGTGTCAGTGTCTCGCCCGGTAGGATTCGTGATGGGCTTCAGGTCACGACCGACCGTCATCCAGCTACTAGAAGCAATCGCGTAATAACAAGAATTGCAACATGGAATGTGAGGACATTATTCCGAGCGGGCAGGCTAGATAATGTTGTTCAGGAGATGGACAGGTTACGGATAAACGTTCTTGGATTGAGTGAAGTGCGATGGACTGGAGCAGGAATGCTGAGACGCGAAAATTGTACGGTGATATACTCAGGGGGCCAGAAACATGAAAAAGGAGTTGCAGTGATCTTAGACAAGCATACATCAAAGTGTACTTTGGGATATTGGGCTCTATCTGACCGCGTCATCTTGGTCAAGCTGAAGGGAAACCCATTCAATGTGAGCATCATTCAAGTATATGCGCCAACATCGGACGCTGATGATGAAGAAGTTGAGAAATTCTATGAAACTGTTGATGAGGCTTACTGCCAATGCAAATCTGCTGACATCAAGATTTTGATGGGTGACCTCAATGCAAAAGTTGGTGCAGATAGGGACGGAAAGATTGTCGGTCCTTTTGGCCTCGGTGTACGCAATGAGCGTGGCAACCGGTTTGTGGATTGGTGCAACCGTAACGGACAAGTCATCACCAACACATGGTTTAAGCATCATCCAAGGCGCTTGTATACGTGGATTAGCCCAGGTGACCGTGTGCGCAACCAAATCGATTTTATCACAATCAATGAACGATTTCGCAATTCGGTTTTAACTCAAAGACTTACCTGGGGCAGACTGCAACAGTGACCATAATCCCGTTGTTTTGACAATGAAACTGGCTGAAGAACGAGAAGAAAAGCAAAGAAAAACAATTAGAGTACAAAGAACTGAAGAATGATAATACCAGGTGTGAGTTCAAAGAAGATCAACTGAAGACTTTCTACCGTACTCGAAAGCAGAACTATGGCATGTGGTTCGAGATGCCCTCAAAGGCAGCCGAGATGAGTTTGCCTGAGAAGAAGAAGCTGAAATTTGGCAAGAACTGGATGACTGAGGAGATTTTGAAGTTGATGGAACGGCGGAGCTTCTAAAGAACAGAAATGAAGTGCAATATATCGAGCTATGCCGAGATCCGTAGAAAATGTAATAAAGCGAAAGAGGCCTGGCTGAATAAAGAATGCGAAAGATGGAACGAAAGGGCTGCACAAACTTAAACGAGATATTTGATACGTCAGGAAGCTAACAGGGGAAAAAAGTAAACAAGTGGCTGTATTCGTTCAGAAACTGGAGTCATGCTGACAGAACCTCGTGGCATTTGCGGCAGATGGGAGCGTTACATCACTGAACTGTTTCACGATAATCGAGGCGAACCACCACACATCGAGGCTAACATCGATGGTCCTGAGATAACGAAGGATGAGATCCGGAATGCCATTAGGAAGATGAAGAAAGGCAAGGCATTGGGCCCAGACGATGTCCCGGTTGAGTTATTCGAAGCAATTTCGGACTAACACAATGCAAAGCTTTAGCACCCAGAAATTTGTATCTTCCAATTCTTCCTTCACGAATAAAGGATAAACTCTTTTTCCTTTATGTAAACAGCGTGTTGTACAAAACTCTTCAGTGTGTACTCACTCGGAAAATGAGAGTGCCTTTTGGGGTACTTTTACCACAGTTGAAGTGATGAAAGCTATTGAAAAAAAGATAAAAGTTTATTGGAACTTTTGAAATTTGGCACTTTGAAAACACAAGTTCAGATTTGTTTGCAGATTATGTGAATTGTTTCCTCCATAAAAAGCAAGAGAGTTCAGGATTTCCAGGTCGTTTACAAACTCCCGAGGAATCACAGAAATACGTGGCGACTATTATAAAAACGAAGGAATACAGTTAAGGCATGATAAAATAGACTACAATCCAGATTTAAGAGCATTGGCTAAGCTTTGTCTTAACAGCTTGAGGGGTAATTTTGTCAAAAATACAATTGACTTAAAATAGAATTCATTAATGATCCGCTACATTTCTACAGACGTTTGAACGGGGCCGACATTGAAAGGCAAAATCTTTGCATCTTGAATGATGATTTAGTCGAAATTGTCTTCAGGAGAAAGCATGAGTTCGAAGTATAAAATAAACTAACAAATATCTTCATAGGAATTTTCACAACTGCATAGGCTAGATTACAAGTTTACAATGTGATGGGTCTGTTGCAGCATTATATTCTATACGTAGATACCGTAGCTGTATATATGTAAATAAGCCGGGGATCCAAGGCCACTCTAAGGGGATTACCTGGGTAATTTAAAAAACGAAATCACTCAAGAACATGGGGTAGGTAGTTACCTTACAACAATTGCATGCGTGGTCCAAAAAGTTATGCGTACGTTGTAAATAATGGAAAAATCATTGTAAGATACAAGGTTTTACTTTGAATTTTAAAAATAGCCAAATTCCTGATTTTCATTCTACTCTACAAATAATACATAACTATGCACGTTCATATGTCGAAAATTTAAACAATAAAAAAGATGTTGCAAATAACAGTAAAATAACAAGAGAAAAAATGACCAGTTGGCTGGTCAACAAGAAAGAAGTAAAGCAGTATCAGATCGTCTACGACAAAAAATTATTGTCAAATCTGGGGAAGACACAATACCATTCGGATATTATTGCCCACCAGTGTCTAACTCTGCTTGTCCGTCTGTAAAGCACATTATACGTCTTCCTGATTCAATGCTTTATACAATGTTACAGCACACTGCACTAGGGTGTAGAGTAAATCATATCTGTGTTGATGACAAAGCTAACGACGAGACATCTAGTGATGAAGAAATAGAAGACGTTTTGGTGTATAATGATGTTGTTAAGGATGACGATGACGATGACATGATTTTTGAATGAAGAAAACGCAAGCGATATAAGTTTATCGGAATTTCACGACGAGGAACATATGGATTTTCAATCTGAGTACGAAAATGATAAAACATTTTTAAACGACATTGAAATGTCTGAAGATGAAAATCACGTTTGTTTTTATCGAAGGTTTAAAAGTAATTATTAATTTAATGCTTATTGACATCGTGTTAATATTTCAAACATACATTTAAAAAGTACTTAATCCATGTAAATCATATTTTCAATGTTCAATTTATAACAATGATGAATATTTAAACACTCATCATTTTCCAACTGTCTGATATTTTTTGCAATTCTATCTTTAAGGTCGTGGACCATTCTTTTGCATTTGCAGGATAAACGAAGTATGTTGGATGCTGCATTGCTTTTGGTACTGAGACACAATGCAAGGTTTCTAACATTATTTGTGCCAATAAAAGGTTGTTGAGTTTTTGACTGTTCATAATTCTTGAACATCCAATCAGCTTCTTGTTTATTAAGTATTTCACTTCTTTATAGAGCATACTTAATTGATACATGCAAGATGGTATATAGTCTGTTGTAAAACAATTCCGTTTTCATTTGCAAGACAATGGACGTGCGTTTTAAAACACCATTTAACTTTTATATTTGCGGAGGAAATATCCCTTACGAAAATTATTAATAGGATCTTATTAGAATTCCATTAGGAATATAAGATTCCTATAGGAAATCCTATAGGAAGGCAGAGTGAATTCATTTTTATTCCGATTGCGATATGAAATAAATTAGGAAAATGGCGGCAATTTTAAAGCCTATAGGAATATTTAAATTCCTGTAGGAAATCTTATAGGAAGGCAGAGTCAATTCATTTTCATTCCGATTCCGATAGGAAATATATTAAGAAAATGGCGGCAATTTTAAAGCCTATAGGAATATTTAAATTCCTGTAGGAAATCCTATAGGAAGGCAGAGTCAATTCATTTTCATTCCGATTCCGATAGGAAATATATTAAGAAAATGGCGGCAATTTTAAAGCCTATAGGAATATTTAAATTCCTGTAGGAAATCCTACAGGAAGGCAGAGTCAATTCATTTTCATTCCGATTCCGATAGGAAATATATTAAGAAAATGGCGGCAATTTTAAAGCCAATAGGAATATTTAAATTCCCGTAGGAAATCCTATAGGAATCCGTAATTGGATTTGTTTTGCAATTCTGACTTGAAATCCTTTAAGAAAATAGTGGGAAATAAAAACCTATATAAATATTCAAATTCTTATATGAAATCTTCTGGAAATGTTATTGGAAAAACCTATATAGCAATCGAAATATATAGGAAATGCTATTTATTTTTTTTCCAAAATTACAACTATGCTGGATTCTTCAGATATCTAATGCATGAATTAAAAGGAGCATTGTGGCATGGAGTGGTTGTTGTGTAAACGACAATGATAATGTCATCTCTTGAATCAAAGGCTGCAGATGCTTGAATTCTTTACCAGAATTTAAACAACAGCTTTACGAGCTGACATTGATTAAACTCCTCAAAGCAGAGCAACAATACATGTCAAAATTTAGCCATTAGATAATGAGTTTTCAGAACCATTACGAACAGCAACAGCACGTGATTGAAGAGGAATTGATTTTTGATTTCGCCACCATGGGCCAATTTCCAATAGGATCCTCTATGAAGTTTTAATAGGTTTTTGGAGATCTGGTAGGAATTCTTATAGCAATAACTTGTATGGGAAAACTTGTAGGATTTCCAAAAGGATTACTTTGTAAGAATTCTTATAGGAATACTTGTAGAAATTCTTATTTCAATTTGTATAGGTTCTTACAGCATCCTATAGATTATTCCTTTAGGCTCATGGGCCAATTTCCATAAGGATCCTGTAGAAAGCTTTAATAGGAATTCCTACTGATAATTATGTAAGTGAAGCTAATCTGGTAAGAGCCATCTCGTTAGGTCAATGCTTTCTAACTTAAATGAGCTATTTCACCCAGTTACATGTAAATTCATTTACTGCTACGGCAAACCTTGGAATTTGGCAAAATGTTTAAAAGGATACCGAATGTAATTTTGCTTGAAGGGTTTCCTGAAAACTTGACGGATATTTTGGAAGGATGTCAAAACGCTTTAGGGTGGATCTCCACTAGACGATGTTTATGACGATCGTCTTAAAAATTCACTGCGCCACATGCGCAGTAGGAAATAAAATCGTCAACAAAATCGTCAACAAAATCGTCAAAGACGATTGCAAATTGCAATGTGAAATTGAGAAAATGGCGGATGTGAATCAAACTTTAATGCATTATTTACTTCTTCGAAGGCATTTGATTTTACTGCATGCATGTAAAGTAAGATCCATAAAAACAAAGCGAAAACGACCAAGATTTTGGATGCGTAAACTGTACGAGGAAAGAAATGAGAAAGGCGAGTACAATTTGCTGGTTAAATACTTGCGATTATACGATCATGAAATGTTTTTTAGATATTTCAGGATGTTACCTGACACTTTTGAGACCTTGTTGGGGTATATTGCCCGGTTGATAAGAAAGAAAGAGACGAAAATGCGAGAACCAATAAGTGTAGATCAAAGACTTTTAGTCACTCTGCGATATTTGGCAACTGGGGATGGTCATACAACTATCGCTGCCAATTATAGAAATAGCTCAACGACTGTTGGTCGAATTATCTACGAAACATGCAACGCACTTTGGGACAAACTAAAGGAAATGGGTTTCATTTAAACACCTTGCACTGAAAGTGACTGGAGAAAAGTATCTAAAGATTTTGAAGATCGATGGAACTTTCCTAATATGCTGGGAGCAATTGATGGAAAGCATGTGCAGATGTTTGCTCCTGCTGGACAGGCATAGAGTTTTTTTAATTACAAAAAGACTCATAGCATTGTTTTGTTGGGAGTTAGTGAGGCAAAATATAAATTCACACTGATTGATATTGGTGATAGTGGGCGGCAAAGTGATGGCAGCGTGTATGCCAACAGCAATCTTGGCTATGCTATTGAAAACAAGCTTCTCAACATGCCCACAGATGGCAAGATTACCCATTCAACGAAAGTACTACCCCACGTATTTGTAAGGGATGATGCATTTGGCCTAAAACGCCACATGATGAAGCCCTATCCCTTTTCAAATCTGTCTGAGAGGAAACTAATTTTCAATTACAGGCTAAGAACAGCCAGACGTGTCATTGAAAATGCTTTTGGTATTTGTGCTAGTCGGTTTGATGTGTTTCATAGGCCTATATTTGCCAAAGTTGATAATGTGATTTCCATAACTAAAGCTGTTGTGGCATTGCATAACTTCCTTATGAGCATAAATGAAGATGACGATTCAAATCTATACTGTCCACCATCATTTGCTGATCAAGATGGGCAAATGGGTAATGAGTTTAAACCTGGTGAGTGGCGACAAGATGCAAATTGTATGAATGGATTGGGTGACATTACAGATGCTGGTGCATCAAATAACTATGGTGCAGAAGCTAAGTGGGTTCGTAAATAATTTGCTGATTATTTTAATAATGAAGGAGCAGTTGACTGGCAGTGGCATATAGTAAGGTGTTCAAAATAAAAAACAAATTTAAAGCCATTTATATTCAATATGAGCATTAGTGATGTGATGGGTTTTCATACGAAAGGGGTTTTCCACTTATGTAGTTAGCAATACATGTTTAAGCTATAGTTCTAAAAATAAATGATTTCACTTGCTATATATCTGTATTCATAGGAAGGAATGTATCTTGTATAAGTGAGAGTATGTTATTAATTTTTAATGTGATCTGTGAAGTTCTACAACAATTTTCTTTAGGTATCTGAATATTGTAAATCATATAAAAGCTGTTGAATTTTTAATTTAGCTTGTCGGAGTTGCTTTTTTTCCATATCTCTTAAAACTGGAACAAGACTCATACAAAAGAACTCTGCTTCATCCTTATCTTCATTTTATCTTTTACTTGACATTCCTTCTAAATAATTTACCATTTTCTGGTCCATACTCTTCACATTGTCAAGAAATGGGTCTAGTTGATCGTTAGAATTAGGACGTTTTCTTTTAGCATATTTTGCCTCATCTGATACGCTTGAACAGCTTGAAGAAGGCTGACTAGGTCCTGGAGATTGTGATGAGGATATGTCCAATATGTTCTCTGGTATTGTTTGGATTTCGAGGTCCAAATTGCTGTGAGTTTCCAAATTGCTTGTTTTCTCATGAAGAAATCTTATAACCTCAAAATATTTGCATGTTGGAAATGTCGAAGCAGCTGCCCCAGATTTAGACAATGCTCGTCTCCTATCAAGGCATTTTTTTAGAGAATCTTTAAGGTTCTTAAAAATTTTCTGAAGGTATGGAACTGAAAAAACGGCAAGAAACAACTTTTGTTAGAGTTGACATAAAATACGAAATAACACATATAGTCAAGGAGCACAGTCAAACGAAATGGTGAGACGAACACCCTTACGCAGAAACGTCGAGAAGTTTTCCTGTCCACTTTAGCATGTTTAAAATGTTACATCACAATAACCAAACAACACATAAGTAAAATTCTCAAGTTTCTTGAAGTCCTCCATTAATTTAGAACACTTACCTTCTCGCTGGAACATTCGACACAAAGATTTCCATGCATTAAGTTTTATGGTCCTATTTTTGTAGCTTATATTGCTTGTATCCACAAGCAACTATAGTCTCGGAGAGCTTGCAAAAACATTTCCTTATCGAGCTCTCCAACATCTTGTACCACATTTTGATTAACAAAATATTGCACCACTGATATATTCCTCAGAGATGCAAGTATTTGAATCTCTGACGGTATATTTTCTACAGGATTTGTACCGTTCAGTTGGAATTCGTTTTCTCCACTGGTGGCAGCCATTTTGACTTTAGAGAAATGGTAATTAGTTTCACGGGATGAAATTTCATTGGTTCAATTTACGACGATCGTCAAGCGCTCGATGAAAATTAGAAACCGTTTCTACTTTTCGTCGAGCGCTTGACGATTTAGTTGACGATTTTTATTTCCTACTGCGCATGTGGCACAGCGAATTTTTAAGACGACCGTCACAAAAATCGTCTAGTGGAGATCCGCCTTTAATCATTGTAGACGATCCTATGTTAGAATGTTCTAATGATCAACGAATGACTCACTTATTCACCCGTGGGTCACATCATGGCGGGATATCTGTCATGTATTTAACGCAATATTTACTCTATCCGGGTAAACAATCAAGAGCGATAAGCCTTAACTCTCATTATATGATCATTTTCAAAAACCCGGCAGATTCTCTAGGTATTTCAACTTTGGCCGTCAAATGTACCCTAGGAATGTCAACTACCTTTTGGACTCGTTTCAAGACGCTACGAGTTGCACGTACGTTTATCTCATGCTAGATTAACATCAATTAACCCCTGACAATTTGCGTGTCAGAACAAGCATTTTGCCTCATGAAAAGCACATTGCGTATGTACAAATGCGATAAGCATCGACAGAAACACACATAAATGCATCATGTCGAAACGAATGAAGAACTATATTCCGTACCTGCAAGTTCCAGCTAAATCTAAACCAAATGTTCGAAAGGTGATAATTGGACCCTCTAACGTTATTGTGTGCATATGTGAATGTGCTTTCAATGTTTTAGAAGAAACTGCCCCAGTATCTGCTATTCAAAAGTGACTGTCTTCAAGGTGCAAAAAAAAACCTGGGAGCGCTAGCCAACAAAAAAATCTCACGAGCAAAGAAGAAAAAAATTTTGAATCAGAAGGCAGGAAGTGTATTGGGAAGTTTAGTCACAAAATGATACATGTCAAACGTATGATTCTTCTTCCTGAAGATGTATTTAACAGATAAGAAAAGCAAAAAAAAATTGAAACTAGTCCGATCATGATGAATATAATAAATATAGATTTGCAGCTCTCACATATTTTTCAAGAAGACGGCATGAGTGACGATCAAAGGCAAAAACCTTTTAACGCAAACTTTGAACAGTTCCTTAAAATGAAGCAACAGAAAGATAATCAGATACCCATGGTACGCGTGTTAGACACTGTTTACGGGAATGGAAAAGCTCAATAAGCGACAATGAAATTCAGATATTAGCTGACTCTGTTCTTGTACAAAGTGTGCCAAAAATTATGCGTGAGCAAGCGAAAGCAATATTGCAGCGTCTTAGAACACACCGAGTATAATATCTTGGGACGGTTCTAGACAAGTCAAATTGGGGAGTCATTATTTCGCAATCATACATAACAGATCTCATTAGTGATGCTGCGAGAGGAAATAAAAAATTTCAATTCTCAAGAGTCTAAAGAATTCTTTCGTGCTTTACAAAAAATAAACATTCCTCGAGATTTGGTTAGGAACGATATGAGATGGAAGGAGGCTCAAATGGAAACTTCACCACGTAAAGAAAACGAAACATTTTATCCTAGTTCATTAAAAGTGAAATTGACAACGCCCAAAGCTTCCTCTACACACAAGAAAACTCATTTAAGTTGGTTAAGCTATTAATAAGTCTTGTAAAGAATTTTTTCTATAAATAAATATCGCAGTTGATATCAATTTCCTGAATGTCTTCAGTTAGAATATGTAAATACAAACGCAAGGAATTAAGTTACACAAAGAACTTTATTATTGATAATTAAACACTTCAATCTTTTACACATAAGTTTGTACTTGTCTTATTTCCATCGTTTGAGATTACACAAGTTTCTATTTTTAAAATGTTTGTTTACAAAATTTGATACATTCTTATCGTTCTCAACAGTATTATCATCAAACATGCCTACAATTCTACTCATCTTATGTCCTCGCACTCTTTGGCTTAGATAAAATATACAATATTGTCCACATATATCGTTCCAAATACTATGTAATTTGCGTGTATTAAAATCCCAATCATAAAGCTTTAAATAGTCTATAAAGAATTTATGATATATCTCGGAAAGCTATTTATGATATGTCCATAGCTGTCGAAGAATTCGGCTCTTCGTTCAGACGAAAGGAAAATGTAACCCAATGACTTGCAGGTTTTCCGCTGATATTTGTTTTTGCTATAAGCCCATTAGGACAGCTTTTGATTACCTTAGGTAAACGATTGGCTGGAAAAACACCAAGAATTTTCTTGCTTGTAACAGGACCCGATCTCAAAGTAGATGATATTTGTGAGGTGTCAATTTAACCAATATAGTCATAGACAAAATTTCTTTTAGAGTCGATGTGGGTTATATTTTCAAAATCTCATAGCAGACAAGACTAACGGCATTAGTTGGTGCTGTTGAGAATTGTATGTCAATGGCAAGATTTCCTTTTTGCACTGTATTAAAATGTTCTCTCGTACTGCACATATCAAACGTCAAATCAAAACAGCACAAAGCAAAACTCTTTGTACTGTTTTGATTTGACGCCTGATATGTGTAGATTTGTGTAGGTTGATTTGTGACACCTGATATGTGTAGATTTGTGCAGAACCCTTTGCTTTGTGCAGTTTTGATTTGACACGTGATATGTGTAGATTTGACGTCTGATATATGTAGAAGTTTTTGATTTGATGCCTGAAACACGAATTGTGATAGAAATGCTTCTATGTACCTAGGATTGTTACCAAACGACAGCTTGAAAGGCTTCGATGGTAGGGATCTGCCGTTTACTGAAATGCCTAAGGAAGGAACGTTGAAATGCTGGAAATTTAATGGGTTCATTTTATAGGCACACTTCAATGCAGCGCATGCAACAAGACCAACTCAAGTGATTTCGGCACCAAACCGTTCAAAATATTATCTTTTGCAGCGATGGGATTCCTGATGGAATAATGAAACTTTTGCAGTCCACACGCCTTACAGGTTAAACGGCTGGGCTTTTTTTCAGTGGAATTTCGCGAGACATAGCTTTACTAGGATTCACTTTTACTTTGCGAACTTTTTATAAAAATCCACCAGTTTCACTTTAAAGGCTGCATTGTTCTCCGTTGCCATTAGAGCGAACTCGTCACCAGTACGGTTCACTACCTCTTTCAAATCAACAAAGCTAAGCAGGAGGCGTTCACCGAAGAAAACATTACAAAATATGGTGCCTCCCACTTCGACAATTGCACTTCCCGCAGTAAACTTACTTCGTGTTTTCAAGCCTTTGTTTGGACTGGCGTTTATTGGGTCAGCACCTTCCATATTTGAAGTTTCGTCTTTTTAAAACAACGCAGATGACAGCTGGGATTGTTTAGCTGATGCACCATAATTCGAAAGTGTATTGATATATGCACGATAAAGATAAGTTCCTTTCGCTTGGGTTACTAACTTACCCTTCAAAAACACATTAACTTGCTTAAACAATCTATGCAATAAATTGTTCAGCGGTCCTAGGTGAATGGTCTATCCATCTCCCCTTTTCCAAACTGGTTTGCGTTGGGGGTACGAAAAATATATCAAGTTCACTTTTTGTACATTCTGCTGATTTTGGATGAAGGAACTCCACACTTAACCAAAAATATCTTCTGCTTCTTTAGCTGCTTTATGTCTCTTGGCTGAACGGTAAATGACATGAAAAGACTATGCTTTTATATTTTTTGTTATTTTTTGCTGTTTCTTCTGGGGGGTTCCTCTTCCTGTTTGAGCAAACTGCTCATACGGCTTACAGATTTTCTTCCCTGTTTCTTTTGATGCTGGATTAACACCAGATTTTGCAACCTTTTTAAAAATTTCCCTGAGATTACATTGCCTAAAACGTTTGCACCTGTATCGAGGACAATTTTACCTAGAGCTTTTGCGCCATATTTTACCAAAGTTATTGCAGCTCGAGCCAATCGACGCAATAAACCAACAAGGTCATAACCCATTTGACCATAACCTTTTTGCCAGGATGCTCCCCTAATGACAGGTTGCGATCTGTATCTTTTTGCTGATTGAGATAATATTGAACATAACGGTTTTTCAACTCATATTTTTTCTTATGTAAAATAAGATGAGGCTTGTGCTCTGAAATGAAGTGTCACTATCGACTTCCCTCGTTCAAATGAGATGGGATTTCCTCAATATGACAATGCCTCAATATTTTCCTTGAACATTAATTGCCTTTAGTAACTTTACATTGACATCTCCAACAACTTGCGGTTGTACCATGTTGCAATATACTACAGCATGACGGATACGTGCAAATCAGAAGCATAAGGGCTTTAGGTTGTTTTCGATATCTCTACTTCTTTTCCACTAAAGTGGAGTAAGATCGACATTTTTCGCTTAATTAATACTTTTCAAACCTATTTTACATGGACTTTAAATTTTTCTGTTCGGTTGTCAAAGCTCAATTGAATATTGCCTTTTACTTCTTTGTCAAGAGTCTCATTAACTGCTTCACTAGGTCGAAGCCTTTTTATAAAAGCCATAGTCGACAATTACCGGAGTAGACAGACCTGTTTTTTAAGTATCTATTTGTATGAAACCTTTTTTCGACGTGTACCATGTATGAGGATGTTTAATTGAATACAATCCTACTTCCAATTATCTTTTAAATTCACAACGTGCGGTAATTTTGCACGATAACTTGAAACTTTTCATATTAACGTGGTCATAAAACAACTGAAGTCAAAATGCAATAACATTGAAATTTATATTGTATTTTTTTGTCAAAGCAAATACATAGTTGATTTGTATTTCAGTTTACAACTACAATCAGCATGGTCAAAGAGATGTTGAAAAAAAGGAGGAAGTTTTGTCTCCGCGTACATTAACATTAGTTCTACCCAAGTAACACTAAACAGTTTGTCAAAATATGTCTTATGATAGTTTGAAGGTGCCAGTTCTTTAGAAACTTAAAGGCTTCACATATTCAATTCCAGACATGCTCGCGAGTAATTGTTTCGACTGCCCGAGCTGCAAAATTGAACCGACGATCTTCCTCAGTCATCTTTTCTAAAAAGTTTTGATACTCTACCCAAGGGACTGCTTTACTTTCATCCTTTTCAGCTCTTCGTAACTCTTGAAACTTTTTACTTGTAAAATCCTCGAAAATCAAATTGATAAGATCGCTGTGAATAACTTCTTCAAACTCAACAGTGTATGCATATATCTGATTAAACATGTGTGCCATATTTTTTTTCAAAACGTCCAAAAGCAACGCAATAATGAGTAACGCAAACAACATTTTTTAAGACGATAGCTTCACTACATAGTGAATCGTGTAATGAAGTACACAATGAGTGCTTTCAGACATTTTATTGGATGCTTTTAATAAATTAGATAATATTTCTTCTCACCATGTTTCTTGTCACGTTAAGTTTCGAGAAAATGTTTTTATTTGACAAAAAAACAATACGTTATCGTCACTACCGTTGAAAACGCCATTTTATATTGTCATTTGCTTCAATTCCCTTTATTATGATAACCAATTACACTCAACATTAGAGACCTTACGATTAAGCGACGGCAACGGCAACGGCAACTTTCAGGACTGGAACGGTCGCGCGGCTTAGGTTGCCGTTTCCCGATTAAATTTAACCTTACGATTGCATGTACTCAGATTGTTGTGTGTAAATACAGATTCATCAAATTCTAATATGCAGAGTCTCAGGGAAATTACTGTGTTCGCTCATGCTTTGAACGCAATAGATGATGACGAATTTGCTCCGCTATACGGTAGTTGGCAAAATGTATGTTGTGTGTGCTCTTATAGAAAATGCATGAGCATGCCTGTATGGCACAACAACAGTAGAATATTTTGCCATTCACCCACCCACTATACACAATTACTTCATGTAAATGAATAAAAAAGGCCATTGTTCATAAGAAATTCTTTCAAAACAGAACATTAATAAATGGATTTAAATGCAAAAATTTAAACATTTAGACAATAGTTGTAAAATATGAAAGACAGCATGAAACTGCGTATACCTTTTTAAATATTTACTCTAAAAAAATGAACAATTGAGATTTGTAAGCAAGTTTACTTTGATCTGTTATCATCACAGCATAAACAAAATAAGGAGGCTGTTCTCTGGTAATAGTCTAAGTCATCGTTCATTTTGCAGAAGTTAACTTATTCAAAAAGGCCATCATGTATGGACTTTCCTCCTGCTGGTGCCTCATCAACTGCATGAACTGCTGCTATTGAGTCCTTTCCGATTCCGCAAGCTGATTCAGCACGGAATTACTCTGATTTTGGGCTACTTCCATTGCTTTTTTTCTAAGTTTCATGTCATTTTCTTTTAATTCTCAATCTTTGGCAGTTTGCTGCTGCATTATTTCCAATTCCTTTTTCTTCAACTCAGCCTCTCTCTCACTTTTTTCTCTTAAATACAAAACCATGTCAGAACCACTACTGCGTTTCCTTTTGGCAGTTTTTACCTCAGAATCAGTATACTCTGATCCCTTGCGAGTTTCACCAAATGATTCAAGGGATTGCTGTATCATTTCAGCTGCCTGACTGGCTTTCTCCTCAAGTTTTCTCTTCTTTTCCATTAATGCTCTTTCGTGCTCCATATTAGCTTAATGAAACAATGTGATAACTTCATCCATGCCAAGAACTACTTCATTCTCCTGGCATGATATTCCACTTGCAAGATTTCATCACGTATTTTCTTCTTATGTTTCTCTTCGAGCACACCATATCGATCACGTACAGACCTTTGAGTTACACGAAACGTTGGTGTTTCCAAAGAATGCAATGAAATAGCTACCTTCATCCATGCTTCTTCTCTTTATGCACATGCTTTCCTACTGCTCCATGGTTGAATCAACAAAATTTCTCGCACAAAAATGTGATCATGCAGCTCAGTCCATTTCATAGGAACACTAATTGAAAAGAAAAATACGATTTCTTTGCAAAATAGAGTAACCTCGAAGTATATTGCAGTTAAATAATTCATACTTCAAAGATATAATAAAAATATAAACAGAAGGACAAAAGCAAGTGAAGCCTTGACTTAACATCATATTTTAACGCCTCAATATTTGTGTGAAGCCTTGACTTAACACACAATATTTTAACGCCTAAAATTATAATAAATAACTAGTCTATTATCAAAACAATTTACCCTAATGCTCTTCTTTCTGAAAACATTGATTTTTTGTGCACTTTATTAATGCCGTTCTCGCACAACGTCAAATTAAAGAGAATGGCGTCGTGCACGCTTAGCGAGAACGTCACTATTTTAATCGGCGCATGCGTAGACGTATTTACACCCACGTTGCCGTTGCCGTTGCCGTTCGCATTGTTGTCGGTAGAACGTAAGGTCCATATTCCCCCCCTCCCCCAAAGTTCTTTTCCGGTTTACACGCGCACGCCCTGTTTATTTCCCAGGACTTGTAAGTAATTGACACGGGTAACAGCTCCGTTTACTTACGGGACACTACCTGCGTCATAACTACTGATGTATAAATAGTTATCGCTGGACCCCCAAACTACAACAGAGTTACTAATTAGTAACACAGCCTGGACGGAGGGGCTAAGGTCCCCGACGGAGGAGGGGGTTAACATTAGGCTGATGTGACAATGAGCTTTCCATGCAAATCTCTTTTTCAAACAAAATTTCAAAAATTGTTATCAATCCTCCCTTTAACTAATTCGTTGAAACGTATGGTTTGTTTTAAAAATGCTAATTTACCTCTACATAAAAACTTAATACTACATACTCGACTAGTTGTGATAGCCGCAACTAAACACTAGTTTGGGGGATAGGTCTTTTTCTTATATTTGGTAGTGCCCAAATGATTTTGTAAAAGAAAATTAATTTAAAAAGAAGTCAGTCTTACACAACTGAGTGTCCCCACCAATGAGCTATGTCACTACCGAGGGGTGGAGGTAAGGGTGGGAGTGGGAGTGGGAGTGGGAGTGCAACACACCCGCATTCAAAAATTAAAACAAAAATTAGAAAAAATTAAAACAAAAAATTAGAAAAAATTAGAACAAAAATCATGTAAATATCAGGTGAAAATCATGTTGTAAATTATTACGCTACTAATGTAAATTTCGCTAAACGATTATTTAGACAATTCCATTTTTAAACTGCTTCGTTGGCGGCCAGTCTTAAATTACTGGTATGTAATAGGAAAAAGTGGTTGTATTTTTGATGCCAGTAAAAATTTTAAAAATTAAAGTCGACCATTAATATAAATTAGCAAAGAAACAATAGTTACAATACCTGTTTGAAAACCAGACAGTTGATATATTATACACTTTGCCGAAGGCATTGATTTTGACCTTTGTAGGAAGTAGACATAAAGTAAACAAAATATTGCATTATTTCGACTTTCGATGAGTAAGGTTAAATTATCTACGCAATAAAATCTCAGGGGAGCGATTATATGACTGTAGGATTCTTGCTACTGGGAAGGATATATAGCCATCACAATTGACGTGCACAAACAGGCGAAGAAATGGGCTGTTTTGCAGAACCGTAGAGTGCCTTTGTGGGTGGTTGCACGAAACAATTAGGGAAATGTAAATGTAATTACTATTTTAAGGAGAGGAACCTAAAACGTTCCTTATTACACTAGGTTAGGGGCATGCTTAGACAGGTTTGTACCTTCCTTGTTAATGTAGAATAAAATTTTTGTGGAATAAAATATTTTGAACCTGTTCATTCATTTTTTTTAAATTGAAATTTCTGAAGTCAATGTTTCGCAAATTCAGCCAAATGCATATCTGGAAATGCGAAAAATTTCAGGTACATTTAAAAAATCTTCAGGTAAATAATTATGACACCCCAAAATCAAGGTGTTTGCGACGTCCCTGCCACCAATCACCGTTGTACCAACAGCTGTGGTAGTCGTGCATGCAATCCAGTGATATACATATGATTGCATAGAACAAAGATGTAGAGTAAGTAAAACGAATGCCATGGATTTTATTGTAACGTTGAATAGTAATAATCAAATAATAATTATCTCCATCAAAGCTTTATAAACATATTGAACGTCTTTTTAACTTATACAAAGCTGTAATCCAAGTAAGACGAGGTTCCATTAGTTATTAGATATACTATTATTTTTTCTAGGATTACCCGAGGGGATGCTACAGCCCCTCTTTCCCCCCTCTTGCGCCACCCTTGGAGCAGATTTTCTTGCACACTTGCCTATCCTATCGTAATTTTTGATTTTATTCTTTCACTTCAACATACACCATTGCTCATTGCATTTTTTCATATCAACGACTCATGATCCACAAGTAAAAGGAATGTAAAACTAAAATTATTGAAGAGAAGCAAAAATGACCAATGTAAAGTGGTGATGCTGGGAGGATTATATTTAAAGGTTTCGAGCGAAACATCCCCATAGGGCTCCTCACATATCATAAGAGACTTAAATGAAACTTCAAGAAGTGCATGCAATAGAAATGACACAAGAAACAACTTCTTTTCAATTAAAGCATGATTAACATGATAATCCGGGAGCTATCTAGTGTAAGGTTCTGCCTCATTTATTTACTGATTTAGTGTGGCTATCTCAACACAACGTTTTTGTTTTTGTCATATTTGTATGTTCAAAAGTTATTTGTCGGGCAATTGAGGTGATTAAACACTAACTGAATGATGTTATGTAACAATGTTAAAGCAAAGTGAGCTATTTTTATAAATCTAAACAAAACGTGAACGAACATAAACGCGAAAGTCAAAGAAAGAAGCAAAGTTAAGAGACATTCCATTACTAACAACTCCATGAACGCTGATATTATTCTTTCCAGTTATTTTTATTCCTAGACCAATGGCTTGAGGTACTGTATTATTGCATCATAACAAAAAAATGAAGTTATCTGAAGGAAAAAATGGTTTATTTTTTTCTTTCTGTTTTAAAAACAGAAAAATTTTCGTAAAAATGTTATAATTAGCTAAATAAACTAAAGTACTAAAAATTGCGAAGAAAAAATAAAATAGAAAAAATTATGAAAAGTACAAAGGTTTGATATGGAAAAGACCCAAGAATAGAATAGCCAATACTTGAAGCCCGCTCTTCATTTAGCTCGCGGAATTTCTGAAAAACTATACCTGATCTGTTGACTGACACAATCCCAACTCGTGCCTGGATGAAATTTGAATCACCAACGTTGAATCCGACTTCGTAGCAGCTCCGCATGAAATATGGTCGTGGGACATAACGCCAAAGTGATGCAAACGAATCGAGCAAAATTTGTGCTGGCATGTTCAAAATTTTCTTTCCAAAAAATAAACTACGAAAGGAAGGTGCAAAAGTGTAAAATTGTATTTTGCCATAATACGTTTGCAGGCACAATTCTGTAACGTTAGCACTCCAGAAATGGGAATTAAAGACCGTTTGTTCTGCATTTTTAGATTGCCATATCCTTGAATCATAAGTGGTGTTATTCTGCAATGCAATTAAAACATAAATAACTAATAACTAAAATAACATTTACTTCAGATAATCAGTACCTTTTGTGTAACAACAGTCAAAGATGCGGTTTTACCCGTACATGAAAAAATATGCTTTTCACAACTATATTCTATGCTTTTTGAGTGAGTGGAAAGTACGTGTATTAATAAAATGTCTCGTTAATGCCTCGTCAGTCATCACCCTATTAAAAAATCATTGGCAATAGTTTAAAACGTATCGAATTAAACCAATTTCTGTATTATCTTTTTTAGATTTGCGTATATAATTCATGTGAAAAGTATTAGTTTGTAAAAACCGAAATAAGCATGTAAGTAAAAGGGGCTTGAAAAAAGGCATTTAAAAACGGCAATACATAACAATCCATTTATATAGATAGAAGTTTACTGCTGCAATAAGCATATTTTAAATTACCTGAACTAACTCATCGTCATCAGCTGAAAAGTTATGTGCTATATTCTAATATCGTGTTAGTTTCAATAGAATGTTAATTGCGTCGTATTCTCCAAGTAATATTTTTCATCATACAAATGATTATCATTATTAAAGATGATTGTAATCTAAGATAAACTAATGTAGGTGTCCAAGTACTTAACTGACCAAAGGTAACTGAACACTTAAATTATCGTGAGCTTTTTAATTATCAATTTATTTGGGCATGGTTATTTCTGCATTAACTGTATATCCTATAACTATATAAGTTATACTTTTACCATTAAAGCTCACTCGTACTATGAAATCTAAAATTGATATTTACATATGATGTTAAATTGAAAAATAAAAAAATATAGATTTTCATTTTTCTGAGACCTTATACAATATTTTTGGATGGGAGGCAAATGCCGTAAAATTAATTTGAACTTACAGATTTTGAGCTTCCACTTATTTTTCCAAGAAATGTCCATCCAATACCATTGCATTCTACACTTGATCCAGCATTTCTTCGACATTCGGTTTCTTCATAACCCAAATCATTTCGCGATTTGATGTAATACTTTCTTTCGACACTGATTTCTCTAATGAAGGAAATCATTGGAATTGGTACAATTGATCATTCTTGACAGATAAAAAGCAGTGACCTGAAAAAACGATGTTCACAAAAAGCGCTGACAAAGCAATCACCTGTGTCCACATCCCATGAAAGTGATTGCTCAGAAAGGAAAACACTGTGTATCTTCAGTAACTAGTGATGAGAAAGGATAATAACAATTGTTCTTTGTGCTGCAAGTGCTCCACCGATGATGATTTTCGAAAGAAAAATAAAAAAGATTCCCTCACTGATCATGCACCAGTTGGAACACTGCAAGGAGTGTCTGAGAATGGTTTGATAAAAATCCAGCTATTTGTGCTATGTTAAATCGACAACACTTTAATAGGCATCTTAATTCTCCAAAGAAAATCCTGCTCTGACGATTTTCGATGGGCACAACTCTCATACGAAAATAATGGAATTAATTGACCTTGCCAGAGGTAACGGACTGTTTCTCTTTCATTGCCTCCCAATGCAACTCACAAGTTGAAGTCTTTGGATGAATCTTTTTTCAAGCCCCTGAATGCTCATAATAATTCTTGTCAGAAGTGGATGAGAAATCCCCTTGGAAAAAGAAGTCAAACCTAGAATTTGGGAGAGCTTTTCAATGAAGCTTCGATTAAGTCGGCTATAACGGAAAATTCTATCTCTGGTTTTCGAGTTGGTGGAATTGTTCCATTTAATTCAAATGTGTTACCCGAGAGTGATTATATTGAACATCCAGGTTTTTTATCGAAAACTTCTATTGCCGCAAGTGGAGAGTTTGGAAAAAGAGTTGATGAAGTAAGTGAAATTGACATACCAGTAAGTAGAGATGAGGAAAATCATCCATGTACGCCATTCTTTAAATCAATGTGCTACCTCAACACGTGCAACGTAAAGTCTTTCATCTTCTACTTCTCATACCTCTAACATTTTCAACATCGAATAACCCTTTAACATCATTGAAGGATAGTTTACCCCTACCTTCCTTTTCTGCCCAAACAAGTCGCCGTGGGGAGTTCTCTGAAATTAAAACAAGTTCCTCTTATAGAAGGAGACTGCAACTTAAAAAAATGAACAGGTGAGGAAGAGCTTAACAACAAAGGAGGAAAAGAATAAGGAAGAAAAAAATCCAAAGATAAGCAGTAGAAGCAAACTAAAAAAAAGAATACTGCAAGACTAGTTCTAATTGAAGACGATAAAAGTACATCTGAGTAGACTTTTCCTGTCTGCAGTGGGAGTTTGAGAGAAAGTGAAATAGACTGGATTGTTTTATCAAGTTGTACTGCTTGAGTTCATGAAGATTGCACATCACAAGATTTTTTTTATACATACTGTTTTAAACATTACTCCTCCAGTCAATTACTACCTTCTGAAAAAAAAAATCCTTATCTAAGTGTCACACTTTTCCCCAGGATTGTGATAACTGAGACACTTCACCTTGTCTAATATTATTTATAAAAAAAAGCAGTAGTTTTTTTTTCAACAGATTTATTCACCATAATTTGTTTCAATGGCATTTTGAGTTTCACCGTGCCAATTTTCGAAATAAGCACGTTATTTCTGGTTGAGAAATATTCATAAACGTGAAAATGTGTCGCACTTTGCCTTTGAAAGTCATTTTAATTGCTGAAATTTCCCTGTTTACGTCTTGAAACGATTCTGATACGAGTGTAAAATTCCCAACAGATTCTGTTATAATACTTTTTCTCTTCACAGCTACAAACAAAAATTTCATCACCTAGGAATAATGTTCAATGATTTGTAGCTAGCAGGACATTGAGAATTATCTCTAAAGGATGTTAGCCGATCACGATCAATATTGCACAGCCATTTTATGACGATAGTTGATATTTTCAAATTGGATTTATGATTTTTTCCTCTATTGTTCATTAGATTCTAGACCCAAAACAAAACATGTCAAGATATAACAAGCCTGATGGTAATGTTTTGTGCGACAGCTTACAGCTCGTGACTTGAAGCTGCCTTCATTTCTGGCAATGATTTATTGTCCTGCTATGCTCATTTTTTCTGTTCATTCACCTTAAAAACAATACACTTTCCAAAGAAATTTATAGTCATTTTAACATAAGACGTAATTGCGGCGTTGGTAAATGGTTATGATAAAGCTAGGTCTGACTAAACTTTGTTATTAAGTATTTAATTATTTACGTTAGATTACCGTTGCTATAATGTTAGTGTAACAATTAAAGTTTAAAATAATGTTTTTTTAATGTCTTTAAGTAAAATTTGAACGTATTATACAAATTTAATGATGTACCATGTTCATATTAACGTTTTTATTTCTACAAACTCACCAAATACTAAAGTCAACACTAAAACTTTTAAAAATATAAGCGCATGATTTGAATAAAGGTGCATGCTCTAAAAAAGCTAAAATTTTGTTATTGATTTCATTGAATATCAATTATCAGCAAAATGCTTACAACAAAATGACTTTAACATCTCCTGACACAACTACGGTAAAATGATTATTTAAAAGGAAGGTTTTGTATTCATTTACTGCTTAAGCCTGTGACCTGTCTTCCTTAATTATTTGAAAAACTCTATACTAAGCTAAAAATAACTCGAAAATCTAAGTCAGACTCTCGAACAAAAAAGCAAATAGCCTTAAATCACAGTTTTATTTCAAACTATTCTGGGACGTCTACAAATAAGGAAATGGTAAACATAAAACTTATAACTTACTGCACTGATATACCCTCCTTCTACTTGTACCGTAAGCTCTTCTTTTTGCCAAGACCTTACATTAGTCATTGTAGTAGACAATACTGTTTTTGTTCCATTAGCATCCATAATTGCCGTGTTTAAGAACACAGAAGAATGGGAACGAGCGTAAATCTGGTACCAAAACGTCACACAGAATAAATCACCAGGAGCTTGGTTTATAGTGTTTAATATGTAAGCATACACAGAGTTTTCGTTCTTTAGCGTTTGAAGCAGGAGAAAATAACCTATTGAAAAATAAACAACGAAGAATGATGTCTTATTTTCTGCTGAACCTAAACTAAACTTGATTAATTAAGGGAATATTTCAAAATTTTTTTACGAAATTAATGTAATCAACTTTTTATAGTTTCACTAATTATCGTTTTTAATTTCACTTTCCTTCTTTACTGCTTTGCATAAGTCATTAATTGATACATCGCTGTGGTTATAGTTTGGTAGCCTGAAAACGAATTGGCAGCAATCAGCAAAGATGCTGTCTTCTGCCAACGAAATTTTTTTTACTTTTAGTTTTTTTAATTTTTTTTGAAAATAAGTAAAAACAAAACTAATCTTAATTGAAATGGAATAATGTAAACTTATTTAGGAATTATTGTCATCTGGCAGCTCTTGGTTACCATACAACTGTCATGTATAATCATATTTAGTCAAAACACTATAAATTTTACCATATATATTTTACTATTTTTTGTTTTGCCTTCAATATACATATTTTGTATTATCATTACTAGTGGGCATGCGCATCAAATCTAGAAACTAGCTGATACATATTTTGTATTATCATTACTATCAAATCTAGAAACTAGCTGGCATGCGCAAACACATATTTTTGAAGCACAGATGTTGTTATTGGCATTTGTAATTGAGTTTAACTGATTTGTTATATCTTGCTGTAACATAATACTGTCTTACTTATAGGATGTTGGTCACAAATATACAATACTTCTGATTACTTGCCATTAGCTATTATATATATTTGAGTAGTTGAGACTACTGTGTACAACCTACGAGGATACAACCTAGGAGGCATAGCCTACTAAGGTAGGTTGACAAGCGTCCATCTACCAGACACCTATCTTGGCTTTTGAGCTGTAAGTATCTTATGTAATTCATTGCTTCATTCAAGAACACTCAAGACAAAACACTCGAGGATGTACACGAACACTTCGACAGAGGAGATAAGCTACACTGATTAATTGCTAATAATATTATTAGGACATTTGTATTATACTAAGCGTTGATAAATAAATCGTTTGGGTAAATATATAACTGGTTTACAATATTTTTTTACAAGTGGCAATATAACCAAAAAGTAATAGTTATTTTTCACGTCCATGCACGCACGCAACAGTTGAACAATCTTCGAAAGCACTAATATTACTAACCAGATGAATTGCCAAAGGTGTGATCAATAATTTTTCCATTAATCATATATAGATTAGAACCAGCACGTACAAAGTTTCTTTTTCTGGTAAAACGACAGAAGTCTTTTGTGAACGTACATGTAAATCCCACTAAAACATCATTTAAACAGATTAATATGTGAAACCTTTCACAAAAAGAGGCTATTGTAGAGCCGATAAGATAAACAGTTTGGAATCAGCTTTAGTTACAGATATTTAAACTTGTAAAAATTTTTTTTTTCTACAGCATGTAGTGATAATACGACGGTACACTCCATAATAAGACGAATTTATAAGCTCACGAATTAATGACATACCAAATATTTACATTGTTGTGTTTTTGTTGTTGAGTAATAAGTGCCTTTGCTCCAAAGATGTGCATATAAATATGTAATAAGTTTTCTGTTTACGAAGCTGAACCCTTTTTTGCATAAGAATTTGTATGACTAAGTTACCGCCCCTCTGTCGTGAAATTAAGACTTTATAGATTGTGAACCAACTTACCCTCTGGATGATTTGTCAGCATCGATAGTGTAGGAGCTGTTAAAAAATATATTATAAAATGCATGTAACAGCATTTACAGAATCGTTAATTTAAGAAAAAATCTAAGCGAGAAAAAAGAACTCCGTGAAAAACATCAGGTAGATAAGAATAGTGTCGATGAGAAAGATTTGTGATATAGTTTAGGTTGCTCGTTTCAGTTTTACTTTATTGAAAATTTTATCTGAATGTCTTTGTTTGCAATGGGTCCCCCCAACTTTTAGCTCCTATATTCTCAAAGAAGAACATCATATTTTCTTTACAAACTTCTGATAAAGGCAAAATTTTTATGAAGACCGGTAGAGAGTTTTAACACAGAAGCTCTGTTTTTTTTGCTCTATAACGACTGAAAAATAATATGGCAAGTTGTATTGAAATTTGAAAGTTGAAGGTGATGAGGACAATTTCAGCCATGCGACGCATTTTTAGCAGATGAATACTTAATATACAAATTTACAACAAAGTAAGAACGAAGGTGTTCAGGGGCGGATCTAGGATTTTTCAAACATCAGTCATAAAACGTCGAAGGCGCTCCGCATCTGGGGGTCTGAGGTATTCTCACGTGAGAAATTTTGAATTTCAGAGCCTTGAAAATGCCATTTTCAGCGTTTTAGAGCAATACAAAATGTATTTGTGGGCATCGTTTTTGCGTAAAAACAACACATTTTGCTTACGTTTTTTCAAAAAAAAAATGAAGTGAACAATACTTGAATGTTTTGCCAAATATTTAGGCTCATTATCATGCCAAATATATGGCTCATTAGCATGTCTAGGAACGTAAAATTTATTTTACAACAACGCTATTCATAAACAGATATAGTCTTTAAAAATTTCTACCAAGTTGTCAGGCATAGACCCCCCTAGAGACCCCTATTCAAACCTCTATGTAGTGAGTTTAGTTAAGTTAGAAATTTGGTACTACAAGTGACAGTTCATTGATATAGAAAAGCTCAGACTTCAAACCATGCAAGTTTATTGTAACCCTTTACCCATCTCCAAATAGCCAAATTTGCAGTTAAGGACAGCTTAATGCCATAAATGTTTATTAGTCATTTCACTAGACTATTATCTCCTGTAAGTATATGCAAGTTGTGCTATATAGCAATCACTAGTAGCATTGTATTTGCTAATACAAACAGAATGTAAACAACATGTCTTTAATTATATAATTACATGAATGGTAAAATTGGTTCATCTGTCATGCTTACTGGTTATGATAAATATCTTTTCATATGATCAAAGCTTGTTTAAATGTAAATCAGAAATAATTTAGTTTAGAAATTATAATGATCATCAGAAAAATTACCTAGTGATCATGAAAAATACTTTGCTGTTTTGCCAAATTTCAAGGTTTATCTGCATATATAGAAAGACATTTTTACTTTATAGAAAATGCTTTTCATACATCAATAGCCCTTTGGAATTTATGGCAAACAATTTGTTATGAGCCGTAGATTAACACACCTTTACATCTCTACATGAGGTGTTCAGTTAGAAAAGGGGACAATATGTGACATGGGACAACATTCCATGTATGTGAAATACTCAGGTTTAATACCATTCCAGTCAAATTGTCAAAATAAAAAGCTTCATGGATCAGAAGACTCAAAATCACAGGTTATAGTAAACGGCTTCTCATGTAATCAATGTTAGTTTTCTCAAATCTTAAACAATATGTAGTATAGCTGTCCAATGATTGAATGATCAATGATCATAAACTGAAAAACCCCAAACATTTTTTTATGATAAAGTAAATAATAGTATGGAGTCTTATGGCTACAGATTTTTTGTCCATTGAAATATATTTGCAGGAATGTAGGATTTCGCTGCCGTATAACGGCCACGATTCCCCAAGCACTAAAGAAATCATAGCTAAAAGTCCTTCGTCAACAACAATTTTAGAAGCATCGATCTGCTTACCATACGCCATATTGACATAAATCACATCACACACTCGCATAATTGACTTTGATATATTACAATCATGCATACACTTCACTTGTCCTTTACTTACGATTTTAGATATAAATTTCTGCTGATAAAACTCAAAACAACGTTGGCTTTCTTTTGAACATCAATGACTGAAATGTCGCTCGCGAGATCGTCTTTGCCAAGCATTTAAAATTTATCCATAATTTCCACCCTCTTGAAAAAATTCACATTTTGGACAGCCGCATTCATGTCAATATATGAATTTGTAAAAGATTTCCATAAATTCCATCTGATTGTAGTTTAGTTTCTATCATGCTTATAAAAATTACTATAAAACGATCAAACATTCAATTCAGACAGTGAGCTTGACTATGTTAGTTCAGTTGGCTATCAGTCAAAATCGGTCAAACCAATCACAGTAAGACAAAAATTCAAATGAACCAATTGTAAGATAGCAATTGGACTCTCTTATAGGTCCGGCCACCCCGCTTATCGGTCGAGATTATTCCAGATCGTGCACTGATCTGGGTATTGACCAATGAAATATGCGTTTTTGGCGTTCATAGACTCCTTTATCCATCGAACCAGTCAAGCCACACCGCTTATCAGTCGGTTATTCCAGGTCCATTAAAATTCAACTGATCTGGTTACCAACGAGATATTCATTGGATTAGTCATTAATTTTCAATAATAAATAATGCTGGATTTTTATCACGAAGTAAATGCGATAAGAAAATAAGAATAATTCATGAATTTTTAATTAATATGAATAGGTAATTTTTGAATTTCAAACATCACTCGCGCGACGGATTTGACATACTCTAGATCCGCCCCTGAAGGTATTCATATCTTCTACACATTCATAGGTATTTAAGTTGTTCACATATGAACTGGTTGAAACCTTTGCTTTGCTTTAATGACAACAGAGGTACTTTAATTCGCATATTTTGATTATGTTCATCTCGTCGAATTTAATCATACTGTTTTCAACTTACTAATGTTCATCCAAATGTTGTTTTTTTTTATTATTTTTCTATGTCGATTTGTTTTGTTTCTTCACTTATATAATAAAGACGTAAATTGAAATTATTATGATATTAGCGATGTGAACAAAAAAGTGTTGTTAAATAAGTAAATTTGTAGCAATCTTTCATAAACATCATTACACATGAAATTTTGGTAGCAGTAGTAGGATTCTGTAACATTTTTACATTTTTTTAAGAAGCAGCAGCATCATATAATCTCCAGTTTGTTTCAAAACAATGCAGCTCGACCTTGCACCATCTCAATTTTCTGCCATTATAAGGCCAAGAAGACAAACTTTTTAGGATTAAATATCTTTGCCGGTTGTTCTGTCCTTTTCACAACAACAGCAACACTCAAAGTATACAATATTTATGAAGATGACCTTCAACTATATACTCGTTCAGGTAATAAATATATAATGAGTGCTTTCTGGTGTTTTTATTGGATGAAAAGCATATTTTCATTTTCAAATAGTATCCAAAACGTCCAGTCTTTCAGGAAAAACCTGCAGGTATTACATTCTAGGCCGCCTTTGATCATTAAAGTTGTAAATAATGAGGGTACGATGTAAAATGTTCGGTATTTCTAACACCTTAAACATTTATGCATATCTATCATTGCAACAAAAAAAGGCAAATTAATTTCAACATAAGATTTTAATGTCTCAGTTGTATGCAGGTCCATTTTTTCATGGACTTGATCGTAGTTTTTTGTCAATGTTCTAAGTTAGCACCAAGAAAATGAACTTCTAAGTTGCATCTATGCCATATTTCATCTTTAAACTTTCTCCATCATGACGCTTGTTTAAAAAACAAGAACAAAAGGCATTAAGTCTGTCTGCACCACTGTCCAGCTAAGCAAACTTTGAAGGTGAAAGATGGGAAACGTGTTGCCAACACCACATCCATGTTTTCTTCGGTTGAACATGAAGACACGTCTTTATCCACACTTTTTCTGAATAAACCTCTGAAAATATCTTAGCTTCTCATTTCTCAAAGTATAATAAATTCTAACTCTTTTAAGGCTGACAAGTTTCTCTCTAAATTATTTTTTTAGAAAGACTCTTTTTGTTTCACATCCGTCATGTTTGTCACCATTAACATGTTTTTTATTTCTTTTATATCATTTTAACCTATAACATTTAACATCACTATAAGAATTATTTCACTATTCTATGTAATTTCTATGATGATGTTAACATAATGATACCAGATGATTTTTAAATGATATGGATAGTTGTATTTATTTTTAGTAACTTAGAGTTGACTGATGCACCCGCCAATGAATATTTGGGTTGTATTTGTCCTATTTAAAGATATTGACCTTTAATAATGATAGCTTTGATTTGTGTATGCTAGTTTCGACAGAACAAATTGAGTTAATCCATCATTTTATAAACTTATGATATATTCTTTATTTTGTCTGCTCATTTTAATGGTGCTATAGCATTCCTGCGAACAAAATACTATGTGTTTCAGTATTTTATTTTAAAAGATTGGAAAATGCGTAAAGATTTATAAATGTTTTGACTGAAAAGACTTAAATATTGAATTTTGCTTTAATCTTGAATATACATTTATATCAGAATATTTGCCGCTGTATTATTATTTTATTGCTTTATTATGAATTTTAAAGTTTTGAGCTCAGTTGTGAATAATACCGATATTACTCCTTTAACATAATGTCATTCATTGTCTTTGTACAGTCATAAAACCAAAAGTTACCTTAAGTTTACTGTGTGAGTGCTTAATAGCATCTGTAAATCATGGCCACTAAAATGATGATGAAGTTGAGATTTAAAGTAGCTATAGAATTAAGATAACATGTTGATTCAACTTTTACCCGAACTTCTTAGTATTTTGTCAGATAATAACTTTTTAAAGTAAGCCTCTCAATTAAGGAAATAAAGACTGCTATATCTAATATTAATTACTAAGGAATAAAACAGTTTTCCTAGCTCGCTAATGGAACAACGTTTTGACAACTTGAATTGCAAAGTTTAAGCAATACTTGTTTTATTGCGTATAATTTTCATATTCTGTAAAATTTTATGTTATACTATTTAATTTTTAAACAATAACGGAATGTCTAAGAGCTAGTTTTGTTTTATAAAAGTACTTCGATGTCTTTACAAAAATATTCATCAAAATGCACGGAATGTGATTTTTACTACATTGCTTCGAATTTTAATAAATGGTTGAGGTGTACGTCGTATTGTAGTTGCAATCTTCCAGTACAATTTCATACAATTTTGAACATGGTCATCCAGAAATATTATAACTTATTTAACTGCAATTATGGCATGTAACATCAATACATACTTCAATATTTTTATTTAAATCAGTGTCTTGACTTGAAATTTTTTTCATTTTTTATTTATCAAGGTTGGCTTTGTAAGAGATAATTACCTTATGTTTTGGTGGGGCCACTCCTCAAAGCTGATGATATATGGTGAATAATTATTATTTGTATACACAATGATAGGCATACTCTACGAGTCTTCCAGTCTTTTGTTTCATATAAGTCTTCCATTCATTTGTTTCATTGTTCCCGCTGTGTAGCATCTATGTAGTGTTCTTGATTGTACGCAAGATTTGTGCACCATGTCAAGAAAAAGAACTTTGTCAATGTGATTAATGATTTGGTAAGCAAACAGGATCAACACAAGTTAAATAGAAAGATAAGAAGTTTGGATAAAGAAAAAAACTGTAATGCTTGGTAATTATTTCAAAGATTACAGAAAAATTTAATAGAAAAGTTATTAAGTATCTCTACTCTTCAATCATTTTATTAAGTTATAAGTTTAACGTTTTCTAACATAGTAAATTATGTCAATTTGAGTACAAATTTTGAGGTAAATCCTTGCATTATATCTTTAACATAAATTTATCTCAGCTTATATACCGTAAATAATGGCACGTCTCACTTACGCAGGATGCTTAAACTTTTTAAAATGTACTAATACATATATCATTTCAAAAAGCAGTACGAAAATTAGCACCCATGATTTACAAAGAAGAAACCTTGTAAGAAATAGATTTTTTCAATTTCCACAATACATCTCTACAGTATGTATGTCTCCCTTGCTTAGCAATATGCTCGTACTTTCAAAGTAAACTTAGCAAAATTGAAAATATAGCTAAATGGTAAAAAATTAAAGAAATTTAATTTATAAAATTAAATAAATTAGGCAGGGAAAATAGCTATTGCGGACTAACTTATCTTATGCGGATTTCACTTGAGTAGTAATTATATAATAATAATTGATAGTCATATGCACAATCATTTATGCGAACCGTTTGTTTTAAGACACATTGAATAAAAAAGTACCATAAAAACATTAAGAGTTGTACAATTATTTAGCATACAAATGTTATAAAAAGCCAGTCTTTTTAAAATCATCAGGATTAAATAAAACAGTACGGGGCAAAAGATACTCGTTACTAGATTTTCAAGCGTCACCAAAGAATTAATGAACGAAAAAAAAACATTATTTTTTTTGATCATACAAAGTCAAGAAAAAGCAGATTTTATATACCGATAATATAAGGCTTTCTTTTATAAATGCACTGTAAATTCATAAACTTGTAGAAGTGCTAGAGGCCACGCAGGCTCGATGATTGGGGGTGATATTCATATATTCGTAAGTTTTAATAGTTGTTAAACCATAACCACAATTGATTTCAACAGAAACTACTAAGTTAGAATTTGCATATATGAATATTACTCGCCTCAATTATTTGAGCTTGCGCGGCCTCTGAGTGCTGGCAAAACTTAGAGTTCTGTTAAGTCACTTGTATATGTTCTTAATCTTTACTAATAATAGTCAAGTGTAATGAATATTCCTGCGAATGCAGTTTGAATTGGATTTACTTACAAATATTGGCACTTTCTACTTTGCAAAATTGAATAAAATATTTCTTAAATTTGCCATGGTATAACGTAAAAATGTTAAATCGTCGCATCTTCATAAGTTATTCATCTTTTCTCTTATTTTTGTTTGTAAGAAAAGCATTTGGTCAAAAAGCACTATACTCCAAATTGAGATAAAGAACGAATGTAATATTTAAAGTCATGATTAATTAGATAATCCAATTTTCGTTACAAGCTTGAATAAAGCTTCCATATACAAAACATCTATACTCGTGCCATTGTACCTTTAATCTTTCGGTGTGAACAATGCGTGACTTTACGTTGAAATATTCTTGAATAGTAATTAACATTATTATTGTATATATATTATAGATCCATTCACAGGCGTTTCTGCCTTTGGTTCTTCTCGATGTATGCACTCGTTGCTTCTTTGCCCTTTTTAGTTCGCTCTTTCCGTGCAAAACTGATTCCTGTCTTTAAGTGTCTTGTGTGGTCGGCGTTCAGTTGTCTTATTTCGATGGTCTTTCATCAACTCATTCGATTGCCTTATGTACTTTGCATCATTAAATATAAATTTCGAAGACGTAGTTTCAATTCGCTGCGTATCTCACATTGTGTCTTTTATTGCTTTGATTCGTTAACTTTCGACAAGTACTCTGCTCTTTTGTTGGCTTTGTGCATTCTTCTATGCTTTATGTCAAGTGGATTGTTTTGCATTACGTCGCCTTTACCTGTTTTGTGTTGTTTTAATTTAAGCATAATTCGTTTTGTGTGAGTTATACTGTTCACCTTTAAAAGATCAGCTGTATAGTTATGTTGAATTACACCTGCTGTCTTCGCACTTATATTTGATTGCATGGCTTTTTGATTGTTCTGTTTTTATTATCTTAATTGTTTGGTTTTTACATATACGTCATATCTTTGCTATGTGAATGGCAGCTCATAATATTTACGGCTATTAATTCATTATTTCTTTTGTGTAAGATCATTGCTACATTTGCTGAGTGCTGAGACAAATTTTATAGATTGGGAACTCCTGGTCTTATTCTACAAATACCCTCTGAACGTTGATTATTTCACTCAAAGTTATTGTACAATTGTACACTCGTTGTTGTTTAGTAGTCATGTTCAGTCGTGTGCTTACATATTATAGTTTAATTTTACGAAAGCCACTAATGTCGATGAATGAGAGACTTGTATTTATTAAAAATTGAACGAATTTTAATGTCAGCATTCTCCCTTAATTAAATTAATTGGTCACGTGGCACGCGGAAAGAAGTATAGTTTCTTCATGCATGCTATGACGTTAAAACGTTATCAAATGTGCTTAACTAACCTCTTTTCGCATTTTTCAATGGACAAGGGTATAGGGCATCATTCCCAAAAAGTTTCAAAGAAAAATTTGCCAGGAATATTTCTAAAACGAATTTTTTATGATTGCAAAGTAAGAAAACCTTTCTTCCAAAAATTTTTCAACTAAAATAGCTGTTAAGCATAAAATTGCACAAACTGTTTAACCCAAAGTCACGGCCTAGAAAACACAGTGAAAGGAAGATGTGATGTTAGGGATGGAGAGTTGCGCTGTCTGACATTTCTGCAACAATGAAGCACATAACAGCAACGAGCCAGTTGCGTTGTCTTATATTTCTGAGGTAACGTTTCAATAACATTATAAGCAAATTTTCAACATGTTTTACTTTCAGTAAACTTATCAAGCAGTTATCAATATCTAAAATAATTTCTAGATGTATTCGCAAAAAAGCTAAGTAATTTAAATCTTGTGTATCATAGTACGCCTTTGGTATGATTTTATATTCCTCAAAACTGAAATCGAACTTTCATAAAGTTAACGAGTTAGTTAATTTCTAACCGAAACTGCAAAGAGTAATTTCAATGTTAACTACATGTGGTTGAAAACCCTATAGCAATTTCAGAACTTTTAAGCGACTCAAAAGATGTTTTGCAAGCAGACTTAGAAAAGGGTGCAAGAAAAAAATAAGGCACACACAAAGCTAGCTGCTCTTTAAAAGAAAATGTGTCATTAAGTCTTTGGTCAATTGTTTTTGTTTTTTTTTAAAACAAAAACAACACACTTTATTTGTAACAAACTACTGAAGACGGTGACGATAATAAGTGTGATATACCTAAAGACTTTCTTCTCATTGCACATGTATCTCAAAAATAGAAAAGTTGATCAATAAATTTTCTGGAATTACATTAACTACTTACTGAAAAATAGAGTAGTCCAAGAACGTTCATATAAGCCCTTTTTACTGTTTAAGATCACGACCAATAACAGGGTGGGTGGTTTGATCAGGGACCCCAATTGATATCGTGTATTTAAATTCTTTCAATTTCAGTCTTAATGTGATTGATATGACGGAATTCGGCTAATAGCCAACTGAGCCAGCACATTGAAAGTTTGATCATGTCATAGTAGTTTAAAATAAAATGATAAAAACTACACTCAGAACCATTAATGGAATTTTGCAAAATCGTTTACAAAATTCAAATCGTCTCGTGTAATCTGTTGTTCATACTGCGATATTTTTAATGGGAGGAAAAATCTACAAGAAATTGTACTTGTCTCGGCAAAGAAAATCTCGCAAGAGAAGTTTTAGTCATTTCTGTGGAAACAAAGGCTCGTCAAGATTCGAAAGGATAGCGGATAAAGGATAAGTTTCTCTAGGTATAACTTTTAACGAACTAGGAGGCATTTTAAACAACATGATATATATGCTTACAAAATTAGCACAGAAATAATACATTACTTTACAGTAATAAACGGCATTTCAAATATTTATGATAAACTGGAGCGTCAGATCATTGTTTGCAGATCATTCTTTAGAAAATTATTTATACGTAAAGGATAAATGAAATGTACGTACTACTTAAAAATAACAAGTCAATTTACGTTAATGCGATGCGATTTTTGTCAATATGCGTCTTGTATCACATTGATGCTTCTAATAATGTTGTTTCCAAAGGAATTTAGCTATGATTTCTGTATTGATGCGCTATTGCTTGTATTGAATCACGTGACGTTTCATTGTCCTTACTTGAAGTGGGCATCATTGTCAAAGAAAAAAAAAGGACACCCGTCCGCCCTTGCCCCATTGAATGCTTATCAGAGTTTAAAATCCGATGCAAGTCAAACATATCTTTAGAAAATAAATTTATGTCAAGGGATTGATCCATATATACACGAAAGAAGGACTGCGAGGGAGATTTCAGTAAATAACTTAAGATAAAGCATTGGAGAATACGGACAAGTTTGACCACCTCCTTTGTAACCTGCATATTTAATTAGTGTTCTTGACATTATATGAATACACAGAATCTTGGCGGTAATATGTCAGAATATCCTATGCGTATCTCCGCAAATGCTTTTGAGTGCACGAGTAAGGGGCTGATTACATGATCCCAGGTAGCCGGAATTCAGCCAAGCGTTAAATAATTTTAGCGAATGGAAACGATTCAAACTTATCATCCGATAACTCTTCTCGAGAAATGTTCTGATTTAATAACAACGCAAAACATTTAAAACTTAAAACATACGATTTAGCCTAATTTGTTAATTACAACAAGAATGACTAGTGGTACTCAAGCCACATTTTAAGGAAATTAACTGCTTGCCAGTGAGAGAACCCGGCATGGTTTTTGGGGAGAAGGGGCAGCCTAACAGCCATTAATTTCAGCTCTGTTCTAAAGGCAAAGACGATCACTCCTTCACTTATTAAACGTTTTCTCAGGGAGTAGGACCTATCAAGGGTAAAGGCAGTACAATGGGGAGTAAATAATGACGAGGAAGCCGTCAAAATATTCACTCTAAAAAAACAGGGTTGGCAGTGAAAGGAACGGGAATTTGGTTTCATTCATCTGGAGGTCTTGGTGCATCTCCAGGTGGTATTATTGATGAAGGAACTGTTCTTGAGGTGAGGTGTCCGTACATGGAGCGGATCCTAACAGTAGCAGAGGCAGTGGAGTCAGCAACATTTTGCCTTGAAAAATGTGCAAGTAGACAGCGCTACTTCTTGAAAAAAGGCCATCTTTTTTGGCACCAGGTCCATGAGAAACGTACATATCATTTCTTTTGAAAGGCAAAACATCATTGTGTAGAGAGTTCTCAGCTGATATCTTCATCCCTAAAATCATACATATGCAACACGAGGACAAAGAAATGTATGCATGGCCTTAAGATATCCAAACAATTAACATCAATTTATGCAACAGTGAGATGTGGTTTATGTCTATTGACTGTTGTATAAATTTTAAAGAAGCAGATTTCATTTTGGGCAGTGTATACTAAAGATCTACGGTTTGGGCTTTTAACTTTATTATAAATATTGGCATAAATTCAGCGAGTAGTGAATTTATATTTGAACTTTGAACTATCTTCTACACGTAACTACGTAGCCATGTTTGATATTTACTGACCATTTAGTTAAACTTTTATTGGAGGACTTATAGGAACACGACTTTTTTATCCAATTAAGATCAGAGGTATCTGGCAACTGTCTCAACAGTTCAGTGTCATTGTTTTTTGGCAGGTGATAACAGTTTATTGCATATTTTGAAGCAGTTAACATCAGTTGAGCTGTTTTTGAATGCTACTTTTTACTGCCAAAATCCTTTATTTTCCTCTATAGTTGAACAGCATAAAGAACTCAACAACAACTAAAGAATATTTCACCTTTGACAGTATCTCAAGACTGTCTAGATTGTGGTTTTGTAGGCGTTGATCTTGTCAAAAAGGAGATCTTTTTGAATTGTCATGACCAAAAGTGGTCATTTTTTCTATTCATTTTAGCTCTTTCTTCTCTGTTGGAGACAAAAAATTTTACCTACTACCTAGATTGTGGAGAGAGCAGGCCTAAATCAATATTCAACTCTCTCGTTTGTCCAAGAACAATAGTTAAAGAATCAGCCGATACAATTCATCTTTTGTTTTGTTATAAAAGGGTAGTTAAATCAGATCAATGTTTCCAAGCTAATCATTTTGTTCCTCTATTTTTTTTTTCTTAGCAAAAATAAAAGGACAATTGTCCAACATGCCCAGTGCCTTCGAAAAAAGCAAAAGCAGAAAAAAGTCTGGGAATATCAGTATGTTTTTTTCACTATTAGAAAAACAGAAATCATTTCAAGTGAGGTTTCTTGTACTGTGGTTACTGAACAAACCATTGAAGATTTACACGTAAAGCCTAACTTTAGTCACAATTTTGATGTAGCTATCTACTACAAAAGAGCTAAAGGTTTAAAAATGTCTGACATTTGTTTGCTTATTAAAATTGTTTTTAAACCAGATGAAAATTACACTTTTCCTCCTGTGAGTGAGAACAATAAAAGGTCTTTTAAATATGAGTGGCTCAAAAATTCTACCTGGCTGTTTTTTTGACCAGAAGAAGATGGTGCTTATTGCTTATCATGTCTTCTTTTTGCACATCGATTCCCCAGTAAATGCTTGAGAATAAGCAAGCTATTTCGTTCACCTTTTCGATATTGGAAAGATGCTGTAAGTACATTATTTGACCTGCTGGAAATTGTAAGAGAGGGAAAATTTGACTACATGCATCTACTCCAATTTTAAATAATATACGATTTCAAATGTCAGGTGTAGCTCAACCCATTGAAACTATCTTAGATACTAACATAAAACTTGAAATTGAGCAAAATAGGAAAATTCTTAAACAAATTGTTGATACAGCTTTTTTTGTGGAAGTCTTCGCTTTGGATTACGAGGTCATTGTGATAATGCTCAATTTTACCCAGAGGTTGGTTGCTATTCAGTCAATGCAATGTTGATAATTTTGTTGAATATTTTTATTTTAGAGTTAGAACTGGTGATCAAACTTTGGAAAATCAATTTCTCAAATGTGGCAAGAATAAAAGTTATAATTCCAAGACCAGCCAAAGCGAAATCGTCAACTGTTTTGGTCAGGTAATATCAGAAGATATTATAAAGAGATAAAAAAATAGACATTATTCTATCATTGCATATGAAGCTGCTGATTCTTCTCACAAAGAGCAATCGTCGCTTTTTTTATGGTTTGTTGACTCTTCAATGAATGGTAAAGAAGTGTTCGTGTGTTTCCTGCATTGCAAATGGGGGTTGAGTGGTCAACAACTTTCAAAGCTTATTTTAGAAACTGTAGAGATATTTGCTTTACACGTTATAGATTGCAGGGGACAAGGTTATGATGGCGCAGAGGCTGTTTCTGTGCATATAAATGTATTAGCAGCCCACATTTTAAGAACTAATTCTAAAGCTCTTTACACTCACTGTTACAGTCATCTAGTAATATGTGACAATCTATCTAGCGTTGAAATTAATAACATGTTATCTTTTGTTTCTTAAGCTGCCAATTTTATCAACATATTACAGACAGGAAACATACACTTTGCGGAGCACGTTAAAAAGTCAGATATCCAGACTAAGATGGCGAAACTGGTAAGTGTTTGTAAAATCAGATGTGTTGAGCGAATTGACAGTCTTGACAAGTTTCAACATTTGTTTATCCCTTTCATCGACATTCTTCAGGACATGATAAACTATGTAAGTGGTGAGAGGTGAATCCTTTCCTTGCTGCTGAGGCTTCCCAGTTACTTTCATTTGTTACTCCATTTCATTTTATTGTTCCCTAGTTATTACAAGAAATATTCTTGATGGTACTCTTCCAGTTACGCAATTGATGCAGGGAAAAACTATTGATGTCATGGATCTTTTTAATTTGATAACCACTTTAAAGAATGATGTAGGCAATATGAGGAAAAGCGTTAATTAATATCATAACACTTGGTATAAAGAGGTTTTAAAACTTGCTGAAGAGGTGAACGTTCAAGAAACAAAAAAGCGAATTCCTGGAAGACAAACTATGCGATCCAATCTCACTAGACGATCATACAAAGAACATTATAAAATAACCATCACTATTCCTTTATTATACCATCTTCAAACATCTTTGAGCACTAGGTTTAACTTGGATAGTGTTAAAGTGTGCCAAGGATTATCTATCGTTCCCGTCAAAATGATGACTCTATCGGACAAAGGAGTTGATTGGAAAGAACAGTTTAAAAGTGATGCAAAATTCTATCATGATGACGTTGCTGCAGAATTGTCTTACAGCACAACTGACTGCTGAATGCGCCGTTACTTCAGAAATGTAAGACGCAACAACTGGCTGCTCAATGCACCGTTGCTGCAGAAATGTAAGACAGCACAACTGGCTGCTTCATGCGCCATTGGTGCAGAAATATCTTACAACACAACTGTCTGCTTAATGCGCCATTTCTGCTGAAATGTCCTATAGCACAACAGGCTGCTCTAATGCGCCCTTGCTGCAGAAATGTAAGAGAGCACAACTGGCTGCTGCAATGCGCCGTTTCTGCTAAAACAATGACTCTCCATGTCCGGAATCACATTATTGCTTTACTCATTGTGTTTCCTAGGCATGCCGAAGAGCCCTGAAATTGGGCGAAACAGTCTTAGCGTGTTTGTCCTTAAGATTTTGTTTGTCCTTAATATTTTAAAGAATGAAAAACTGCGTTTTCATTCACTTTGAAAATTTGTTGTAAAGCTATTCCAAAACGCTAAAAAAAAACGCATTTCTGGGACCCTAGGCTTAAACATTTTCCAGGAGAGGATAACCTCGGACCCCCTACATGCAAACGCTTGGAGGCGTTCTACATTTCAGGACTGACGTTTAAAAAATCCTAGATCCTCCCCGATGACTCTCCCTCATGTCCTGATGTCAACTCTTCACGTCGAATTTTATGGGAAGACGTATGAGTTTTCTTGTTTTTCAAATAACTCCCAAAATTTATGAAGATATTGCTGAAATAAACCAAAAAAAATGCATAAAGATGTTAAGAATATATGTTGAAAAAACTAAGAAAAAATGATTGAGTAAAAAAATGATTAAAAGATTATCAACAAAATCTTTTCAAAATTAGAAAAGATATGTAAAAAAGTAAAAAGTATGATACGTTAATTGTTTGAAATGGTTAATATTAATAATCTGCAAGCCAGGTAACATTAACATTCCTTTGTTATAAGGTAATAATATCTGTGAGAGGTGATACGTTGATTGCCAAAAACCAACATACAAATGCCTCTAGAAGTTCTTAAAGACTTTTAAGAAAAGAAAGAAGAATGTGATACTAGAATTTGAGCGCAGATACATTTCTTCATCAATTCAATTGGTAGGAATTGAATGCAAAAAATGAAGATATCATTTAACTAAAAAACATTAAGTTTGTAAAACAATTCCTAGAGAACTTTCTTTTATTTGAAATGTAATGACTTTGAAACTTGAACACTTCCATTAAAACATAGAAACAATTGCCTGAGGGCTTCCTTAACCTTGTTTGGATTAGCAAATTGTGGCTTACAACTTGTAACTACTTCATTATAAAAAATGCATATTGATGAAATGGCAAAACCTGATCCATTATAAAATTCAATTTACTGGTAGCTAATTTTATGTTTTTAAAAGTTGTGATACATGCTTTAACCTAAAAAATTGCCATCAACCTAAGATGGCTTTTAGTTTTTTGTAAAGAATGATTGTTAATAAAGTTTTTGTTTTGGTACAAATAAGGAAAAATGTTGACGGATGTGCCTAATGTTTAGTAGATTGAGCTAGAAACCTTGCACTGTATGCAAATGCCTTAATTACTTTACATATTACTTTGATCGGCAATAATTCAATAAAAATATCATACTGTTGTTAAATGATTATGGAAAAATTTTAAGACTTACATGAGCAAAATTTTTACGAAGCATGTTGCAAAAATAAAAGAGATTAGTTCAATTATACAGAGATAAAATTGTTTCCATTGCAGACTCTGATAATATTTTTTTATGTGCTGTTATAAAATGAAGTTTTGTGTTTAATTTTGTTGAGCCAACTTTCATTTGATGAAAGGCTTTCCAAAAATATATTAATAACAGAAAAATTTTATGTTTGTAATTTTACAAATATGAAAAAAATGAACTTCTATTTTTTAGGCATGAAAATAAACTTTTTCCAAATTTTGGCAACAAAAAAATTCAACTGAGATGTTTAAAGAAAACATTATTACTATTTTCAAGCTCATCTTAAAATATCCAGTATGGCTAAATAATGAATGACTCCATTGATGCCGTCTTCCTCAAGAGGGCGAACAGATAAGGAAACAATGCGCAGTAAACAGCTGAACTATCTCTATTTACTTTAGCTTTTAGACGTTGAGTCCTTTTGCTTGTGATTGCTCCTGCCTACAATGAAGCTCTGTCTGCTCAAACCTAGGTCGTAAATCATGTATATTGCGATCTATACATTTTCTATTCCACGATTTCCACGTACCCTCTTACAAAGACCACACATTTCTACACCAGATTTAATCTAAGAAACGATTCTGCCATAATAAATTGAGCCCAAAACCTTTGCCAATATTGACTAGTTTTTTCATAATTTTGACATCGTTACCACTGTGGTTTCATCGCTGTGTTATTTGAGTTTAATCTCGGCTTCGTCGCGGTTAGTGTTAAGATTTGCCGACGCTCTTTCTTCTTCCATTAGAGGTTCTATAGCCTCTATTTCAAATTTTAATTCTGTCATTTTCATTTCAAGCTCATGTTGTTTTGCTAACTGAATTGTCTTCAGCTGTGCAACGACTTACTTTTCCTTCTGGACACTCCTGAAGACTTGAGCTGTGGCTTCTTAATTTACTTGCTGAGCTTCTACGTTATTAATGAAGGTGAACTAACCTCTTCTCCTCGTTGCTTTGCTTCTAACTTGGCTTTCCTTTGCCATGATCTGATCATTTCATATAGATGCACCTATTTTTCCATCTCTTCTTTGTAGCTACGAATTGTCATATCTCTTTCTTCTTCCTGGAACGCAAATTTAAGGTAGTGTTTGTGAACGTCAACAAACGCCTTCCAATTGTTTTTTGTTCTGTCCAAAGCAGTAAACCGTACGGTAGTTACAATCACTACTTTCAAATGTGTATTTTTAAACCCTGTTACTTTCAAAGGAAAACAACTTAACTGAGGCTATAACAATGACAAAGAAGGTTATCTATTATTTTGTTGGTAATGATATGTGCTTTATGTTAAATTCTCCATGTTCAAAGTTCAAATCATATTTATAGGCTAGATTGCCTTGCGATTGGCAATATCAAGCCAGGTTCGAGTGTAATTTCAAATCAATGGTTCAAATATAAATAACAAAAAAGCTACCTGATTATATGATAATTTAATCTAGAACTTCAGTGAAATGAAACCAAACAACATTTCAAACCGGAATGAGACAAAGTTACATAGCGACAGATTCCTTATTTGAATAGCATGCATTTGACCAACGAAACCAATTTCTGTAAGTAATTTGAGGGTTAAGTTGCAAAAACATATGAATAGTTATTCCTATATGCGTTCAGTAAAAGTAGCTTTAATTAAACTGTTAGTAAAAATGCCCGATACGATTACGCCTTGATTCCCTTGATCGCAAACACATAGAAGACAAACACAACCACTTTGAAACCAGTTCGAAGAATCTAATGTTCTTATTCGCGATTTGTCGTTCGAAAATATTTGATGTGTCTAATAATACTTTTTAACGATAATTTTCAAAGCATCCTTTAAAAGTTTTACGCAAAAATTTTAGGCAAAACTTTGTAGAAATTGAGTATAGATGGCATAAATCTCTGGAACCCCTACTCACTATTTATAATTACTTGTCATCGTAGTGGTTAAACTTGGTGTAAATACGCTTACGCTTTTTTATCTCATGAATATAACCCTGACTTTTGACTGTTGCTGGCGAGTTTATCGGTACTGTGGTGCAGCCTACATTTCATAATATACTTTTTGTTTTGGTATTATCGTAGTTTGTAATCATTCTAATGACACATTGTTGTAAACTTTGGAAAACGTTTGTGAATTGTTGGCAATTTTACGGTAAATCAAACTTAATAATATAGCAATTTTGGAATACTAAATAACAAATGTGGATATTTGTTATGCGCTACGAGTGCGCTACTGTGGATTTGCCAATATACAACACTGAAGAAAACAGACAAGCTAATTTGAAACTCTGCACACCCTACAGGTGCTCGGAGTAAAAAATGCAGAATGAACTTTGGTACGGCAGACATAGCGCGGTCAAATTCTTTAAAAATTGTATAAAGCATTAAACGTATCGGTGTTTGTCGTGAAAATGCAAAGTTATCCTTACGTTTTGCTTTCTTTATTGTAACAAGGCAAACCTAGCTTAGATGTTACATTGAAAAGACAAAAACTAGTTACCGTCTCAGGTACTCAAAATAGTAGGGTTAAATATAATCATTCAAAGGCCGCAACTATAGGGTATTTCCTAATTTTTAGTCAAGGAAACAATTTTTGGCTACCAGACCTGATTTTAGGTCACTTTTAACTGAAATTAAGTCTTCGGTAAAATCTTTGACTTTGTTAAAAAATGTACTTTAATACATATTTAAATAATTTCAATCAGTACAAGTTTATATTTTCATGAAGAGTAAGACGTGAGTAGTTATGGTTCAGGTATGGTCACGGAAGTAAACGGAGCTCTTACCTCTGTCAATTAGTTTTCAGTCCTAGGAGGTGAACTGGGCTCGTGCGTGTGAACCGGAAACCACGTAAAATGAACAAATGTTGCTACTGGATGATATGATTAATTGAAACACGATATAGTCCAGCAGATGGTGTCAAAAAAACTCACCATATCGCGGGGCAATTCCATTTTGCTTTAAAATTGTCCGAGTACGGATATAGAACACAAATCCAGATGTTGGCCTTGGTAATTTTTCTTGTGAAATCAAGCCAACACGTTTTTTTGGGCTAACTCGATGACTTTTGTGTTATGATGAAAATTGAGTCGGAGAAGAAATAAGCCCGCGATATTTCAACCATCGCATATGTAATTGGGCGGTACTTCAAATAATTTCATTTGTTGTGTAGCATGCATAACATCAAAATTATTCTATCACACAATTTAATTTTTGAATTTTTGCGATTATGCTAGTAGTTCATTGTTTGCAAACTAATAATGATTTCAAATAGAGAATATATTCTTATTCCTCGTCACTGTCAAATGAAGTGTATGTGTCAAGATCATCTTCATCTTGTGATTGGTTTGTGCACGTGGTGCAATTACATAAGTCGGTACATTTCAAGACGCTTGCAATGCATATACATCGGTTGTTTTGGCATCCTGATTTTTTGCAGCTGCAGGATAAGAACTCCAGTAAGGAATCTGGCGCAGGTTTTTGATTCATCCATTTAGGTTCCAATATTCCATTAACCTTTTGCCAACCGTGTCCTTCAGGTGTGGGAGCATAACAGTTAGGGGTCAGACCTAACTTCCAAATGCATGTCACATAGTTTGCGCGCTGACAATGAAGGAGCAATTCATCGACGGTGGGCGGCAACTGTTGTGGCTCAGGGATCTTATTTTTGGTACAAAATTTTTAATACCGTGCTTTGTTGATACTTGTACAGCGTTTGATGCCATAGTACTCACCAATCATCTCTTGAATTACGGGAAAGAGAGCTTCATTGAACTCGAACGTTTCTCCCATTTTTGATAATGCTTCTTGGAACCGTTTGCAGATCTTTACGATCTTGTATGCCTTCTGTTTGCCTATACCAAAAAACGCACTAGTTGAATCGCAACCAGTTAATGCATGTAGAGCAAGAAGAGCGACAGCCAGTTGCTCACCAATGCAGTAAAAAATCTTCGAAATTGCAATGATTCTTTTGTTCCCCTTTATTCCTATCTGAACAAACAGATTGCATGGTATTTGTGCTTTGTAATACACGGCTAAGATAGCAACATCGCGGTCAACAGTCGATACACAAATATTTGGATGTGGAATGAGCTGAGTTGCATGGTTGCAACAGAGAAACATTTTGGTATCTGCTTCTTCTTGGTTAGAGCAAAGGTCTTCTTCTAACTTTGATACTACTTTGTTCTCCACGACTCTAAGCTGATAACATCGACTTTCTAATGTGAAGAATATAAGTGTATCTCCGATAGTAGATTTGAATCGCTCGGGATCTCACCAATCGTTTAAAAAAAACTTTACAAGATCGATTTTGTTTACACCATAACAAAGAAACTTTTTAAATTGCTTCGGCCGTTTCTGTTCTCTTCTGGTCAGTTGAACACGAATACAGCCAGCAGCTGCACGTCTTTGCCGCTCGCTACCTTTTTACGATTGGTCATGGTATTGGTCTGTGACAAAATAAACTGTACGTGCTGCGTGAGATGTAATACGCTTTAAAACGTACTCGGACATTTCACCAAATGTTTCCAAACTGAATGATGGGAGCTACTGAATGATGACCATACCAGCAAAAACTTGTACACAATTTTCTGGAAAAGTATCAAGCAAAGGATCCGGAACATCTTTTTCTAAAGAATCAAGCAATTTAGACTTTACAGTTTTAACCAAACCACCATCGCTTGTCGTTAAGGACCATGAAATAGGGCCCAAAGAGTAGGCGAGTACTTGTTGTAATGATACATCGCGCTTACCACGTATCACCAGCAATCGAGCAAATATATCTCGGTCAGCTTTCAAAGTAACACTTTTATCTTTAATCTTACAAGACTTCTTCGCCTTCATCGCTTGAAAAGTCTTGAGCTTCATTTTTGGAATAGGATCGAACAAATCGACTTCACTGGACTCGATACGTTTTGCAAAGTTATGAAGAGCTTCTTTCCCTCTACTTTCAGCGTTTACCATGTCAGCTTGAACTTCAGGACTACATTGCAATCCAGAGCTGAGATGCACGAGATAGCTATTTTCTTTGAAAGGTGTTCCCCATTCTTTAATAAGGTTGTAGCCGCGAGTGACGCATTCCTCGTCGAATAACACTCTCTTTCTTCCCATGTCTTTCGTCACATTCTTAACATCAGAGATTCCAAGGAACTCTTCCATTCTTGACTGACATTTTGCTGCAACATGAGATGTAAGTGCCCATCTTTGTACGGTTCCTTCAGACGTACAGAAGCCGACAATGCCACCAGCACACTTTTGTTCCCTATTGATAGTTTGTTCAATAGCTTGGTCTGATGCTATTTTATTAAATTTGCCATTCTGTCTTCGTACAGAAAAATGGCCTGCTTCAAACTGTTCATAAACTGCTGGATGCGTTTCGGGTAATTTTTGCATATTGACTAAGTAATATGTCAGGAAACGTGCATAATTTGGACGGTCGTAGCCAAATAGCCAAGGGAGCATGTTTTCCGTAGACTGCAGATGCATTTTCCAATCACCGAGTTTGATAGATCGCGTGAAATCGAGCAATATTTGTACCATTTGCAAAATGATGACCAAACTGAAGCTGTTGGACCAAGTGATCCTTTTAAAGATCTCTTTGATACTTGTGTATTTTATCAATAGTCTCTTTATGAACTTCACTGAGTGTAGACAACGATTCATTTGTGTGAGATGACATAAAGTTTGCATTTCCACGGAGTTAACTAATTCATCGTACCTTCGAGATTTTTCAGGTTGATCATCGAGCCATTCTATAAAACTGTCAAGCATGAGCCTCTTGACCGCGTCGTAAAGATACTTCAGTGCTCTCATTGCATTGTTGAAATGTTTACCTTTGAGCATTTGATCAACAGACGATTCGCCAAGTATATTTGATTCGATTATAATATCGCGAAGACCAGCATCTGCAAATCTCTTTCCAATGACAGAGATAAAAATACACATAGCATGGAAACCACCAAGACGCAGGACAATGAACTTTTTAAGATCAATATGTTTAGGATTCATCATGATTTCAACTGCTTTAGAGTAGATCGCCATGTCGAGAACGACATCCGTTTCATTTAAACCAAGTTTTTGTGCTTTAAGTTTCGATTGAGTTAGCAGCTCTAAAACAGTATCATGAGAAGTCGGAGATTGGTTGATAGATGGCAGGTATCCAATTTTGTCATAATTATTGCTGTCATTCTCACACACCATAAAGTTAAATCCTGTCCAATTAGGTTTTTTGTCGGTTCGAAATTCTTCTTACTTGCTTGACTTCTAGCAATGACCCATATAGTATCAATCACGTGCGATCGTTGGACTTCCTCTTGGTATAAATCAAGATTAACTGTAATACATTCCTCTGTATTCTTTCGCTTTACCTTTACGAAAGATGGTATCTCGTTAGGTAGCGCATGAAACTTCTTACGTTTGGTAGTTGTCTTTGAAACTAATGACACAGTTGTAAAAGATGGCTCTGGCGTGTTAAAGAAAACGTTAGAGGATTGTATCACAATACCATTAGTGCAGTGCAAGCTAAGTCCTTTGAGACTCTCGGGATTAATGTCGTTGTTATCCCACACAAACGTTACAAATCGAAATGGTTGTATTATAGACGGAGTAAAGGATCTGTGTATCTGATTCTTGGCATATTCCATCGCTAAATTTGTCTCGATCATCAGGACATCGTCGTATGATACTCCGTGACCAAACTTGTTTATCCAATTTATGACATCCTTGGAACCGGTTTTCCTTTTAATTGTAAAAGCAAAAGAGATATGTTTTGATGTTTTCTTGGTCCCATTATTAGCGTGGTATATCAAATCTTGGCCAATAGAAGAAATCAAACGCGAAACTTTTGCAGACTTTTTATGCTAAGTATTCTTCTTTTAGTAACATTTCCTAAGTATTTCCTCCAAAAGGCATGATGTTAAGAATGGAACACTCGTGTCTTTTGAAAGGAGCTCACTCTTCGATGGTGGCCAACTGCTGAAGGTGCTGGTACTTTCCAACAATTCCTTACGTATTTCACGCCCAACTTCTTTTGTTTTCTCTTCTAATGTCATTTCCCATCGACTGTTACCAAGTTTTGCCCGACTGCTACTTCGATCAACTGCCCCTTTTCAATGCTGTTGTTATATACATAATCGCTACCATACTTCGGAGACCAGAATCCAACTTTTGAGCCGAAAAATTTACAAATATTTTCTTTCAGTCGATGAGGTGCTGGTGAAGCAATCTCGTAGTTTTCTCCAAACAAACGAATTTTGATTTCCGAATGCATTCTCACTAAATTGCACATCCGAAAAACTTCGCAACCTGTGATCACCCTGTTCTCGATAACAGTGCAAAGCTCGTTAAAGATTTTCTCACTATCGCTTGGAAGTACATTCTTTACATCCCGTTTTCTGGTTATCATTCTGTAACATGTCCTATGGTAGAAGAATGCCAGTATTACCTGCCATTCGTACTCACCGACCATGGCCTGCAAATGAGGGTAATTCAACGAGAAGGAAGCTTCTTGTAAAGTTCGTGCTCCATTTTCTGTTTCACATTTTTCTAAGATCTCATATCCGCTTCCACTTCTTGCTGTTTTGTTTTTTCCACATACACAGCATTCATAGTCTGCTAATATTTTTCCTAAGTAACAACATAAATATCATGAAATAATGTTCCCTTGTACAAATATAACTATGGCATGATAAAAGTAATTTTTCAGTTGTGTATATCATCAATGAAGTTTCTGGAAATTATTACCATTATTTTTGAAAGTTTTTGCTTCATACCTTTCCGATTTTTCCGTTTCGATGTAGCACGAAGACTCTTCGCTTCATTGATGTTTGATGTAGCCGATTCTGACACGCTCAATTTTCTTAGGGCTTTACCATGCGTATAGCTTTGATAGCATTTTCTGTGGTATCCTTTTTCTGCTGAAGGCAAATCATCTCGAAAGGAGTCGATGATCGAAATAACTTTTGGTCATTACGAATTTTCGCCGCGTTGTACACTGACTTTATGGATGTTTCGCTAAACTTTGTTATTGGTTCAGCACTTTTTCGGTACAGTTTAAGATACAATTACTTATTTCAGCCGTCTTTGGCTTTTCGGAGGTGAAATATTCACATTGACTTCAAAGATGATAATTTTTGGCTTTTTGACATTTCAGACAAAATGTGGCAGTTTTATTGTTTTCTCTCAATTATCGTATTTGAAGTATACCACTCACTGCTACCCAAAGACTGTTGGCTCAATTCCTCCCGCAAAATTTTCAAAACAAAATGGCGAAACTTAAGAGTATTCGAAGCTGGTTGACAACATCCTTTATGGCTTTCACAAGAAAATACACACTGGCCAACAACTGAAAAGGACTAAAAGATGGTGTTCTACAATTATAGCATAAAATCAAATTGCCCCATGATATGTTGAGCTTTCTATCATTTTGAACCACTATCTGCCGGACTATAACGCTAAAATCTACCTGATACAAATATCGAAACTACTACGCAAAAGGAAGCCTTGTCAATATCATAAACTTGTATTACATGTTACAGATAATATCTCCTCCTACATACATAAATTGCAAGACAATAGCGCGAGATGTATTGTAGCAGTCGTGATTATAACATTAAGAACAGCCAGTTTCGCGTACAAAATTGGCAATGGTGTAAGTTCCAAAACTGAGGCCATGGCGTTGTTTAATGTTTATATTTTGGTATAATGACGTCATGGCAACGTGTTCTCCTGTTCTTCAAAAATGTGTCTGGCACTGACTCGTACGTTTCAGAATATCGGAGAGTCGTTTATTATTTAGTATCTTGTACCTTTTAATAAGCTCATTAATTTACGAATTCAACGACACAAGACTGACAAGAGCATAGTGTTTTGGTCATAATGCTAGTCAATTTTACCACAACACACGTTTGCGTGCATTTCGATATCTCTGCAGACAGCGGGCCTCGTTGTTTACGCAATATTGTGATAAGAAAATACAAATAACCAGTAAAGCACCTACTACTTTGAATTAGAAATCAGAACATTACCTTCGCTCTCAGTCATCTTTTAATAAACGATAACATTAACGGCGGAATAATTCGATGTCCAATGTGTTGAATATAAGAATATTATTCGTGCGCTGATATGTGTTTAAAATTGCGAACGTACAAGACTGTTGACCATCGCTATCAAGCGGCGCCCTTAGAAGCGCCGCTTACCTTTTCTCGATATTCCTCGAATAAGAAGCCTCCAAATCTAGATTAACACGCGCAAATGTTCAAATTATCTGAAGGCAAGCGCGCTTGCCTTGGTTAATAAATAATTAATTTAATCCACTTAATTTAATACACTTGACTCATCTTACCAGTGTAGAAAGTGAAACCGAAAACCACGACAGTAAATCGCGTATAAATAGCAAGCATTTCAACTGTAAAGACAATTTAGACAAAAGATTACATTGACATTGTTTAGAACCGAAAAATTTAAACTGATTTTGCTCAGAGATTGATCCAAAAAATTTTTGTTCGGTAATGCTTAGGCAAGCGGCGCTTACCTACGCTTTTCGTACGACCGCACGCCACTGATTAAAATGTTTTAAAGATGCGAAAAATTGCGGATCTTTAAAATTTTATCGCGCAATGTAATGTGACTGTGATGTTTTCGCATGATAAAACAATGTTAAATATCCCAAGAAAGAAGTGTAAAATCTAGAAATATTTTGTTGTTGAATGATTTGACGATGTTCGTGCTAAGCCAGCTTTAATTTCTTTTTTCGATTGTTTTAAAAAAAGCTACCGAAACGATGCTAAGCCGGCTTTTCCTACATTAATTTCAGATGATCCGAAATAAATTTGACTCTTTTTCCCCCTGTCACTGACATTCGCGGAATGTTCAAACCTTATAAAGCTACGAAACTGTATTTTTAATTGCGTTATAGAATGATGAAAAGAAATCTCAAGTTTGCAAGATGAGGTGAAATGCAAAGAGGAGAAAAGGAAAGTGATTAATGAAGTCGAACAACATGATGAAAAAGATTAAATTGGTGTGTTTATTGATAATTATTGGACGACGTTGTGCATGATATCAAGAATTGCTCAGACCCGAGGGTTAATGTTATATGTTGAAGCAAAGCTCTTGATAACATGCAAAAGCAGAATTAAGAATTGTTGTATCATACAATGATAAATGCAGAATAGCCTTTAAGTTATTTTGTACGAAACCACAAGGTTTTTCACATGAAATAATCTTAGCGTTTTGCTTTCATTCTCTCCCCTGTCAAATCTAGTTGCAAATAAAGGAAATTGTAGTTTGATAAAGATGTTGGTAAGGAAGATGTGGAAGATTTGCTGAAGAAAAGTGACATTCGCTGTGAAGAAACTAAAGAAAAATGGGCGAAGAAATTGAAGTCTTAAAGGACAGTCTTGCAGCTGTTATTTCGGAAAAGGAAAATATATTAATAATATTGAATAATTGAAAACGAAGAACATGGAGACGATCAAGACACTTCTTACCATCGCTCAAACGGATGGTAATTACATCAAGTCTTTATTCGAGGTAGAGAGAATCATCTTGCTATATATATGGTTGGTGTCTACGACTGAAAATATGATCGATTGTTTTTCATCAAAGGAAAGTCTAGGGTCTTGTCTGTAGTCTTATCTTCACGATATTAACTACAGTCTTTCATTTTTCAAGTGCTTTGTTGACCGTATTTCATACCCATCATCAGAGAATCGTATCACAATGTACATCTGTAAAAATATACATAAGAAATGAAGTTTTTCAAGATATTTTTATTTGAAGATATTTTCTACGTATGTATTTAACGTTTATGTTCGTCTCTTGTTGACTCGTTTTCGTTGCTCAAATGCTCGTTCCGCTCGGCGCATATTTTTACGTTTCTCAAAGTCATTGTTTTCATTCTAGATACTGTCGCATTTCCCAACTTGAATTGGCTTAACTTATCGGTACCTGGTGTGAAAACGCGATACCTTCACACGGCGTCCAGCGGTGTTACTAATTCACCACAGCATTCATCGAAAACAACAAGACATCTTATGATATAACTCAGGTTGCTATAACATTGTTGTGACGCTCATAAATGTCAAATACCAACGTTGGTGCTTTTCTTTGTTTGTATTTCTAGGAAGGTCGGATGCCTGTTGCCGCTGACTGAAAAGTGGCTGGCACACAGGAAGCCATTTGGGGAGACCGTGTTTATTTATGTATTAGTGTAATATGACTTTTGGCGTAGTGAGACAATGTAAGGTCATGTGACAGACACACTTTTGGTACTAAAGTATACAACAACAGTGAAGATGACTTTATAAAGTAGGAGCCATGTAAGATGTTGACCCTCTAAACTTTACAGGCTGGTAAACTCCAAACATTTGACGCTCGTCTGGTTCATTGCTTTAAACTGTGGACGCACAATGATGGGGCTATTTGGTCGTTGTGTTTAGCTCCCGATAATGTAAGGAACTCTTTACTTCATTTTAAAAGTATCATTTGGTGTGGCTGCTGAGCATCATTTTGACAAAATTTGTTGACCCCATGCCCTTTATAATATATTAATCTCTAACACTTGTTTGAATATGCACATGAAATATAGACTTGACGAGATCTGAACTGTACCGTCGGGAGTCCGCCGCCTACCCAAGTTGAGCTACCAAGCCTGACAGGGATTTGAGACGAGTCATGTCTTTTTAAATCTCTGCATGGACGAGATTCTCGCTGATATAATGTTTACTGGATGGCATTGTTTTGTTCTTTATTCCAGCCACCATCAGAGAATATATATAATTTATTCATCCTGAACACGGTTTTTAATATGCACATGAAAACATGTGACTTGGACGAGATGAACTCGCACCTTGGATACTAGTCCGCCGCTCTTACCTGTTGATCTACCAAGCCCACAGAGGGATTGGAGACGGATTTGGATTAATATATTATATATATACTCTGATGATTGCTTTGGAATAAAGTCGAAACACAGTGCCATCCAGTAAACTGCTATAGTGGCGAGAATCTCGTCCATACGGAGTTTAAAGAGATTGACTCTGTCTCCAATTCCTGTGGGCTTGGTAGCTCAACAGATAGAATGGCGGACTAGTATCCCGAAGGTGTGAGCTCAAATCTCGTCCAAGTCACATAATTCATGTGCATATTAAAACCGTGTGTTTGGATTAATATATTATGTATATACCATGCCCTTCTTAATATGTTGATTACTTGTAATAGAAATAGCAGCGCTCTTTTGTTTGTAAACTTTGTTATTCTCTGTTTGTCATTTTGTAACTCCTTGAAGTGACATATGTTTTCACTCTCGTCCCTCATATATTCTTTCAGTGAATTGTTCAGAGGGATCTCTAGACTACGCACATCTAGAAATGATAATTTCATCAATTTCTAGACGCTATTCGCCCTGGTGGTATGGTGACAAGGATGTAAAATTTTGGGAATTTGATTTGATTACGGATGATGACCATTCAACTACTGTATGTTAAATAGTTTCATGTAAAGCAACGTTTGCACTCAACGTGATTTTTCACACGTGATCTTCTAAGACGAAATGTCCATTGTCTGTCGGAGCAAAACAACTTCATGTACCAATTCTGTTAAAGCTTGTCTTTGTAATGTTTTTCTCTTGTTTTTCTTGTGCATTTCATGATGTTTGTAAAGAAAAAAGTGGTTAAATGACCGTCCGCTTTTGTTTGTTCAATCTCAGCTTAACATTTTCTAATTGTATGATTCAATATTTTCTAATTGGTTTATTTTTTCGTTGTACAATTGGGTGATTCATTTGTATTATTTTGTTTAGTCAACGATTAAGTATTTGTCATGCATGAACATTAAAGATGAATGATGACGTAATGTGTGTAAAGTTCAGGTTAGTTGTTGATATATTCGTTACTGTGGGAGGGTTTATGTACTTATGATCTTTCGTTTAATCACGTGCCAACCTTCTTTGCAGTCCAAACCAAAAGTTTATGCCGTGGCTTTGCTTGATTTTACAATGAAAATTTTCTTCACTGATACATTGAAGGTAAGTTTTAAATATTTTGTACGTAGTTGATGATATTGGATAGCAGTTGATGGTATTAGATAGCAGTTGATGATCCTGGATAGCAGTTGGATGTTGATAGCAGTTGTTAGAATATTTTCATTTGTTGCTGTAGATCACTTTAAAGATGACTCCTTGTACGAAATTCTCCCATTTGTTTTTCTATGAATCACGATAAAATGCACTTTGAGTTAGAACTGTTTCCTTCCTAAAAAATTCACTAAAAATCCACTCTTGTAAAAAGAAGGAGATATTTTTGACTTTAAGCTAGTTACGTAACATTGGATTAATTTATACTTTCCATCAACGTTATAATTTGATTTACAGAAGTCTCAAAAATTTAACTGAATAAACATTTTCCTGTCCATTGATCCTAATTACTTTTGTATTCATTCTTTAAATGTGGTTACTTTTCCCGCGTCGTTATTTAGTTCTTCCTATCCCTCTATGGTCATAAATTACCTGTTGTTACCATGGATATATAAACGGTACGTTTTATTCATATGACGTCTGTTTCAAAGTATCCACGTTTGACTGTCGTATGCAAGCGTGTATTGTGTTTACAAGAAGAATCCTTAGCTTACGTCATGGGCGCATACATTTTGTATACGTCACATCCGTTTTAGTTGTCGCATAAATTATACTGTTTTTTCAAGCTCACAGGAACGGCTTTCATCTTTGTTTTGATATCATGTTTTATAATATGTTTTTTATTTTTGGTTGAAAGAACTTTACGACATAAAATAGAAGAAAAATACGTATACACAAAAGATACATTACCAAGCTGTAAATAAGTCATTTCGCAATAGCTTTTCGAATTAGATATTTTCGAATTAAACATACAAAGTGAGTCAATTTTATATTATATAAATATATTAATAATTTATATGACAGTTCAAAAGAATGTAAATTTTGCTGGTAAGCTTTTCTTCATGTTGCTTTAAACCCAAACGAGGAAGTTTGGTTTGTGACGTAAACTAAGGAATTATCAAATGAGCGATGGTTATGGGAATGTAATGAAAATTGATTTGAAACTTTGAAAAAGACGTACATAATGTCAACTACGTATGACCGTGTAAATTTTTATCAATCCTCTGTTGTGAAAGTGTAGAGCGTGTAGTGTCCATCTCTTGACCACTTTGTATTAGTGAACGCTTTTCAATGGCGTCGTTTTTATTTTTTGAAACTTTTCTCTGTCTTTGATTCGTATTTTGTCATCCTTGATTCATTTTTACAGGATAACGTTCTCCTCGTTTCTGGTGGCGTTGACAAGAACATTAAGATTTGGGGTTTGATTTTGGTGATTGTCGAAAATCAATATTCGCCCATGATGACAGGTACGTACAATGTAATTTTAAATGACAGATACGCAATTTTATGACAGTAATATATGATAGCCTGAAACAGTCGATTATATCCCTACTATACACTCGTATCCTATGTACATCTTCATTATACCCTATTAAACCCTCTTACCCTGGTTACATCATTGTTTCGTCATCACCATACCTCGTACGTCTATAACATACTAGTAAGCCACGTCCTCAATTGTTTTATACGTAGATTTGCTGCATATTTTTTTTACCCGCATGTTATCAACATTACACCCCACAATACCTACATGTACTTTCATTGTATACTTTATATTCTCATGTTATCAACATTATACCTAGTAATACCTACATGTACTTTCATTGTGTATCTTACATTCTACATGTATTTCCTTCAACATTATACCTTTAGTAATACCTACATGTACTTTCATTGTATACTGTATATTCTCATGTTATCAACATTATTCCTAGTAATACCTACATGTACTTTCATTGTATATTTTATATTCTCATGTTAACAATATTACACCTAGTAATACCTACATGTATTTTCATTGTATACCTTATATTCTCATGTTATCAACATTACACTTTAGTAATACTTACATGTATATTCGTTAATATATTGTAATAGCTTTAATCTTCTTTAGTGTCATGGGTTTGCAGTTCGTGCCGAAAACTCATTATTTCTTCAGTGCAAGTAAAGATAAAACGATAAAATATTGGGATGGACAGATTTCTTCATGTTACGACCTTAGAAGGTCATCATTCAGAAATATGGAGTCTTGCAATCAGCCATGACGGCGAGTTTGTTGTAAGTGCAAGTATGGAAGGTTTTAGATAATTTTAAACATAAGTTGTTTGATATGAATGAAAGAATAAATGAAAAACGTTATTATCAATAAGAGTACCATTTACTCAAAGATCAACACTTATTCTTAACACTCCAGTTCCACATGCATTTTATTTTATCTTATAGATCAGTGGGTCACATGATAAATCATTAAGACTTTGGGAACGAACGGACGAACCGTTGTTTGTCGAAGAGGAGAGAGAAATGGTACTATACATAGATCTGTTGCTGAGAGCTAAAAAATATGCATATAGTACCTGTACTTTCAATGTTTATTTTAATTTTTCTATTGAGGAGAGGGAAGCAGCTTACGAAGAAAGCGCCGTAACAGGAGTTGAAACAATTGTAAGATTCTTTTTACTATGTAACATGAGATATATATGTTCCATCTTGAGCCCAACTACTCTGTATTTGTTATATACTTTCACTATGGAAAAATCTTGTGGAAGTTGCATTTATTGCACTAAATAAATTCATTTATTTAAACCATGATGTTGTTTAGATTCCAGGTGAACAAGACACAGAAGCTGTTAAAGCTGGCAAGAAAACTATCGAGACGATCAAAGGAGTTAGTTTTGTTGTTGTATTAGCATTGCAAGTAAATTTTATTGGTTTTGTGCCCAGTCCCCCCTATAGTACCTGAAAGATACCTCAAAATCATACAGATATATCGAAAACTGTAGTACACCAAAGACATGTGAAGACTGTGCATATATGAGGCCAAATGTTTAAGCTACATTCAGATGGAGTACTTGGAGGATATTATAGTAGAATACAGATACTTGCAAGATAATACAGTTTGATTGTGATACTTGGAGGATATTATAGTAGAATATAGATACTTGGAAGATAATACAGTATGATTGGGATACTTGGAGGATATTAGTATAATATATATATACGCCTGGAGATTACTATGTTGATGTTTGTTCTCTTATCTCTTCATTAGGCTGAAAGAATCATGGAGGCCATTGAATTGTATAAGGAAGAAAGACAGAAAGAACTTGAACATAAAGCGAGTCAAGGACAAAAGACAAAACGGTAGGTTTGTTATTTTGCTCTGCACATCTACAAAATGTTTATGTTATATGTATGGACAATCTTAAATCTTAAATGAAAGGTTTGTTATTTCTTGCTCTGCACATCTACAAAATGTTTATGTTTTACGTATAGACAATCTTAAATCTTAAATGAAAGTTTTGTTATTTCTTTCTCTGCACATCTACAAAATGTTTATGTTATACGTATAGACAATCTTAAATCTTAAATGAACAATCTTAAATAACCATGACCGGCAACATAACAAAACTTTCCGAGACGAAACACCCTAATTGGGGCAACGCCCTACACTGTTATTAAACCCTACGTGTGAAACCACCGCCAATATTTTCTTACTCTCTAATTTGACCACGCCCTGCATCGTTATTTTACTCTACCCATGAAACCACCAGTAATATTTTCTTACTTCTAATTGGGGCAACGCCCTACACTGTTATTTAACCCTACCTGTGAAACCACCGCCAATATTTTCATACTGTTTAATTGGGACCACGCCCTGCATCGTTATTTAACCCTACCCATGAAACCACCAATAATATTTTCTTTCTCTCTAATTGGGACAATGCACTACACTGTTATTAAACTCTTCTACCAATGAAACCACCATTATTTTCATACTGTCTAATTGGGACCACGCTCTGCACTGACCTACCCATGAAACTACCACCAATATTTCCACACTCTCTAATTGGAACCACGCCCTTCGCCCTTCACTATTGTCTGATTTATATAGAAAATCCCAGTTTCGTTTTTTACACAAGTTCTTTTTGCTCTCCCATACATTTTCTTTCCTTTGAACAGCTTTCAAAGCGCGCCATTCATCCCATTCTTGCTGCCTTTGGTAATGTCAGTGTAAGTTTATTATATCTTCAATGTTTCTATTTGAGAATCACATGAAGACCACGTGATACAAGGTGAAAGCCACGTGCATGTTGAGCATGATTAATGTAAATATTAATGTAATGGTAAGATTGCAAGATTTACATACGTACGTACGTAGATAAGGTAAAAATGGATGAGATGGCTTTACATTTATAACAACTCTAGAAAGTTAAATGTAAAATACACAGGATTTGTAATAATGAAATAAAATATCTTGACCACGAAGATGGAGGCCATAAATATTGTTGTTCTACGATTGAATGCCTGTCTATGTCAACCTCCTTTTCCCGGACCATATACTTACGACGTTTGTAAAATATTTTTCTTCTCACAGCCTGTACAGTATGTACTTCTAGTGGTGAAAAAGTAAAGTCAAGGTAAGGTTGAAGTATTATAAAGAGCAGCAAATTATCCCGTGAAGAATCGTTGTTTGTACTAAAAGTTAATTTAGAGCATTTTAAACGTAAAGTATGGCAAAGTGTCTCGTTGGAGTTACTAAAGGAATTAAATATTAAGTGTTATTAGAATACAGTAGAGGTATCTTATGAAGCAAGTGCTTTCTACAAAACATTTAAATTATTTAATTTCAGTGAACTTGAAGAATCATTGCTTGTTTTACCGTTTGACTATGTTATTGATGTACTGAAATTTCTTCTTGAGTAGATTAAGGTAAAGTGAAATGTATTTTGACTCCGGTGTCATTAGTTCACATGGTACAGGTTTTCAAATTTTGCTAATCCCAGATGTACGTGATTGTTTAGAATGGTTGGGAAACAGAGTTAAGTTGTCGATGTTTGTTCTTTCTGCTGCGGTAAGATTAAGACGTAATTTTGTTTTTGGTTTCGATCGATATTTTTCAATACGTCTGTCTTTAAATCATTCCCTAAGAATTTCATCACGTTCCTTCAGTATTGCTGAATATATGATACAATTGGTGAGATACCTATGTACAATGCTGGATATTTTTCATTTTTTCATATTTTGTTACGATAGAATACATCACAACAAGATCATATCCATCCTGAACTACTGCCAGTAATAGACTCTATCAGATCACATTGTCGTAGCCGAGTTCGCGAAATGAAGGTAGGAAGTTGTACGTTTATGAAAACGCAAGTATCGCCAAATTTCTCCCGTAATTTTACCATGCGCTACACGACCGTTAATTTATTCGTGGTAAATTTTGTCGACACTTTAATGACTGTAAACTAAACATGAAAAAGTCGTCAATTTGATTGGTTAAGAGCAATTAAGGCTTTCTTTCACAATACAGTGCCAATCTTAATACTGAGTTTGGCTTTGTATTAAAAGATTCATAGAATATTCTTTTGTGTATTAACAACAGAAAAAGTATGTATTTAGAAACAAAATATTCAAGAGTATGAAGATTTCATTTTTCTCTAGTTTTTAATTTTTGCTAAATTAATCGTCTTGAGTTTTTGAATTGTGTACTTCAAACTGCCACAGATGACTTTTGCAATTATATGAACTGAATAAATTTTCTTGAATTTTACATCGACGCCGATAAAACTATTGCACACTTGTAATGATTGCTTTATCTTTAGGATACTGTTGGATTCAATTTGGCGGGACTACAGTTTATTCAAAGACAGCTTGAGAATCGTGACGTCACATTCTTTGGCGAAACACGCGAGAGACTGGGACAAATACGAAAAAGAAGAAGACGATTGTGAGGAAATTTCGATGAAGGTTATTTTGTTGTTGATACTTTGACAATTAAAACGATTGTCTTCAAAAGTACACAATGGCTGCGGTTGATTTCTGTCTATAGCCATCTTCGAAGATCCCTAACCCAAACTGTACCCCTAGAGGGACAAGGAAAATCCCGTGTGCCCTTTAAATTACAATTTTCGTGATCAGCAGACGTTTAAATTTTGCATGATTCAGCAGTTATTGATACTGGATCAGGCTTAAAAGCTAAAGAAAGAATTTCGATCTTGGTATTTTAATAACTAAATAATGGGCTAGCCAGACAAGGACAATCGGAGTCTTTTACTTCTATGACATTGAAATACATTTTTTGCGTCTAATCCTAGCTCCCAGCTACATAAATAATCTTACTGCAAACTGATTTCAGAAAAGTTAAATTTAAATGAAAGTGAGATCATCAAATTCAACATCACAACTATCGGTGAATACCTCCATCGAATGAAAATATAGAATTAAAATAAGTTATTACATTACGTAGGGGAGTAATTCCAACTATAAACAAGAAGAAATAATGAATCGATTAACAATTATCAAGCAATTCACCCATCTACAAAACATATAAACAAAAAATGTATTTTATGAGTTACCAAAATGAATACAGAAAAACTGCATCCTCATATGACAAAAGTCTGGTCATTTCAGCATTCAACAAAGGGATGTAAAATTGTCATGGTTCTTCTAAGATATGGATTTATTTTCATGAAAATGACCCAACAAACACTTCACTCATTTTAAGGAGCTTACAACTTCAGACTAGATAGATTGCAAACGTACTAATCTCATATACACTGTAAAAGTTCCATACAAGTTTCTTAGCTAACAAAAAAAACTGTTCCAGTAACTAAATGACTATTGAAAACTTGAAAATACAAATGTTTGTATTGAATATTATCAAGAATATATTTAAACTTTTTTATATACAACTGTTGTTGTTAGGACTTTAGTGTAAATTTTTTCTTTAATTCACGGACTCCAAAATCTTGTAGAAATGTAGAGAGATTACCAGGAACACGTAGATACCAAAGATAGATAATCCACGATAGATTTAAGAGCTAAAATTTTCGAACGAAGATGAGCGCGTGATAAACAAAACAACCGCCGATCGAACAATTTATAAACTTTGATTTCTCGGCGAAAAAGGACCAATTTCAGCCAATAAACTCTTGAAATGATCGCTAGACTTTTAGCTACAAGATTATACCATAAAGTAAGGCCAATGAACAATTTTGAAGGAAGAAGATCAAAATTTCGAAGAGCACTGCCGGAAAATTCAATGGCCTTGCATTTTGACCTTACTGTGGCAAGATATCAGGCCGTGTAATTTAAGTAGGCCATGAAAGCTTCAATGTTAATTTCTTTAGTATTGCTCGTTCATAACAATCTTTTGCTTTTGTACTCTCCCATATCACTGTAAACCAAACCCAGATTGTTGTACGTTGTCACGATATTAACATGGTCAGGTCCAAATGCTTTCGTTTGAATTTCCATCGCTTGTATGCAAAAATGTTTGTCTTTTCGTACTCTCCTATTTTACTGTAAACAAAACCCAGATTGTTGTAAGTTTCGCGATACTAACATGGTCAGGTCCAAATACTTTTGTGTAAATTTCTAATGTTCGTTCGTAAAAATCATTTGCTTTTTCGTACTCTCCCATATCACTGTAAACGAAACCCAGATTGTTGTACGTTGTCGCGATATTAACATGGTCAGGTCCAAACGCTTTTTTTTTGAACTTACATCGCTTGTTTACAAAATGTTTTGGCTTTTCGTATTCTCCTATCTTACTGTAAACAAAACCCAGATTGTTGTACGTTGTCATGATATTAACATGGTCAGGTCCAAATGCTCGTTTGAATTTCTATGCTCGTTCATAAAATGTTTTGCTTTTCGTACTCTCTATATCTATGTAAACCAAACCCAGATTGTTGTACGTTGTCGCGATATTAACATGGTCAGGTCCAAATGCTTCCGTTTGAATTTCCATCGCTCGTATGCAAAATGTTTGGCTTTTCGTACTCTCCTATCTTACTGTAAACAAAACCCAGATTGTTGTACGTTGTCGCGATATTAACATGGTCAGGTCCAAATGCTTTCGTTTGAATTTCCATCGCTTGTATGCAAAATGTTTGCTTTTTCGTACTCTCCTATTTTACTGTAAACAAACCCAGATTGTTGTACGTTGTCGCGATATTAACATGGTCAGGTCCAAATGCTTTTGTTTGAATTTCCATTGCTCGTTCGCAAAATGTTTGCTTTTCGTACCTCCCATATCACTGTAAACCAAACCCAGATTGTTGTAGGTTGTCGCGATATTAACATGGTCAGATCCAAATGCTTTCGTTTGAATTTCCATTGCTCGTATGTAAAATGTTTGGCATTTTCGTACTCTCCTATTTTACTGTAAACCAAACCCAGATTGTTGTACGTTGTCGCGATATTAACATGGTCAGGTCCAAATGCTTTCGTTTGAATTTCCATCGCTCGTATGCAAAAATGTTTGGCTTTTTCGTACTCTCTATTTTACTGTAAACAAACCCAGATTGTTGTACGTTGTCGCGATATTAACATGGTCAGGTCCAAATGCTTTGTTTAAATTTCTAATGTTCGTTTGTAAAATCTTTGCTTTTCTTGTACTCTCCCATATCTTTGTAAACCAAACCCAGATTGTTGTACGTTGTCGCAATATTAACATGGTCAGGTCCAAATGCTTTGTTTAAATTTCTATTGTTCGTTCGTAAAATCTTTTGCTTTTTCGTACTCTCCTCCCATATGTTGTAAACCAAACCCAGATTGTTGTACGTTGTCGCAATATTAACATGGTCAGGTCCAAATGCTTTCGTTTGAATTTCCATCGCTCGTTCATAAAAATCTTTTGCTTTTTGTACTCTCCTTTATTTCTGTAAACAGAACCCAGATTGTTGTACGTTGTCGCAATATAACATGGTCAGGTCCAAATGCTTTGTAAATTTCATTGCTCGTTCGTAAAATCTTTGTTTTTCGTACTCCCATATCTTTGTAAACCAAACCCAGATTGTTGTATGTTGTTGCAATATTAACATGGTCAGGTCCAAATGTTTTCTTTAAATTTCCTTCGCTCGTTCATAAAAATCTTTGCTTTTTGTACTCTCCCATATTTCTGTAAACAGAACCCAGATTGTTGTACGTTGTCGCAATATTAACATGGTCAGGTCCAAATGCTTTTGTGTAAATTTCTAATGTTCGTTCATAAAATCTTTGCTTTTTCGTACTCTCCCATATCTTTGTGAACCAAACCCAGATTGTTGTACGTTGTCGCAATATTAACATGGTCAGGTCCAAATGCTTTGTAATTTCTATTGTTCGTTCGTAAAATCTTTTGTTTTTCGTACCTCCCATATCTTTGTAAACCAAACCCAGATTGTTGTAATATGTTGTCGCAATATAAACATGGTCAGGTCCAAATGCTTTCATGTAAATTTCCATCGCTCGTTCATAAAAATCTTTTGCTTTTTTGTACTCTCCTTTATTTCTGTAAACAGAACCCAGATTGTTGTACGTTGTCGCAATATAAACATGGTCAGGTCCAAATGCTTTTGTGTAAATTTCTATTGTTCGTCGTAAAAATCTTTTGTTTTTCGTACTCTCCCATATCTTTGTAAACCAAACCCAGATTGTTGTACGTTGTCGCTATTAACATGGTCAGGTCGAAATGCTTTTCATGTAAATTTCCATCGCTCGTTCATAAAAATATTTTGCTTTTTCGTACTCTCCCATATCTTTGTGAACCAAACCCAGATTGTTGTACGTTGTCTATATTAACATGGTCAGGTCCAAATGCTTTGTTTGAATTTTCATCGCTCGTTCATGAAAATCTTTTGTTTTTCGTATTTCCATTCTCCTGAAAGCAACCAACCCATCTCGTTGTACGAATATGAAACATCAACATGATTAACACCTAACACTCTAGTTTGAATTGTTGTTATATCCTTAGTACATTGATGGCCTGTTTAAAGTTGTAAAATTTTTTAATACATTTGCAAAGTATTAGCAATTTTCCAATTGCTTAATGTTCTTGTTTTGATGATTTTACATCGATCAACTTATTTAGGAAATGTTGAAATGATGAATTTGTTATGAATTTAATTAGATGGGGAATTATTTTGATTTGATCTCTGTCTTCAAAATGATAGAGTGCCCAAGCGACTTGACACGCAAGTAGAGACATCTTAGTCGAATTATTTTCTTTTGTTTACTGCAAGAGGTCTGCCAAATTTGATAATTTATGATGGCTTCATGTACAACGCGATGCAGGCGGATGTCGTTGTTTTCCGATTGAAGAATTAACGAACAATGCTTTTAATTGAGAAGACATATATCTTCTGCAGACGTATGTGGATCAGTGCTTTTAATAAATTGTATGATAATATCTTTGTAACGGATCGAAAGATATTATCGAGAAAAGACCAAAAACTTTTCCCATTAATATGGATTCTGAGTACTTTTTTTGTACTGCCAGCTCAACAGTTTTCAATATAGTTGATTTACCTCCAGAATATGCTGTATTGATCTTTGAAATGTGGCATCCATGCTCTGTCGCTCTTCAGTCAACTTATCGAAATATTGTCTCCACGTGAATTCCAGATTTGCACTATTTACACTACCTACGTAGTAAGCAGCACTTGCCAGGACCAATGGTTGACGATCTAATTTTTCTGACAAATTCTTTTTAAAAAACTCTTCATCATGATTATGAATATCGGAATAGACAGATAGAATTTGACGACATTCTTTATCATTCATACCATGACTGATTGAAATGTGTTTGTTTAAATTGTCATCTGGTGGTATAGCATCGGTATTTTGGACAGTTATATAATTTGTCCATTTTCCAATTATGATCACCAACTTGAGGTAATAATGGATAAATTTTATCCAGTTCAACCACGTTATCAACAACAATCCACCATATTCTCCAAGATTTCAGTTTTGTGTCAGCAGGAAATGAAAGTGTTTTATTCTGTCTTCGCTTTTACATTTTAAAAACATTTTCAATAAAATGTTCATGGATGTTCAAACGTTGACATAGGTCATTATAAGTTTTTAAGAGAGATTCCATCTTTTCCTTCGAGGTCATCACAAATGTAGTTTTATTTTTCCCAGTCAACAGAGTTAAACATTTTCACGCAAATTTGTCTAGCTAATTGAGATTTACCACTGCCAGGATACCAGAAATATAGTAGTATGTCAGTTTATTATTGTTAGTACAAAAACAAGCTATTGAGATCTGCTGTGATTTGATTAAGTAATTTTAATACGTTTAACAATGCCATGATTTGGTTTGCAAGGAAGTACTTGAAAAGAATTAAATTTGTTTCGTTGTCTTTTATTTTATTAATTTCATTGAATGAAAATCCTAGATCTTGAAACGAATTTTCAATATCACAAACCATTTTGTCAAATTCGGAATCAGATACTTTACCACTACAATCATGGATAAATTTGTTTCTAACAATACGAAGTGCATCAACTGCAGATCTAACTTTTGAGTTAACTTTGTTCCAATTGAGTTGGAATACAAGTATTGCTGCAAATAGTTGTACAATCCCACTTACTGGAAATGAAAAATCCACTAATGTTGTGAAATAATGAATTCTTTTCATAGCAGCAAAATGATAGAATGGGGAATGCAAATTTTATATGTTTTTGCTATATGACGACTTGCAACACAATATATAGATAAAACTTGGTATCAAACCATTTTGTTCAATAGCTATAAATGATGAGTAGTGTAGCTATTTATAGACCATGCCATTGAGCTAAATACAACTGGGACGCTACCTTTTATGAAGCCAAAACTGCGGGAAATCACCTCTGCGGTGTAATGGGTGGTGATAACGTTCCAGTGAGGGATTTTAAACTCATTTGTCATTCCTTTAATGAAGCTCCCTACAGTTCAACTGAGATTCGGTGTGTTTCAGGTAGCCTTCACTTACAACATTATTTTGATCAAACACACTCAAATTTGGAAATATGATTGCAGGATAAGAATGACAGTAAAGTCTAAAGATGCTTGAATAGGATAACTGTTCGCGTTGTTGTGGCAACCATGTCTCATTTTCTTTTACACTTTTATCGTCAAGGTTTTTGGAACTCATGGTATCGTTTTTTCGGTTCAGTCAATATTTCTGATTTTTTGCTTGACGATTGTTATTATTCAAGAAGCATTTTGTTTAACAACAAAGTAATTCTTTCTATTTGAATCTATTTGAATTTCGTTTGCTCACGGTATGTAGATGGAACTGTTCATGATGTTGTTAAAGATATGTAAAATAACTACATGAATCTTCCTTACAACGACGGAATCTGATTTCGAGTGAAGAGGAAGCAATCACCACAAGAGATTTGCAAGAAAATTCAAAGTGCACCTGCCAAATTTGTATATAGATGGAGTATTGTGAGAAGAGTACTCTAAGGATAGCCATTGACGAGGAATAGTACAAGGACCAACAGAGAATGTGGTTGATTCATCGTGAGATTGTGGAAAGGTGCTGTCTAATTGCAAAATTACCCGAGAAGAGAAGTTATTTTCTAGATTGGATCATAAAAATATTGTAAGGCAAGAAGAAGTTTATCTTCCAAATTAATCAAAATTATATAACATAATGGTTCAAAGCGAGGTTCAATTTAGACGATACAAAATTCTTTGGCTTATTAAATGTTATCTTTGTGAAACTTGTAAGAAAGTGATAATCCTTTCTTCATGAAGCCCATGGATACTTTTCTTCATTATGGGAGAGTCATATTATAAAGAGGCTCGTTCATCACGAGAGATTTTGAGGAAGTTACATTGTAAAAGGTAACAAGTAAAAAAAATGTATGAACATGCTTAGAGTCGGTTTACGTTATGAATCAAAAAGCAGAAATTGTTTGAAAATTTGCAATATCTTTGGATGTTCTAGTTTCCTTTCAAAGAAGAATTATGTTAAAGAAAAAGATAAATTTTTTGAAAATGAAATCCTGTTTTGTTCTATGCCTCCCGTTGCCCCGAGATATATTTGAGCACTGAATGTCTCATGTTAATTAAGGGAACCAGATAATCCTATCAGTCCTGTAGCCCATGGATGGTTTGCACGTGATACGCGAGAAACAGTAAATGAGAGCTCAATCAGAAAGATATAAACCAATAAAAATTGTATAAAACATGTTTAAGGTTGTCTTAAATTATAAGTGCAAGAAAAAGCACAGTGTCAGAAGAAGTTATTGAAACATTACTTGGTTTATTTTATGAACATTGGTTTATTTTGTAAACAAAAACATAAATTGAAAAGCAAAAGACCTGTTTTCGGTCCATGCTTCCCGATACCCTCTTAAGCGTAAGGCACTAGAACGCCGCATGTTAACGTTTTGGTAGAGATATCGGCCCTCCACGCTGTCCCTTGGGAGATGCAATAGCAAGCTTCCGCCCATCAAACCACGAGATCACCTGCGATAGGTTTTGCTTGGGGTACGCAGGAGAGGCGGTCATGACCGAAGTCTGGGCCCTAACACTGCATACTATATCGCACCCAGCTTCCACTGCTAGTTAACATCTAGCGCATGCCCAGATGATTTCTCTATTATATTGTTACTGCGCGCAATTTACTTTCAAAAGTGGTGCTAGTAGATGTAGTTGGTCGTTGCCATGACCATGAACTTTGGTGAATGGTAAAGTTGACTGCGCATGCTCATTGAGATCACGCATGCGCAGATGATTTATCTAAAAATTTTTGTTAGATGGAGCCATTATTCATAATCGGTACTTTAGTACATACAGTTGGCCGCTGGCTAACCATGAACATGAAGTGTTGGTGCAGTAGATACGCATGCTAAGATTAATTCTCAATTAATTTGGACCGAGCAAGCTCTGAAATTGTTGCTTATGAATTTGCTTAGCAATTTTCAATAAAATTTTTGGCACGCTGTTTGTCTCTTAAGATTGTTTAACAATTGCATATCAAACACATAAACACTTTGTTACGCCACTCGTAATATCTGTGACAATGCAGATGATTTTTTTTCCAAACTTTGTATTCCATATTTTGCGGATAAAAAATCCTCTAACATTTATGACAGATTTTACATTCAAAGATTGAAGTAGAAGAAATACTGAAAATGAAACTTCCAACAGTGAAACAAAATCAAGAGGACAGAGATGACAACAGCTTAAACGACGGCGACAGCTTAAACGACGGCGCCAGCTTAAAGATAGCTTGATGAAATTGGAACGTATTAGCACATAGTCTACGCTCGAGGGTTTTGGATGAGAACACGTTCACCTATGAAAACACCAATGATTCCAAGCATGTTGACGACGATAAAAACTCTAACGAGGAACATGCTCCAATACAAAACAATCCGTTACTAATAACACAAAGTCTGCTTTCAAATTTGTTCAAAAAGAAATATCGATGAATCATATACAGTTTGAAGCTCGTTGGCTCACGTAATATATAGTAGTAAGAATTGTCTTGATGTTGTTGAAAATGTGTAAAAATAACTACCATGCTAGCGTCTGTGCTACAAACATGCACCATCGCCCCCACTGTGGGACGATACCATTGACAACACCCTTCCTCCTGGTCTATATTGGCGGAAATTGACGCCATAAATCCCAAACGTGGAAATCGTGACAATTTGTAGTATCTCAAGATGAATTTCCACTATTTAGACTCTTCTTCTCCTTTAAAATGGTCTTAACAAAATCTTATCTGCGTTACGTCGAAGCTGGAATCTTTATGTAGTGGGAAGCAGTTAGAGCTAATGTGTGTCTTGTTCAAAGTGGCGAGAAAAAGACGTGAAATTTGCCGCGCGATTGTTCCCGCACTAGAAAATGTATATATTTGGGACGCTAGACTTGGCGAAAAGTATTAGAAGAGAATTGTTGAAACCTTAAAACAATGTTGATTTTCTACTATTAAATGTGTTTTTATGATATGCTTATCTAAATGTCTAGGTGAATGTCTTACAAGGTAACAAGAGCGAAGTTACATGTCTCGCTCTCAGTCCTAACTCTGAACATCTTGCTGTTGGGTGAGTAAAACAATCTTATCTAATTAAATAATCAGTCAGTCGAGCAATTCGACAGTCAGGCGAGCAAAATATACTCGTAAAGCAGCGGCCAATTCCAAATTTACAAGCGACTACAGGCAATAGAAGCTTTCAGGCAAGTTGGTACTCAGAAAGATTGGCTTCTTTGTAGCTCAGAAAAGAATGCATTGTTCTGTTGGCCTTGTCTTTGGTTTTGCCCTGGATCGTCATCTTCATGGACGCAGACGGGATTCTAAAACATAAAGAATTTCCATCCGATTGTAAGAAGCATGAGAAGGCAAAATCGCACATGGGTGCCTACAAGACCTGGAAGACTACGGTTTTCAGCCCGTATCGACTGTCTCATGTCACAAACTAGACGTGAAGAGATTCAGCGTCATAACGAGGAGGTAAGGCAAAACAGGGAAATGTTGAAACCATAACAGAAGCTGTTTTATACTTGTCTAGGCAAGAGTCAATAGGGGGCATGATGAATCTGGCAAGCATGAATAGAGGAAATTATAGAGAGCTACTTGAAAGTTTTGCCAAAATGGGTTCTGTTTTTGAAAGGCGATTGCATGGAAGGCTTGCTGAAACCCACCTTGCTGGGGGAGGGCGGTTTACTGGAGTCTCTCCTAATATTCAGAAGGATTTGATTGATTGTCTTGATAAGATAATAGAGATGAGATTTTTAAAGGAAATATATTGCTGCACTTCTTAAGTATACAGGTTGATTAGGCAACTGATGTTTCTGTACCAAAGAACAATTGAGTGTAATTTGTCTGAATGGAAAGGGAAAGCGTCATTCAAAGACAGTTTGGGTTTGTTGATGTTAGTTGTGATAGGACTGACACTGCTATATCATCAGTGGTTAAGGGTGTTAAGTCAATATAATAATGTGAAAAGAAATTTATTGGACAGACTTATGATGGTGCATCTGTTATGTCTGGTCATCTCAATGGTGTTCAAGCTCAAGTTCAGCAGGATTATCCTTATGCTCAATTTGTTCACTGTGCTGCCCATAGACTAAATCTAGTATTACAAGCTGCATCCTCCATCTCACCTGTTAAGATTTTCTTTGTTAATATTAGTGCTTCTGCACCTTTACTAGCAATTCTAAAGAAAAGCTTTACTATCATCCCATAGGCTTGAGTTTCCTAGTCCCAGACACAAGATGGTATTATAGGCCTATGTCAATGTATTGCATTCTAACTATGAGAAACTGATAGACATATTTGAAAATCTTACTGATAATCCAATAAATAAGGTTACTGGTTTACTTGGAATTTTAATGGCTTTGTTTGTTTCTTGGTACATGTTTGTCAGAGAATTCTTGAGCAGTCATCCATACTTTTATTCTATCTTGCAAGACAAGGACACTGACTTTCATTATGGAATGAGTAGGTTTGAGAGATTCAAGGCCTTTGTTGCTTCTCTGAGAAATGATACAGAATATTGTCAGTGTACAACCTGGCTGTTGAGAAAGTGGGACCACCAGTAACCAGGTATGACCAACGGCATAATTACAAACAAATGTATTTTGAAATTTTGACACAATTGTACTATGCTGACTGAGCGATTTCAGGATATGGAGCGTTTTAGATTTTTGACCTTGTTAATCCTAGGGTGTTTAAGATGAAAGGTGAAGTGCCCTCAGAAAAGATAAATCTTCTAAAGGAGGTTTATGGTGATATGTTTGACATACCAATGCTAGTTAGCCAACTTTGTTTTATTTACAGAGATAAAGACTTTCACTGTGATTCATGCGATGAATTATTGAAATAATTTTTAATTCCATTATCAATCTAGTATTCTGTGAAGTTAAAGATAAATGGGGTTTTGTCAATTACAAGTGCTTCAGTTGAGAGGTCATTTTCATGTTTGAAGAGGGTAAAAAATTATCTTAGAAATACTTTGAGCCAAGGACGTTTTAGTTCTCTTTGGGATTTCCATTCACAAAGACATACTGTCAGAGAAAGAAAACGCCAACACATTGCATGATGAGGTAGTAAAGAAGTTCATTGAAACCACGAAGATTTGCTTTACAAATAGGTATTCATATATGGCTGATAACAAGCTGATGATGTCTTACGTCCATGGCATGTGAGAATTTTCCGAACTTTTAATGCAGTCAATGATGATTGTCATTTCAGCACGACAATTTCATCACAACTTTTGATAGTTGTTGATGACAAATCTGAGCCTTTTCGGTTCTTTGTTAAAGTTTCTTTACAAGATGTACATAGGTATCTATTTATGTATGTGGTGTTGAGAAAATAAATCACATATCTGCAACTATTTTGAACTGTTTTCTGCTTTACTATAAGATCCTTCGGCAATTAACCAAAAATGGTTCTATTTCCTGCATAAATATCACGCATTTGCTTTCTAAGATTGCCGTTCGACGTTCTAGGGAGTCTAAATTCGGTTCGCTCGGCGCCAACCATGGTGGCGCCTCGTGAGCCCGACCAAATGTTTTCGCTAGCTACGCCACTGTAAATAATATTATAACATTTCATTATGTCTAGTAAATGATACTTGTATATTTACTTCATTGTGGCTAATCAAATAATTTCAACAGTAAAAGGTATGGTTGTAAGAACACAAGGTCAGGCAGGGAAGGCCTTCAACCCAACTTGCTTATAAAAGCCAAATCCTGGACCTCTAACTTATAAAAGCCGATTCACCCTTCCCCTTGTATTTGATATCTTGATATCCAGGAAAAAATGTCAGTCAACCTAAAGTATGTATGTTAACAAAATGAAAATCATTGGTGTACATTCCACAAGTCCCAAACTATTTTAATTTCTACATTTTTGTTAGACTAGATAAATTACATCCCTTGACAACAGGTAATAAATTTGCCGAAATAAAATAATTTTCTTTGCTTTTGAAAACTGAACAGCTTTTGATCTTAATGTATGTAATAAATTTGCAGCTGCTTACAGGGAGAAGAATGTAAAGCTTAACCTGCATACATGCACCTCCACCTGCAGTTTATTTAAATTTTAGGTATGGCGATGGTGTCATCAGAATTTGGAATATAAATAATGGTACATTCGTGACATTTAGGTACATTCTGTCATGGAATATATATTTTTCAATTTTGGTTCATGCTCAACCATTTTTACCATCGGTACTCTGATTTCCATTACTAAACGGTCCAGAACCTATTTCAAAAATTTTCAGTAAACAAACAGTTAATATAACTCATATGAAAAAAAAAATATTTAAAATTTATTTTCTCTTGTAAGGTTTATCGCAGGTGCTGCAAATTGTTCAGCACGTTTTTGACTGGTAGGTTTGTTTCCTACACTGCTTGGCAACATGGCCCAATCTTTGCATATGTAGCAACGTCTTCCTGTTAAATATTCATAAGGAAGTTGTAGTTCATAACACTTTTTATTTGTTTGTGTCATTAGCTTATTTCTGTTAACAATAATGCATGCAACTTGAAAGTTTTCAACCATCTAATCACGTTGATGTTTTATCACTAGGTCAATCAAACTTCTCTCATACATTAAACTCTATACAAAAAAAGTATATAATTGTCAATTACAATGGCCATGAAAGAAATGTTATTTCATTTTTTCTCATTACTTTTCTCGCATTCATTCATTTTGTGGCCTTTGTGGCCACAATTATAGCATCTTCCTTCATTGAAAAAAACAATGGCAATTATCAGCCTGGCATCAAAGGCAATTAGTACATGTATATACTATACCATGCCTTTTAAATGAATTTTTTTGCTTTGACATTGTTCTCTACATAAACAAATCGTTTGTTAGGTGCTGTTTGATTTGTTATGTGTGTATGATTAAATTTCAGGTTAAAAGACTCATGGTGAAAGACTCATGGTGAAAAAGATTCAGGTGAAAGATCAGTGAAAAGTGCTCAGGGTGAAAAAGACAAAGTATCATGAGAAAGCTGATGGGCATATATCATATATGAATGAGAACAGTATTGTATACAAAGCACTGTTTTACCTTCTTTATTTTTTTGGTTTTCAGAATTGAGCCACCTCAAATGTAGTAGATTTTAGCACATTTTGATGCATTGATGTATTGTGTAATAATGCAAAACAATCATTAAACAGTATAACCATTTTTGGCTAAATACACACTTGCATTTTCGTTATCTTCTCTTCAGTTCCCTGACCTGTTTTGAATGCAATTGAACTATTTGAGGATTTTCAGTTTTCAAAACAAAACAAATTTTATACACATTTGATACCAGTGTCCATTGCTTTTTCCCTCATCTGTGTAATCTAGCATCTGGTGTTTTGTATGCAAAAAACGATAAAGTGTAAATAGATATTTTGTAAGAAGGGATTTAAACCATGTAAATGAAATAATTTCAAGGAATAGAACTTTCATTTCAGGCAAAAGATCGAAGACTCTGGGGACCTTCCAAGACGATTTTGGTGACATAAGCTTCCTAAAAAGTCTACACACTTACGTGATAAGGTGATCTCACTTTTCTAATGATGTTATCTTTGCTTACCTTTCTGAGAGATTTCAAACCCGAAAATCCCATAGGATAGCATTGCACCAACATTGTGAAAAACCATCCGTCAGAAGTACCTCGAACTGGAATTCGATCCCGATAAGATCAAGACTGTGTCCACTGCTGCCGAAGGTTTGTAAATGGTCATTGCGATGATCAATATGATAAGTAAAATGAAGCATTTACTTGTTATTCAATGTTCATTATAAAATAAAATCAATGCAACGCATGCGCTGATTGCATAAGCGTGGAGTCCGTTCGATTCTGAGCTCAATCAATCAAATCAATCAAAGAGAATTTTGCAAATGGACCATGAATACATGTTGCTGAGAAAATTTAAGCGTTTGTTTTAAGTTGTTTGTTTTGCATTGTTGTTATTTTATAGAAAAAAATCAAAATTTTGTTTTGTTAGCTTGGCTTATGCAAACCTTTGAGACGTTTGTGAGAGCTCTAAAGTTGGTGCGTATTATTTACATAAGATACATTGCAGTACATCACTGTACATCATTTTACATGAGGATACATCACAGTGCATCAATGTACATCAGTTTACATAAGGATACATCACAATGCACCACTGTACATCAGTGCTTCATCTAGATCTGCTCTCGAGTTATACCAATGGTCTCCTCAGTTTGCATATGCCTTTGCAAACACAGTAAACATCTTTAATTTTTTAATTACATTCAATTCACCGTGATTCACTGTCTATTATAAGGTAAACGCGGGGAAGAAGGTGTTCTTATGGGTAGAGGTACCATGAGGAAGAAGTGGAGGATAAAGTTTGACAAAGAAGTGTGAACGGGGGAATGGGGATGGAGAGTTCTCAAATGTGCAAATGTTCCTTACGGAACGTAAGCTGTTGTGAGGTTAACAGCGTACAGGAGGATTTTCGTTCACATGGAGTTGATTTCTGTTTCATTTAGGGTTGCCCGATGGTAGCCCAAAGAAGGAAGCCATTGCTGCTGAGGCTGAGTTAGCTGTATATGGAGGCAGGATATGAGGGCAAATAAAAGTTTGTGTACAAGTATTTCAATTCATCAAGCCGCACCAGAGTTACTTCAAATTGACTGTGTTCTTTACAGTTTTATTACACAAGGACACATTTGGATCAACATGCAGGGTCTTCGTAAGGAAAGAACGTTTAATCGTTCCTGAAAAGTTCCGGAATCGCTTTGACCAAGTCTCAATCCCTTTGACCAACTCAAATCAGTTTTGACCAAATTATAGTTTCGCCCAATCTTTTATCGCTTCGACCAAACTGTACATCAGTTTACTATCAAAATCCTAAGTGGTTCAAGCAAATTCTAGCGTTCGGTTTGATGTTGAATTTTATCACAAGTGACGTTAAAAATTGAGGATTCTTTCGCATCGGGAGACCTTTATTATTCGATGTCTGGGACGTGTTAATCTAAAATGAGGTCATCACTAGAGTATTGTAAACGTTCGTCGTCCTCTACTAGGGTTTGGAGAAGAAGCGGTCTGCGCTTCGTGAAATCCAGGCTAAAACTCGGGAGATTGCAGGAGAAATTTGAAGCAAACCTGAAAAGAGAATGTCGATTTTATCTCTGTTTCATAATCTCTTGCTCGCCCTGACAGAGATTATTGAGGCAAGTTAAAGAAACGACTGAAAACTAGATGCAACACTGAATCTGGTAACAATACGCATCGTTAATTTTACTGGTTTCATCTGTTTTTGCTGAGACATTAAATTTTCTTGTCATAGAGTTGACATGTAAAGCAAGGACGAAAGAGATTATTGAGGCAAGGATGAAAGTACATGTGTATACGACGTTGGTTATTTCAGATCTTTACGGTCTGTTGTTAATGTAACCTTCGTGATAAACGCATGTTTCTTTGTATGGGTCTCTTTAATTTCGAAGAACAGCTCATCCCGCATACGTCACATCCGTTCGAGCTGTTTTATTCAGCTATTCTGCATTATTCCGAGCTCGCAAGAACGGTTTCCAACTTTGTTCTGATATCATGTTTTATAAAATTTTTTATCGTTTTGGCAGGAAGAACTTTACAAATGTAAAACTGCAAGCTAAAATATGCAAAAAGATACACTACCAAGATGTAATGACTCATTTTGCTATGGCATTTTGAGATATTTACCACCAAAATTACAAATGAATAAATTTTGAATTAAGCGGCAATTTATGCGATAGTTCAAACAAAATGCACGTATAATAGGCAAGATTTCTTCAATATTGCTCATGGACCCGCATCGAGGTGTGTATGGATGTAGATTGATCTATTACAGGGGTAGGCAACATACGGCACGCGGGCCGGGTCCGACTCCTGAAGGGATTTTGACTGGCCCGCCGATTGTATCCGTCTATATCTGTGATTAAAATATTAAATATTATTCATGTAATAATCCGGCCCACCAATAACTTCATTTTCCTAAATCTGGCCTGCCGACTGGAGAAACACGTTGAAGAAATCGAAAACCTTCTTCCAGCGCAAACAGGGTAAGGTTATTGATTATTCGGACCTCGAAATTTTTACAGCCATTTGTTGTAACAGCGCCAGTAATATCGTTGGTTGATGACACGTGATAAGTGTCGCTCTTGATTGTAGCATTCAAGAATGGATGCTAGAGACGTGACGTGAAACAGAGTTGAATTTTACATTTCTTGACCGAAGTCTTCGCTTAAATATAAAGTTTGAAGACGACGAGTATACTGTGAAGGATATTGACCTTGCGACCGACTTTCCAGGTTTTTTATAGTATTTATAATATGATCTTGACCTTGGCTAACACAGTGAACTGTATTATAAACTGGAACGCTAACTTTAATGCTAGCTCAATACGACATTTTGAAGCCAGTTAAGATGTATTTGTATCTGAGTTTTTAGGTTTTCCTAACAAATCTTGTGTGCTAAAACTTTTCATGACAAATTGTGCTACTGTATTTTATGTGGATCGTTGTTGATTTTCTGAATAATATCATGAAACTTCTAAAAACTCAGAAAAACAAGCTTCGTTTCGGAGATGACGGAAGATGGCGGTGTTGTTAACGTTCCAGTTGATATTTACAGTTCACTGGGCTGATGATAGAGAATTCTTGAGGTAGTGTTGAAACATGATGAGATCACGGGGTGATATTTGAACACGATGGGATTATAGGGTGTATCTGAGAAGGGAACACAAAGCCTAGAATATTGTAAGTGGGCTAGATGTGATAACTCATTTCTATACTTCTTACTTAAGCTGAGCAAATGCATCTCCTTTGTAAAAAACGCAGTAACCATGCGCGTTGGATCATATGTTGCATTTTAGGCACCAGTCCACCCATTAAAACACTCGCCATTTCTTTGATCAAAGAGCATTTTGCCTACCGTCAACTCTCTTCGCTATTTTCGAATCGGAGTAAAATCTTAAAGGTAAGATAGCTGTCCTCTTAAGTTAAACCCTTTAGTACGCCCCATACTACGAATTCTGATGAATGCAATTTCAGCTCCTTCATCAAGTGTCGTACGCAAGTGTACAAGCGAGGATGTTGGTGAAAGCAATCGAAAAATTTACTGTTGATCACATCATTGTAACTGAAGACAAGATGTAGGTATAGTATGGTCTGCTGTTTTTATCGGGGAATCTGTGAGGTTGAAAGAGCAACAGTTGGGAATTTGCCTCATTCGAACGTTTGAACCCAAAAAACTTTACATTTCTAATAAACCGGGTAGAATTGTCGAGTCATTCATTTTGAATAATGAACAATTTCAATGACTGGTGAGAATTATCAAGCATTATATACAATACCTTCACGACCAGGATTACTCTGACCTAGATCGTCCAGGTCAGAGAAGTCCTGAGAAGGACTATTGGTGTTGACGTTGGCTGTCACGTGACTAAGAAGATGGCTATCGCTGACTGTATCTATCGCTAGGCCATCGAAACGTCAGTCAACATCAACACCAAGTTATTTTAATGGACTTTATACTAACCTGGACAATCTATTATCTAATGTTCGAACATGTAACGACACTACAGCGTTCGAATCTATTAACATGCATAACTTAGTTGTTTGTTACAATGTTTGAATCGGTTGGTTTGTTAGCTAAGAACTGTTTTTTCTGAGGAGGATCGCAGAAAGTGCAAGCCCAAACCTCTATTTCACAGTTTCTCGAGTATATTACTCTTTGTACAATCCTAGACTCTACGACTCCAATTATAGCGCGTTCATACTGAGTGCCGGAGTCGATACCTTTGGTTTGTCATAAATCTGCAGGTTGTTCACACTACGTAGTACCTACTAGATTCGTCTATTTTATAATTTCATGTTTTTCATTGTGCCATCAACTTTTGAACCATACGCCTGAATACGCTGTCTCTCTGTACATGTTACCAGGTGTCGTCGTTTCACATTGGTGTCCGTGCTTCGAGAACTCTTCCGTACTTCTGGTACCGCCTTCTTTCGTGGTGCCCAGACCCGGCATTTGACTGGCACCATCAAAATGTCGTGTTCATTACTTGGTGTCCGTGCCGGGGCACCAGTCTGAATGCGCTATTAGTTTTCCGTATCTAATAATAAACTTTGTTAAGTAAAACGAATTGTTGAGAAATTTATCGTGTTTTAGTTTGAAGACAGAATTTTCGGAGTTACGAAAGGTTTTGAAGTTTGTCGTTACATTTGATCTGCGCTCTCTCGTGATAGATGGGAAAAATACTGTTCACAACCCAACAATCATCGGCACTTGCGTAAGGTACGTTTATTTGATGAAGGCAACGGAAGTAAAATGCTGAAAGTTCACGTGATTGATTTCACTCACCAGTCTACCGTTTTAGAGTTCGCTAGGGTAACGCTCGAAATGTTGACTAAACATCTGCCTCAATTGTCAGGCGTTTGTTGATGATGTTATGACGTGCAAACGCTCTGCTACGTTGAGTTTTAAAATGATAACAGAAAGGATCGTGGAATAAAATATTCCTCGACGCTCAGCAACTGCGTATATATCTATACAGCCACAATATTCAGTTACATATACGGTTTGTTGAGTGTGTTGTTGCAAAGCACTAAATAGTGTTGAGAAACGTTTCAGGAGTGTGGAACAATGAAAATGTAAAGCGGTACGCTTTGTTGAGTGTTGAACAATGAAATGTTGAGGTAATGTTTTGTTGAGTGTGGAACAATGAAAATGTTGAGGTACGTTTGCGGAGTGTGGAAACAATGAAAATGTTGGAAGTATACGTTTTGATGAGGTGGAACAATGAAAATGCTTGAGGTAATGTTTTGCAGATGAGTGTGGAATAAATGAAAAATGTTGAGGTACGTTTGTTGAGGTGGAAATGAATGAAAATTGTTGAGGCATCGTTTTATGAGTGGAACAAACGTGAAAAACAATATATCGTCTTTATTGAGTGTGGAACAAATCGAAAATGTTATATGCATCGTTGACAGAGGTGGAACAAATGAAATGTTGAGGCATCGCTTGGCGGAGGTTGAACAACGAAAATGTTGAGGCATCACCTTTATGATGTGGAACAATGAAAATGTTTGAGGTACTGCCTTTGCGGAGTGTGGAAACTAAATCGAAAACGTTGAGGCAACGTCAATTGATGGTGGAACAGAACGAAACGTTTGAGGCATCGTTGGCGGAGTGTGGAATCAATCGAAAACGTTGAGGCACGTCTTTGTTTGAGGGTGTGGAACAACGAAAACAAGCTTGAGGGTACTGCCTGGTGAGTGTGGACCAACGAAAAACGTTGAGGTATCAGTTTGTTGAGTGGAACAATGAAAACGTTTCGAAGTATCGTTCTGTTGAGGTGAAATCAACGAAAAACCGTTGAGGCATTTCCTTGCGAGTGGCTGAACAACTGAAAATGTTGAGGCATCGTCTGATGAGCGGACAAACGTGAAAAACGTTGAGGTACTGTTTTGACGAGTGTGAATGGAAATGAAAATGTTGAGGTGCGTTCTATTGATGCGTGGAAATCAACGAAAACTGTTGAGGCATCGCCTGCGGAGGTGGAAATCAACGAAAACGTTGAGGCAATTGCCTCTTGTCGAGTGTGGAACAATGAAAACCGTTGAGGTAACGTTCTGGTGAGTGGAACAACGAAAATGTTGAGGTGATTGAGTGCGGAACAACGAAAACGGTTGAGGTATCACTTTATTGAGCGTTGAACGAAAACGTTGAGGCAAATTATGTGGAACAACGAAAATGCTTGAGGTATCGTTTTAAGGAGTGGAAATCAATGAAAATGTTGAGGGCATCGCCTGGATGTGAGCGGCGGAATCAAAGGAAATGTTGAGGCACTTTGTGATGTGAAAACAATGAAAATGTTTGATACTTGCCTTGTTGAGTGCGGAACAATGAAAAACGTTGATACCTGCCTTTGACGATGCGGAACGAATGAAAAACGTTGAGGCACGCCTTGACGAGTGTGACAATGAAAACGTTTGAGGTGCTGCCTTTGGTGAGTGTGAACAAACGAAAATGTTGATGGGCATCACTTTATTTGAGCATGGAACAATGAAAAATGTTGAGGTAATTGCCTTTGTTGAGGTGAAACAACGAAATGTTGAGGTACTTTATGAGGAGTGTGGAATCAACGAAAACAAGTTGAAGGTAATGTTTGATGAGTGTGGAACAATGAAAATGTTGAGGTATCGTCTTGATGAGTGGACAATGAAAAACGTTTGAGGTACTGCTTTGATGAGTGTGGAACAATCGAAAATGTTGAGGTATCGTTTGCGGAGGTACTGCCTTAAGGGAGTGTGGAAATCAATGAAAACGTTGAGGTACGTTTTGTTTGATGCGGGATAAATGAAAATGTTGAGGTACGTTTTGCGGAGGTGGAACAAATGAAAAAAAGCCATGTTATCGCCTTTGTTGAGTGTGGAACAATGAAAAATGTTGAGGCAATCGTTTTGGGAGGTTGAACAATGAAAATGTTTGAGGTACGTTTTGTTTGAGTGTGGAAATCAATGAAAATGTTGAGGTACCGCCTTTATGGAGTGTGGAACAATCGAAAATGTTGATATATCGCTCTTTTGTTGAGTGGAACAACGAAAACGTTGAGGTACTGCCTTTGTCGATGTGGAAATCAACGAAAACGTTGAGGTAACGTTTTGTGAGTGTGGAACAAAAAATGTTGAGGTAATGTCTTGATTGAGTGGACAACGAAAACGTTTGAGGTAATTGCCTGATGAGTGTGGGACAAATGAAAATGTTGAGGTTTTGTTGAGTGTGGAACAATGAAAATGTTTGAGGTACGCCTGCGGAGGTGGAACAATGAAAATGTTGAGGTATCGCCTTGTTTATGGAACGAATGAAAAATGTTGAAAGTCGTCGGTGAGTGTGGAATGGAATGAAAACAAGTTGAGGCATCATTGAGGTGGAACAAATGAAAATGTTGAGGTCAAGTTTCCAGGAGGTTGGAAACAATGAAAATGTTGAGGTACTGTCGGTTGAGTGTGGAATTGAAATGTTGAGGTAAAGTTTGGTGAGTGGAATGGAATGAAATGTTGAGGTAATGTTTGTTGAGTGGAATGAATGAAATGTTGAGGTATCAAGTTTTGTTGAGGTGGAATGAATGGAAATGAAAAAGAGGGTGGAATGGATGGAATGGAATGAAATGGATGGATAAATGGAAATGGAAAGAGTGGAACGAAAATGTTGAGGCAACACTTGGTGAGTGTGGAACAATGAAAATGTTGATGCGTACTGTCGGTCAATGAACAACGAAAATGTTGATAAGTATCGCCTTTATATGCGGAACAAACGAAAATGTCAGGCTAACGTTTGATGAGTGTGGAACAATGAAAATGTTTGAGGCACGGCTTGATGAGTGTGGGACAAACGAAAAACGTTTTGAGGTATCACTTATTGATGCGGAACAATGAAAATGCTTGAGGCATCGCCTTTAGAGGTAATGTCTTGGTGAGTGCGGAAATCAATGAAAATGTTGAGGTACTGTTTTGTTGAGGTGGAACAAATGAAAATGTTGAGTCAATGTGGCTCTTTGGTGAGTGTGGAACAACGAAAACGTTGATAATTGCCTTGGTGATGCGGGAAATCAAATGAAAACGTTGAGGTATCGCTCATGAGTGTGGAACAACGAAAATGTTGATAAGTAACGTCTTTATTGATGTGGAAATCAATGAAAATGTTGAGGTACGTTTTGTTGAGGTGGAACAACGAAAACGTTTCGAGGCACGTTTGGCGGAGTGGTGGAACGATGAAAACGTCGAGTAACGTTTTGTGGAGTGGAACAATGAAAAACAAGTTGAGGTAATGTTTGACGAGTGGCTGAACAACGAAAACGTTGAGTATCGCTCTTTGCGGAGTGTGGAACAAATCGAAAAATGTTGAGGTACGTTTTGTTGAGTGTGGAACAAATGAAAATGTTGAGGTACTGCTCTGGTGGAGTGTGGAACAACGAATGTTGAGGCATCGTTTTGGTGAGTGTGGAACAATTGAAAATGTTGAGGTACATTGCCTTGTTGAGTGTGGAACAATGAAAACAAGCGAGGTATCACCTGGTGGAACAATGAAATGTTGAGGTATCGTTTGTTGATTGTGGAACAATGAAATGTTTGAGGTATGGTTTTGGTGAGTGTGGAACAAATGAAAAATGTTGAGGTAACAAGCCTTGGTGGAGTGTGGAACAATGAAAATGTTGAGGTACGTTTTGATGAGTGGAAATTGCAATGAAATGTTTGAGGTGGTTTTATGAGTGTGGAACAATGAAATGAGGTATCGTTTTAGTAGTGGAACAATGAAATGTTGAGGTAACAATGGTGGAGTGTAAACTGAAAAATGTTGATAATCGTCTTTGCGAGTGGAACAACGAAAATGTTGAGGTATCGTTTTGTCGAGTGTGGAACAATGAAAAAAACCAGGTACGTCTTTGCGAGTGTGGTTCAAACAATGAAAAACGTTTTGATATACGTCTTATGAGTGTGAATCAATGAAAAAAGTTGAGGCACGTTTTGGCGTGGAACAACTGAAAACGGTTGAGGTACTTTCGCGAGTGCGGGAACAATCAACGAAAATGTTGAGGCATCGTTTTGATGATGTGGAACAACGAAAATGTTTGATAACGTCTTTGCGGAGTGGAAACCAATGAAAATGTTGAGGTATCGCCTGGCGGATGTGGTTCAACGAAATGTTGATAATCGCCTTAAGGGAGTGTGGGAAACGAAATTGAAACGTTGATAACGCTTTATGATGAACCCAACGAAAATGTTGAGGTACGTTTTATTTGAGTGTGGAAACAATGAAAATGTCCAGGTAACAATTTATGAGTGTGGAAACAACGAAAATCGTTTGATATAACGTCTTGGCGGAGGTGGAACAATGAAAATGCTGGATAACGTCTTTATGATGCGGAACAACGAAAATGTTGAGGTAATGTTTTGGTGAGTGTTGAACAATGAAAATGCTTGAGGACGTTTGGTTGAGTGCTGTTGAACAATGAAAATGTTGAGGTACGTTTTATTGAGTGTGGAATGAAATGTTGAGGTACGTTTTGGTGAGTGTGTGGAACAAATGAAAATGTTTTGAGGTATCGCCTTGTTGAGTGTGGAACAATGAAAATGTTGAGCGCTGTTTAGTGAAGAGTTTGAGCAAGTTTGAAAGTTTTAATAGTTTTTCTCGATTTTTACAGCGAAGAAAGCATCAAAGAGAGGCTAAACGCGTTTCCAGCATTAATTCAAAATCTTCCCAAAATTTTAGCACGGCGGATGAGTTACTTCATGTTGTTCTTGAACGGACACGAGTAGTCCAAAATTATTCGAAAGTTATTGTTGAGTTTATTTTACGTAATCCAATCATATTAGAAATGAATTGATTACGTAAAGTAAAAAACCTAACGTATTACAGGCTGCAACATCATTTCTATGTAACATTTATATATTCAATATATTACACCCGTTTCACCAATTCTAAAACGCTTAAAGCGTTAGTTCTAATTTTTAGAAATGCGTTACGAAGCGTCAATAAAATGTATTCCGCGCATTCTGATGTATGGGATTCACGAATTTATGAAATACTTTATTTAGTCATCTTTATTTTCCTGTTCTGTGATCTGGCTATGGCGGAAAACGTTCGACGTTCAGCTTCTTATGATATTTTAAATGACGAACAAAAAAAAGATCTTGAAGGATTATTATGATCGAGGAATGATTTCAACAGCAGCTAGTATGAGGGATGTCATCCAAGAAGCTGCGAACCAAGCTAATATCACGTTTGAAAGAGTCAAGGTAAACAGAATGCACGAGTTTATATTTTTTACCCGCGCTTTCTTTTTCATTAGCAACGAGTGATCTTCGCCAGTATTTTTTGATCTGATGGGTTTAGTTATTGTTGCTGTAACTGACATTAAATATAGTGTGCATTTTATATCTTCTAATTATACCCTTAACTTATATAATAGACAGTTTACAAGATGTCAGAGATATATAAACAGATATACTTAGGATTTTCCCTTTATTGGGGAGAGCATGGTTTATTTTTTGACTGTACCACAATACCAGTGTGTTTATATTTAGTATTGCTTGACAATTGAAAATTGCAACGTTTGCTGACGATGTTTGTAAAATTTATTCTACTGTTAAAATTTTAACTTGGCCTATTAAGCGTATAATTATTATATTTTTATACTCACACTTGTTTTTACTATGTACTATAAAAAACAAGCTTGTTTTTATTTGTATTCAACCCTCTCGAGCTTTTATCTTTCTCTGTTGTCAGATGTAATATGTATGTACCACTGGTTACTATATCTTTTTGCATTAAATCGAACTGTAGTTTTCTTCAATAATGCAATTTCTCCTTTATAAAAGTAATAAGATTATAGTATTTACATACATATACTCATTTCATAATATTCATATCATAGTATAGAGGTGCCACAGGTAGTACATCTTAAAAAGGGGTGGGAAAACTTGGTAATTTTTCTATTTTTGAGTATGCCTTCAAGACTGTTGATCACAAATTTTTCGTAGTATTCTGAGTTTGTTGAAACTTAAGGGCAGGCATTCTGTAACATTATCACAAATCTTATAATCAGAAAACCTATGGTTTTCCCTCGATTTTCCCTCGACAATGGTTTTCCAAAAATTAAATTATTAAATGCATTTTCTCTATAACACATTTTAATGCCCACTGGTGTTTCCCTTTTCCATGAAAGACTTGCCTGGGATTCATGCTATAACAAACAGGGACCTTATCATTTTGCAAATAATAATCCTGAAATGTAGGTAAATTTGAGAATATTACCATTAATTAATTGTTTTTTAGAAATCCATAGTTTTCACAGCAAGTGAAATTTTACATTGCATGAATAAATAACTGAGCAGACTATGCTGTATTCATTGCATGTTTTGAAAGTTTGCAAATGACAGAATCGTTGCAGTTTATGGAGACTCAATAATGTTGAATCTACCTTAAATTGTAAATGCTAGAGATGTTTTTCTAATTTCTACTCTCTGCTAGTCACCCCATTATAATGTATATAATTGCTTTGAAGGTTTAATTGCATTGGGTGCATACCATTGAAGGTGATCAAGGCAAAACCTAAATTAATATACCTTAACAAATTTTCTTATTAATTAGGTTAATAGTCCCTAAAAATTTTATCTTGTTCAGGAATAAGTCACATTTTTACTTTTTGGCTCTCCTAATTTACGAATAATTTGAGAAAGAAGTTTCATATAGATGGTGGTTCAGTAGTTACATACTTAATGAATTCTGTTACTGGTGAAATAAGCTCATGCTTATTGCAGAATTTTCTAATGAAATTGTTTGATTGTTTGGTTTGCAAAGAAGCATTTATATTTTTTAACATAATAATTTTTTGTTGTTTAGACTAAGTTAGCATATCCTATTCTTCAAATAACTTGAAGGCTTCATGTTAGTACTCTATTTGTTCATACACCATGTAGTAAATAACCTTGGTTAACCAGGTTAGCTACAAGAAAAAGAAAAAGTTTTATTTTTATTTCTTCTAGAAATGGATTGGGAATGAAAAGCAGTCCAGAAAAAGAAAAGCCAGCTCTCATCAAGATGAGGAGTTAAGACTGTGCCCTTCAAAGCGTAGAACTACAGCATATAATCTTTTTTGCTCGCATATGCTGAACTCAGGTTCTGATCTATAAACTGTATGTTTTTTATGGCCTGTACAATATGTATCATCTTTATTCCACCAAAAGTGCTAAGACAAAACCTGTGCAGTCGTCATTTAAACCCAAAAGAGTACTTTGTTTCTTTCTGTTGTTATATGCCTTTTGTAAATATGCATTTTGTAATTTTAGAGGAATGCAAGCAGCTGAGCTCTAATTCTGAGAGGTTGAAGTTAGCTGTAGACCACTGGAACTTGTTAGGGGCAGAGGAACGTGTGATTTGGGCAGAAAGAGCAAAGGCTGTTCAAAGCAATGACATTCATGACCTGACAGTTAAGCAGCGCACAAACCAAGTGAAAAAAGGGAAAAAGCAGCTTTTGTCACAGGTACAGCTGTTATTACCCACTGTACATATGTACAGTATTATGATATAAGAGAATGATTTTTACTTTGATTGTTTGTGTAGATTTAGTTGAGCATCTCTATAAACATAACGTGATGGTTTGTAAATTTCAATCCATTCTAAAGGAAAGACAATTTACCTAAAGAAAACTTCTACTACAAAAAAATTTGTAAAAGTTGTTATGAATTGTTAGAAGTAGCAAATAAATGCTGAAATTTAGCCAAGTCTACTGGGTTACAGATCCACAAAGTTAGCATTTTGTAACGTTTGCAATTTTACTGTGGAAAATATTAGCATTGATAGACCAGTGTCATGGATGTGAAGGGGGAGTATTTTGTAAGAAATTTTGCAATCCCCATAGCTTTAGATAGATTAGGGTGTGAGGGCTCTAATTTCCCCACAAAATAATAGTATACGTATCATAAAATAAGGCCAAAGCAATTATGATAAGTGTTTAATCTAACACATTGTAGATGTGTTGATTTTATACTTTTGTTTACTTAGAGAAAAAATTGCTGAAAACTTATGCTGTGTAAATTCAATTAAATTTCTCTTTGCTAGCTTACTTACTTAGAAAGTCTTGGTTGTGAAGCAGTTGTTTTATTCTTGGAGCCTGGTGATTCTTGTCTTCAACAGTTTGGAACAGAAAAAGGAATCAACTTTTTGAATAAAAATGAAAAAATTGGTGTCAATTTCGTTGAGTATTTGGGTAAGTGCTGTACCTACACAGTTATTTTCAGAAACTTGTGGGTCTTGGAATACTTGGCATTATTTCTCAAGCATTAGTGCTGTTCCAAGAATGTTTATTCAGTTGTGCCCTTCGGATTTCTTTTGAAAGTAAATTGCTTTCAAAAGTAATCACTTGGGCTCAGTTGGATATATGAATAATCCTCTCCTCCCTTTCCATTTATTTTACACGAGCTTTATTTCTTTATCAATGTTTTTTTTTGTTAAATAGATTCTCCAAAACAGGTTGTCAGAAAGTACCGGGTGTGTGATGTGATAAAACTATTCAACCAGAAATACAGTAAGTGCAAATTGCATTTGAAATGATTTTCCATTTTCTGAGCTTGTGTCATGGTTGATATTTTTTAGTCCATTTTATACACAATTCCTTTTTTGACAATCAAGTTATTTTAAGTCAGCATGAATGTTTTGCACCATTGTGAAACATTTCCAAACTTATCAAATCAAATCATGGGAAAGAATGCTGTTTCGTAAAAAATGAACAATGTGCATTACAGTTTACATATTTAGGAAATATCATTTATTGTGTCTGTCCTCATAGTTTTGTACGTGTTAAAATCTCTCCCCATAAATATGCGGGACTTTTGTTATTGTCATTGATTGTTGCTAGCTACATTTATGTATTACCCATCATTGTAATTTTCTTGAAGGTGAAGCTTGTGGGAAAATGTGCCGAGTACCTTATTTAAAAGGAGGATTTACTGTTACTGGTTTGCCAGAAGGTATTACATTTAAAACCCAGTCAGTATGGTATTAAACAGATTTCCAACATTATGAAAAATGCGCAGAATATTCATTTCAAAATAATCGAATCACCGCAAGTAGAAAAGTTTTGACAGAGAATCGTAAATATTCTGATCAGAGAGAGAATGTTACCGATCTGTGTTGAAGAAAGTTGTTTTTGAAGAAGCCAAAGTATCAATGTGCTTGATACGTAACTAGCTGATTGAAGAATGCGATTTGGTGGTAACTGATGTAGATTTGACAAAGTCAGAGCTCGATTTGTTGACTGGGAAACTTAAAAATTTTTTCAAACCTGATGCCTTTGCGACTCTTATTGCCAACTGTAAAAGCAGTCGAACACACGAAGGATACATTCTTCCGGTTTATACTGACTCTGATGAACCGTATTGGCTCTTCTATTATCCTGGTGCAGCTGAAGGCATTGAATCATTGTCTACTGAAGATAAGATTTGGGGATATTGGTTAGACAAGATGAGCTCAGAGCTAACTTATAAACTCATTAAAACCCAAAAAACAAACATTATTGGATTAAACCTAATCTGTTACCAGGACAAAGAATTAGGAACTTTAAGGTTAAAAACCAAAATTTTTACATCCCAAATAAGCATACCTTTCGGTTTTCACACGTCTGTTCTGGAATGCCTTGCTAAACAGGATTTCCTGTAGTGTGTTAAACTTTTTTTTGTATAGCATGTTCATGTTGTTACCAATAATTGTATGCACCTAAAGTATTCGTATTCTTATATTATGCACAAATGTAGTTTGAATGTTAAGAAATAACTATCGGGGGAAACGCGTAAAAAAATTTCCAAATGTTCTTGTTTACGTTTTGTTGTTTTTCTCACGCTATTTCAACACCACGTCTATTGTCTCCACTATATATTGCCTTTGCTCATTGCATTTATGCCAACTTGTGATTTTGCATGACATTCAGATACCAGACCAAAATACTTAAGAAATTTCCTGGAATACTCAAAGTTTTGAGGCTCACAAAAGTCTCAAAATCTCTAATTTTGAATCAATGAATTAAGCCCATTTTCGTTCTTTGCCAATTTTATTTGTGGATTGTTTAATAAAGCTTCGTAGCTACCCCAATGATAAGTAAAGTCATGTGGCATTTGTCAGAAAATGGGTAAAGCACATTGCAGGTTAAAGGAATAACTAAAAAATATAGACATTGTCAATTGTTAACCCATTACCCCTTATACTAGAGTATACCATTTAAAAAAAAGTTTTAGAGATTTGGTAACAGTTTTACAAAGTTATTCTAATGGAAAAGCAATCGTTTTAAATAAAATATGCAGTTTTAATCGCTTTAGTAATCTATGTTTTTTTTCAAAATCTGTTTACCCTCCATACAACGATGGAATGTGCTGTAATGATGAGTTGCAAATGAATTTGCAAACATGTGAAAGATTGGTAAATGTGTTGAATAAGATTGCAAATAAAGATTAAAAGGAAATTTTATATGAAGTTTTGTTTTCATCTAATGAGAAACGTGTTATCTTTGAACGTGATTTAGATAATAAATTAAGTTTGAAAACACAAAAATCATACCATGTTGTGGATTAAAATGTAACTGTTTATGTTAATGATGATGATGAGATGATTGTTTCAAACCCACTGATCTAAATGATATTACAATGATTGATTGGACGGATGAATTTTACAAAATATATATCAGAAAAGATAACGATTTAAAAACTATATCACAAAAATTTCGACAATTTGTTGGATTTTGTCGTGATTTATTAAAAAGTGAAGAAGAAAAGAAAAAATCAAAGGAAAGGAAGCTAAAGAAGAAAAAGTAAAAAAGAAATGCCAAAAACTGTACCAAGTAAAAAAAGACAAAAAGATATTGAAAATAGTAATGACATTTAAGCTATTAATGTATTGAAAGAGTTTTCTAATAAATTGGATATTCCAATACATGATTGCAATGGTTATAGTGAATTTATGAATGAAATTTTAGAGGAAAAATTGGAAAGAAATATGATTTTGTAGAATTTTATAAAAAATATGGCAATGATAAAATTGAAAGAACATATAATGATATATTTTTTTCAAAGCTTGATTTTCATCATCCTCCAACGTTTGTGAATGATGGTGATGAGGAGAACGAAGAAGAAAACTAATAATTTAATTAACAATGACTTTATAAAAAGAGCTGCAAGATTATTAAAAGGTGAACATTTAAAAGATAATAAACAAAATATACATAATTTGTATCAAAAAAATATAAATTTTTAAATATAAATGTATGAACAAAATTTATTTATGGAATATTGATTTAGCTGAAATGAAAGATTTGGCAAGATATAATGATAATTTGTGTTATTTGTTATGTGTAGTTGATGTTTATTCAAGATATGGTTTTGTTCAGTTATTGCAAAATAAATCTAGTAAAAATGTTATGGAAAAATTTGAAGATATTGTATTGAAAGAAAATGAATTTCCTAAAGAAATAGTATCACACGAGGGAACTGAATTTCAAGGGTTTCGAAAAGAATTGTCAAAAAAATATAATTTTCCAAATTATAATATTTATAATCGTGAAATTAAAGCTACTCATGCTGACAGATTTATACAAACAATTAAACAGATGACTGGAAAAACTATTGACTTTTTGCAAACAAGAAAAGGAAAAAAAATTTACTTATGAAAATACTTACATTTAATTGTGGAAAGATATAACGAAAATCCTTATGTGGATTACTTTCTGACAATCCTTCACCATATGATGTTTATTTAGGCGGAAAAAAATTACATCAAAAGATTATCTCATATTATGAACAAAAAAAGAGATAAAAATTTAAGTATATTAAAGAAAAATGATAAAGTGCAAATTTCAAGAATTAAAAATAATATTTTTGAAAAGGAAAGTTTAAGACAGTGGGTTAATGAGACTTTTTATATAAATAAAGTTTTTTTGACGGATCTTGTTACTTATAAGCTTTGTGATAACAACGGTGAAGAAGTTCAAGGGAAATTTTATTGTGAACAATTAAAAAAGGTTACAAAATGAAAAATATTACATTAATTTGTAAAGTTAATAATAAAAATTGTTGAAAAAAACTATATTAATCATTTTGCTACAACATTACCTGGTCAAATTGATGCATTAAATAATAAAAAATACATAACAGTGTTAAACGTTTTTTATCCAAAAACAGCAAAAACATTAATGTAGATGAATTCTGGTGTGATTTAGAATTAAAATTTTCGAAATCTTTTATTCAAACGGATGTTACAACTAAAAATATTGATATAAGTTTATATCCAATTTTAAAGGTTAATTCACCAAGAATTAAAATACCATTGGGAATATATAACAATAAAAAATTATATCGCTTTTGAATGATTATTTAAACGATTGTAATATTTTTTAAGAATAGAAATTGTAAAAAAAATATAATTTTAACAAATGGATATATTTGTTACTATGTTCAAGGGAAAGAATCTTATCCTAATCAGGGTAAAAATATGATTTTAAAAATTATATATGGATAAAACCTATAATAAGCAAAATAAAATATACTGATTATGCTTCAGGAAATGATACAATTGAATTTAAATTAAATTTTTCAAAAAAATTAAGTTTTATGTTGGGGTTAGACAAAGAAGTAATAAAATATACATTTGACTCTGGATTTGATTGTAAGAAACGCGAATTTGAAAAAAATAAAATTATTCCATTGTCCATATCTTCCTGATGAGACAGTTAGAATCAATAAAATGTTTATATATCGTGACAAAATTGATAGAGAAATTGTTGGTAATTCAAAAAGGGAATTGTTATGTATTGTTCCTTTACATTATGCAAATGAAAGTGGAGACAATTTATTTGTGTACAATCATCCAATTATAAAAAAACAATTAATTTCTTCAATTATTAAAAATTTAACTATAAAAGTATTGCATCATCAAGGCAATTATACCATTTGATTCTATAAATATAACGTTGGAATGTCAAATTGATTTAAAAAATGGAAATTAAAATACGACCTATTAAATTACTGCAACATACTGATACTTTATCTCGAAATTTTTTATTCCACAGATGGATATATTATATCCATTTAATTTAACAAGAATTAATAAAAATAATATTTTATATCGAATAAGGAGTTTAAAACCAAAAAACCTCAAAAAAGGAGTAGTATTAAATTAAATATTTTTTCAGCACTTCCATATAATTTACTCATTTTACAAGTGGAAATGTACAAAAATCCCAGAACTTGGTGAAGTAACTAATGTGCAAAATTGTTTACCAAACAGTATAAGAAATTCGATAGCAAACCAAATAATATTTCATCTTTTTATTATTACATAAAAACCTTTTTTTAATTTAAATGGTGGATTATCTAAACTAGATGCTAGTGCTAATTTTAATTTACAATCAATACATATAATGAAATATAAAAAAGGTCCTTTGATTCTATTTTCAAAATATATAATATTTGAATTGGAGTATGATGATTCAGATAATAACTAATTACTAACAAAGAACTAGATATACTTCTGGACTTAAAATTTGAAGAAACTAATGAATTTCAATAAAAAAATATATATTATTTATAAAAATAATTTGTGTAAATACTATGGAGATGTATTAGAGGGTAATAGAATGAAATATTGTAATCCATATTATAATTATATAAAATATAAATTTAATTCTATCACTGAAAAAAAGGAATTTTTTAACTGATGCTGCACTTAATTCTTTATTATAAAAACAATTATCAAAATATGTTGCAAAAGAGAAATATAAACTTCCTATATATATACATATACATAAAGTGTATAACAATGTGACCTCCAGCTATCACCCTAGTAAAATGGTGAATGCTGCACTTGGGACACAGGATGTATGGTTACACATTGTATGGATTGTTTTGTACAGTCCCCAGAGCGCTCAAACCTATAAAGTTGAGCTTTGCATATAGCGAAAGCGTTCACTATTAACTTATAATTATATATATATACACGTGTGTATATGGAATTATTCTAACTCGGTGTCTGATTCAAAATCTGAAAATTGAAGCAGTGATTCGCAGTCAGTCTCGTTATCAACTGAACTGGTTTCAATCTCTAATGTATCCTCAATTATGTTTGTTGGACGCAAAATAGATAATGCATGCTCTGCTTCTATCTTGAAGAATGGTAATTTACTCTTACTAGCTTCTGTTAAATAGTCATTTAACATATGTTTCAGTGAATACAGTGCATTATTTATGTTAATTAGATCTTTCTTAAAATTTGCTACAGTTCCTCTCAAGATTTTGCTCTGAACTTCCCCATTAACATTGATATAGGACTCCAGTTCTTGTTTCTTATCCAAGTAATAGTGTACTAGTCTTTCTGTTTCCATTTCTAACATCTCTTGTTCCTCTTTGCATCTTTCAAGAAAGTTATGCAACTCAATAGCAGAACGTTTAGCAGTGAACGGTACTGTATCTTTATTTGTTTGAAAGTTAAAATCACAATAAAGTTGCGACCTTGGATCTTTTGCTTCGTCGAATTCAATTTTTCTAGGTAGTCCTTCAATCCAATCTTCCAAAGACTTTAGTGATGCATTATACTTGGCTATTGTAGTTTTAATGGAATTTGTTCTCTGCGTTATTTGTTTGGAAAGTTTAACGGCTATCGCTTGGCCATCTGAAACGCAAGATAACGCTCGGTTCAATAAATACAAGTTAAAGTCATATAGCATTCATAATTTTACTAAAGCAGTATACCACCAATACAGTTTCTGTAAAAACTACTATTCAATGGGTTTTTTTCATAATTCCAATTCGAAGTATTAAAAGTATTAAATGACACTCACTTAAAAGGACTGGGCAAGTACGCACTAAAGTGAAAGACGTTTGAAATGCTTAGCAGTATATTTAAATGTTACATTAGGAAGAATACCTGCATATTTATTCTTTAAGGATACAAGGAACATCCTTTCAATTGCTAAAGAAAATGCTGACTCAATAACAGACTCATTCCGTTTCAGCTCCAGCGACAAAGCTGCCGTATTAAATTCTCTCTCCCAGGTTTCCACCTCTTCGCCACTTTCTTTCTTCTCTCAATGTTTTCAACCTGTATCGTTACTCTAAAAAAATACATCAAAACAAATTTAAACGATAATATTACAACGAAACGACTATTGGTTTAAGGAGATTGAAATTCTTCTCAACACTTATTCACGAGGTTTTATCAGCGACAAAAAAAATGCACAATTCATATAGTCAAAAGGCTTGCCTTTCTTAGTCTTTTTACAATATCCGCAAAGTGACCATGATCAACTTCCTGAATACAAGCAATCTGCATTCTATAACGAAAAAATGTCATCTGATAGTAATGATTAATTACTTCAGTATTACATAAACAAAGCCATACACTACAAAATAAACAGTGACGACATTACGCATTTATCTCAGCAACCTATTGAGCAAAACTACAGAATCGCATTTGTAAAAATATTTATTCATGCACTTGATAAACTTTATATATCAAAATTGTATACCTACAGTACCTTAGCTGGTAAAGTTGCAATAAACTTTCCACATATTTTTGTTGCCATGTTAACGGAAGTGCCCGTTTTGCTACAAGAAATAATCCAGTCATCTAATAAAAATTATGAGCCAACAAGTTGATGGAAAGGCACATTACATACAATTCTTCTCATTAATTAGTTTTTCTTCTTCCTTCATCCATGTCTCTAATAAATCAGAGTCATACAGAACATCTAGCTTCGAAAATAAGTCTTGTATTTGTGATTGCGTGTTAGTAATAAGTTCAGGACATCTTTTAAGTTTAGCAGCTAATGAAGATCCTAAAAAAAATCAACAACTTCCAGCACTAAATAAATAATATACAAAAAACAGAAGGGGGGGGGGAGGGGTTACTAGTTTACAAAACGTTGACTGATCAAACAGTTGTGTGTACATTACTAAAGTGATTATATCAGGGTCTGGGACAGGATTTCTTTAAATAGTTAAATCAATTTTAAGAGCCCTTGCAAAAGATCAAAACACACGTGCATTGAAGATATAGCATTTTCTATACCGGTTTCAAGTAAACAAAAAACGTTTACACAGTACAAGTTTTGGGACGCTATTTCCTTCTAAAAGTCTATAATATTGTATGGTGTTGATACTTTTTGAAGCGATCGTGTTGTCCTATATATGTCAATTCCAGCTTTCAATCACCTACTTGTTGGCCAAAAAACCCCATCAAGATAAAATTTTTGTCTATCAAATACACGTATTGCAAATGTTCTCAAAATCAACTTGACTATTAAAAGAAGTTATTTCCCTGAGCCTAACACGTGTACTTTCAGTAAACACACCAACCAAAGTGTTCAAGTCGACGAGAAGAATAGTGCAGTAAAGCATCTGTCAGAATATCAAGACGGCGACCAGAGCTCATCTCCTTGGTCATGCCGGAAAATCCCGAAGAAATGACCATAGTCTTTCCACTCCTTCCCATCAGTTAATCCATATCCTTTTTTTCTTCTTGGGTTAAATTGTATCTACACGACAACAAATAATTTGCTATTAGCTGCTTATAACTATTTCTATTGAGACCGAACATTATTTTTCGTACCCAATAAATATTGTTCACGTGGATGCAATGATAGCAAAACATTTTGAGTACGTACAGAACAGTCTCTTTTAAATCTATCATAAGATGTATTGTTATCATCAGAGAAATAAAATTAATAAAATGTACAAACCTGACACGAGGACTTATGACCATAGCAGTGGAAGACAGGAATAGCATAATCGGCTCTCTTCACAAAATCATGCTTTCCATTTTTCTGAAAAGAACAGAAGATGTCAATACAATTTTACTTGGTTTTATTACGGTTTAATGAACTCTACTGCACAAAGTCATTATAAGCAAACAAAATAAACTATTAATGCTTTAAAAAACCAACCATTAGGTGTGCCTTCAAAGTACATGCAATGTCATACATGATTTTTATTGTTGTGTTTTCGTTGGAGTTAGAGAGCTGGTGTTTGACACTAAAAACTGAATAACCAATCCTAAAAAAAGAAGCAAATACTGCAGCTAGGACATTACATGATTTTGGTAAAACCTCTTAATATTGCAGACACAGCAACATTCAACAGAAGTTTCACGAAGGTCATTAGCGTGTTCAATTGAAATTTGAAATATAGTTTCAAAAGGCGAAGTGCAATGGGCTAGTAGCCCAGGGCTAACTGCTACAATCGAATTAACATAACATGTTTGTATCATTTTGGGGAATGACTAAAGCTATACAACAGAAAGAGCCTGCCACTTGGAAAGATTTTAAATGGTACACAAAAGATCACTTCATTGCATGATGAAAGTATGTCATGACTGTTACCAGACTTTCTACTTTTTATTAACTCTAATGGGGTTAGACAATCTTGCCTGCTATAAATCATTGCAATATTTGAAACAAAGATGGGGTGGGGCTAGTATGTTCACATGAAAGCAGGTTTATAATAAATGATGCTTAGATAGCCAGACTATAAGCTGTAGGTCATTGTGGTATGGTCATGGTAAGTGGATAATGATTGCCTTAAACATTAAAGAAAATATGTTAATGACTTCAAAAAATACCTTTCTCCATGTTTGATATTCATAAATCCTTTAGGGTAATCATGCCGGCAGACACAACCAAAACACCTTTCTCATCGAATAATTTGTTTCTACCTTTGATCGAATCATGTCATTTACTTCACCTGCCTTAAACTCATGACAATCCTTAACAATAAAAGGCTTCGTAATATTCAAAAGTACATAAAATAGCAAACTTGAGGGAAGACAATTTCTGAAATTCAACCACATTTCCCAATACTTACAGTTTTAGCTTGTTCAGCACTTGAAGTGTAGTTATCAACAAATGAATCAACTTCTTCTTGATTGTGGAACAAAATGGAATTATGCCTTGACAAGAACTGAGCCTTCCCTGAAGTCTTTTTTCTCACAAGACCAAAACAAGCATCCATTGATTCAATCAGAGTACCAGCTTCATCAGGCTATCAATGGATGAAATGAATAACAATGATGCTTTTAGAATGAAGACATTAACAACTTCCCTACAACTGTTTTTAAATATTGTGTTTAATGGCTAAATGTGTACAACTCCGCAGAACAAATGTCTATTAAATTTTTAGAATAAGAAAGCTAGCTATGAACGAATTGCAAGAGATGCACAATTATAAATTTCGTACTTTGGGACAAAGAGGGCACAAATATCTCCCTGGGACATGTTGCTTTACAAGCGGGTAACCATTTCTCAACAAATGCCGATGATACCTGCGAAATAAAGAAACCACTAAAAATTCAATCATACACTATTACCAGAGCAATCATGAGACTTCAAGATCACATCCCTCAGTCTTTCTACAGTACTTTTCGCATCTAAGTTTACACAATAATTATAGTTTATGAAACTAATTTATATTACAAACCGAAACTCATCAAATGAGTTGCTGTTCAGTGTTGAATACATGTTCTTAATCTATAATGAAATAAAACAATTACAACAATATACACATGCACAACAAGAGCAGGAGCAGGGTGAAATATTTAATCTTTTGTAATGTGCCTTTCTATGAAAGATTAAGGTTACAGTTCAAGAAAACCAAGTTTTTCTATGTTTTAGGCAGGTAACTAGTAATTGTTACAAACTTTTAACAAGCTGTTGCACTGCTCTGGGGTATCTATATCATGGGCAGCTGTGCAAACAGGATTTTTGGGGAGGAGATGGGAAACACTCCTAAAATGTCCCTTAAACTTACAATGCACTGTTTGATATCACACACCTTTTCAAGTTCTATAAATAAAGACCAATGTGGGAGAAATATTGGGAGGGGGGCAGTACCCCCTTGTTGGCAACACAGAATGAAGGTACACATGTATTTCTTTTTACACAGTTGAAATGAATACTTACCCACAATGGTAAAGAGGAGCACTTTGTCCATATTTTTAGAGCATCGCAGAATTTTCGAAGTGAAACATGACATTCAAGAAGTAAGGTTTCAGCCAACTCCATCATCTTAAAATGAAAAGCTAAAGAGGGACGAGTAGCACTGCCAGGCCAAAGTTTCAATCTTATTAACGTTATTGAATCTTTTTCACACTCACAAAACAGAATTTGTTTCTGATGTTGCCGGCCTATTTGAAAAAATACACTGCAAGTTCTGGTTATCATCATCATCAGCATCATAATGAAACATACAAAGATCACAAAGAAAGAGGGTAGGTGGTAATTAAACATGAACTTTGCAATAAAATTTAGAATTTACCATGAAGCTAGTATTTAAAGAAGAAATATTGATTTAAAAAAATGAGCATGCAAAGACCTTATGTATCAACAAAATGCTAAGGTTGATAAATTATCAATCATTAAGTGACTATATCTAAGCTAGTAAACAAACCATATTGGTCAATGCAAATGACATTTCTTGCTTGAGCACTATGGCAAGATTTCTGATGCCTTGCTGCAAGAATACCATGATTGGGAAAGTAAGGTAATGTATACCCATCCTAAAAACATAATGCAAGCTATGTTTCAATAGCAGTTCATACAAATGTATGATACAATGACCATGATGACATGAATTGAAATCAACGTTTGATCACCAAACTTATACACCACAAAACGTCATCATAACTGAATTTATCTTTATTCTTTCCATCCATACATTAAACCGTTCAAGCACATGGAAGTAGTTGCTTGTTTCGTGAGTGCTGTCAGCACAACCTTTGCAAAAATATTTTTCGTGTGCGCATTCGTTACAACAAAATTCCACCCTAATCACACCACATTCAGAGCATTTTTCTTCGTTAAGAAAAACTTCTTCTTCAATTCTTCCGTTTTACAAAACTCTCGTATTGTTTACCAGCCTTGAAATTCTTTTTCCCGTGTGTTCTGATAGTTTGTTGCATAAGTATGCTCTTCATCACAGTAACCTTCACCTTCATTAGACTCGTACAAACTATGTCGTTCTATCGCTCTAGAAGGGACATTTGTTGACTTTAATTCTTTTGAAATATGATTTGAAGCTTTCACAGCAATATTCTTCGTGATTTTCTTGCCACTCGTAGAGATAGATCGAACGCGAAGTTTGCAAGATTTGAATCGCTTTGAGGGGCGAGTAGCCATTTTGAACCAAATGTACGGAGCTGCACGGAGCTACACATTATCTAAAGAAACTGGAACCTAGTGTAACATATCTTGTAGAATGCGCGGAATACATTTTATTGACGCTTCGTAACGCATTTCTAAAAATTAGAACTAACGCTTTAAGCGTTTTAGAATTGGTGAAACGGGTGATGTGAAATGCAAGAACAGCACAGAATAATTGTACAGCGAAAAGTTTTAAATTAAATGATCATTCTACCCCTGACTCATTCCATCAAGGCTTTAGGAAAATATTGCAGCATATGTACAAACAAGAAACTTGAAATTATTCATCGTGATAAAAGCAATCTTTGGAATAAACGCAGTAAACTGTACATGAAGTATATCCACTCGCGCAACGTTTTAAATTACCGCACGCGTCAGCAATTAAATAGCAAAGCAAGAGACAACCGTTTTTGTATTATTAGATGCCTGGAGATTGCTTTGGCAAAATTTTGAGAATTTTAATTTCTTTTATTATATATACGCTCTATGGTATTGAGCACTTTTATTCACTTCAAAAAATTTTATATGTATTGCACGCCATATTAAGTTCCATCAAAATCTATTGTCTTAAACGGATTTATGTTATATATTTATGAGCGTTTGCCCCCCTATCCCCATTCCTACCCCCATTTAACGTTTTGCGGCGCTGTACTGGTAATATATGGTATAATTAAAAACATAAAACTGCATGTTATTTTGTACATTTTTATCTGAAAGCGACGATTGCAAGCACACTGTTTCATTCAAAGGATATAACGTCATAATCATACTCTGAATGATTTTAAACTAATGTTCTCACAAATATGGAAATATACTCTGTAGCGTGTAGGGCTGGAGAGAGAAGCTATGCCTTGGAACGTAAAGCACTCGTAGCTTATGTGAAAATAGTCCCAGAGAACGCACAGAAATCTTATTTTCGAGTATACTATCTAGCGATTATCGAAAGAAAGTTGAAATTGTGCACTCGTAAGATGAAATTATGCACTCTGAAGGGTGAAGAACAACACAATAAAGACTGATTTAAGTGATTTTGAACTTAATCATACACAATTGCGCATAAACAACTTAATTAAATGATAAGGGAATCAACATACTATATCTGAAAATTTGTTACCATAAGTTTATCAACGACAAGTTGCACAGACATCCACTTCTCTGAGCGGCGATCAATTAAACCAGCGAAACCCTTTTCTCTCTCATCAGGACTGCAAACAAAGAGTGAAACGATTAACTTAAGACAGAGTGAAACCATTTGTATATGAAATAATGAGGACATGCATGTTTGTAATGAAAATTTGCATAGCAATGAGGTGGTATAAGCGTTTCTTAATTCTTTAATTTATCTTAAGAAATTTCAGTAAAACTTAGGTAAATATTCGTTTTCTTTTTGAATAAAAAGCTAGCAAAACTACGTTTATCAAGCCGTGAATAAAATTTCACAAGAACAATAAAATTCTTAAATGTCCCTCTCCCAAAAATTATTTCACTTAAAGAATACAGCCTTCATGTATATTGCTCCTATTTGTTTGAAAATGAGCATTTATTGGGGGAAAAGAATCGAAGACAACTTGAGTCACAGAGTCATTTAGTAAGAAAATAATTTTTTTGTTAGAGGGGAAGTTTTATAATTATCTAGAATGTTTTGGTGAAAAACAGTTTTATGAGTGCCAAGACTTTGTGAACACGTGACTTACAAAGCAAATGAAGACATCGAATTAGTTCTTTTTCGCTTTACCATCCCAAACACAGCAATTTATGACGCTTGAAGACGTTACAGAGGCATTAATTAGCTAAAATCAACACTAATTTTCAAATTTCAAAATTTCGCTGTTATAGTTGATAGCAAATTATATGTCAGAGTTAAGCCCAAATTTGGTAAGTTGTTGCTAAATGTGTTGCTTTGCATCATTTCATAGTATTGAATACGACAATAATTTCCACAAATTATTTGAATTATTTGGATTATTTGGATTGCCGTATGTGGATGAATTATTTGAGAGTGTAATGCTGTCAATGAAAGACAAAGACGCATTATCAAATTCACAAAATCTTTTGAAAGAAATGTCCCCACCACCAATGAATGTCATGCTGCAAAAGCAACCCAGATCTGAGGTGCTACTAAAACAGGTCCGTCGAAAATGCATTGTGGTCAATGATGTCCCCCGCTCAATTCCAGGTAATTAATAATGATTATATAACATGTTGTAGCTAAACATGGTTTGAAAATCATTTTAAATAATAAAAATGTTTTTGTTTCATGCCAGCAGCTACCAGTGTGCCATTCTGCGACTCTTTTTGCAATAATCCACAGTCTATTAGTGTAATATTTGTCAAATTGCGTCGTTATTAGCAAAATTATCATATTTTTAAACGTTACTTACCAACAATGACAAGTGCATTTCTAGTGCCAGGCATTACGCAGTTTAGTCGGGCTCTGAAAATTCAGCCCGACCAAGAAGTAAAATCTATAGTGGAATTATCTGCGATCTGATTGGTTGACAACAACAGAGCAAACTCAAATGCGCTGTTTCGCAACATCTAGTCGGGCTCTGAAAATTCAGCCCGACCAAGTAGTAAAATCCATAGTGGGAATATCTGTAATCTGATTGGTTGAGAGTAGCTGTGAACACACTCAAACGTTTAACAACATCTAGTCGGGCTCATTTTCAAAAGCGTGACTTGAATTTTGAGCTTTCGAAATATACTTTCGGAAATCGTGATAACTTACATTACAATGGCTTCGGCTAACGAAATCGATATAATAAGTGAACTGCAAAAGAAACCATTTTCTGTTCGACAATCAGGCGAGCAAAATATACTCGTAAAGCAGCGGCCAATTCCAAATTTACAAGCGACTACAGGCAATAGAAGCTTTCAGGAAAGTTGGTACTCGAAGAAAGATTGGCTTTGTTGTAGCTCAGAAAAGAATGCATTGTTCTGTTGGCCTTGTCTTTTATTTTGCCCTGGATCGTCATCTTCATGGACGCAGACGGGATTCAAAAACATGAAGAATTTCCTATCCAATTGTTAGACCTACGGTTTTCAGCCTAGTGTTGACTGTCTCATGTCACAAGCTAGACGTGAAGAGATTCAGCGTCATACATTAGTGTCACAAGTTCTAATTGAACAAGCAGAATCTATAAAAAAGGTTGACGTGCGGACAAAGTTATCTACAATGAGATGCACGAGGAATGAAGCCGAATCTAATGATTCTAAATACTTTAAAGTTCTCTGGAATACATGGCACTGAATTTCTGAAAACGGGAGTTTTTTCCAGTGAAAGAACCGTTGTTAAAAGTTCTTAAAAACAGGCCTGCGAACAAAAAATAATAATCGGAAAAATTTAATCACTGTGAGTGAAAATATGGACTCTATTGTAGAAGCTACCAAAATTTCAAAGAATTCAGGGCTGGCCAAAGTTTGTAATATGTGCATTATCATAAGAATCGTCAACTGAATAATCGCCTAATTTATGCTGCCTTGCAACTCCTTCAATTCTCAAATTATCTATATTACTATACCAGTTTCATGTATGGCCGTCTTTGAACTAATCAAACTAGAAACCGACTGTTCGTTCGTCTAATTTATGCTGCCTTGCAACTCCTTCAATTCTCAAATTATCTATATTACTATACCAGTTTCATGTATGGCCGTCTTTGAACTAATCAAACTAGAAACCGACTGTTCGTTCGTATTGTATGCCATTTGGGTATAGTCACATTCAAAAATGTAATAAAGACGTTAAAGTCCCGCATGATATATGATTAGTCGGGAAATCAAGAAATTAACGCCGTCTAGCTGTAATGCAATTATACAACGATAAAGTTTGTCAGTCAACGACTCAACGCATAGGACTTCTTCGCTCAGATACTGACCGTAGAGCATTTTTATTAATTCCAGCAAATTGCAACAAATGTAAAAAATAAGCGACATTCATGCTATGTTTACTCGAATCACTGCACTTAATGCTTAATATTAACGAGATAGTGCTTCTCAACACCTCACTTTTAATATATTTCAAAACTAATAAAGCAGTCAAAATCTACGTAAAAGCTATAGCAGGAATTCAGAACTACCTTCATTTAGGAATCCGTACCATATCCAACTGTTATCATCACCTTTATCTTCCAAGCTTGCTAAATTCTCTCTTTCATCCATAACCAAAATCTACGTATCTCTGATGAAGCATTTATTTTCAAGCGTTTCTTACAGCAAAGAAATTTATTGTAGAACTCATCATATTGCATTTATTGAGCACCCTAAACTCTGAATAAGGTATTAAAGACCAATGATATGCGATAAGAGTCAATAATCTTTCAGCTAAATCATATGGCGTTCAAAAGCAATGTCAGGCAATTGAAATTTACTTTACTTTGACTTGTTATGAAAATTTTATATTAACTTTTAACACAAATTTGCATATTCAATTGATATCGTTGCCCAGTCAACCACAGTGAAACGATATCAATAAAAAGCCCTAGTAGTAACCTAAAAGACATTTTGCTATGCAGTTGCTAAAGATTCACAGTGCGATGTATTTATTCTTTTAATCTTAAATCCTGATCTTCCATCCAACGATCACAGTGAACTGTAAAGCTCGCCAAGCATTCTTTCTTCTTGCTTTGGAGTTAATCTCAGAGATGATGTATTACATAAAGTTGTTTGTGTTTTCCACTGATAACGACATTGATTGCATACTTTTAAATTTGTCGTGACCAGACCATTTAGTTGCATCAACCTTGCTGATAGAAATGAAAAATCTATTTGTTGACTTTGGGAAAGTAGCTTCAAATATTACCAGTATACAGGGTGTATAAAAATGAACAAACAGGCGCGAGATCTACCAAAACGTTTGGATGGAATAGGTAGTTGGACTTCCACTAGTTCATCTGACAGTAAATTTTGCAAGTGAAAATAGTGCATGTTACCGAGAGCACTTTTGAGATCTTTTCCGCACAAAATGTCAAAGCTAAAGAGCAATTGCACTGCACAGGTTTAAAATATGGTAGATGTTCAAGGTAACATAGTTTTAGGACTGATTTGGCATTTTTTCCATCCGCACGCGAACGCTTGCCATCCAAGACGCGGTTTATTTTTGCTACTTTGCTACTTTCTATTTGCCGTTTTCAAATCATCATCAACTATTCATATTTCCATAATTTAATGTAATATTTATGTATAATTGATGAGTATTATGAAAAAATAGCATTTAATAACGAAAAAGTAAAAATTACGCGCAATCTGAAAGGTAAGCGTTCGTTTACGCATTAAAGCCAATTTTCCTAACGATAGCTTAAACAACATGTGTCATAATTCAACCCTGTGTGTTCCAATTTCTTCTTAAACCTTGGTCATTTCTAGAATCATTTTAGCTAATTTTCTGCTTTGGAAGGTGCTTTGATTACTTAACGTATCGCCAAAATTGTTCACTTTACAGTGATAAACATGAAACTTTGTATGATTACTAAGTTCACCTAGATGAATAATTTTGGGTATGGAACCATGCAAATTTTGCACTTGACGCTCAGGGGCTGATTACATGAGCCCGGGTAGCCGGGATTCAGTCAAGCGTTAAATGAATTTGGCAAATGGAAACGATTCAAAACTTATCATCAGGTGATTTAACCAAAATGATTTAACACATCGCTGAATCCCGGCTACTGGACTCATGTGAACAGCCCCTTATTAATGAGTATTCTCAAATAGCGCCTCCATGAAAATGAGGCTGATCATTAAAATGCTAATTAATGACTAAATTTCAAAAGAAAAAACAAAAGCAATAAGAGAGTTATTTAGCAAACACGACGTTTCGTCTAATACGCCGTGAAATTTTCGCGAGGGATCTGAGTCTAGGACACCACCACGTCGTAAAGTATTTATGATTTAGCAAAGCTTTTGTAGGACTCCTGCAAATGATAGTATGAAACAAGTTTCATCTATTTCGGCATTTTTCCTGCTGGATCGTGTTTTCCGATTATTTTAAACTAATTTTTTGATAGCAAAAATATACTGCTGTTTATTCGTTTCAATAAAATTATAAATAAAAGCAAAATCACTTTCTGAAATATTACCTGACAAAAACAAAATTTAGTAAGAAAAACTGCTTGAAAAAGATTTGCTTTTACTGTTTACAAAAAGTAATAAGAAATTTTGTAATTAAATTTATGTAGTGAAAGTAAAATATAAGATACAATGAAAAACTGCTTTTGAAGCACGCGTGAGTAGATTAACTACGAGTCTGAAATAAGCATTAAAAAAGAAAAAAGTATCATCGTGAAATTCTTTATGTTTTAAATCGCTCCGGGTTTTGTTTTCAAAAAACAGCGCACAATAATTTGTCAATTACGGAACGATTGTAAACAAATTTCAAAATAAATTTAAAAGATGAAGAATGTCTTGTATTTGAATAATTATGTAATACTGTATGCCATTTATGACCTGCATGTCAGCAGGATGCCCGATAAAAATGAACCATAACAATTTAGCTACATTACATATCAGAGGTGAGTTTTTTTGTCTCATTTTGACAACCCATTCATGTCATTGAGAAAAATATTGATAAAGTAAGGAAGTAAAATATTTTCAAACATAAATAATGACTGAAAATTTTCGTACGTTCAAATAACTCCGGGTACCCGTAGGGTAACTGGTGTTTTAAATTTGCCCGTGTTTTTGTTTATTGTCGGTGTTGAGAATTGGCAATTCCACATTTCTGGCATAACAAATATTGGGGAACAATTATTTGGTATTGCTTTGATTAATTTGCCTTTGCAATTGTAAAGTAAATTAGTATGACTTGCTGGGATTTTAATTCACCAAAGTTTTCCAAAGTGAACGATTGTGTTTAATCAGAATGATTGCAAAATACAAACTATATTTGATTATTATAACACGAGATAAAAATTATATTGTGCCATGAAAGCTTGGAATATCGTTATAACATAAAACTTCTTTACGTCAGCAGGGCTGCGAATGCTGAGTTTATGTCGTTTTGAACTGGATATAGGACAAAATAAATTTTACATGGATAACAACACGGACTGATCAACATGCAGAAAAATGTGTATACAATTATAAAACTTTCCACATGAAAGAATTTAATGCTGCAAAATAACGATAAATAGGCTGTCGTTGAGCTTACAAATCAACTGTTTCCATCTGTAAAATTAAACAGAATTCGAAGAAATTCCACATATCATGTTGAAACGTCTCCAGATTTTTACGATATATACGAGTACAAAACCCTACCCAATTTGCTTTTTAAAATTGTGGAGCTGTGTAATTATGAAAATTATATCTTTATAATATTGCCTTGTGTTTTCTGTTGTGTATTATATCATATTGTATTTTTATCAATTTTTCAAAAATTTCCCGGCAAATTGCTGTAACTTGCCCGACTAGACCAAAGATTGAACGAATTGGGGGTTGTCTCTCACACACACACACCTACCTCCCTCAGAAGTTTCGGTCCTGTTTATATTCATTAGTCTGACTACGCATTGAAAGAATATAACACATCAAAGGAATCCGATTCAAGTTAAAACACAAGACAATAGAAACTCTGTATAAAGTAAACATTATTTAATCTTATGTCTGAAATTAATTTTATGAAAAGATTTTCAACATGTAATGGTTTCCCACGTTGGCTTACAAACAAATTTATCAATATCTATGACTAGACCTCTCAAACATAACCGTGAAGAAATGACACAACCTGTTATTTAGATTCTTTCCAGAGGATGATAAAGACACTTTTGTGGATTGTGATATGTGATGTCAACACAACAACAACAGCGGGCAATGTTACCGATTTAAAGTTATTCATTTGTGGTACAATTTGCCAATATGTATCATACAACGTGTTCAAGATACATTTTACCGGATGTTCTAAAGTGAACGCAAACAATTGGTGAAAATTAATTTTTTGGAAGAAGTGACCAAACTGGACCGGGCAGAACAGGGATTGTGATGACCCAAGAGCAACTAAAAGTCTAGACGCGATTAAGAGCCCAATATCACCCTCAGGGAAATATGTATTTAGATAGAATGAATACTTTTAAGAATATTAGAAATTTATTTAATAGTTAATAGGACGAAATTTGATCTTCCTTGATATTTTGCTCCTCAAGTTTGGCTTTTTTCGTAAGGTACTAGTTTACCGGACGTGACGTGTTCTTAAGAGCACGGTGCATTTCAACGCTTAAGAAATATAGTGTAAATTCTATAATAAAATGCATGATGTGATCATTTATTAATTATTCATTTCATTTTTAATTTCCCTCGCACGATGTCCTCCAGATTAAGATATTCAACTTGATTTGGATTCTTTCATATTGGACTACATTATGGAGATGGAAGCATTGCTGTTTGATACCACGCATCTCAATCACGAAAATTCACTCAACACAAGTTTAATAAAAATAAATTTCTCGACTTTGCTGCAGATTTCAGTTATGTCACATACATGAATAATCAATAACCATATACCATGATAATCATATTTATTATTAATAATTTTATATGATATTTTATATGATATTTTATGATACCATGCTGTTTGCCGGTTATGACATTTAACAGAAAACTTATTTGACCCTATTGACCTTGCTTAAAACTTTACCATAAATGGGGCTCATTCGAAAAGTTTATTACCACAATACATTACCCATATTTCATGTTTGGGATGGAACTTAGAAAAATTCTCACTATGTTATCTTGTAACTGCCTTTATCTATTTAACACTGTAACACAAAGGTCAGATGAACATAGTAATTAATTCTTAAGTATCGCTAACTGTAGATGCACGCTATTGGGGTAAAACGCAGATACGGACGGACGAATGACATTTGTGAACCAGCAGATGATCTAGATGATGTGCACGTCAAGGCTTATCCGTCAGTGATGAGTGATCCGCATACACGAAAGGATAAAACACGAATATGGGCAAAATAAGTTTTAAGCTATTTCAAAGCTTATCTAACGCAGATATGGTTTGAGGCTTTTTCAATGATCGAGAAAATTGACTGAAGAAAAACAAGAACAATTATTATTTGATTTATAAGAATCATTTCTTTTATTCGCTATTATACATTAGCAAAAAATGTTATGTTAAAGTGTCTATATTACCAATTTTAGCCCCTCCCCCCATTTTTTAGTAGCTAAATTAAAAGAATAGCATTTGGGGATTCCATTTCTGCAATTATAATTTGAATGTCAGCATCTGATTTCCATAAATTATTTTATGAACGTTCACAGTTGCCATTTTCAGCCATATTTTTGCGAACTTTTTGATCGTATGATAAGGAGTTGTGACGTAGATGGTTGAACACATCCAATCAACATGGCATATTTTACTAGTAATCTATACAAAAACGCGATGGAAACGTTGTGTTGCTGGGCCAACCTAATCAAGTTGGTTGCGCCAGTCACACAAAAAATAAAGGAATATCTATTGATTTGTTTCCTAACGAAGAAAATGAGTGGCAAGGACGCGAGAAATAGATAAATTTAATTTAGTGGGTAAACATTGACAGGCTTTGGGGCTTTCTCTACCTCGCAGGCTTTTTTCCATATTTTGAGGATTCTTGTTTCGACCTTAATTTGAGTGTGCTAGTGAAACTGATAAGAATATTGACGAAAATGCATCCAACCATTGATGTGGCCGGTATACCAGAGCCGTAAGAAAAGCAGGTAACCGATCGAAAGCAATGACAATGACAACAAAGTCCAAGTTTACGATTATGATTAACTATCCAGTTTAATAATATACTGCCATAGGCGGCCCAGAATCTGTTTGGGCTTTTTATGCAATCGATTTATGTAGTAAATATCAGTGTTGCCACTCACTATTTTACAAATTCCCAAGATTTTGAGCAAAAAGTCCCAAGATCCTTTAAAATATCCCAAGATCCCCCACAGTCATTTCTGGGGGACCCCTTTGTCATGGGTACACGATTAGCCGCACTAATGAACGCTAATGTAAGGACTGGAATGAATTGATTTTTGTTTTAATTTTAATTTCATAAAAATCGATAGTTTATGTATATAAGTGTTGAAATGATGAAATATAGTTGTCAAACTTCCACTTTAAAAATTATTTTCAATATTCACTCCCTCCTGATTTCTACTGTTCAATAGTAAAGACAACCAAGAAATGCAATAACAATTAATAATATTTTCGATCCAAAGAAATGCTTCAGCGTTTTATGGAATACACGTACATTAATTTAAAGAATATCCACGGTAAAAGAACTTATATTATGTTCAAATAAACATCAGATTCAGACGGCATCTTCAGTGGGAGGGTGTGAAGGTTGTCAAGCTTATTTATAAACACGTGTCACACTTATTTATAAATTCATAATACGAGATAATATTACCTATAAAATATTTAAACAAAATATCCCAAGATTTTACAATATTTCGAAAAAAACTCCCAAGATCCCAAGCTTGAGCAGAAAATCCCAAGATCTAGGGAGAAATCCCAAGGCGTGGCAACACTGGTAAATATATTTCTTGATTTATATGCAATTTTTGTCACGCTTGCTATCTCGCGTGAGTTACACGTATGTATGGTCTTCAAGCTATTAGCCATAATTTAAAAAGGTAGGCAAATCTCAACACAAAAAAAAGAAAGTGTTTTCTTGACGATGAATTATCGTCCACCAGCGGTGTGAAGTAAACATCTATATAAATTATAAGAGCGTGACCACAGTACAGTATGTAGCTACTATTCAAGACCGTGACTTTGTTAGTCTAATGTTGCCGAGAAAGTTGTGTATGACCTCATCAAAAACTTGAGGTATGGGTTTATCGTTAAAATGAACCTCAACAAAAGAAGCAAATATCTTATCTGCGAGAAGCGACAATATTTCATTTCGTGAACATTATCACATCTAACAATCGAACAAAGTTTCTTTTTTTTAAAGAAATGTGTTTAAAACAAATGTAGTGTTAATAAACAATATCAGTTGTGTAGAACGCAATGATATACACAATGATTTGTTTTTTGTGCGAGAAAATCTAAGTTTTGGCGATTGGTAAGTGTGATTTTTTAAGTCTAAAAATGTTAAAAACACTTAAAACAGTCAAAATTATCGTAATGACAGAGTACCAAAATGGTTTTGAATTGCAAAATCGTCAAGACTACGAACGGTTGAGTTTACATAATTAATTGAATTTACTCATGATGAACAATTTGGTTATAATAAACAAAATGAATTTGCAGGAAATGTTTGCAAAAAGTATTGTGTACCAATTAATTTCTACTGGTATTGCCACATTGGTTGTTTCGACCTAAGTAAATTAGTTTATCTCAGACCAATCTTTATATCATATTTTTTTGGTGTTAACATTCAAATTGTTACAGTGATGTGTCTAAAAAATTTAATTCTATAAAACACTTAAGCATTTCCTCCTTTTCGAAAATGTTTTTGTATCGTAGTTTTCACTGATTATCTTTCGTGTGAAAACAGTATTTATAAAATAAAAACAAGAAAACGCGTGCGCTGATTGGTCTAGAGCCGTGTTTGCATTAGCCCGTGCAAAACACATCTGAGCTCAACCAATCAAATCCATGAAAACAATCAACCAGTCAAAGAAAATTTGCAAATCGATCATGAATACATTTCAGAGGAAAAATTAAAATGTTTGTCTTTTTCGCATTATTTTTATTTTATAAAAGAAATAAAGATGTTTTTCATGTTCACACTTGCTTGTGCAAACCTCGGAGACGTTTGTGGGAACTCTCGAGCAGGTGCAACCAACGGCTTGCACTGATCTGCTCTCGAGTTCTCCCAAGTCTCCTCGGTTTCCATATGCCTGCGTAAACACAGTAAACATCTTTTAGTTCTTAATAGAAATCAAGAGAGTAAATGATGGAAATATTATGAACTATATATTTGAACAGTAATAAACCGGTATGTTCTTAAAAGCAAGTATACCTGACCGCTTGTTCGCTCCAGATCTTAAAAAATCATTGGTTTAACCATTCAAAAACCATTAATCTTAAAAAACCATTGGTTTAATCATGGTTTAACCGAATTTGAATATACATCACAGCTATTTGTAACCAAGAGATGGCGAGGAAAATGTATTTGATATCAAAGTCTGGACAGTATAATTTTGAAACGTAGAACGAAAAGTTTTATCACGGAACAGAAGTGAAATTTAAGAATAAAAAAACAATTCAACAAGTTTACGTGCTTGATGACTGAATTAATTAAAGGACTTCTTGCTATTATAACAAATAATATAATAATAATTACAATAATGTAACGTAACAGTACAATTACGATAAGAGCTGATTTTGCATTAACACTTCCTTAGGAAAAAGATATAATTATACGAAAATGCAACATGCTTATGCATCTCTTTCGGCATGGTTGAAGACATTTGACGAGCATTGAAAGAAAGGTTTATTCAATCAACACAAATTCCACACAAGAAAATAGAACATGCAGTTTTTGACGCAGGTTTTAATGCAAAATCGCAATTTTCAAATACTTATTTTCAATAAATTAGTTGGGGGAGTAGATTTTCTAACGATTCTATCATGCCTATTGGTAAGTTTACGAACGTTTGTAACACTATAGCTAAATACCTTTTTTACTCTGAAATATCATCAGCATGCATCCTTCATATAAATAGACGTCGATCACAATTCAAGTTCGATCTCTATCTATCAATATTGAGATATATATACTATACAATAGAATCTATACGTGAAAATTTGTCAACACGCCTTTATACACTGGATATCAACAAGAAAGTTTCCTTTGTAAAAGTACATAACGTTCAGAAGAAAGTTCAATGTTTTTATTTAATTTTCGACATTACGGTCTTATAATTCATTGTTTTCAAAAAACAAACAACGCATGTCATCATAGAAATAGGTTTATCATAATTTAACAAAAGTATTCGTATCGTTTCCAAGTAATTTCAATCTACTTGAATCAGCTGTTACGAACGTCCCGACTAATAATAAAATGGCTGCTTTTGGTTCAATTGCTCGTAACAAAAGGAGTAAAACCTTGTGGAGAAGTTGTTGTCAATTCTTAAAATATTTATTTAATATACTAATAATTTTGATATAATCGTTATAACATAAATGTTTAAATGTTCAAACTTATGTAGACAACTGCTTTCAGACTTTCAGTGACTCTTTCGTTGATGGATAGGATATATATCTGTATTCTTTGATTCTTTTCTTAAATAGTTCGTCTTCTTTTACATGAGCTTTCTTCTGATGTGGACTTATACTAAGCACCAACATCACTACAACGTTCGATTTTCGGCTTATATATGATTGCACAATGAAGTACGATTAAACGCTTGTGCGTAAATTGTGGTCAGTTGATTAACCATGTATCCTGTAAGTTGTTTGTGGTCAGTAGGTTGACCACGTCCTGTACGTAAGCTTTCCTGTTATTGTGGTTAACATACACATGCATGTATGAGTAAGGCATTTTACTAATTAGTTAACTAATAATATTTAAGTATATACCAATAATAAGTATCATTTACATGATTATGTATTACCATGTAACACCCTTCCCCTTAAGAAAAAAGAAAGATTGAAAAGCTTTCTTTAAGATAATAATGTTCTAAGGTCGTGAGAGACAATCAGCGATGAGGTTGTCTCTACCTTTAATGTGTTTGATAACAAGGTTGAATTCGGATAATAATAGACTCCAACGGAGCAAACGTTGATTCTTGTTCTTCATTTTACTGATGAAAACGAGAGGGTTGTGATCGCTAAAAACTTCGAGAGGATTTCCACATGAAGAAACATAGACATCAAAGTGTTGTAGGGCCAAGATTAGAGCTAAACATTCCTTTTCAATAGTGGAGTAATTTTGTTGATGAGTATTAAATTTTCTTGAAAAATAACATACCGGGTGATCGACACCATCCTTGTCTTCTTGTAACAAAACTGCTCCTGCTGCAACATCACTTGCATCGACAGCAAGTTTGAAGGGGCGTTGAAAATCTGGAGCGGACAAAACCGGGGAATGTTGTAATAGGGCTTTTAGCTGGTCAAAAGCGTTCTGGCATGAGGTTGTCCAAGTAAAATTGACATTTTTCCGTAGCAAATTGGTCAACGGTTCGGTTATTGTTGAAAAGTTTGGGCAAAATTTTCGATAATATCCAGCCATACCGAGAAAACGCATTAAGTGTTTCTTTGAAGTGGGCTGAGGAAATTTGGAGATCGCTTCGACCTTAGCATTGACTGGTTTTACTTGACCTTGTCCGACTACATGTCCAAGATATGTCACATGACCACATCCAAATTCCTTTTCGCAAGATTGATGGTGAGACGAGCCTCACATAACCTTCGAAAAACTGCCGCATTATTTTTAGATGTTCTCCCATGTATCACTATAGATAATTACATCATCAATATACGCTTCACATCCTTTGATGTCCATTATGATGTGATTAATCAAACGTTGGAATGTCGCTGGAGAGTTTTTCATACCAAATGGCATGACTTTATACTGAAAAAGTCCCTTGGGTGTAACGAATGCAGATATTTCTTTTGCTCTGTCGCTTAATGGTATCTGCCAAAATCCTTTTAGAAGATCGAATTTGCTTCGATCATTATATGAACATTTAATGATCGAACTGATTTTTATTATTTTACAAAGCAGTATTTATCTGTCAGGCAACTGACAGATAATATTTTATTTGCTGACTATATACATCGACTAAAAGGCAACTGACAGATAATATTTTATTTGCTGACTATATACATCGACTAAAAGGTGTTAAGTTACATGACGGCATGCACTAAACATATCGGAACGTTTATTTAAAATGTTCTATATATATATAAGGTATAGATATCTATATATCTATACCTTGAGTATACTCTATACCTTGAGTAACAACCACGAACGAACTTAATGATCGAACTGATTTTTATTATTTTACAAAGCAGTATTTATACTATTTATTACAAACAACAAATAATATTATTGGCAGGAGTAGTTCCTCTGTTTACACTATATATGGTATATAAGGAAATTTAACTAACGTCAATAACTGTTCCTTGGCTCTTAGCCGTGTGGGAACGGATACATTAATAAACTAAACTACGCACATTCTATTTCCTTAACATGTTTTTGTGGTTTATGAGCATGACTCAACACCAATTATTTCCAAAATATTGCCAATACGGCAGTTGTCAAGTAGTTTCATGCATTCTGACTTACTCTGCAGCGAAAGTAGTGTTTGCAATTCAGTTATTGTATGTGCATATGCTTAGTGTGATGAAGCAATTAAACTTGCAATACCTTCGTATTGTTATTCCACATACCGCTTTTTACGAATAATAAAGAACTCAGAACGTTAACATATTCAGTGGCGTAGCTAGCGGTCTGGCTGGTCGGGCCCAGCCCGACCAAATATTTTCCCAAAAATGAAAAATTTGTTTTCTTTAAAATTGGATTTGCGAAAATTTTAAATTCTGCGACTCTTTTTGGAATAATCCACAGTCTATTAGTGTAATATTTGTCAAATTGCGTCGTTATTAGCAAAATTATCATATTTTTAAACGTTACTTAGCAACAATGACAAGTGCATTTCTAGTGCCAGGCATTACGCAGTTTAGTCGGGCTCTGAAAATTCAGCCCGACCAAATAGTAAAATCTATAGTAGGAAGTGAAGAAGAGAATTGCTGTTGCAAAATTGAAATTTCAAGACTTGCGATCCATCTTTGTCAACCGAAACTTATCAATGCCACTCAAAATACGATTACTCAAATGCTACATTTGGTCAATCTTGACTTACGGCTGTGAAGCCTGGACTCTAACTGCTGACCTGGAGAAAAACTTAGAAGCAGCAGAAATGTGGTTTTTGAGAAGGATGTTGAAAGTGTCATTTATTGATCACGTCTCAAATGAAGAGGTTATGAGAAGAGCCGGTGTGAAGAGAGAACTACTCTCCGTAATAATCGAGAGACAACTTCGTTTTCTTGGCCACGTAGTTCGGAAGGAAGGCCTGGAATGTGTTGCGCTGCAAGGAAAATCGAAGGAAAAAGCACGAGGCCGTCAACGCATAACGTATTTGGACAGAGTTAAGAAAGTTACCGGAATCGCCAACACTGCAGAAATCTTTGCCTGTGCTCGTAACCGTCAACGTTGGAGAGACATGGTAGCCCAAGCATGCATCATGCATGGCACCTGAACAGAACATAGTGGGATTATCTGCAATCTGATTGGTTGACAGCAACTGAGCAAACTCATATGCGCTGTTTCGCAACATCTAGTCGGGCTCTGAAAATTCAGCCCGACCAAGTAATAAAATCTATAGTGGGAATATCTGTAATCTGATTGGTTGAGAGTAGCTGTGAACACACTCAAACGTTTAATTAACAACATCTAGTCGGGCTCATTTTCAAAAGCGTGACTGGAATTTTGAGCTTTCGAAATATACGTTCGGAAATCGTGATAACTTACATTACAATGGCTTCGGCTAATGAAATCGATATAATAAGTGAACTACAAAAGAAACCCTTTTCTGTTCGACAGTCAGGCGAGCAAAATATACTCGTAAAGCAGCGGCCAATTCCAAATTTACAAGCGACTACAGGCAATAGAAGCTTTCAGGAAAGTTGGTACTCGAAGAAAGATTGGCTTTGTTGTAGCTCAGAAAAGAATGCATTGTTCTGTTGGCCTTGTCTTTTATTTTGCCCTGGATCGTCATCTTCATGGACGCAGACGGGATTCAAAACATGAAGAATTTCCTATCCGATTGTAAGAAGCATGAGAAGGCAAAATCGCACATGGGTGCCTACAAGACCTGGAAGACCTACGGTTTTCAGCCTCGTATCGACTGTCTCATGTCACAAACTAGACGTGAAGAGATTCAGCGTCATAACGAGGAGGTAAGGCAAAACAGGGAAATGTTGAAAACCATAACAGAAGCTGTTTTATACTTGTCTAGGCAAGAGCTTGCATTTAGGGGGCATGATGAATCTAGTAGCAGCATGAATAGAGGGAATTATAGAGAGCTACTTGAAAGTTTTGCCAAGATGGGTTCTGTTTTTGAAAGGCGACTACATGGAAGGCTTGCTGAAACCCACCTTGCTGGGGGAGGGCGGTTTACTGGAGTCTCTCCTGATATTCAGAAGGATTTGATTGATTGTCTTGATAAGATAATAGAGATGAGATTTTAAAGGAAATATATTGCTGCACTTTCTTAAGTATACAGGTTGATGAGGCAACTGATGTTTCTACCAAAGAACAATTGAATGGACAAAGGGGAAAGTGTCATTGAAAGACAGCTTGGGTTTGTTGATGTTAGTTGTGATAGGACTGACACTGCTTATCATCAGTGGTTAAGGGTAAGTTAAGTCAATATAATAATGTGAAAGAGAAATTTATTGGACAGACTTATGATGGTGCATCTGTTATGTCTGGTCATCTCAATGGTGTTCAAGCTCAAGTTCAGCAGGATTATCCTTATGCTCAATTTGTTCACTGTGCTGCCCATAGACTAAATCTAGTATTATGTCAAGCTGCATCCTCCATCTCACCTGTTAAGATTTTCTTTGTTAATATTAGTGCTTTCTGCACCTTTACTAGCAATTCCCCCTAAAAGAAAAGCTTTACTATCATCCCATAGGCTTGAGTTTCCTAGTCCTGGTGACACAAGATGGTATTTATAGGGCTCATGTCATCAATGTATTGCATTCTAACTATGAGAAACTGATAGACATATTTGAAAATCTTACTGATAATCCAATAAATAAGGTTACTGGTTTACTTGGCTACCTTAATGGCTTCTTGTTTTGTTTCTTGGTACATGTTTGTCGGAGAATTCTTGAGCAGTCATCCGTACTTTATTCTATCTTGCAAGACAAGGACACTGACTTTCATTATGGAATGAGTAGGTTTGAGAGAATATTGTCAGGTGTACAACCTGGCTGTTGAGAAAGTGGGACCACCAGTAACCAGGTATGACCAACGGCATAATTACAAACAAATGTATTTTGAAATTCTTGACACAATTGTGACTATGCTGACTGAGCGATTTCAGGATATGGAGCGTTTTAGATTTTTGACCTTGTTAATCCTAGGGTGTTTAAGATGTAGGAAGGTGAAGTGCCCTCAGAAAATATAAATCTTCTAAAGGAGGTTTATGGTGATATGTTTGACATACCAATGCTAGTTAGCCAACTTTGTTTTATTTACAGAGATAAAGACTTTCACTGTGATTCATGCGATGAATTATTGAAATATATTTTTCAGTTCCATTATCAATCTAGTATTCCAGAAGTTAAAGATAAATGGGGTTTTGTCAATTACAAGTGCTTCAGTTCAGAGGTCATTTTAATGTTTGAAGAGGGTAAAAAATTATCTTAGAAATACTTTGAGCCAAGGACGTTTTAGTTCTCTTTGTAGGATTTCCATTCACAAAGACATACTGTCAGAGAAAGAAGACGCCAACACATTGCATGATGAGGTAGTAAAGAAGTTCATTGAAAAACCACGAATACTTGCTTTAATGTCGAATGAATGTTTTATGAAGTGCGGTATTTGAAATTAAATGAGGATATGATCTTCGCACTTTGCTGGACAATTTAAGCAATCGTCTCAGGACCTGAAAAAATCAGGTGACTCAACGGGATTCGAACCCATGACCTCTGCGGTGCCGGTGCAGTGCTCTGACCTACTGAGCTATGAAGTCACACAGTGGTGAGCAGGTCAATATTGTTGGGCTCATGTTTTCTCGTGAAAGGAATGTCGAATGAATGTTTTATGAAGTGCGGTATTTGAAATTAAATGAGGATATGATCTTCGCACTTTGCTGGACAATTTAAGCAATCGTCTCAGGACCTGAAAAAATCAGGTGACTCAACGGGATTCGAACCCATGACCTCTGCGGTGCCGGTGCAGTGCTCTGACCTACTGAGCTATGAAGTCACACAGTGGTGAGCAGGTCATATTGTTGGGCTCATGTTTTCTCGTGAAAGGATGTCGAATGAATGTTTTATGAAGTGCGGTGAAATTAAATGAGGATATGATCTTCGCACTTTGCTGGACAATTTAAGCAATCGTCTCAGGACCTGACTTCATAGCTCAGTAGGTCAGAGCACTGCACCGGCACCGCAGAGGTCATGGGTTCGAATCCCGTTGAGTCACCTGATTTTTTCAGGTCCTGAGACGATTGCTTAAATTGTCCAGCAAAGTGCGAAGATCATATCCTCATTTAATTTCAAATACCGCACTTCATAAAACATTTTCATTCTTTCACGAGAAAACATGAGCCCAACAATATTGACCTGCTCACCACTGTGTGACTTCATAGCTCAGTAGGTCAGAGCACTGCACCGGCACCGCAGAGGTCATGGGTTCGAATCCCGTTGAGTCACCTGATTTTTTCAGGTCCTGAGACGATTGCTTAAATTGTCCAGCAAAGTGCGAAGATCATATCCTCATTTAATTTCAAATACTGCACTTCATAAAACATTCATTCGACATTCCTTCACGAGAAAACATGAGCCCAACAATATTGACCTGCTCACCACTGTGTGACTTCATAGCTCAGTAGGTCAGAGCACTGCACACCAGAAGGGTTCGAATCCCGTTGAGTCACCTGATTTTTTCAGGTCCTGAGACGATTGCTTAAATTGTCCAGCAAAGTGCGAAGATCATATCCTCATTTAATACTTGCTTTCTTACACAAATAGGTATTCATATATGGCTGATAGCAAGCTGATGATGTCTTACGTCCATGGCATGTGAGAATTTTTCCGGGAACTTTTTAATGCAGTCAATGATGATTGTCATTTCAGCACGACAATTTCATCACAACTTTTGATAGTTGTTAATGACAAATCTGAGCCTTTTTCGGTTCTTTTGTCAAAGTTTTTTTACAAGATGTACATAGGTATCTATTTATGTATGTGGTGTTGAGAAAATAAATCACATATCTGCAACTATTTTTGAACTGTTTCTCTGCTTTACTATAAGATCCTTCGGCAATTTAAATTAACCAAAATGGTTCTATTTCCTGCATAAATATCACGCATTTGCTTTCTAAGATAGCCGTTTCCGACGTTCTAGGGAGTCTAAATTCGGAAAATTTCTCGCTCGGCGCCAACCATGGTGGCGCCTCGTGAGCCCGACCAAATGTTTTTCGCTAGCTACGCCACTGAACATATTTAGCTTTATTATAGAGCAATACAATGGAAGGAGAACAAGAAAGTTGACAATGCGCATACGATGATGTTTTTTTTTACAAAAAAGTTAAAGTGGGTAAAATCGTTTTCGCGGCAAGAGGATAAAACAATTCGCGCGCGTAACGATGGTGACATTTAATATTTATCTTTCAGTTCACGTTTCACGTGACTAATTTCAATATGACTGCTGTGTTCCGATCTCTCGATTTAGCTACAAGTCATATATCTAGTGATGCTAATGGCCCTTGTATTTCTTGCACAAGTTTAACAAAATACACTTGTTTAAAGTGCAAAAAATTTATATGTACAAGGTGCTCTATTTTTGAAGACGACGAAGAGAGTGTTGGTTGGAAAGCAGGACGAGCGGTTTCTCGTTGCGATGCATGTTTTCGTGAAAAGATTGGGAGTGAGGAAGTCGATCAAGAAAGTGGTAGGAGTTCATCTTCTCGGGCGAGCATACGTTCATTTCGACTGTCCTCTTGTGAGATCACCGAAGGCGAAGTTATGGGTCCAACTGAAAGGTATGTATGTAAGTTATGAAGTATGAAATCCATTTATGGTATGTAAATATGCTATGGTATTTTATAGTATCATTGAGCTTAATAAATAGTGTTATTATTTCTATTATATATGGTTGTCATTGTAAATTTTTTAAAATTCTGGCTTAAATAGTGTTAGAAATGTGTTCATGGAAGTAGTCCTTTACTCGTTTGAAACAAACAGGTTTATTTTAACATAGATTTAGAAAAAGCATGTTAGATTTAGTTAGATTTACTAAGGTATTTTATTTATACAACTTTTGCATACAAATGCACATCATGCTAGGTATTGATATTACTAAATTAACAGTCATAATTTCTACAAGCCATCACATTAGGGAGTCATTACTTGTTTACAGTGCAACTTCTTGTTTCTCATTACATTTGTTACAATTTGGTTTTTTTCGTCATAAAGCATTTTTATTTATTATCTGTTCTTTGCATGGTCGATAGTTTGAAATTTTGATTAATTACAAAAAATTGAATGAGTAAATCATGTTAAGTTAAATTTAACTTTGTTTCTTTTTAGTGTGGAATATGATGAGTTTGAACATGATTTACTTGATCAGTCAAATGACGATAGTGATTTGAAAGAAATTGATGAAAAGAGAAAAAAGAGACCTGGCCGTAAGTCTACTTGGAACCCTGATGATGTAAATGATTTAATTGACATCGTTTTGAACAGTGATTATTACAAAAGAAAACTTATATTCACCAATACAAAGTGCCAACGAAATAGTGAGAGTTATGGGGAAATTTTAAGAGAACTGAAAAAGAGAGCTTTAGCAAGAGGTAGTGAGTTGAAGTCCAGTGTAAAGCAGTTACATTACAAAGTTCAAGAAATGTGTTAGTGACTGTAAACATGCTGCTTACAATTAAAATGCATCTGGAATCAAATGTTTTCAAGAGAGTCGTGGTCTTGGGGACTGGTTTAAAGCATTGTATCCTGTAGTAAAGACCAGAGATTCTTGTAATCCAGGTCTGGCCATAGAGCCAGATACTTTTGGAGCATCGCCAAGTCCATCTAATTCTGAAGCTTTAGATGATGATGAAATGTTAAGATCTTTGGAAGTAACTTTTAAGACAACTTTACAGTTTCGATAACAACAGGAAGCAGGGCTGGATTAACCACTCGGGAGGACTGGGGACCACCTTATGCTCGATGGCCTTTTTTTACCACATTGTTGAAAGTCCTTTGCACCTCTAAAAAGCAAATAGACATTCATTTCATTTGAGATTATAACTGGCCTCTGTCCAAGGTCTGGCGCTGGTCGTTGTTCAACACCATTAGTCCATTGTTATTACAGACATTGGACTATTTCTCCTGTTGTCGTCACTTGTATTATCAGTAAGCAATTTGACTAATCGGGTGGGCGATCCCTTTTCTCTTGTTTTGTTGGTGGCCAAGGACCTGAACTATTATGTCCACCCCTTAATCCGGCATTGACATGAAGCATATATGAATTGCACTAGCCAATTCTCTAATGGTGTTTACCATAAGTTAGAACAAAAACCAAAAGAAGATACTGCTCAACATGAAGAAATGGGAACTAATAAAAAAATCCAATTCGTTCTTCACGCATAGCATAAATCGACGAATTGTGAATATAGCTTGCTAATTTTTCATTCTTAGATACGAGCAACAAGATTAAATCTCTAAATTAATTAGATGTTGATCAGCCAAGTGAAATTAATACAGAAGGCCGTGTCAATTTTTTTAAAATCACTACTGAGAATATGTCTGGCCCAATTTGCTATACAATCCATACTTTCGCCAAAAGTTCGACTCGTTTTTTAGCTCCTTGACCCAACAGCATGTCGTGAAAAGTCAAAACAAATCTAATATTGCCTAAACAAACACTCCAAATCAACTATATTGTGAACCCTTCTGGATTTCTTATCAATTCCTTGAATATCAATTGTTCACCTACGTCACTTTTTTATTTCATATAGTCCCACATAAAGACGAGGAGAGAAATGTTTTGAAATCAATCAAACAAAGTAATATTGATAACATGCCACGGACAAAAGATGACTCAAGTCCCTTTGTACTGTTGATGAACAAACTGTCGCAGACATTTCCGTCGAAAACGAGGCAAGAAAACAACCACTTTTTCATACGATAGCCATTTTTCATCGCAAGCATTTCAATTTTGTTTGGAAATTATCTTTATCGACAATACGTAATTGACTGTCTTAGAGAGGAACTTGTCGAGTTGTTAAAGATAGCCAAGGGGACTTTCGGAGATAAAGGTTTTAGAGGAAAGAAAATAGAAGAAATCGTTAAGCGAGTTATGAAAATCACTGTTTGAGTACATAAGCAGGTATGATTCAATCGTTTACAATGATTTGTAAGCGTTTAAATATACTAAGACTACGTTTACACTACGCCGGAGCAAAAGCGTGACGGCAAAATTTGACTGCGTTTACACGTTTAAATTCACTGTCAAAATTCGTTAGTTGTTTGTGAAAGAGGGCGCCATTTCTTATTTTCATATTGCTAGATGTTTATAGGTCAAAACAATGATTTGTAATAATTACAACGACACCAGTCATTAAAAGCTTTCCAAAACATAAAATGTTCCCCATTTTCAACTATGCGCTTCAGACCGATCCGGAGTAGTGTAAACGTAGTCTAAGTAGACAAAAGCTGCACTTTTAATCCTCCTTTTTCATACTTACGATATAACTGCTAAAACATTAAATAGACTATTGTTAAAAATCGACCAACCTAACACGAGCATATTCATCATTAAAGTTGCATCCGAGTCCAAGAATATTTCACTGGAGGATTAACTCGATGAATATCACGTTGGATATCGAATTTTTCATACCTTTTTTAGTTTACGCAAGAATGCAGAACACGCATTATTGTTTTATATAAAAGCCCATCTGTGTAAATCTTTAGTTAAAGTTGAAGAACATGTTCAAAATTAAAAGCGACGGTCATTTTCCTTCTCTCTCTCTCTCCGTCCTACATTGATGTTTTAACGATATGCTGTAAGTGATCCAAGAATATCGTCGTGGTTTACAAGAATTTTCAAAAGGGGTCATGAATTATTAAAGTTTGTTCAGACATGTGCATTGGAAGATAAAAGTATTTTTATCGAGTAACTGTATTTCACTTTTCTTTATACCAAAAGTTAGCAACTCTGCTTCATGTAATTTCAAATCAAACGGACGAGAATATACTCGAGTATGCTGCATATGCATAAGAATAGCGAGGGCGGTGAAAATGCTGTTCTGATATTGAAGACATGTCGTTTCGCAGACACGTTTACGCTTAGCGTAACTATTTTTCATTATCATATCGATATCTAAAAAATTTGTGGTAAGCGTAATCGCGAAAGCTTAGAATTCAGACGCCATTTTGAAATGATTGATTGATAATTAGAGGGCTTATGACATCCAAAGATATTTCATCCTTTAATGACATGCATAATATTCAGGTATCTCTCTGTTCTGCTAAGTGATCATACGTGATTAACTATCTTTTTTGGTTAAACATTTTTCAGAGGTGTCATGTTTCGCCCAATCATGTAAATCTACGGACGAAAGTTGAAGTGTAGCAACTGCGATTAATTTGGCGCGCCTGGCATGACGGTCCACCCTCTTGACTGGAGATGATTACTCTAAAATTGCTATTTCATCTAGCCATAGCTATAGCTCATGTACTTTATAATTTTAGTCATACGGTTTTTGTCTGCCCAGGCCTGACGTAAGATAGAAATAAACTCGGCTAAATCATTGTTAACGGTTTTTCTGCGCAACGGTTAAATGTGACCTTGAAAGTGCCATAGGAACTATCGAAATACAAAAAGATAGTCGTAGTATAAGCTTCGTGTAATCAAATAATAAGTCTTTATAACACAACATGTACCTAAAATTATTTCAGTTGATCCGATATGATCGCTAATATTTCGACAAGGCTGACGGGAAGTTTTATCAAAGCGTTGTAGAAAGACTTTTAAAAATAAGTGAACATACTTGGCGTTCATCCTATTGGACTTGTTAAGCTAGTGTATAGTAGCTACTGTTGCTAAATGGCGTGTGAAAAAGGATGCGTTGTTAAATGTCACTAATGCTCATTTTTGTTGCTTCGTTTTAATAGAGTCCGTGGATTTATGTCACTGACAGATTGGCCTAAATTGAGAGACACTGAAAGAAGAAATGTCCAAACAGCAAGGAATGCTACTTTTCAGCTGAGTTCATTATTTATTTACTGGCGGTTACATGAATGATGTTTTTTTGCGTTTTTGTTCACTTAAAGTCCATAAAACCTTGGCAATCAATAGATGACTTGTCGTGTTCTGTAAGGCTAAAATATCGCTGTAATGCAAACCAAAAAGGGAGAAACTTTACTAAAAAAGAAAAGAAACTTCTACAAAACAGAGGGACGTTCTTGAAAATTTGTTCATACAATTACGTATGCATCCAGGAAAATTTCATATGTTTATAGTTCGGATTGTTTATAGTTGTGTATTTATTGTTATTTTGCTATAAATGAATGTACAATTCCATTTGTTGTGCAGATATTGTTATTTCGCTGTACATATAGCTACTAAGGGGTGTTTATCGTTTTTTACACACTAAAATTCCCTTGTATTCTTGTGTGTACGGTTTTGCATGATTGTGAAGTTCGTTACATGTTTGTAAATGTAGATCGTCCAGGTTGGTATAGTCCTGAGAAGGACTGTTTTTGTTGTTGTTGACTGACGTTTCGACAACCTTAGCGGTAGTCATCTTCAGAGTCAAAAGCTTTGTCTTAGTCATCTTCAGATTCAAACCATTTACTTTATTGTAAAGTTCCTCTTAATTTGTTTCGTTTGTTTCCACTTCTGATATTTTCCGTTGTGCATAGTCGACTTGTAGCTCAAGATTTGTTTCTTTTCTAATGCATGCAAAAGATGCCAAATTCTTTTTATTTCATAAAGGCCATCATTCAATATGAGTTCGCACATTTTCTATTTACCAAAAACCTAAAATCTCTAGCTTTATTTTAATCCACCGTGAATAAACAATGTTTGAGAGTTTATTTTTTTCGATTGAAGTCATGAAAACATAGATAAACTAAATTCCCAGAGATTTAGTCAAAACAATGTTATCACTCATAGCATGTGTATTTCTTAAAGTTTAATTGATAATGTTCAATGCAATTTAACTTAAGCTGACCGTGTCTCTCTAATAAAACGTTTTTACGACCGTGGTTATTTATGCCGAAAACTGGCATAGCTTATATTTGTAACACATTTTTCTAAACACTTTAACACCGTTAGCATTCTCATCACTTCTTTAAACTTGAACTGACCGTGTCTCTCTAATAAAATGTTTTTACGAACATGGTTATATATGCCGAAAACTGGCATACTTTATATTTCGACCACATTTTTCTAAACACTTTAACACTGTTAGCATTCTCATCACTCGTTTAAACTCAAACTAACAATGTCTCTAATAAAACGTTTTACTACCATGGTTATATATGCCAAAAACTGGCATACTTTATATTTCGACCACATTTTCTAAACACTTTAACACTGTTAGCATTCATCACTGTTTAAACTCAAACTAACAAGTCTCTCTAATAAAACGTTTTACGACTATAGTTATATATGCCGAAAACTGGCATACTTTATATTACTACCACATTCTTCGTTTTATTACAGAGACATTGTTTAAACGTTTTATTACAGAGACATTGTTTAAACGTTTTATTGCAGAGACACTGTTAGTTTCAGTTGAAACGAGGGATGAGAATGCTAACACTGTTAAAGTGTTTAAAAGAATGTGGTAGAAATATAAAGTATGCCATTTTCATATAACCATGGTCGTAAAACGTTTTATTAAGTTTAAACAAGTTATGTGTTGTAAATTGTCATGTTATGTATGTAGAGTGTGACTGTATATTTTGATACTAAGATATAACGGATATTATGTTTATGTAAAATGTTCATATATTACTAGACAAATAGGAAAATACGTATATAGTTATTAAACTGTGGTTTCAGTGGAAATCCTGTACGTAAATTCAAAATACTTAGGAACACTTTTCTACCCAATGTGGCATTGCGGTAGGATGTAGGTAATGACGGTACTCTATAAACGGAATGGCGTAGTGCAAGTCATGCAAACGCCCAAAATTATATCCTAATAATTATAATATAAATAAGAGCTTGCAAGCGTTGGTTCGGGAGTTCGGAAAACAGACGTTGTTAGACGTACAAAAGTGATAAGTTGGAAATCGTATCGCAGGAGGCGATAGCGTTTGAATAAGTTTCAAGTTTAAAGATTGACGGTTGGCCGTAATCTCAACGTTTCAATAACATATTTGTGTCGCAAAGAACCAACGTTTGGAACTCCGTATCATAAATCGTGCACAAACCACTGTAAATATCCTATCAAGTGTTAAATACAATTGTCAAAATACAGTCCCATCGTTCGAGTGAAGTTTCGAGAGCAGTGAACCAGCACTTCGCGCAGATTGTGCGAAATTATGAGAATGCTAACAGTGTTAAAGTGTTTAGAAGAATGTGTTAGAAATATAAGGTATGCCAGTTTATTGCCGTTACACATACCGTTTTGTTTACTATTAGCAAGAAAAGAGATTGCACTAGGTTTAATTAATGATTTATTTATGTCTTTATTGTGTGTTTTCTAAACTATGTTTAAAATTGATTGCAATTCTTCCAGATGGCAACAACGATAAGAAAATTTTCAGGAAAATTCTCAACAAGGCAAAACTAACCGAAATCGTCGTTTCCTATTGGAATTACAGTACAGACTTAAGATAATACTTTGAATAATTAAATGTAAAAAATGTTAAAAAAAGAAAATACATTGTCCTAAAAAGAATACGTCAAATGTATCTTTACGATAAGTTCTCCACACTTTATGTGATTATTACACATCCTATTAATAAATTGATGTGTACAGTTTAATGAAGAAAACATCGAAGAAGAGTACCAGGACATGGAAAAAGAAACTGAAATAGAGGAAATAAACGAGAAGAAAGCACACGAGTTCGAACAAGAAAAGAAGCATGAAGATATCGACGAAGAAGAAATTCAAGATAAAGATATGGACTACCAGCACAACTCAGAGAAATATCTTAAAGAAGAAGAAACGAAGATAACGAAATGAGAGTATATAATTTCAAGATAACTAAATGGATTGAAATTTTCCTGAACTAAACAAGCTCTTCTTGGAGCTTTTCTGAACTAACAAGCTATTACTTCAGTTTCTTGGCTGTTGATTTTTTGAATGGAAACTTTCAAATATCAAGAAACAGTCAAAAAATAGGAATTTATCTGTCAAATAAAATACTATCGATGTCTCAAAGTATAGTTGTTATATTTTTGTTGTGTCATTTTGAATTATGAAATTGCGTGGTGACAGGCGCCTTGTGGTTTGCCAGATATTTTTATTGGAATTTGACAAAGAAAATCAAACTGAAGTAATATCAAACTGAAATTATCGACAAAGCAAAACAACCTGCTCACAACGAAAAAACTTACAAACAACATATCACTTAGAAATGTCTTAATTTCTACGACAGCACTTAATGCAGGTTGTATAAATAATTTATTGAGAATGATTATATTACAATGCATTTTACAGGTGTGGATATTTTGCTCTTAGAAATTGAATAGTCTCGACATGGATCAAAATTACAAAAACCTTTGAATTGAACAGAGTATGAAATAAAAGCACAAAAGCTGCTTATTAATAAAGTAACTATATCTTTTCGCCAAATGATATTATTTAACATCAAGTACTGTATTCATCGCGTGTGTTGTAATCGAACTCCATTAAATAGACGGACGAAACGAAGGAACTAACTTTGTGGAATGTGGGATAGTTTTAATCTTATAACAACATGCGTTTTCATTCTTGACAGTCATGTTATGACACTGAGCAGTGAACATTTGCTGAATATTCTTTAAGTGTTCTCATCGACGAAACATTGACGGTATCTACGCATTTATTATAATACAAAAAGCATATAAATACGGTTCTAAAACGTGTGAGTACAAAGAGAAATTAAAGACAGTCGTGGTTTCATATATTGTTTGTAATCTCAAACCGTCGGCAAAAATTTCCTCAAATATTGAGTTTGAAATATAACTTCGCTCATGGCTTTGTTATCTGAGAGAATATTCTGTTACTATACAATCTTTGTTTTGCTGTCTTTCATGGTAAATCATCGCGTTAGGTCATCTCGATTTCTTCCTACTGTTGTATGGGATCATTTAAATCCAATGTAAGTAACGCCATATTGCTTAGACTGTTTTCATAAAACTGCTTGATTACACAAAATGACGCTCTGCACTCTAGGCAAAGCACTGATTTGACTGTCTGTTTATATTGATGAAAGTACGATGTGTTGAACAATTGCCTCTGTTCTAGAAAAATTTATTTAAATAAAGTTTCATTACGTAAAAAGAATTATTATATAAATATTAAAGTACAGAATATAATGCTTAAAACAGCCATAAAGAAGAGAAACAATATATGTTTTTTCTTTGTGGCTGTTTTACGCATTATATTCTGGGCTTTAATATTTATATTTCGATTACGATTCCCGCCTAGTTGCATGAAACAACTATCATGGAAACAGCCGTTTTACATTCGTTTTACATGCAAGTTCATGATTTCATGGATAGTTCAATTTTATCTGTAGCTTGGCGACCATTAAAATATTTTTCAAACAAACAGAAAAATAAAAAAAAAACAGTATCCAGATTTCGTGCAATTGAAGTGTTTTCTTTATTCGCTATTCCTCGTAAGAAAATATATACCTAATTCTTTGAATCCATTTGTTAAAATTACATTTTCTTTTAGCTTCAAGACAAAGCTAATCCAGGAATAGCGAAGTTGAAATATCTGACCGACAAGTGTATTTGTACCTGGACAAAATAGCCAGCACACGCGCTTTGTTTCAATCTGGAGTTCAAACGTGACTTTAAAGTCGGAATAGTTCAACCTGTCCCTGTGTCCGTGTACGACTATTATGATCCAGGTAAGGGCTTATTTATTCACAGCTCGAGAACTTTGAGATAGGAACGAGTTGTTTCACTACATACATATATTAGAAAAGCAAGATTTTGTATCGAGCTAGTACTTATAGTGGAGTATCTTCTTTCTTCCATATCTTTAGAGAAAATATGTACGAAGTTCTACGGTCCTAAAGTTGACAGTCGTCTTCATGACTTCATCTACGGACTTGCGACCATGACTCGTGTAAATGTGCTCAAGGTAGGATAAACAGTTGATATCCATGTGTAGTATCATGGATAAGAAATAACAATTGTAAATTTTCCACAGATAAATGCAGTTTCTGTAAGCCTTCTGATGACGCCAACGTCGTGATTAGACAGCTGTGTCGAAAATATCACTCCAGTAAGTCTTGTGTTTTATACAGAGGTTCCATATTTTCATCTAAAGTAATCATGACAAGAAAGTCTCATAGTTGCCATGAATAAAGTTCGCCTCAAGCATCAATGCAACATATTGTCGATTGCTTGTGTTTTCCAACATTAAACATCAAGTGTTGGGAACGTAAGAGGCGAAATTTTTGTCTGACTACATAATTCCAATTGTTAGGTTTTCGAGGAGTACTACGGTCCATTAATGAACCGTAGTACTCCTCGAAAAGTCCGACAGTTTTTACAACCTCCAACAGGCTCTGGCTACTATAAAAGGATGGAATCCAGTATGGAACCCAAAATATTTTATGGTGGATTACTCATTAGCAGAAATAGGCGCGATAGAAAAAAGTTTTCCCGATGTACAGGTTTGTGTTTGCGACTTTCACAGGTTGCAAGCGCTAAAACGGTGGGCTTCAGCAAGCAAGAATGGATTGTCATATGAACAGCAACAACACTTCCTTCTGCAAATGAAAAAGATTGCTAATGTCAGTACCAAACAGGAGTACGACAAGGCAGTAAAAGATTTTCGAGAGTCCAAAGTGTATAAAGAATGCAGCAAGATGAGAGAATATGTTGACCGTACGTGGTTTTCTTGCGCTGTCAGATGGGCACACGCTTTCGAAAAACAAGTCACCAACATTGTTAATACTAACAATGGCGTTGAGGCTCAAAACAGAGTCTTTAAATACGAATACTTACCCCAAAGTATTGACAAATCTGTGTATGGTATTGCGGTGATGTTGGTTGAATCTTTCATTCCCGATGTTCTTCAGCACTATTTGGATGCAAATCTACGACTGAGTAGCGCCTACTGCAAGTACAACCCATCATTCCCAGAATACTTGCACAACAGACCTCCGCACTTTTTGAAATGTTGCCTTAAAAATCGATACGCTTCAGCCATTTTCAAAATGGACGACATAACTCCGGTTAATTTAAAGAAGGGCACGTTCAATGTCAAGAGCGAGAGCAATGTTGGAAAAAAAACATTTCATAGACTTCCGAGAACCAAGTTGTACCTGCAACATATGGCATACTACCCATTTCCCTTGCAAACATTTTTTCGCAGTTTTTTCTTTCTATGACGAGTGGGATTTCGAAAGTCTTCCAGAAGACTACCGAAATAGCGTTTTCATCACTCTCGACAATGAACCTCTTGGATTGCCACAAGATACTACCGCAGAAGAACTAGAGGAAGCCAATACGTCATCATGGAGCACCATCAAAAGAGACGTTGTTTTGCAAGAATCGTTGTCTTCTGATAACAAAAAATATATCCACGACATACCCCACGAAGAAACAGTTAAATTTGAAACTACTTCAAACAAAAGTTCCAAAAGGCTCAGAAAGATCTTGCAAGAACAACTGGGCCAAATACACAGTATGACCTTCCTGATCGACAACGAGACCACTCTACAAGAAGCAGTGCAAAAAGCTGAAAGCTTGAAACAGTTTCTTGAACAAAACTTTCCCACAGAAAATGGTTTGCCTCTTCGATTGAGTCCTGTGAAAAAAAAATTAAAAGGTTACCGAGACAAAATACCATCAAATCTTTCATAAGGCCCTACCTCCCAGACGACGCAAGACAAAAAAATCTACACCATTTACAATAGATCTTACTAATGTGGGCGATGAAATGGCACAAGTAAGACAAGTTATTGAATTGCTTTCTTGTCATTTCTTAAAAAAGCTTCTCTCAAATCATTACTTTTATGTTTAAAAAATTTCTTATCCGTCCGAAAAGAGTAAAAAGACAAAAGCACTTATCTTACTTTCCAATATCTTATTAAAGTATTGTTTCAAAAGTAATTTTCACTAGCCATTAGATATACAATACAAAGGGCATCACCAAATTGTGGGTTTTTGTCTTCTAAATCGCACTCATTTTTGCCATACTCGAAAACAACGTTTGAAAAAGTTGTTCGTAATTCTTTAGATTACATCTCGTCACGAGTATTTTCTTAAAGTAGTCTTTTTATTTTCATAGGTATCCACTAATGTGCAAAACCAGGAGAATGAAAAAAGCAATTCAAGCAGGTACAAACACATAGCAATAGAGAAATATTGAATGGAGAAAAAATTTTCCAAAAATATTTGTGCAATGATGAGAGGGGGGTAGTAACATTTCAGTGTAGTATTTATATTTACTATGTAGTAATTATTTAATATGAGTGACATTTTGATATTTACACAAAATTATTGCAGGTGGAGTTTGTGCCTGTAATAGATAAAAGAAAAGCAGACATTCAACTAAAACAAGATTCCTCCAGCAACAAGTACATATAGAAACCTTGAAAATTAGTGGGAAAGAACTTACGATAATTCAGATGTCAATCATATTCCAAATTTCAGAACAGACCATTCTATATTGAGGCCTCATTTGCTACGAACACCTGAATACTGCTGGTGTGATGAAGATGCTATGGCACAATATTCTCTGGTAGGTTGTTAGGAAACTTAAGTGAACCTTTTATGAACAGCATACAAAGTCCAAGTGATCCAGAAATGTTTGAACTTGTGTATAGTGCATCAGCACATCATTAGAGATGTGTATAAGCACATCATTAGAGATATGCCATAATGACAATCCATTATTAAAGTAAATGGTTTGAACTCCTCATTTGACTCTGAAGATGACTACCGCTAAGGTTTTTGAAATGTCAGTCAACAACAAAAACAATCCTCTCAGGACTATACTAACCTGGACGATCTACATCTACAAACAAATACCATTATTATTGCGACTTTATTGCAGGTTATGTATAGTGGAATAGAGTGGAATTGTGTCATTGCATAAATAACAAGAGAATGCCAGGCACATGTTTTTCTAAATACAACATTTTACAATTTTAGGGCATTGAGCAACCTCTATATGTCATTGAGGTTACAGTTCATCCCTACCCAAGTAAACTTGTTGAGATTTGGGACAATGCGTACCATCTGGACATACACCCAGTTCATGAAGATGAAGAAGGCAATTGCTATTTTCGTAGGCAAGCAAGTCTCGTACAGGTGCACATCCTTAAAATGCTTACAAGAAACTATGCACAAAAGTAGTTTTAGAAATCATCATTCACCCATCTGTAACATGCAAAACGACCTCTGCTTAAACATAAAACTTGGTGAACTTCCATTAATTGACCATCTTGCTTTCAATAGTACAAGCATTCCGATATATATGAACAAAGTAAAGAATAAGTGAGACAATTTTATGAAGGGATCATTAGCAAGTATGTAATTATTGCCCATTGGCCTTTCAAGATAAAATTTGGTTTTTGACCTGTGCATTTCTTTCCCTCATTTAAATCCAATTTAAACATATTTGTTAGGTTGAAAGATGAAGTTCGCCTGGCAAAAGCACTTCATGTGAATTTAACTTGAAGAAAAATTGAGAAACATGAAATAATTTTTCTTCAGATTCTTCCAGAAGAAAAGTCTACAAACATTGCACGCAACAACCAAGGAATTCCATCCCACTTTAAACATAATTCTTACATACTTCTTATTTAACATTAAAGTTGTTATAAATTATTATGATGCTCGAGTTATTGTCATAATTCTGTGAAACTTCACATCAACATTCATCTGGGTTTTAAGAAAGTGAAGACATGTTACTTTGAAGGAAAGATTGCCAACCCTTTATTTTTTGCCAGGCAAAAGTTGTATATCCTGCTTTTAGTAGTGAACAGTTAAAGAAGTGTGATGCAGTGGATGTGATTTAAGATCTTTTGATAGTAAGATCATGTGATGCAGTGGATTTGATTAAGATCTTTAAGGTATTGCCAGTACACAGAAGGCCTTCTCAAGGATTTAATGTGTAATAGTGAGGGCATCTGCAGCTATTTCTCGGCTGTGTTGAGTCTGAAGATCACTTAGTTTCTTCTTTAAGATGGACAAACCAGACAAAACAATGTTTTCAGGACGTAAGGAACCACAACTCTGAATACAAATACAAACATCTTGGACAAAGTGACTTTGATGTCCGGCAATGATAGCTATCTATGGAGTAACATGACAAAGCCACTTGACCAAAATTTCACTATGTACTTGCTTTATACATAAAAATACCTGACAAACAAACTGATTCATTTACAAGCCTCAAAACTCATGCTTCACTATAAACTGGATGACTGGCATAAAGAATCAATTGATTATTGAAAATTTACCTCAACATTAAAGAAGAATTTGTCCGGCCTTCCTGTTGGATCAAACGGCGCTTGGTCTGGAAGATAAAACATTTTATTAACTTCTGAAACATGCATTCGTAAATTTTCAATGCTGGCATGGTTTTAAAATATTGTAATTGTTCCTTTTACATACATTCATCCTCTTCCAACAGCGAATATTCACTTTTCGGCCTGCAAATTTAATGGTTTCCATCATTTCAGAACTAAGATTGACATAATCAGTGATATGTTTGTAAATGTATATCGTCCAGGTTGGTATAGTCCTGAGAAGGACTGTTTTTGTTGTTGTTGACTGACGTTTCGACAACCTTAGCGGTAGTCATCTTGAGAGTCAAATGACAAAAAGCAGTCATTCTCAGGACTATACCAACCTGGACGATCGATTTACAAACATGTAACGATACTCCCAGGTTCAAACCATTTACTTTATAATCAGTGATAGTTAAAGCAACATTACAAGATCCCATACCGCACAAACATTTATTTGATTACATGGAAATGAAGAAAGTGCAAATGAAAACAATATTGTACAAAACCTACAAAAATACAATAATATTATGTACCATTCCTCGACTTTGGGATAAGTTGTGTGTCTGAGAGCAATGTCAGGATCATACTCAAATGCAACACCAGCTGTAGGATTCCATTTTGCATGCTCTTTTGCAAACCCCTAAAGATCAATAAAATATGGCTATCAAAAGACGATATGTTTGAAGAAGACAGAAGCAGATGAACATAATACAGCATACCTTCTTGGCAAAGGCATGTAACTTTAGTTCCTGTTCAAGAAAAATATTATTTAAAGGACTGCAAAAAATGTTAAGGGGTAGGATTTCACAAAACTCGAGCACAGGTTGAGTGTTCACAGCCAATATTTGTATAAAGACATGAAGACAGCGACAGCAAAAACATACAATTTTTTTTCTCAAATTTAATTTGTAAGGTTGGTCACATGGTGTAAGGTTGGTCATATGATGTAAGGTTGGTCATATGGTGTAAAGTTGTATTTAGAATAATATACATGAAAAAATTTCTCAATTGGTTATGAGCAGTGCAATTTATTTTTGAAAACTGTGCTCCTAATTGGTTAGTCAAACAAAGAAGTGATCTACGTAAGAGCCAATCATAATACAATATTTCGAAGGCGGGAAAGTTTAAGTTATTGTAAACAAAGCAACTACAATGGCTGGCGAAGTTTCAAGTTGATTTTCTTTGGCGAACGAGTTTACAGTTCACCGTTTTCAAAGTATTTCTGTATGAAAACATGAACACTGCTAAAAGTAGATATCTTGTTCTAGCTGCGTGTGCGGAAGCTATGGTGTTGTGAAAAGTAATATTTGACGGAATTCAAAAATACGAGTCGGTCGATATTTACAACTTGCCGGCAGGATTGAGAAATTTTTTCATGTATATTATTAATAAGTAATAGCATGGTTTCACGTCCAATTTGGGAAAAACAGGCACTCGTCCTTCAGACTCGTGCAATTTTGATAGTCTTTGAAAAACTCACTCGTGCATGTTTTTCCCGAATTGCACTCGAAATCATGCTATGACATATACGAATCATACCTTAGTGGCAAATCGAAGTGAACATAGGGTTTCCTGGAAATAGTCCTCGCGAGGAGAAACATTCACGAACATCAAACTGAAATATGAATGTATTCTTTACATACACAAATTATCACAACTAATACATGTTAATACTTCATGTCATCTACAATGACGTGTGTACATTGATGAAAATCTGATACACATATATTCAGTAATACCAACCGTATGGCGTTCCGTTCCGGTCATAATTATATGAAGTTGATCAAACGAAAAACAATCGCTCATAAATATGTCGAACTTTCAAAGTTGAAGTTCAAACGTTAAAAACTAAAACAAAATGCCCAATGTCAATAGCAAACATCAATGCATACATACTGCTTGTTTGTATCACTTTGTAATCTGTCGATATTTAATCATTCTTTGTGGATGTAGAAAAATTTATGTCGTTTTTGGATAAAAAGATTCTCAAAAGCTTGCTAGTTACTTTTTTCATAAACGTATCTCTTTGGGTGGACAAATAATTATTCAAAACTATGGAAAGCTCAACGGTTGAAAACGCGCCTAAAGAGGAGGACCAAAACTTGGTATTGAAATGAATACTTAGTATTTTGAAATCGCACACTTCTAACTGTTGCCCAAGTTGTACGAAAGAGGGAAAGATCATCGTGTGATGGAATTATCATATTTTCCACGAATATAAACAAACAAGAGATGTGCTTTGTATTGTGTTTGACAATGATGTTTTAACCTTTCAAACCATTTGAATAAGTAAGAGAACCCAAATGATGTTTTAAGGAATGTATTGTGTTTGACAATGATTCTTTAACCTTTCAAACCATTTGAATAAACAAGAGAACATAAATGATGTTTTAAGGAATACTAATTGTGCAGAATAACGTGATTCTTGTGAGAAAAGACAAAGATCTTAACTTCGTGATAATACTTCTTTTACTATTTATTTACGAAGGTGATGCAGAGCGGTATCGTCGAATACGTCGTACATGATATTCAAAGACAGAGTGAGGTGTGAAAAATACTCATTTAAATCGAACCATGTGATAAAACATTTTCTAAAGAACGATATAACTAGCTTAGGATCTTTTGTATTATTTGATTCTAGTTGGGTATGGATCCACAAAGGTTGGGGGAGGGGTTCTTGTTGTGTATTGATCCACAATGGTTGGGTGAGGGAGCCTAGTTGGGTTTTGATCCACAATGGTTGTAAAGGAGCTTAGGGGTATGGATCCACAATGGTTGGGTGAGGGAGCCTTGGTATGGATCCATGTGGAGGGAAGCCTAGTTGGTATTGATCCACAATGTAGGTGAGGGAGCCCTTGTATGGATCCACAATGGTTGGAGGGGAATGGGTAAGGATCCACGATGGTTAAGGGAGCCTTTGTTGTGTATTGATCCACAATGGTTGGGTGAGGAGCCAGTTGGTATGGATCCACAATGGTTGGGTGAGGAGCCTGGTGGGTATGGATCCACGATGGTTGGGTGAGGGTGCCTAATCGGGTATGGATCCACGATGGTTGGGTGAGGGAGCCTGTTGGGTATGGATCCACGATGGTTGGGTGAGGGAGCCTGTGGGTATGGATCCACGATGGTTGGGTGAGGGAGCCTAGTTGGGTATGGATCCACTATGGTTGGAGGAGGAGTTCTTGTGTGATCCACTTTGGTGGTGGATGGGAGGAGGGATTGGGGTCCACAATGGTTGAGTAGAGCCTAGTTGGGTAAGGATCCACAATGGTTGGGTGAGGGAGCCTAGTTGGGTATGGATCCACGATGGTTGGGTGAGAGCCTAGTGGGTATGGATCCACGATGGTTGGGTGAGGGAGCCTAGTTGGGTATGGATCCACTATGGTTGGAGGAGGGGTTCTTTTTGTGTATTGATCCACAATGGTTGGGTGAGGGAGCCTAGTTTGGTATGGATCCACGATGGTTGGGGGAGGGGCTCTAGTTGGGTATTGATCCACAATGGTTGGGTGAGGGAGCCTACTTGGGTATGGATCCACAATGTGTGGGGGAGGGAGCCTAGTTGGGTATGGATCCACGATGGTTGGGGGAGGGGCTCTAGTTGGGTATTGATCCACAATGGTTGGGTGAGGGAGCCTAATTGGGTATGGATCCACAATGTGTGGGGGAGGGAGCCTAGTTGGGTAAGGATCCACAATGGTCGGGTGAGGGAGCCTAATTGGGTATGGATCCACTATGTGTGGGGGAGGGACCTTAGTTAGGTATGAATCCATGATGGTTAGGGTAGAGGCTCTAGTTTGCATTATTTTTTGTTGGCTATCTGTTTCCCTATACCATGTCAGACATTTTTTGTTATTTCCAGAATAAAATGACTAGAAACAGTGGCGCCAAGACAACGAAGTTAAAAGGAATTCCAAAACTCGACGACGCTAACGATGCTGGGGGAAAGAACTCCATAAAGTGTACCCTTATTTTGACCGAGGGAGATTCGGCCAAAACGCTAGCCGTCAGTGGTCTTAGTGTAGTTGGTCGAGATCGTTATGGTGTGTTTCCTCTACGAGGAAAATTGCTCAATGTGAGAGAAGCTTCCGGTAAACAGGTGCGTACAATTTAGGGAAGTGTGTTCGATTATCTCAATAACGTTTGCATAATTTTTAGTGTGTTAATATTTCGTTTTAAAATTCGCACCCATCTTGCATTCTCTATAGATGAGGCTAGGAGAGGTTTGCAGTTCTACCTAAGTCCTTTTCTGTTTATTGTCCTTATCATGCATAAAAAGACGAGGCTAGGAGAGATGTGCACTTCTCCCTTAAATCCGTCCCTTTATGTTGTCCTTACCATGTATACAAAACAACGTAAAAAGACGAGACTAGGAGAGATGTACACTTCTCCCTTAAATCCGTCCCTTTATGTTGTTCTTACCATGTATACAAAACAACGTAAAAAGACGAGGCTAGGAGAGATGTGCACTTCTCCCTTAAATCCGTCCCTTTATGTTGTTCTTACCATGTATACAAAACAACGTAAAAAGACGAGGCTAGGAGAGATGTGCACTTCTCCCTTAAATCCGTCCCTTTATGTTGTTCTTACCATGTATACAAAACCAAGTAAAAAGACGAGACTAGAAAAGATGTGCACTTCCCCCCCAAATCCCTCCCTCTTTGTTGCTCTTACCGTGCATATAAACCAAGCGAGCTATTGTAAAAAACTTTTTTCAAACATATCACGTATCTTTTATATTCCTGCTTTCATACTGTCTTGCAACGTTTTGTGATATGTCTCAATAGTTTGAAGGCATTGCGATACATGCCACTTTATACTGATTTTGTCTTATGAATCTAACTATTTTCTTTTAATATAGTTGTCGGAGAACATGGAAATTAATCACATCCTCAAGATCGTGAGTCTAAAATACGGCAAAAAGTATGAGACCGAAGAGGATATGAAGAGATTGCGCTACGGTCGTCTGATGATCATGACTGATCAAGACCAGGATGGGTCTCATATCAAGGGTTTACTCATCAACTTTATACATCACATCTGGCCTGAACTTTTAAGATTGCCGTTTCTTGAGGAGTTCATAACACCAATAGTTAAGGTTTGTCGTTAGCTCATTAATTTGCCGTGTCAAAACAAAATAAGTAGGATTACTTTGCATAAGCAATTCAAGTGTAGCCTCTCAAGTACATACGAATGAGTTGAGACCACTGAACTGAAATATACTGTATAACGCACTCCGCTATTTCTGTGAACCATAACCGCCATATTGGAAGGTCCCACTTGATACGAAAAAATAATCATATTAATCAAAATCATATTTCCACGAAATCTCCTATGTTTATACATGGCTTTGAGTTCCAAAAATAACAGAAATACGTCGTCGTTAAAACTCTGGGGCCGGTTGCACGAAGCCTGGATAGCGTTATCCAATGGATAGCAAGTTTTTTTAAGCTTTTATAAAACCTTTTAAAAAGCAAAAAGCATAAGATTCAAACAGTGCAATCACTGAAAGAAAATATTGCTTCGAAGATTACGAAATTTCTTTGTCGTAAGAAAAATATTAGCACCTTTTTGACAAGTTTGGAGATTTTTGCTATCCAATGGATAACGCCATCCAGGCTTCGTGCAACCGACCCCTGTCGTACGTTAAAGTTTGTTTTCGTTTCTCAAGTGGGACCTAGTAATCGGGTGATAAGAACAGGGGCACCCAATTACTTCGGATCATAAACTTTCATTATCTAATTCAGATTGTACAGGGTGACACCAAGAGTTCCAAACTTACAATACAACAGCTTATGGTATAACTTATGCCTTACCACATTGGGTTGGATAAGCGTAAACACTCCCCACGTCCTTCTCCCTACATTGTAGTTTTCAATACTATATAGGTACAGGAAACAGGGGGGCATGCTGGAACATTTTAGAGGCCTAAGGGCAGGTTTAGAACCTAAACAAACTTGATACAACTCTTCTTCGGAAGTTGTTTTCATCAACTGTAGAGCATTTTTTAAATAATTTATAAATTTTATAAATTTTTCAAGGGTCTTGTAATGGCAGGGGGCCCACAACGAGTTTTAGTTGTCTCGTCACCAGCCAGTATACCCCTGATACGAAATCTGTGAGAATATGAACGTTAATACAGTATAGAAATATAGTCGTAGTTAATGGATCCAGCCTGGCAGTTTATTCTACGTAAAAGAACAGGAAGAAATAAGATACGGCTGCCGTCGATAAGCTTAGCATATTCCATAAGTCATGAAGCGACTATCAGTTCGCTGATTATTCAGAGCAGCTGAGCTATAGTTGTACCTGGAACAGCTCGTAGTCAGCCATGTGAGCGGCAAGCCTTGTTAAACTCTGACGACCAGAGCCCCCGACGCCAACCAAGAGAGCATGACCACGTGGTTGCTTCAACACCCGTGATATGCGCGACACGTGCTCAATAGCAAACCTTAAAGAAAAAATACACAACAGAGTATTACAAGAAACGGAATGAAAGAGACATAATGAAAGGCTCCACATACAAGATGCGGATGATTGTTACGGTAAGAATTTCAATTCAGTGCCCTCTCCAATAATATAAAGGTGAGCCACTCCACACACCAAACGATTTGCCGCTGACATACCATTACAAGTACTTTATGTTGTTTTATGTAAAATACTTGCTATATTATGTTGATGTAACACGTTGATACATACAGTTTTACATAAATATATATTACAGTTGTAAACGGACTTTTTTTATCAATATTTAGAATGTATAATTGTTGCCCTCAACCACCTATGTTGCAGGGTTGTGCTGCTCAAAAATTACTCCTTTCCTTCGCCAATGCAGTACAATACAAATTCAGATGTAAAAGCTGAAAGTGCATGATTGACAGATGTACGTGCAATATATGCAAAATGAAAGACGAATACGCAATATGCGTATTCGCAATTTCCCAATACGCAAAATGAAATCTAAAGGTAGCAATAGCTGTCTATTCATGAATAAAAATTCTAAAGGCAGCAATAGCTGTCTATTCATGAATAAAAAAAGCACAGCGAAAAATTTGCCTTTCCCCTATTTAACGCTTCATCATTATGCTGGCTTTCGGAGCAAACATGGCGGACACTGGGTAATTTTACTTCCGGTGTCTCAACCATAGATATGTATAATAAACTGGATAGTGCATTGCAATCAAACGCCCAATCAAAAGTTGACTTAACTTATAAACCGATGTATTTTCAACTGGTATGTTCGCATCTTGTAAAAGTATGCGCATGCTATTTCTCAGAAGGCCTTCAAAATGACGCTATTGCAACATTGCATGTCCTCTTATATATCGCAATAATAATAACATATTTATCTTTTGATCATCAGGTCGAGATTAGAAAAGGTTACACGTCGTTTGAATGGCGGGAAGATTTGAAAGTTATATTAAGAAAGACTGCGGAAGGTGAACAACCCGGCGTCTTCCTCTTTACCGATACTCAGGTTAGTTGTTTTGTATTTTGATGTCAAACCCTTTTTTTTGTTACCTTTTTTGTGCTGGGAATTTTATTCTGCCGCTTGCGTTTGATAAGTAGCAATGCAGTTTATTGCAGTTTTTTTATCAGTGAATTTAGGAGAGGATTAGTTTGTATTGTTGTGAAGTTGCTCCCCGTGCAACCCTCACTCGTTGCACAGTTTTCTATCAGTGAAACTATTATTATGCTCTCCATCTAATCTTCTCTCCTCGCACAATTTCCTATCAGTGAAACTTTCTTAAAGGCTTATGCTCTATGTGTAACCTTTTCTCCTCGCACAGTTTTGTATCAGTGAAACTTTCCTAAAGGTTTAGTTTGTATTATGCTCTCTGTGTAACCTTTTCTCATAGAACTGTTTTCTATCAGGGTAGTTTTTTTAAGGGTTTAGTTTGTATTATGCTTGTATTACGGAGCTGTTTACTTTTTAGATTAAAGAGGAATGCAGGTGAGGTACCAAACCTTTTTGAACTGGACGAGAAACATGAGATTTGCGAAAAAATGCTTGTATTTGATAGGTAATATTATTTTAATGTTGTGTTTATGATCATGTTTTTTTTGTATTTGAGCTCACTATAACTTTCCTCACTCGACGTTTTTTTAAGACAACGAGAAAAATCTAAACAGACAGATCGTTCCCCTGTTGCCCTGTTCAATTTCTTCATCGAACGAGTACGAAATCAGCTGCACATTGTTCTAGCAATGAGTCCGATTGGCGATGCTTTCCGCACAAGATTACGAAAGTTTCCTTCTCTTGTTAATTGCTGTACCATCGACTGGTTTCAAGTGAGTGTTAAAAGGACGTGTAAAAAAGTGAGTATTAAAAAGACGTTTTGCTGCATTCTATGTTTTTTCATTCAGTTATGGCCGGCGGATGCTTTACAAGTCGTTGCCCAGCGGTTTCTCGCCGAGACCGAAATGTCCTCTGCGATACGAGTGGGCTGTGTCAAGATGTGCCAGGAATTTCACACGGGAACACGTGTTCTATCAACGAGGTTTCTTAGCGAACTGAAACGTCATAATTACCGTAAATGCTCGAATAAGCGCCCAGCTTCCAATAAGCGACCCGCTTCGAATTAGCGCCCCCCCTAGGACTCAAATTTTGAAATAAGCGCCCCCCTTCCAATAAGCACCCCCTCGAGAAAAGACGGGTTTTGCTAAGCGTCCTCTCAAATAAGCGCCCCACCCCCACCCCCACCCTTCCCCGATAAAAGATGAACTTCGGTACTCAGTTCGATACACAGTATTTTAATTTTTACATCGGTAACGGACATTCGTTAGAACTCAAAATCAATGTTCTTCAGAGGTTTGCTTCTCATTTGCTTGATTTCAATATCCATGTGGGCACATAGGAGCTTTACTTTATCAAGTTCCTCGTTAAACTTTGCTCCCAGTCGCCGGCTTCGTGTTACTGCTTTAAAAGTTCCTGGAACAACTAGGCCGTTTTCAAGTTTTCTTTTTCCAGTTACTTTTACCTCCACCGCATTATCCTCATGAGCTCGTAAAAATGTAAACACGAGGAAGGAAAGTTCAATGGGCGCATGTCCAACCAGCTTGCCACTGTCTTGAATAAATGTTCCAATCGCATATTCATCGTGCTCTTTAGCCTCCTTTCGATCGTCTTTCCGACACACTAGCCGTTCTCCAAGCTGTGGTGACCATTCAGCTTTATAAACATGGTGTCCTCTTATCACAGACGCAAATTCTATTTCGTAAACCATTTGCCAAGTAAAGGTATAGCTTGAACGCGCCATGTTGTAAACAGCAGATGAATGTCACACACGTGTTTGGTAGCACGTGATACAATGTGATCTTCTCATGGGAGGTCTTTTCCGGCCTTCTCGCATTACAGCATGCTTACCTTTGACATCATGGACGAAAGTATAACTCTAGCATCTACATCGCACGCAGGATTGAAGAACTCTTCTTATTCTAACGAATTTAAACTTAAGGCTGTTCAATTTGCCGAAGAGTGTAACAGTAACCGAAAAGCCGCAGCAAAGTTTGGTGTCGACCGCAAGAGAGTAAGAGAATGGCGACAAAAGAAAAGCAAATTGGAAGATACTAGCAGCAAGAGAAAGCGGCTTGAAGGAGGCGGACGAAAGCCATTCGATGAAGACCTAGAAGAAGCATTATTACAGTGGGTACATGAGCGCCGTTCCAATGGCCTTCGTGTTTCCAGAAAAATGATCGCAAGCAAAGCAAAATTTTCGATAACGAGAAATGCAAAGAGAAGGAAATGCCACCATCGTTTCTTGCCAGTTCCGGTTGGTTACAGCGGTTCATGTCAAGACATGGTTTGGCAATCAGACGCAAAACCACTGAATCACAAAAGGACCCCGAGAAAGTGATAGACAAACTCATAGCGTATGTTTTGCAGATTCGCCGGCAACGTAAAAATCGCTTACCAAGACAGGGATATCATTGCAATGGATGAGACAGCAGTATGGCAAGATATGGTATCCAATACCACGGTCGACAACATTGGCGAAAGCACAATTCGATTGAAAACAACTGGCCATGAAAAACGAAGGTTTCAGTGTGTTTGACTGCAAAGGAGACGGTACCAAACTAAAGCCGTTCATCGTTTTCCAGGTGCCAAGAGAGAGTCGAAAGCACTGAATGAGGAATTCAGAACAAAGTGTGTCGTAGCGTCCTCGATTAATGGATGGATGAATGAAGAACTAACCGTTTCTTGGGTTAAAAGTGTCTTGGGCCAGTTTTCGTTCACCAGACGGATGCTGGCTTGGGATTCTTTAGATGCCACGTCTTAGACAGCGTTAAACAAGAGCTCAATCGCGCAAAGATAGATCCTGTAATTATACCTGGGGTGTACGAAATATATCCAAGCGCCTGATGTATCGTGGAACAAACCATTCAAAGCCAAAGTGACTGAGAGATATGACGAGTGGATGGCAAATGGTCAACACACGTTTACTGCAGCAGGGAACATGCGAGCTCCTCCTAGGCGAGAGATTGTCCAGTGGATCATTGAAGCATGGAATGATCTGGATAAGGACATTATTGTTAACTCCTTCAAGTGCTGTGCGCTGACACTTGCTGTCGACGGTTCTCAAGATGAGCTGATACACTGCTTAAAGCCGAGTCAACCTTGTCATTCTGGCCTGGCACAACTGAAGGCAGTTCAGCAGCAACTTCAGCAAACACTGGAGAATGATCCTTTTCAGGATATCACGCTATCAGATGTTGAAGATGCTGCTCCTGTGTCAACATTGCTTGATGACAGCGATACAGAAATTGAGATTGATTAAGGATCAAATGGTTAGCGAAAGACGCGATATAGCATAAACAATGTCAGTACTATTTTCATTGTGTGTTAAATTGAAGACAACCGCTGAACATTAACGGCAGGCTTTCTTTATATATACAAAACATTTCACGATGTTAAACGCATTGTACAATACACATGCCCTTTAACGGGCACCAGGAAATCGCTTGGAGAACATTTCAAGTTTCACAAAATGTTAATGTTGCTTTCTAGAATGTTAACGTTTTCAAAATTTTCATACTTATGTTACAGTTAAGGTCACAAGAAATAAAAATACCAGTGTCATTTTCACGTCAAAAATCCGAAAATGAAATAAGCGCCCCCTTCCAATAAGCGCCCCCCTTCGAATTAGCGCCCCCCTCTCGCCTCCAAAAATTAAATAAGCGCCCCGGGCGCTTATTCGAGCATTTACGGTACGTGACACCAACGTCATATCTTGAACTCATCAACACGTTTAAGGTTCTCCTTCAAAAGAAACAGGGGTGAGTAAAAATGGAAGCACGATTGATTTACCAGCTTTATTTAGTCTTGCCGTACATCAGTGTACATTAGAATACATCATTGTACATCAGTGTACATCAGTATACATCAGTATACATAAGAATATGTCACAATGCATCACTGTAATCAGATTGTAAAAGAGTGCATAACGTTTTGTGTCCGTTGTATTTGATACACGCAAGGAGCCTGGGCCGAGTTTGTCTGCAAACCTACTTCACTTTTGTGGCAATTTATGTGTTTACCTCGGGAAGATTCTAATGATTGCCATCGCTTTTGATGGTATTTATTCAAATCCATCTGATGACAGTAAGGAGCTGTGCATGGCGCAATTTTGTTATGAAATTAACTAAAGAATTCTTACTTACTTTCGACTTTGCGTTCATCCAAAGAATCACCTACTGTATGCCTGTGTCAGCAATCCACATCTTTTTCTTTGTACGTTTTGTTTGTTCAAAATTCAAAGCATTCACATTTTTGCATTGTTGCAGTGAAGTAATCCAGGCAAAGAATCGATACGAAAATGGTTTACAAAGGTTGAAGAATGCCGCTTCGGAGGTTTCTTGTTCTCTAATTTATCGTTCACTTCCTATTGTTGAATGATACCTGCCATGGCGCTTTCTTTGTATCTGTAGGTATCGGTTATGCAACGGGAATTGGAAGAATTGCAACCACAGCTCGCAGTTGCTGGTAAAGAGGTCGACGAAATGCAATGTAAGAATAAGATTGTTACTTGTTTTTTCACTTGGCGAATATTTTATTTTTGCATCTATTTTTTGTTTCAGTTACGGTTTCGTCACATTTGAGTCGAAATCGTCCGTCAAAGCTATTGAAAATATCGGTGTAAAAAAAAAAAACCGGTTTATCGGTGTAATAAATGTTTTAATAACGATGATTATAATACTTTGAAAAAGGAAAAAATGTATTTTTTACGAATGCAAACAAAACAGTTTTCAAAACAATTAATTGAAAATAATTATAATGTAGTCGAAATGTGGGAATGTGAATATTTAAAAGATAAAAATATAAGTGAAATAAAAAGTAGGAAAGAGGAATTTTTTAATGTATTACCGTTGCATCCACGTGATGCATTATATGGTGGTAGAACATCACCTTCATGTTTATATTATGAAGTGAAGGAAAATGAAAAGGTTAAATATGTTGACTTTACGTCATTATATCCATTTGTTCAAAAAAAGTATGAATATCCTTTAAATCATCCCGAAATATATTTAGAGGAAGAATGTTTAAATATTGATGTCGGAAGTGTGTTTGTTAATTAAATGTTGTATATTACCCCTACTACACTTTTATTTCCTGTTTTACCCTTTCGCATTAATAATAAATTGATATTTACACTATGTTACACTTGTGCTATGGAAAAAAATCGAAAATGTAATCATAATGATGAGAAAAGAGCATTAAAGGTACATGGACTAGTGTTGAAATAAATAAAGCTATTGAATGTGGATATAGAATAATTAAAATATATGAAATTTATCATTATAAAACAGGGGTAAAATTTTCGGAGGGTTTGTAGACAATTTTATGAAAATAAAACAAGAAAATAGTGGTATTCCTAAAGAATGTTATAATGAAACTGAGGATGAAACTGTTAATGAGGATGAAAAACTGTTAATGAAGAAAAATTAAATGAATTTATATTAGATTATTATGAACACGAAGGAATTCAATTAGATAGAAGTAATATTAAGAAAAATATATGTATTCGTACCATTATGAAAATGATTTTAAATTCATTATGGGGAAAGTTTGCACAAAATGATAATGCAGTTACAGTATCATTTATCAATAACTTATATGATCTACTGTATTTAGCAAACAATCATACTAACGAATTAACTTCTTTAAATATCGTGTCTTCGGATATTTTAAGAACAACACATAAAAAAAATGAAACATGTTCGTCAATTTTACCCAATCGTAATGTTGTTATTCTTTTGTAACAAGTTATGCAAGATTAGAGCTTTTAAATGTATTACATAAGCTGCAAGACAAAGTTTTATATTATGATACCGATTCAATAATTTACATTAGTGTTGATGGAAATGATATTAAAACGGGTAATTACCTAGGTGACCTTACTAACGAATTAAAAAATGGTGAATATATTAAATCATTTTGTTCTACGGGACCAAAAAGTTATTCTTTTAAAACAGATAAAAATAATGAAATAGTGCATGCAAAAGGATTTTCTTTAAAGGGTGATGGGAAAAGAAAATAACATTTGATTCGATAAATGAGTGTGTAAAAGATAATGAAAAATAATTGAAGTAATTTATAAAGAAAAATATCACGTGATAACCAACAAAATGTATTTTTAAACGAAGAAGTGAAAAGTTTGCATTCACTTTTGATAAACGTATAGTATTAGATAATTTTTTACAATTCCTTATGGTTATTTTTAGATTGAAAATATGATATATAAACCAGTTGTAAAATTTCAACATCCTTTTATGATGACTATTTGTGGACCATCACAATGTGGAAAAACACATTTTATAAAAGAATTGATAAAATTTAATGATGAAATCTTTGAACCCCTTTACAAAACTTTTATATTATTACTCGTCTAGTTATCAAGAAATGTTTGACGAAATAAAATCTATTATTAATGAACAAAAAAATACAGCCCTGCAAAATTACGAATTTATCAAATGCAAATTACACATACCCTCTGTAACTGACATAAAACAAAAATTAGGAAATCAAACATTAATAATACTGGACGATTTGATGATTAATGCAACGGATAATAAAGATAATACAAAAATTGGATGAAATTGCTACACGAGACTGTCATCATGAGGATTTTTCTATCATATTTACATGTCAAAATTTAAATTACGGAAATACAAAATTAAGAACAGCTAGAACAAATAGTCAATACATTATTGTATTCAATAATGTAGGAGATAATAGGAATTTAAAAACATTATTGTTTAATAAGGGTTTATCAAAAAATTTCATGGAATGTTTAATAGACGATATGAATGAGAATGATCATGGTTATATTGTTTTCGACAATCATATAAAAAGTAAACATAATGTAAGAATTAGGAAAGATATTTTTCCCAATGAACTGACAACAATATATGATGTAAATATTTAATTTTATTTCTGAAATATATTTTTTATTAAATAAAGATAGTTCTTTTCGCTAAATGACTTGTATAAATAGAGAGTAAATTTTCAAATTTTGTATAATACTTCTAACGAAATCATCTTATTTAAAAAAATGATTGTAACTTTTTTTGAGCATAATTACACTATACCCATTTTTCAATTTTGGTGTGAATTTGATGTGTTTGAAGATATAGTAAGTAATATAGGAAAAGAAAATGTAGAAGTCCCATTTGTCAATGAAAGGGACGAAGAGATATATATTGATGAAAACTTTGTCACGATAGTTTGGGGGTACTTTCTTAAAAATTCATTGATTCCTGAACGAGGTAAACATTTTGTTTAAATGTGATGAAAAGATTTGAATTGCTTTCTTAAATATTTATTTTTTCTAAAGTTCTAAGCAAGCCTGATTTAAGAATTACCGAGCTTCGTCTTTCATATAAAGATTTTGAAGAAGAAAAAGAAAAGTGATGGTTGTCATAGTATTTTACAAGAACGATTATGAAAAAGTACGTTTTACATTGGATGAAGTTGTATTCTCGCTATTTATCAGAGTATTCATGATGCATCCCGATTTCAATGATTATACACTTGATGAACTTTATGTTATGAAAGAGTTTGTTGAAAAGTTTTGGGACTTATGTATTAGACATGGATATGTAAGCAAAGATATTGATGTAATTCCTGATAAAATGACAACAACATAATTTTATTTTTTAAATATATTTTTATAACTACAACATATTTGAGTATTTTTCTTCTCATTTTTACATTTTCTTGCGTACACTTTTTTAATTCTTGGAAAAAACATTTTAGATAAACTTAACAATTTTTATCATTATCTAAAGTCGAATTATGATTAATTACATTTAAAATATTCATTTTAAACATTTTTGTAACAAAAAACAAACACCAAACCCACAAGTAGTTGTATTAATATTTTGACGTCTTTTATAAGAAAATATTTCAAAATTTAATTTTTATCAGTTGCAAATTTTTTCCATCTTTTATTTTTATAATGTTCTGGAGTTAATCCAAAACTATCAAAAAAATATAAATTTTTCCCATTTTTCCACGCTGCTACCCAATGTTGACCTGGTTTATCACTAGTATCTGTATTCCATATCTATCCACCTTCTTTAAAATCTATTTTAGGGTAATAATCAGCTGGAAAAACACCTTTGAATTTTTTTTTAAAAATTTTATATTTATTTCCCAAATTTATTAAATTATCAGTTGTTAAAAACTTTCCCAACATACATTTTATATCCATTTTTTTTATATATCGAATGTTTTATTTTCTCTCAATGTTTTTCGTCGAGAAAAATTAGAAAAACGGTGGGGTGTAGAACTCCCTAAATTTAAAGACGGTTCAGGAGTTAATAATAGTGGTATATGTGTAGATGATGATGTTGAAGCAGGAGATAGTAGTGATGAAGGACTAGATAAAATAGGTATTTGTGATGAACTTCGTCTTCTAGTATTGCTTGCATCAGAATTTATATACATCTCCTTAATTTTATTATTTTTAATATATGAAACCGGCATTCCTTTTCTTTTTAACTCAGGTAAAATAGATCTTAATTCATGTTCTTTGAGATTTAATGTTTTTCTATTAGATATTAAATCATTTACTAAATCAAAGTAGGTAAAATTAAATTTCTTCCCATTTATTTTTAAGTCTTTTTTGTTTATGCCCTGATTATTAAAAAATCTTGAAATTAAATTGTGATGTTGTGCTTTTGACCCCCTCGTTATTATTGGTGTTTTAAGGGAGTACCCCACCATCTATATTTAAAGTATCACCATCATCCATTATATCATCTGTATCTACAACGTCCTCGTTTTCAGCTCGTCTTAAATCACTCGCTTTATTCAAAAATTAATTAAATTTCCTTTTCTTTTATTTTTCTTTCTTTTTTAATATATTATATGCTTTTATTACTTCATGTCTTTTTGTATTAGTTATCCCATTAATTAAATCATCTTCCTCATCTTCTCTTCAATTCTGCTAATAATTTATTTATTTGACTTGTGTCAACAAGACCAAATTTCTCAACACTATCATTTACCATTATTTTTAATTATGTTATAAGCATCTTCTAATAAGTACCCTGTTTGAACATCTTCACATAATAAATGTTTTATATCGTCACTATGTTTTTGTTTTAAACTTCTTAATAACATTTTCTTATGAAATGGATTTATTTCTTCATGCAAAATTATTTTATCATTTAAAATATTTTTAAAATAAAAATCAAATTTTAAATATATTCTTATTTTAATTAATTTTATTCTATTTTCTACTCTAGAATTAATAAATAATTTCAAACTTGGAATAATGTTATTTTTTTCACTTTTTTTCTTTTGTTTTGAAAATTCGACTAATTTGACAATTGCTTTTAAAACCTCTTCATTTAAAATATTTTCTTCATCATCATCATCATCTTCATCATCATTATCATCGTTATCATCATCAAATTCATATTCATCATCATCATCATCAGAATCAAATTTTTCTTCATCAAATTTATTTTTTTCTTTAATTAAATTCTTTTCGTCTTTAACAATTTTTTCCGCATTTTCTTTATTATCTTCATTTTCCATATCATATTTTCCCCATTCATTTACATTTTCTTTATCATCCATTATAAATAAGTAGGGTTTATTACTGGATCAACGTGTATAATTTGTTTTTTTAATGGAAAATCAATATCAATTACTTTTAAAGTTTTTCTTTTAAATTTTTTCTTTCTCTTTAATTTATATAATTTTTGTTCTTCTCATGTTGAATACACAACAATAATAACAAAATTAAAATCGATATTCAAAATATATAGGATTTTATATCCATAATTCATTTGATTTCTAAATTCTCCAAAAATATCATCGTATGTGCTTCAGTTAATGCTTTTTAAATTAATATCAAATCCAAAATCCCTGTATTCTGACCCGATAAAACTTCGGTGAAACTATCTTGATTAGGAGATAAATCAAACCGATAATTCCACATTCAGACTTAAATCGTGCGTAATCAAAATTCATTTTTCATTTTTTATTTAAAATTTTCTTTAAATTCCAATATGCTTCTTTTCGACCGTAATACTCATGTGTTACTGCACGGTTAGTACGTGCACAACAATAACGGAAATTCAATAAATTATATAAGTGACAATTGAGTTGATGTGATCCATTAAATCTTGTTGTTTTTGAAAACTATAAAACTCTTGATGGTAAACCCCAGTGAATACATCATAACAGTTGATTGCTTGGGATCCAATAGGAAGAGTTTTGTAACAACTCTCATATTATTTACAAAATAATGACACTCTTTATTTTTTGTATCAGTTTATTATTTATGGCTCTACTCAATTGTTCATTTGGTTTAAACATTCTAGTATTTATCTTAAAATCTTTAAGATGAATATCATAATTTTGGGGATTATCAGCAGCTAGACCCATCAAATAATTTGTTTTATCTGCTCTTGCAAATTGAAATTTCAAATCACTAGCTGATGTAATCCATGTTGTTTTACCATATCCATTTATCAAAGTCATATCAAGTTGGTCTATAATTTTGCAAGTCTTATTATTTATAAGCTTTACTCGTGCATTTTCCCATTTACATCAGCTCCATTATTACCGTATTATCCGCAATTTTATTTACTACATCCATTTTTCCACTCCCATCCAATATATCTAGATTTACAGCACCTAAATCGCCACGTGCTTCATATGGTGTATATAAAATATTTTTTAAATACGAAATTCTATTATACTGATTAGTAATGTTATTTACTAAAACATCATTAATATATAAATTTATATTACACCACATGTTAGTTAGAGGTCTTGGATAAACGCATATGTTTAAATCATTAAATAAAGTACCACCAGCCATTAATTTTATTCTACCACTCATATCGAAGTCATCAGTTCTCAATAAACCATATTCGGATTTTGACATTATACATTCGAATTTTTTTGCATAAGGTTCGTCAGGTTCGGGATTTAAATAAATAGGTCTAAATTCTAAAAATGTGTGATTTCGAGGAACTGGTTGAAATAAATTTAAATTACTGCTTACAACATGATCATTTTTATCAATTTCATTTTCACTAACGCTTGCCATTTTTTTATTATTTTTGTTAGTTAGAACTTCACACTACCAACAAAAGATATAAAATGAAATGATAATTTTTTTAATAGCTTATAAATATATATTATTTACATTTATTTTATTTCTGCAAAAAATTCAATAAATCATCATCAATTCTCTTTCTTTTTCTCTTTGGAAAATCTTTTTTATTTTCCTTTTCTTTCTCTTTTACAGTATATTCTGATAATTGTTTTTTTAATAAATTATTAAGTGCCACATCAGTTAAACCCGTAGGTGGACAAATTCCTTTTTTTTCAGTGATAGAACTAGATTTATATTTTATATAATTAAAATGTGGACTACAATATTTCATTCCATTACCCTCTAATACATTTTCATAATATTTATACAAATCATTTTTTCTTTCTTCATTCATTTTTTTCTTCAAATTTTAAGTCCAAAAATATATCTAGTTCTTCGTCAGTGATGTAGTTATCTGAATCATCGTACTCCAATTCAAATAATATATATTTTGAAAATAGAATCGAAGGAGCTTTTTCATATTCCATTATTTGCATTGATTGCAAATTAAAATTAGCAACAGCATCTAATTTAGCTAATCCTCCATTTAAATATAAAAAAAATTTTTTATGCATTAATAAAAAAAATTTAATATTATTCGGTTCGTTATTAATATTTCTTATACTATCTGGTATACAATTTTTCACATTAGTTAAATCACCAAGATCTGGTATTTTTTGTACATTTTCACTTGTATTAGTAAAAAAATCATATGGAATAACTGAATAAATATTTAATTTAAATCCTCCTTTTTTGAAATTTTTTGGTTTTAAACTCTTTATTCGATATAAAATTTTATTATTTTTACTAATTCCTGATAAATTAAATGGATATAATATATCTATATCTGGCCAAAAAAAATTTTGAGATAAAGCATGATTATGATTAGGTATTTTAATAGGTCGTAACTTAATTTCAACTTTTTCAATCAATTTGGCATTCCAACGTTATATTTCCAGAATTAAACGGTATATAGTTTCCCTGATGATCCAACACTTTTATAGTTAAATCTTTAATAAATAAAGAAATTAATTGTTTTTTTATAATTGGAGGTTGTACACAAACAAGTCTTCTCCACTTTCATCTGCGTAATGTAAAGGGACAATACATAACAATTCACTTCTTGAATCACCAACAATTTCACTATCAATTTTATCACAATATATAAACATTTTATTTAACCCAATTGTCTCATCAGGAAGATATGGACAATGAAATATTTTAATTTTTTTTAAAAATTTACGTTCGCTAGAATCAAATCCAGAATCAAATGTATATTTTATTTCTTCTTTATCCAACCCCAACATAAAACTTAATTTTTTGAAAAGTCAATTTAAATTCCAAGGTATTATTTCCTGTAGCATAATCAATATATTCTATTTTGTTCATTACGGGTTGTGTCCAAATATAATTTTTAAAATCATATTTTTACCATTTTGATATAAGATTCTTTTCCTGACCATAGTAACAAGTATATTCATTTGTTAAAATTATATTATTTTTTCCATTTTTATTATTAAAAAAAACATTAAAATCGTTTAAATAATCATTTAAAAGCGCTAAAATTTTTTTATTGTTATATATTCCAGATGGTATTTTAATTCTTGGTAAATTAAACTTCAAAATTGGATATAAACTTTTATCTATATTTTTAGTGGTATCATCCGTTTGAATAAAGTATTTTGAAAATTTTAATTCCAAATCACACCAGCATTCATCTTCATTAATATTTTTGCTGTTTTGGATAAAAACATTTAACACAGATATGTATTTTTATTATTTATTGCATCAATTTGACCTGGTAATGTTGTGGTAAAATGATTAATATAATTTTTTCACCATTTTATTATTAACATTACTAATTAATGTAATATTTTTCATTTTTTAAACCTTTTTTAATTCTTCACGATAAAACTTCCCTTGAATTTCCTCACCACTGTTATCACAAAGCTTATAAGTAACAGGATCCGTCAACAAAACTTTATTTATATAAAAAATCTCATTAACCCACTGTCTTAAACTTTCCTTTTCAAAAATATTATTTTAATTCTTGAAATTTGCACTTTATCATTTTTTTAATATATTTAAATTTTTATCCCTTTTTTGTTTAAAATATTAGACAGTCTTTTGATGTAATTTATTTTTTTCCACCTAAATAGACATCATATGGTGAAAGATTATCGGAAAGTAATCCACGATGAGGAGATTCGTTATATCTTTCAACAATTAAATGTAAGTATTTTTATAATTAAAATTTTTTTTCGCTTCTCGTTTGCAACAAGTCAATAGTTCTTCTAATCATCTGTTTTATTGTTCGTATAAATCTTTCAGCATGAGTAGCTTTAATTTCACGATTATAGGTATTATAAATTGTAAAATTATATTTTTTTGATAATTCTTTTCGAATCCCTTGAAATTCACTTCCCTCGTCCGATACTATTTTTTAGGAAATTCATTTTCTTTCAATAAAATATCTTCAAATTTTTTCATAACATTTTTACTAGATTTATTTTGTAATAAACGAACAAATGCATATCTTGAATAAACATCGACTACACATAACAAATATCGCAAATTATCATTATATCTTGCCAAATCTTTCATTTCAGCTAAATCAATACTCCACAAATCATTTTTTTCCATATATTTATATTTAATCGATTATATTTTTCTTTTCTTTTGATACAAATTATATATATTTTGTTCATTATCTTCTAAATGTTCACCTTTTAATAATCTTGCGGCTTTTTTATAAAATCGTCATTAATTAAATTAGTCTTCTTCGTTCTCCTCATCATCATTTACAATCGTTGGAAGAGGATGGTGATAATCAAGCACTGAAAGAAAAATGTCATTATATATTCTTTCGATTTCATCATTTCCATATTTTTATAAATTTCTACAAAATCATATTTCTTTCCCATTTTTCCTCTAAAATTTCATTCATAATTTCACTATGATAAACAACGCAATCATATATTGAAATATCCAATTTATTAGAAAACTCTTTCAACATATAAATAGCTTCAATATCATTATCAATTTCAATGTCATTACCATTTTCAATATCATTTCCATTTTCATTCATTTTTTTTTTTCTTGGTACAGTTTTTGTCTTTTTTTTTTTTTTTTTTTCTTTAACTCCTTTTTACTTTGTTTTTCTTCTCTTCTTCACTTTTTAATAAATCACGACAAGATGCAACAAATTCTCGCAATTTTGTGATATAGATTTTAAGTCGTCATCTTTTCTGAAATACACTTTGTAAAATTCATCCGTCCAATCAATCATCGAAATATCATTTAGATCGCTTGGTTTGAAACATTCATCCCACTCATCATTATCATCATCAAGACAAATAGTTACACTTTCATCAACAGTACGAGATGATTTTTGTGTTTTAAAATAAGTTTTCCTGATTCACGTTCCAAAATAACACGTTTTCGTTAGATGAAAACAAAACTTCATACAAATCTTCACCTTCATCTTTATTAGCAATTTTATTCAACACGTTTGCTAATTTTTCACATGCTTGCAAATTCATTTGCAATTCGTCTTTACAACACAACCCATCATTGTATGGAGAGTAAACAGATTTTGAAAAAAGGCATAACTTACTAAAACGATTAAAACTGCAAACTTTATTTCCAATGATTGCTTTTCCATTAGTATAACTTTGTAAAACTGTTACCAAATCTCTAAAAGTTTTTTATAAATGGTAAACTCTTGAGCCATTTGTTTTATCTTTTCCTTAAAAAACTTATATCGATGTGTTGTTTGAAAGTATATGAAATCAAATGATACAAAACATGAAAAATAAGATGAATATATACCCTACAAAAATCGACAATTTTTATTTTTACAAAAATCAACAAATTTTTTACAAAATTATCAACAAATGTTTTTCATTAATCCCATTCCATTTTGTTATATTAATATATGGTCCCTTAAAAAATATAATTCTTTACCAATATTTTTTCTATATATTTTGTTCATTTATATAAATATTATTATAGTCTCTGAGATATGATTTATATTTTAAAATAAAATTATAAATTTTTTTGATCAGTAATTTTCAACTCGTTATTCTTTGATAAAAGTCAACAATATAATTTTAGAAAAAATTTTTAAAATTTTTCGTCGAATTGAAACAAATAAATTCCATTAAAATAACAATGAATTAAATTATTCCCATTCATCATCACCACCAATACAGATAGTTCCTTCTTCTAACAAATACGTATTTTCATAAATTTCTGTATCTCCAGAATTTTCTTTTCTTGGTATTTTATCTTTTCATAAATCCTCTTCAATAATATAACAGTGATAACAAATATACCACGAAAAATTAATGAAAAAATAATAATGTCACAAGAAACGTTATAATCATTTCATCTACGAGGACTTCCATCAAATAAAATCTTTAATTCCTTGATGTTTTCTTCCAACATGGATATAATGAAGTAAAGTCAATATATTTAACCCTTTCATTTTCCTTCACTTCAGCCATTTCTCCATTCTTATTGTTCTTATTGCTCTTTATTTAAACGCACAAACAAAAAAAATAATAAAAATAATAAAAAGGTTGACAAAAAAAATTAAAAATAACATCAACACCATCATCATCATCATCATGTACGTTCAAGTACGTTCATCAAATAAAGTCTTTAATTCCGTGATATTTTCTTCCAAAATCTTTAACCTGCTATTAAAAAATTCTACTTTCATAGAATGTATTTCGTTCAATTTAAAAAAAATACAACCAGTTATAAGTAAAAGACAAATGTAGGAATCATCCATTTTTCTTATTGTTCTTATTGTTCTTACTGTTCTTTATATAAACACCCAAACAAAAATTAAAATAATAAAAATAATACATAATATAAACAATAAACAATTATAAATAACATCACTATCATCATGATTATTTTCCATTTTCATACAATAATTTTTTTTCTTTCTTCTTCTATCAATTTCTTTTTCTTTTTCTTTTATAATAATATCTTGCTCTTTAATCTTGTGGTTAAGAGTTTCAATCTCTACATTCAATTTTTCAACATCTAATTTTAAAGCAGTCACTTCTTGAGATTTTTGTATACCAAAAAATAAAATATAATCCCCATAAAATTGTTGTTTATTCACATTCATCATCAATTTCAAATAAAAAATTATAATAAAATTTTCTTCTTAATACAGTTATGAGTATATATATGTATTAATCAACTACTAGGACATCGTCTTTGTCTTCAAGTTTTTTTAGCAATTTTTTATTTATATCAAGCAATTCATTTTTTTTTTTCACATAAAGATTTAATTACTATTTTCATTTCTTCAATAGTTAGAAATAATGTTTCTTGTCTTTCCACAAAATCTTTATTCTTTTCTTCAGCAATTCGAAGTCTTTCTTCTAAATCCTTTATCTTTTGTTCTGCAATATTTTTTTCCAACACGTAATTTGTGATTTGAACTTGATTACTATAATTTTCGAGCGATATTTCAGCTATAATTTTTATCTTTTTCTCTTTCTTTAACAGCTTCAAAATATTCGTCAAAAAAGTATTGATTAGTCTCACGAGATAAATCAAAATATCTATTCATATACCGCACAAAACTCTCACCATTATCCATATTTAAAATAGTTTTATCTTCTCTAATAATTCCTTCACTGTATTTAAACCATGTCTTTTTTGTTTACAAATCCATGCATTCTCTTTATATACACCACTATCGTCTATAGATTGCATACATATTTTAAAATAATCATATTGTTCATCATTTTTATGGTAAATTCTATAAAAATATTCGTTAGTTAAAACACTGTCTACAAGTACAAAGTTCTCATCCATTTTTGTTCATGTCTTCATTTGTTCGTTAATCTTTATACGTGGAATCAGAAAAACCAAAAGGTAGATAAATTTGATTTTTTCATTTTTCTTGAGTGTATTCACATACATTTGAGAATAACTTCCAACAATATTAGAGAATTTTAAATCCTCTCCATGCCATTTTTTTAAATCATTATATAAATCAGAAGAAACTAACAAAGCGTTTAACAAATCGATATAACCATGAATTAATGAACATAAAGTAACTTCATTTTCTAACACCACTTTTTTTAAAAATTTTTTTCTCTCTCTTTCTTCTTCCTCGTAAGCTTTATTTATTCTTTCCAAAGTTTCAGGAGGTATAGATGCCATTGATATCTTTATATACAATATACAAACCAAAACTTCATACAACGATACTATTGATATGATTGAATAGTAAATTTCACAACAAATGTTTATAACAGCAACCAACCAAATAAATAAATACTTCGTTATCTACGTTTTTCTTTAAAAACAAATCGTGTTCATTTTCTTCATATTTATTCAAGTCAAAAACCAGCTCTTCGTTTTTTTCTTCATTATACCATGGTGTATTTCTTAAATCATTGTACAATTGTTCATTCTTCAAAATATATCTAATAATTCGAATATAATCATGAATAGAAGAAACCAATTTCTCATTACAAACAAGCATATCTTTTAGAAAATCTTTCTTTTTTTCAGGTATTTTTCCCATTCAGAAAGATATGTTTGTGCTCTTTTAAATTTTGTTCCATATTATATCAATAGAGTTAAGAGAACACACTTAAAATAAAATGGGTAAAAGTGAAATAGGTAAAATTTATGAATTTTAACTGAATTTAACTGTAGTAAATGTATATATATATACTTTTACCAAATAATTATAAATATATAAGTGAATTATCTTTTAATGAATTTATTATTACCATATAAATCATATTGAATACGAAAAAAAATAAATAAAAAAATTCAAAAAGAATTTAAAAATGGAAAAGAAAAAACACTTTATATTATTACAAAACTATATAAAGTCTGTAGTATTTTTTAAAAGAGAAAAAAAATATAGATAGTTTTTGCTAATAGTATTGTATTAGTATTCATTACTAATAGACAGGTTATAAAAACTTAAGTAAAAAATGTCTATTGCTAACATAAATGCAATATATAGAGATCTATTTTATAATTATTGCTTTTCTTGTAAAACGTGTCAAAATATAAAATTCATCATAATTTATACTCATTTCAAGTCAATTACAACGTATTCATTTTCATGCTGACAATTGCTGCAGAGAAAACAAAGAAGAAAAAGAATATTTTGCAAAGAAACTAGAAATAGTTGATGAAAATATAAAGAAACTAAATTCTAATAGAGAAATAAGTAAAATAACTATACCCTATGATCACATCTTTAAGCTCTACATCAAATTAGATTATAAATATAGTTTTAATTGTTCATTTTGTCAAACTCATAATATTAAATTATTGTGTTATGGACGTGCGCCATTAACAACTGAAGATTCTATCAAACATCACGCAGAGTTTTGTTGTGAAGGAAACGAAAAATTAAAGAAAAAATTGAAAAAAATTGAATTTATCGAAAAGAAAAGAAAGAAGGAAAAAAAATAAAAAAGCATACAAGAAAGAAATAGAAATTAAAAAAAACATGATAGTTTATTGTAACCTCATTAAATTGTAAACTTTATTCATTTTCATACTAACATTTAGTGGAGAATAGGTGATTTATTTTGGAAAAATGGATAAAAATAAAATTAGTATTGCAAATGAAAGATATAGAAAATTATTTTACAAATATTGCTTTTATTGTAAAGAATGTCAAAGATATCAAATGGAGGCTTTATATAGTGCTTCATTACCAAAAAATCCAACACATTGTGTTTTTCATCATTTGTATGTTTGCTGTAAAGAAAAAGAAGAAATAAAAAAAATTGAGGAAGAAATTAGTTTTATTGAAGAAGGAAAGAAAGAAAAAACTTAAATGTCATATAAAACATACCATACAAGCAAAATCAATACAGAATACAGAAAATTGTTTTATAAATATTGCTATTATTGCAAAATATGTTTTCATTACGAAATTTATTTGAGTTTGAAAAATTTACCAACATCAACTGGAGCAGAAAGTATTGATTATCATGCAAACGTTTGCTGTAAAGACAAAAAGAATTAAAAAGAAAAATTGAAGAAGAAATTCAATCGATAAAAGAAGAAGAAAAAAAAAAGAGGGAAAATAAAAGATATATTAAGAAAGAACTTAAAGAAATAAAAAGAAAAAAAAACACATTATTCTATTTTTCTTTTTTGTAAGAAATTTGAATTTTTGAATGGAGAATAAAAGTGATAATTTTCTTCAAAATAAAAGTGATAATTTTCTTGAAAATGAAAGATATAAAAAATTATTTTATAAATATTGTTTTTATTGTAAAAAATGTCAAAGATCTCAAAAGCTTTTAAATAACGCATCATTACCAGTATACCCATCAGATTGTATTTTTTATCATACATATACTTGCTGTAAAGAAAAGAAAGAATTACAAAAAAATTGAAAGAAGTTAATTTATTCATAAAGAAAGAAATTATACAAAGGTAAGATATGATATTAACAAAACTCAAATGAGAATATATTCATTTGTAATCCAACTTTTGTTGTATTACAGAAAGAAAATACAAAAAAAAAAAAAATGAATTAAGGATATAAAACAAGACTACAAGAAATATCTTTATTTATAAAAACAACAAACATCTTAGTGCAAAAAGAAATTAAAGAAATAAAAGATATGATTACAAAAATTGAGGAAGAAAATGTTTTATTACATTTGAAATTACTTGATAAAATTAATGTACTAGAAAAAAATAACAATGTTGATGAAAATAATAAAACTAAAAAATCAACATTTGTTACACCTACTGGATTGGAAAATCTACTGCTAAAAAATCATTTGATTTACTTAGTAAGGAGGAAAATCCATTAGCATTTGATGCATCTTTTCAATCAAGATTTGGTGGTGTACCCATGGGATCATTTATTAAAAGAGGAAAAACCCCGTCATTTGGTGAATCTAGTGGTTTATTTTAAAAACTTTTTAATATAACATTTTAAATTGTAAAAACATGTAATAAATTGTTTTTTCTTATTAAAATTTTTTTGCAATTTTTTCCATTTTTTTCCATTTCTAAATTTATTTTTTTCAATTTCCTTCAAACTTTTTTCAATTTTTACAATAAATTTCATTTTTTTACAATTATCTCTATCTTTATACACTTATATATATATCCACTTGTATCATAATTATTCAGTCACTCAAAGAGAGAAGATGTCTTTCAAAAGTAGAATTAATTCAATTATTCGAGATGTGAAATTTTTTTGGAAATATGATGGTCAATACTTGTTTATGACAGGTCTTCTTCATATTGGATTTTTTTCTGTCTTCATAAAGCAACAACGTTTAGTTCAGACCTGTTAATATTGGTGTTTGTGATTAAATTTATTCCAATTTTTGGTAAGCATATTTTAATATTTAATATTTATTAACATTATGACACTTACTTGTTTATCATCATTTTTAGTCCTTTTATCGTTTCTTTAATGTGGATGAATCATTGAAGCGTGACAATTTGTATTACTAAATTGGACTTTGGACTTTCCATATTAATCATTTTTAAAAATTGACTTTGGACTTTCATCAATGTAATTATTTTGTATTGTATTTGAAATATATATCTTTTTATAAAATCTTCTTGTTTATATATTTTATATATTTTATATATTTTATATATTTTATTATTTTATATATTTTATATTACTCTTCTCCACTATTCTAATATATATATGTATATTATCACAGGCTCACCCTTCTCTATTTTTATGTTTACTACCGCTGACTGCCTCAAAAACGATCCCCCCGGTTTTTTTTATTATAAGATGTATTATGACTATTTTTAGACATAATACATTTTATAATAAAAAAACTTGAGCCTGCGATGATATATATATATATACTAGTTAACTACTGTATTTATGCAGGGTGTATAAAAAATAACTTTGGAAATTCATGTATGGTATAATTTCAATGCCTATTACCATACTAAGTCTGCAAGCACATAAAATATTGTCAGATACATGCTCATATTATAAATCTTTGTTATTAGCACAAAAGCTTTTCTGCTCCTGGGAATTTATTACTAACTTCGAACAGCAAAAAACAGTTCAATAATCAATAATGCATCAGTTGGAGAAGCATACTCATCAGGAATTAAAAGCTTAACACTTCGTCAATTCTTAATGGTCTTCTTTCTTCTATATACCGTGTATGGGTTTATAAAGGCTAAAAGTTGATGTTTTGATTGACAGTATTGCATGGTTAATTTGATCTAGAATTTTTATGCTATTTATGTTTGTTCATAACAGTATTTGGTGTACTGAAATGTCTACTATCAATAAATATTCTACAAAATACAAATAAAAGTAATAGGCAACAATTACTCTAAATGAACGCAGTACTATTTTTATTTGCTTTACAGAGGAAGAAATCCTAAAACACAAAGTTTGAAAATAGAGACTTCTTCCGGTAAGAAAACTTTTTAAAATGAGCACACAAAGACCTGGTCACATGATGCGGGTATGAAACTCAAATGGTTGACTCAGTTTACATGATGTGTTCAACTCAGAGTTTCATTCGAGATTGGTGTTGTGTCTGCACTGTTTGTAGTCTCTTATTTGAAGTCCTATAAATTAGCTGACCAAGTTTAACACTGTTGCACTTGCATTTGAATTTTTACAATCATCACTTTCAGTAGAGAAAAATATATTACCTTTCAAACTTTTTCATACGATTCATAAGAGCATTGTGTGAACTTGACCCTTAAAATAGGTGCAGCTTCATTTGCATGTCATACCTTTAGCATGGCTCCCATTTGACTGCTGCACTCAGGGTACAAGCAAAAACAAGCATTTATGGTAATTAGATGTCAAATTTTGACAGCAGGGGGCCTCTACTTGAAGACAGCCTTTTTATTTCCAAAAGACTTTGATGTTTCAAAGTTTAAACCCAATTTTGCTTAAAAATGTGTAAAGCTATTCTGAAGTTTTAATGCTAGTTTAACTAGTGTAGATTTACATGATGTATATCTATATATCATACCTTTCAGTTCTTATGAGAAACATACAGTCAGTACACAAATATCAACCAGTAGAACCATGATGAGATATAAGAATACATGAACATTAACCAGTAGAACCATGATGAGACACACAGGGAATACATTAACATTGAACCAATGGAACCATGATGAGATGTACATAAACTCTAACCAAGAGACACATGGTAAAATTCACAGTGAACAAATCAAAATAAACGAAATAGTGCCATCAGATACAGTGTAACAGTGAGTGCACATTCACAGAATTTCAGCCACAAGTCCCTGAAATGAGAAATGAGAACAGTAGTAAAAACAAATCAAATATTTATGAAATATTAATAGTAAATCATCATAGACTATGTATTTTATACAGTGCTATGTATATGTATACTAACAATTCAGCAATGTAAAGTATCACAACGCTATAACAAGTTATATCCTGAGAAGTTCATATCTCTAAGGACAAAATAGAGAATGTCGAGAATACCAACGTCCAAGAAAGACAATAATTAGAAAGGCAAATCCTCAGATGGTGTATCATCTGATTGTGAATCATCAGATGGTGAATCCTCTGATTGTGAATCATCAGATGCTTAATCATCTGATTGTGAATCATCAAATGGAGAATTATCAGTTGGCGAATTATCAGATGATCAATCCTCTTCTAGTAAATCATCAGATAGTGAATCCTCCAACATCGAATCATCTTATTATGAATATTCCTACAGCGAATCATACGATGGAGAGTATTCGGGCTGCGAATCATTTGATGTGTGTATCCTGTGAAAGCGAATCACCTTATGGTAAATTTTCTTACCGAGAATCATCAAATAGTGTTTTCTCCGCTAGCAAATCATCAGCCAATGAAATCTCCACCATCAAATCATCTAATGATGAATCGTACGACAGCGAATCAACTAATGGTTAATTTTCCTGCAGAAAATCATACAATGGACAGTCCTCCTCCTACAATGAGTCATCTGATGGCGAATCCTCCATTGAGGAATCATCAGATGGAGGATTCTCATATGGTGAAACATCAGATGGTGAATCCTCAGTTCGTGGATCATCTGATTGTGAATCATCAGATTGTGAATCATCAGATGGCAAATCGTCAGATTGTGAATCATCAAATGGTGAATCCTCAGATGATGAATCATCAGATGGCGAATCATCTAATGGTAAATCATCAGATGGTAAATCATCAGATGGTGAATCATCAGATTGTGAATCATTATTTGGCGAATCATCAAATGGAGAAATCTCAGATGGTGAATTATCAGATGGTGAATCCTCTTCTAGTAAATCATCAGATAGTGAAATCTCAGATGGAAAATTATCAGATGGAAATAATCAGATGGAAATTATCAGATAATAAATCCTCCAACATCAAATCATATTATTATAAATATTCCTACAGCGAATCATACGATGGAGAATATTTGGGCTGCGAACCATCTGATGTGGCATCCTGTGAAAGCGAATCACAGATCATTCATCTCTTACAGAATCCTCTGATGAGGACTCGTCTGATGAAAACTCCTCGGACAGTGAGTTTTCTGAGTCTTCTGAAGACCAATCATCGAACGTGGACTTGCCTGATAGTGATTCTCCTGAGAACGAGTTTTCTGAGTCTTCCCAGCCCCAGTCATCCAATTTGGTATCATCTAATAACGACTCCGAGTATTCTCAATTTCAATCATCAAGCAATTTTTCCTCTCACGAGTCATCGTCCAATTCATGCAGTGCTGACATACATAATGACAATACAGAGCCATCTACCCTACGATCGATGGACACTCATTACAACGAAATGCAGAATGTCTCAGAAAATCAAGCCACTGAACATGATGAGAGGTGTGTACTTCGATTGCCAATCCAAGAAAGAGACTGGGCAAGACGGTCTTCCAAGAAAGTCTTGGAGAAGTGACAGTGGAAATAGGAAATGGTACTGGAGTTTATCCCATACAAGAGAGCGGTATTGAAAATGGTACTGGAGGTTATCCTATACAAGGGAGCCTTGTTGAAGAATTCAATTGTTCGCCTTATATACCAGAAGAACTTTAAATCAACTTTGGCTCAATGTATCAGAACCTTTATATTTAGAAATAACCACTGTAAGTCAACTGTAAGTCATTTATCTCTATTTATATATTTAAGTATCACATTTTGTAACATATTTGCACTGATGATGGCATAAGATTGCCGAAACATGTCTGTAATAAAAAAAGTTTGTTTTATATATTCAGCTTATTTCAATTGTGCTTTTACCTAAACATATTTTTAACCTTGATCATTCATCAACAAGAGCTCAGCAAACTACTTTGTGTTTATTTTGTCAGTTCTTCTCATTATGCTGGCAAGCCAACAAAGGTCAAAGGGTTGAAATGTTCTTGTGAATCCTACTGCCATGCCTTTACATTTATAATTAAAAATTTAACTTTCAGTTAACTTTACAATTGTGGAGTCTACATGCACTCTGCTTATTATACGTGCAGTTATGTTTCTGTTAGTCAAGAAATGTTATGTTAAATGTTCTTTTAGCATTGTGCATTCAGTGTTGCCAGATCGTGAACAAAGTTATCAGATTTGTGAATTTTATGCTCTCTTCATGAACATTTCATGAACATTAAAAGTTTGTGAACTTTTTGTGAACTTTTCTAAAAACAACAGGTGAACTTAAGATGCAGGTTTATTCAACAGAATCAGCCTGCGAGCCAAGCAGGAAATGAAAAGGAAAATGTTATTTTTTAACAACAATGCTATACCACTATTTAAATGAGCAGACATTACAAAGACAAAATCACAAGTTCTTGCAATAATGCATCAACTTAGCTGTTTCTATCGAAACTAACATACACAAACCGGAGCTGTCATTATGAAGTGTCAATACTTTGAAATAGTACTAACACAACAAAATTATTATTTGACGGCTGCTTCAGTCAACTCCGAGTAACTAAAAAGCTACAACTATCCATCTCATTTGAAAACTCCTCGTATTATCATGTTTAAACAATCAATTAATTTATTTTTAAACCTGGGAAAGCTTCTAGTTAACTGTGCACAACTGTCAAATAGTAGTTTATTTTATTCTTTTTATTATTGTTATTACTATTATTATTATTATTATTATTATTATAGTTATTATTATTATTATTATAGTTATTATTATTATTATATTATTATTATTATTTGTTATATTTCGCTGATTTAATAGCGATTTTACAAGAAAGAAACAAGTCATAACTAATGGCTAATGGCAGCAATGTGTATAGTTCGTTATTGAGGATAATGTGTAGATTATTTTAAATCGGGAAGGATATATATTTATTTTAATCGAAGGATATAGTTCCCGATTATTTTTAATCGGGAACTGTTTAATTTCAACTTATGTTTACATTAAATGACATCCTTAAGCCAACTTTATTAATATTGATCGCTATTTTCGTGTTATACATCTATAATCATCTGGGATTTTTATATCATTATATCCATATACAATTGAATACATGAAAAGGCTTTATAAGGCTTGTTTCGTCGGTACTACGTATTATTGATGGTTTTGTTTGGGTGCTTTGCGTTTTGTTGTTTTGTTTTGTAGGCTAATTTGGGTTTCGTTATTGTTGGTCAATTTGGCTATATATATGTTCTTATATTCAAAGCGGTATATATCTATCTGTGACCTTCCTGAAAGACTACTGCTTCATTTGTTGGTTGCTGGGACAAACGTTTATTTCCGATCTTGATGTTCAGTTTGCAAAATATTTTCAAACCTTGTTTGCCTGTATTTTACAGTATTTTCGTGGAAGACAGTACAATGTTAGTGTGTATATTTACACTTCACTGGACAGAAACTAAAGAACTCGAAACCGCACAGACTAAACATGCATGCGAATTGAAACAAGCTTGGTACAGTAAAGACAAAATTTTTTATACACTCTATATATATATATATATATATATGCAAGGTGTATATACAACGTACTCTCCCGGCTATCACCACAGTGCAATGGTGACTCCTGCACTTGGGACACAGGACGTACGGTTATATATAACGAAAATATTAATTATAAAATCTAACAGGCAATGTCAAACATACACTATTTTTGTCCTTTTTTCGGATAAGCTCTTCATCCTTCTGTAAAGCTTTTTCTATCTGCTAATTAAGACGAGCATGTTATCTATAGCAGTTTAGCCAAAATTGTGAGTTTATATTAAAGGAGTCGAGGATTTCTTTCCGGCTTCAAGTTGTAAATAAAGCTCCAATATACAAAAGCAATTGTCCATGTTCCATTGTACTTTAATCCTTCGTTACGCGCTATGTGATGATTTACTTATTCTTGAATAAGTAAAACCATTCTAGTATATAACACATCCATAAGTCAATATTCGTTTCATTTCTTGATGATTCTCCTCGTGTCCTTTAGTTCCTATTCAGCTCTTCTATTTGTCCTCGCAGAGCACTATCCTCTTTATGTCGTTTGTTTCTTTGCCATTTAGTTTTCGTGTTTGGAAAACCTATGTCTTATATCTGTCTCAGGTTTGATTGTTAGTGTCTCTGGAACGCCTTCTCGTGTTGTATTGCTATTGCGATTCAATATTCTTATTTTGTTTTCTTGCTCCGTAGACTTGTGCTGAGATTTAATTCACTTGTATTTGGTGAGAATGTGTCTTGAATCTTTATATTCGATAATTATCTTTATTTTCAGTAAAATCGCAATGCAAATGCTTAGTCTTTGGCATTTACTTTACTTGTTGGGATAACCTAGCTCTTATATCTGTCTCAGCTTTGATTGTTAGTATCTCTGGAATATCTTGTCATGTTGTAGTTGTATTGCTAATTCGCTTCATTATTTTTATTTTGTTGTCTTGCTTCGTAGACTTTGAGTTATCCTTACGCTGGGATTTATATATCATTATATCCATGTACAATTGAATACATGAAAAGGCTTTATAAGGCTTGTTTCGTCGGTACTACGTATTATTGATGGTTTTGTTTGGGTGCTTTGCGTTTTGTTGTTTTGTTTTGTAGGCTAATTTGGATTTCGTTATTGTTGGTCAATTTGGCTATATATATGTTCTTATATTCAAAGCGGTATATATCTATCTGTGACCTTCCTGAAAGACTACTGCTTCATTTGTTGGTTGCTGGGACAAACGTTTATTTCCGATCTTGATGTTCAGTTTGCAAAATATTTTCAAACCTTGTTTGCCTGTATTTTACAGTATTTTCGTGGAAGACAGTACAATGTTAGTGTGTATATTTACACTTCACTGGACAGAAACTAAAGAACTCGAAACCGCACAGACTAAACATGCATGCGAATTGAAACAAGCTTGGTACAGTAAAGACAAAATTTTTTATACACTCTATATATATATATATATATATATGCAAGGTGTATATACAACGTACTCTCCCGGCTATCACCACAGTGCAATGGTGACTCCTGCACTTGGGACAGAGGACGTACGGTTATATATAACGAAAATAGTAATTATAAAAACCTAACAGGCAATGTCAAACGTGCACTATTTTTGTCCTTTCTTCTGATAAGCTCTTCATCCTTCTGTAAAGCTTTTTCTATCTGCTAATTAAGACGAGCATGTTATCTATAGCAGTTTAGCCAAAATTGTGAGGATTCCTTTCCAGCTTCAAGTTGTAAATAAAGCTCCAATATACAAAAGCAATTGTCCATGTTCCATTGTACTTTAATCCTTCGTTACGCTCTATGTGATGATTTACTTATTTTTGAATAATTAAAACCATTCTTGTATAAAGCACATCCATATGTCAATATTCTTTTCATTTCTTGATGATTCTCCTCGTGTCCTTTAGTTCCTATTCAGCTCTTCTATTTGTCCTCGCAGAGCACTATCCTCTTTATGTCGTTTTTTTCTTTGCCATTTAGTTTTCTTGTTTGGAAAACATATGTCTTATATGTGTCTCTGTTTTTTTTGTTAGTATCTCTGGATTGTCTTCTCATGTTGTATTTCTATTGCGATTCATTATTCTTATTTTGTTGTCTTGCCTCGTAGACTTTGAGTTATCTTTGTGCTTGTATTTAATTCGTTTGTATTAGCTTTATGCTTCATGATTCTCCTCGTGTCCTTTAGTTCCTATTAAGCTCTTCTATTTTTCCTCGCAGAGCACTATCCTCTTTATGTCGTTTCTTTCTTTGCCATTTAGTTTTCTTGTTTGGAAAACATATCTCTTATATCTGTCTTCTCATGTTGTATTTCTATTGCGATTCATTATTCTTATTTTGTTGTCTTGCCTCGTAGACTTTGAGTTATCTTTGTGCTGGGATTTAATTCGTTTGTATTAGCTTTATGGTCAGTAAAATCGCAATGCAAACGCTTAGTCTTCGGCATTTAGTTTTCTTGTAGGGATAACCTATGTCTTATATCTGTCTCAGCTTTGATTGTTAGTATCTCTGGAACGTCTTCTCGTGTTGTATTGCTATTGCGATTCAATATTCTTATTTTGTTTTCAAGCTCCGTAGACTTGTGCTGAGATTTAATTCACTTGTATTTGGTGAGAATGTGTCTTGAATCTTTATATTCGATAATTATCTTTATTTTCAGTAAAATCGCAATGCAAATGCTTAGTCTTTGGCATTTACTTTACTTGTTGGGATAACCTAGCTCTTATATCTGTCTCAGCTTTGATTGTTAGTATCTCTGGAATATCTTGTCATGTTGTAGTTGTATTGCTAATTCGCTTCATTATTTTTATTTTGTTGTCTTGCTTCGTAGACTTTGAGTTATCCTTACGCTGGGATTTATATATCATTATATCCATGTACAATTGAATACATGAAAAGGCTTTATAAGGCTTGTTTCGTCGGTACTACGTATTATTGATGGTTTTGTTTGGGTGCTTTGCGTTTTGTTGTTTTGTTTTGTAGGCTAATTTGGATTTCGTTATTGTTGGTCAATTTGGCTATATATATGTTCTTATATTCAAAGCGGTATATATCTATCTGTGACCTTCCTGAAAGACTACTGCTTCATTTGTTGGTTGCTGGGACCAGTGGCGGATACAGGCCAATCGTTTACCTCCCTCAACGTAGCATTACTATGAGTGCTCGTTTTAGCGCCGCAGCGCTGTAACTTTTTTTGATCGTAAGAGCAGCGCGGTAACAGGGGGCGGCGCTTAAAAGAAGCAGTGGCAAAAAAAGGATTCCGGATTAAAGAAGCACTTAATACAATCAATAATTCTGACTGTTTCGCTCAATATCAGAGCTCATCAGCATGCCTAGGCATGCTTCTAAAAAGCAGCCAGACATGGACAGTCAACTTGACTGCCATTTAGTTAAATGGTTGCAAAACTTTGCCTCAATGGTGCTATTATTTTAAGTTTCTTGTTTTCATGTTTGATGTTTGATTGTTGTTAATAATGACTATACGAACTTTAATCTTGTGTTATCCATAGCAAATCTGTCGATAACTTCTGACGTTTCGGGCACAATTTCTTGATGAACTCTCATCATGGCCAAACCGTTTAGACGCTCTGAAACCATCGTACTTCGCTTATAATTTTTCAGTTCGCGCAAAACTGAGAAAGAGCGTTCGCATTCGCAAGATGTGATAGTAAGGGTTCCAAGAATACGAAGAATAATTTTGATGTTTTCAAAGCCTTCAAATTTTAAAGCTTTTAAAGTTGCTGAAATTGAGTCTGGAATGGTTCCTTCGTAATCAACCCAATAAGTTTCCCAAAGCAAAATCTCTGAGTCCAAAGCCAATGGATTGGGTAGGTCATCGTGATAAAATTGGAAACAACTTTGAATTTTTCTTTCCAATTCATGCCATTGTTAAGAAGAGAAATCATTTTATATGGTACAATGCTAAGCCCATTGTACACATTAACGCTATCAGTATTGAAACGAGCTTTCAACGCAGAGTTTAGGTGGTCAACAAGTGGAATAGAAAAAATTCTTTTATAGTACTCAGATGTAGTTTTATAGGGGACATTAGCTCGTGTTGTCTGTCTTCCCACTGTCCTTGGCTTTGCTTCATCAATATCTAATTCTCGAGCCAGTGCGAGAGACTCTTCATACCATGTATCGTGATACTTATCAATGGAATTCCTAACATTAACAACAAAAGTTTTCAACGATGTAATAAGATGTAAACCATCCATGTCAATACTCTTCCCTTGAAGAAGCTGAGTAACACCAATTGTAGAATCAAACACATTTCTACAAATAACCAGGGCAACAACAAAATCAAACTTTTCCAAAAGATCAAGAAGTTCAGAGGCATCCGAAGAAACATTGAGACTGTGATCTTTATCTACATTTTTCTTCATTTCTCTCAACGTTTTAAACACAGGAATAAGAAGCTGCTGGAAAGTATCTAAGCCGTCGATTCTCTCAACCCACCTAGTTCGACACACATCTATTAATTTCTTTTTCCTACCGGCTGATAAAGAACCATGAAGGTCAATATTCTTTTCTAAAGGTATTTGTCGTGTAGGGAAATATTAAAAAAATCAGAAACTTTTTTAACTCTATTGAGCATCGATTTTACATCCATTATATTAATAGACTCACAAATCGCTAAATTTAATCTGTGGCTGTAGCAATGGGTAAAAAGAGCCTTATCATTCAAACGACGCAAATGAGCAGCCATCCCATTAATATGACCAGCAACAGCACCTGCCCCATCATATCCCTGTCCTCTACAATCAGCAATAGAAAGACCAAGGTTGCCTAAAGCATCAAGAACAACCTTAGCAAGCTGCTCACCTTTTAAGCCCCATTTACAAGGAAGAAATCCAACAAACTCCTCCCTAATATCCATATTTTGGTCGATAAAATGCAAAACAAGAGACATCTGTTCAGTATTTGAGATGTCTCGAGCCTCATCAGCAATTACAGAGTAGAACCTGCTTGCTTTTAAGTCAGAAATGATTTTATCTGTTATTACTTCACCACAGCATTTAATAAGCTTGTTCTGGGAAGTTTTAGAAATATACGTCTGATTCCTACCACATGAATTCAGATGGTCCTCTAACACCTTGTCCCCAGCACGCACTCTAAAATTAAGAAGTTCAACAAAATTCCCAACACCACCTGCAGAAAAATTACCAGTTTCAGGATGATAGTGCCCATCATCACGATGACCTCTAAAGGCTAAGCCCAAACGACCACATGTTAAGACCGTATCGGTAATTGAACTTAATTTAGCCGGTTACCTTCAACTTCTTTCTTAACCTTAGAATCAATAATAACATTAATGCCTTTTGTTTTACCAGACATGTTAGATTTGAAGGCAGAATAAACTGGAAAAGTAGAAGCATGCAAACCATTCAAACCATGAAAACTCATTTTGCCATCACTCTCTTTGCCATCATGACGTTTTAGCATTTTGGATGCATCTGTCCAACGAAGTGGCTGAGAGAATAGGTTGGAAATTTTGAGGCCTTATCTTTAAAATTATCACCAAAAGGACACATGGCAAACAAAACCCCATCCAAGGATGGAGAATAACATAACCATTCATACCTTTCTAACCAATCATAACGAAAAGATCTTCCATTCGTTTTTGGGAATTCAAAATTTTCATCTGGTCTATAAACATTTACTATGAGATTGTAAATTTCCCCATCGCTCATGCCTTTTCTTTTTCTCTGAAAGTTGCAACATCAAAATTAAGGGAATATGACAGTCAACAAGAGAAGAAGCCTCACTAAATGACACTATTTTATCAGAAGGGGGTTTTTTGTAGCAAGTTGCATCAAGAGAAGAAGACTTGTCAATACATAAGGTGCTAAGGCTAGACTTATCAGTTTTAAAATTACTGTTAGAAGGTTTATCAATGCAAGACAGCTGGAAGAATCGCTTAATATCTTGGTGTTCTTGTAGAGAAGAGTTGTCAGGATGCTTTGCTTTTGTTACACATTTTATGTTTTTCATTTTTTGTTGAGCAAAGAAGAGGAACATAATGGTTTGGCAAAAAGCTCTCGCCAGACTTAACCTTGCCTTCATAGCAGAATAATATGTGAACAGCAACATCCTTCACAATTGCTTCATTTGCCTAGCGAGGGTTTACATGTCTATTAAAAAGTAATTTGGGTCTTATGTCCCCACAATCTGGATAATAAGTAAATATTTCATTACCAATAACTGATGATAAGCCCAGAATACACAAGAAAGGTGACCAGGTACCATCATAACAATTTAAAATAGCTTCTTGCTTAATTAATCCTCATTCTTTAAGCCGGAATCTAAACATGAGGCCGATACTGATAATGGCAAAAGATTAACAAGACTAAGGTCATGGTGCTCAGTCACTGCCAAAGAAAATGCAGGATGTTTATTGTAAAAATCACAATGAAGGTATAGCTCAAGGGAAGTCAGTATTCTTAAAATACTTACTAAGCTGTTGTCTCCTACAAGCAGCAAAGATACTGAGCTGTAAAAACAATTCCCTGATGCTTGAGATCTACAAGGTTCAAAATAATCCCTCTTTAGTTTAAATTTCTTTTGTGTTGTACTAAACAGCGTAACTTTAAATATTAAACATCCAATAATGTTATATTACGTATTTAAAAACAGCTAAGCACATGTAACATTGCCATATAAAGTTATTCATTCAGATTCTTAATTTTCCTTACATAAATAGTATACCAGTATTTCAGTTAAATTTATAAGTTATTATTCGCTTATTTAATTATTCGAATAAAATACAAACTTCGATTGGTAAACGAAGGATTTCTGCACTGGCAAGTAATGCAAAATATAAGAATTACAAAACATCAGATATTGACAAGCTTATAAAAATTCAGATAAAGCATCGTAATCGGACAGAAGTAGAATAAAAGCTAAATTGAACAGCCATATCAACACATCGTTACCTGATTGCAGTGTAGATCTTTCCCTGCGATTTCATACTGCTTGGAATATATGTCTCAGCGACAATATGCCGGTACAGTGAATTGCCCAGTTTTGATCGAAGCAAGTAAGATGAACATCTTGGCTTTGAATTCAACTGCCCGCGTAGCTCGTTGTACAGAAGCAACAGAGCTTCTTTGTTGTTGCTGTTCATTGCCTCTTGGGCTTCTAGAAAACAATCTCTATCCATTTTCAGAAGAAATTGCGTGCGGTAAATGTTAACGATACTAGTATCTCGAAAGTCGAAAGTCGAAAATAGTGAGGTACGCTTGCTGTACTTGAGGGAGTTGATAAAATGCACCAATAAAATGCACTGTTAGAATAAACATGGAACATCGTAACCAATCATAGACATTATTCCAAACAAAGTTCAAGGTCAAAAACCAGCTAGTGCCTCAAAATATTCTCCTTATGCCTCAAAATTTTCCTTGGTACCTCAAAATTTCCTCAAGTCCCTCAGAAACTATGGTAACTGCAAGTTTTAGCCAATCAAAATGCTCATTCAAGCTTGGGTACCTCAGTAGCCGCTGACAAGTACCTCAAAAAAATCGCTTTGCTTCAAAAAGCAAACTATAAAAACTGGAATCAGATTTGAGTATTTTGCGATCAGATACTGAACGCTGATCGCAAATAGTAACTTAACTCAGTTAACTGGACTAAAACCTATGATCTCAATTATTACGTAATTCTTTGAAAATTTTATGTACCTCGCGTGAGGGTCTTGAGGTACCCTAGATCCGCCACTGGCTGGGACAAACTTTTATTTCCGATCTTGATGTTCAGTTTGCAAAATATTTTCAAACCTTGTTTGCCTGTATTTTACAGTATTTTCGTGCAAGACAGTACAATGTTAGTGTGTATATTTACACTTCACTGGACAGAAACTAAAGAACTCGAAACCGCACAGACTAAACATGCATGCGAATTTAAACAAGCTTGGTACAGTAGACAAAAGTTTTTATACACTCCTATATATATATATATATATATATATATGCAAGGTGTATATACAACGTACTCTCCGGCTATCACCACAGTGCAATGGTGACTCCTGCACTTGGGACACAGGACGTACGGTTATATATAACGAAAATAGTAATTATAAAAACCTAACAGGCAATGTCAAACATGCACTATTTTTGTCCTTTCTTCTGATAAGCTCTTCATCCTTCTGTAAAGCTTTTTCTATCTGCTAGTTAAGACGAGCATGTTATCTATAGCAGTTTAGCCAAAATTGTGAGGATTCCTTTCCAGCTTCAAGTTGTAAATAAAGCTCCAATATACAAAAGCAATTCTCCATGTTCCATTGTACTTTAATCCTTCGTTACGCTCTATGTGATGATTTACTTATTCTTGAATAATTAAAACCATTCTTGTATATAACACATCCATATGTCAATATTCTTTTTATTTCTTGATGATTCTCCTTGTGTCCTTTAGTTCCTATTCAGCTCTTCTATTTGTCCTCGCAGAGCACTATCCTCTTTATGTCGTTTTTTTCTTTGCCATTTAGTTTTCTTGTTTGGAAAACATATGTCTTATATGTGTCTCTGTTTTTTTTTGTTAGTATCTCTGGATTGTCTTCTCATGTTCTATTTCTATTGCGATTCATTATTCTTATTTTGTTGTCTTGCCTCGTAGACTTTGAGTTATCTTTGTGCTGGTATTTAATTCGTTTGTATTATCTTTATGCTTCATGATTCTCCTCGTGTCCTTTAGTTCCTATTAAGCTCTTCTATTTTTCTCGCAGAGCACTATCCTCTTTATGTCGTTTCTTTCTTTGCCATTTAGTTTTCTTGTTTGGAAAACATATCTCTTATATCTGTCTTCTCATGAATTATTTCTATTGCGATTCATTATTCTTATTTTGTTGTCTTGCCTCGTAGACTTTGAGTTATCTTTGTGCTGGAATTTAATTCGTTTGTATTAGCTTTATGGTCAGTAAAATCGCAATGCAAACGCTTAGTCTTCGGCATTTAGTTTTCTTGTAGGGATAACCTATGTCTTATATCTGTCTCAGCTTTGATTGTTAGTATCTCTGGAACGTCTTCTCGTGTTGTATTGCTATTGCGATTCAATATTTTTATTTTGTTTTCTTGCTCCGTAGACTTGTGCTGAGATTTAATTCACTTGTATTTGGTGAGAATGTGTCTTGAATCTTTATATTCGATAATTATCTTTATTTTCAGTAAAATCGCAATGCAAAGGCTTAGTCTTTGGCATTTACTTTTCTTGTTGGGATAACCTAGCTCTTATATCTGTCTCAGCTTTGATTGTTAGTATCTCTGGAATATCTTGTCATGTTGTAGTTGTATTGCTAATTCGCTTCATTATTTTTATTTTGTTGTCTTGCTTCGTAGACTTTGAGTTATCCTTACGCTTGGATTTATATATCATTATATCCATATACAATTGAATACATGAAAAGGCTTTATAAGGCTTGTTTCGTCGGTACTACGTATTATTGATGGTTTTGTTTGGGTGCTTTGCGTTTTGTTGTTTTGCTTTGTAGGCTAATTTGGGTTTCGTTATTGTTGGTCAATTTGGCTATATATATGTTCTTATATTCAAAGCGGTATATATCTATCTGTGACCTTCCTGAAAGACTACTGCTTCATTTGTTGGTTGCTGGGACAAACTTTTATTTCCGATCTTGATGTTCAGTTTGCAAAATATTTTCAAACCTTGTTTGCCTGTATTTTACAGTATTTTCGTGCAAGACAGTACAATGTTAGTGTGTATATTTACACTTCACTGGACAGAAACTAAAGAACTCGAAACCGCACAGACTAAACATGCATGCGAATTTAAACAAGCTTGGTACAGTAAAGACAAAGTTTTATACACTCCTATATATATATATATATATATATATGCAAGGTGTATATACAACGTACTCTCCGGCTATCACCACAGTGCAATGGTGACTCCTGCACTTGGGACACAGGACGTACGGTTATATATAACAAAATAGTAATTATAAAACCTAACAGGCAATGTCAAACATGCACTATTTTTGTCCTTTCTTCTGATAAGCTCTTCATCCTTCTGTAAAGCTTTTTCTATCTGCTAATTAAGACGAGCATGTTATCTATAGCAGTTTAGCCAAAATTGTGAGGATTCCTTTCCAGCTTCAAGTTGTAAATAAAGCTCCAATATACAAAAGCAATTGTCCATGTTCCATTGTACTTTAATCCTTCGTTACGCTCTATGTGATGATTTACTTATTCTTGAATAATTAAAACCATTCTTGTATATAACACATCCATATGTCAATATTCTTTTCATTTCTTGATGATTCTCCTCGTGTCCTTTAGTTTCTATTACGCTCTTCTAATTTTTCCTCGCAGAGCACTATCCTCTTTATGTCGTTTCTTTCTTTGCCATATAGTTTTCTTGTTTGGAAAACATATCTCTTATATCTGTCTTCTCATGTTGTATTTCTATTGCGATTCATTATTCTTATTTTGTTGTCTTGCCTTGTAGACTTTGAGTTATCTTTGTGCTGGGATTTAATTCGTTTGTATTAGCTTTATGGTCAGTAAAATCGCAATGCAAACGCTTAGTCTTCGGCATTTAGTTTTCTTGTAGGGATAACCTATGTCTTATATCTGTCTCAGCTTTGATTGTTAGTATCTCTGGAACGTCTTCTCGTGTTGTATTGCTATTGCGATTCAATATTTTTATTTTGTTTTCTTGCTCCGTAGACTTGTGCTGAGATTTAATTCACTTGTATTTGGTGAGAATGTGTCTTGAATCTTTATATTCGATAATTATCTTTATTTTCAGTAAAATCGCAATGCAAAGGCTTAGTCTTTGGCATTTACTTTTCTTGTTGGGATAACCTAGCTCTTATATCTGTCTCAGCTTTGATTGTTAGTATCTCTGGAATATCTTGTCATGTTGTAGTTGTATTGCTAATTCGCTTCATTATTTTTATTTTGTTGTCTTGCTTCGTAGACTTTGAGTTATCCTTACGCTGGGATTTATATATCATTATATCCATATACAATTGAATACATGAAAAGGCTTTATAAGGCTTGTTTCGTCGGTACTACGTATTATTGATGGTTTTGTTTGGGTGCTTTGCGTTTTGTTGTTTTGCTTTGTAGGCTAATTTGGGTTTCGTTATTGTTGGTCAATTTGGCTATATATATGTTCTTATATTCAAAGCGGTATATATCTATCTGTGACCTTCCTGAAAGACTACTGCTTCATTTGTTGGTTGCTGGGACAAACTTTTATTTCCGATCTTGATGTTCAGTTTGCAAAATATTTTCAAACCTTGTTTGCCTGTATTTTACAGTATTTTCGTGCAAGACAGTACAATGTTAGTGTGTATATTCACACTTCACTGGACAGAAACTAAAGAACTCGAAACCGCACAGACTAAACATGCATGCGAATTTAAACAAGCTTGGTACAGTAAAGACAAAAGTTTTTATACACTCTATATATATATATATATATATATATGCAAGGTGTATATACAACGTACTCTCCGGCTATCACCACAGTGCAATGGTGACTCCTGCACTTGGGACACAGGACGTACGGTTATATATAACAAAATAGTAATTATAAAACCTAACAGGCAATGTCAAACATGCACTATTTTTGTCCTTTCTTCTGATAAGCTCTTCATCCTTCTGTAAAGCTTTTTCTATCTGCTAATTAAGACGAGCATGTTATCTATAGCAGTTTAGCCAAAATTGTGAGGATTCCTTTCCAGCTTCAAGTTGTAAATAAAGCTCCAATATACAAAAGCAATTGTCCATGTTCCATTGTACTTTAATCCTTCGTTACGCTCTATGTGATGATTTACTTATTCTTGAATAATTAAAACCATTCTTGTATATAACACATCCATATGTCAATATTCTTTTCATTTCTTGATGATTCTCCTCGTGTCCTTTAGTTTCTATTACGCTCTTCTAATTTTTCCTCGCAGAGCACTATCCTCTTTATGTCGTTTCTTTCTTTGCCATATAGTTTTCTTGTTTGGAAAACATATCTCTTATATCTGTCTTCTCATGTTGTATTTCTATTGCGATTCATTATTCTTATTTTGTTGTCTTGCCTTGTAGACTTTGAGTTATCTTTGTGCTGGGATTTAACTCGTTTGTATTAGCTTTATGGTCAGTAAAATCGCAATGCAAACGCTTAGTCTTCGGCATTTAGTTTTCTTGTAGGGATAACCTATGTCTTATATCTGTCTCAGCTTTGATTGTTAGTATCTCTGGAACGTCTTCTCGTGTTGTATTGCTATTGCGATTCAATATTCTTATTTTGTTTTCTTGCCCGTAGACTTGTGCTGAGATTTAATTCACTTGTATTTGGTGAGAATGTCTTGAATCTTTATATTCAATCATTAGCTTTATTTTCAGTAAAATCGCAATGCAAAGGCTTAGTCTTTGGCATTTACTTTTCTTGTTTAGATAACCTAGCTCTTATATCTGTCTCAGCTTTGATTGTTAGTATCTCTGGAATATCTTGTCATGTTGTAGTTGTATTGCTATTGCGATTCAATATTCTTATTTGTTTTCTTGCTTCGTAGACTTTGAGTTATCCTTGTGCTGGGATTTAATTCACTTGTATTTGGTGAGAATGTGTCTTGAATCTTTATATTCAATCATTACCTTTATGTTCAGTAAAATCGCAATGCAAAGGCTTAGTCTTTGGCATTTACTTTTCTTGTTGGGATAACCTAGCTCTTATATCAGTCGCAGCTTTGATTGTTAGTATCTCTGGAATATCTTGTCATGTTGTAGTTGTATTGCTAATTCGCTTCATTATTTTTATTTTCGTACACTTTGAGTTATCCTTACGATGGGATTTATATATCATTATATCCATATACAATTGAATACATGAAAAGGCTTTATAAGGCTTGTTTCGTCGGTACTACGTATTATTGATGGTTTTGTTTGGGTGCTTTATGTTTTGTTGTTTTGTTTTGTAGGCTAATTTGGATTTCGTTATTGTTGGTCAATTTGGCTATATATATGTTCTTATATTCAAAGCGGTATATATCTATCTGTGACCTTCCTGAAAGACTACTGCTTCATTTGTTGGTTGCTGGGACAAACTTTTATTTCCGATCTTGATGTTCAGTTTGCAAAATATTTTCAAACCTTGTTTGCCTGTATTTTACAGTATTTTCGTGCAAGACAGTACAATGTTAGTGTGTATATTCACACTTCACTGGACAGAAACTAAAGAACTCGAAACCGCACAGACTAAACATGCATGCGAATTTAAACAAGCTTGGTACAGTAAAGACAAAAGTTTTTATACACTCCTATATATATATATATATATATATATGCAAGGTGTATATACAACGTACTCTCCCGGCTATCACCACAGTGCAATGGTGACTCCTGCACTTGGGACACAGGACGTATGGTTATATATAACAAAATAGTAATTATAAAACCTAACAGGCAATGTCAAACATGCACTATTTTGTCCTTTCTTCTGATAAGCTCTTCATCCTTCTGTAAAGCTTTTTCTATCTGCTAATTAAGACGAGCATGTTATCTATAGCAGTTTAGCCAAAATTGTGAGGATTCCTTTCCAGCTTCAAGTTGTAAATAAAGCTCCAATATACAAAAGCAATTGTCCATGTTCCATTGTACTTTAATCCTTCGTTACATCTATGTGATGATTTACTTATTCTTGAATAATTAAAACCATTCTTGTATATAACACATCCATATGTCAATATTCTTTTTATTTCTTGATGATTCTCCTTGTGTCCTTTAGTTCCTATTCAGCTCTTCTATTTGTCCTAGATACTATCCTCTTTATGTCGTTTTTTTCTTTGCCATTTAGTTTTCTTGTTTGGAAAACATATGTCTTATATGTGTCTCTGTTTTTTTTTGTTAGTATCTCTGGATTGTCTTCTCATGTTCTATTTCTATTGCGATTCATTATTCTTATTTTGTTGTCTTGCCTCGTAGACTTTGAGTTATCTTTGTGCTGGTATTTAATTCGTTTGTATTATCTTTATGCTTCATGATTCTCCTCGTGTCCTTTAGTTCCTATTAAGCTCTTCTATTTTTCTCGCAGAGCACTATCCTCTTTATGTCGTTTCTTTCTTTGCCATTGAGTTTTCTTGTTTGGAAAACATATCTCTTATATCTGTCTCTCATGAATTATTTCGCAGGATTATTCTTATTTTGTTGTTCTTGCCTCGTAGACTTTGAGTTATCTTTGTGCTTGAATTTAATTCGTTTGTATTAGCTTTATGGTCAGTAAAATCGCAATGCAAACGCTTAGTCTTCGGCATTTAGTTTTCTTGTAGGGATAACCTATGTCTTATATCTGTCTCAGCTTTGATTGTTAGTATCTCTGGAACGTCTTCTCATGTTGTATTATTGCGATTCAATATTCTTATTTTGTTTTCTTGCTCCGTAGAATTGTGCTGAGATTTAATTCACTTGTATTTGGTGAGAATGTGTCTTGAATCTTTATATTCAATCATTAGCTTTATTTTCAGTAAAATCGCAATGCAAAGGCTTAGTCTTTGGCATTTACTTTTCTTGTTTAGATAACCTAGCTCTTATATCTGTCTCAGCTTTGATTGTTAGTATCTCTGGAATATCTTGTCATGTTGTAGTTGTATTGCTATTGCGATTCAATATTCTTATTTGTTTTCTTGCTTCGTAGACTTTGAGTTATCCTTGTGCTGGGATTTAATTCACTTGTATTTGGTGAGAATGTGTCTTGAATCTTTATATTCAATCATTACCTTTATGTTCAGTAAAATCGCAATGCAAAGGCTTAGTCTTTGGCATTTACTTTTCTTGTTGGGATAACCTAGCTCTTATATCAGTCGCAGCTTTGATTGTTAGTATCTCTGGAATATCTTGTCATGTTGTAGTTGTATTGCTAATTCGCTTCATTATTTTTATTTTCGTACACTTTGAGTTATCCTTACGATGGGATTTATATATCATTATATCCATATACAATTGAATACATGAAAAGGCTTTATAAGGCTTGTTTCGTCGGTACTACGTATTATTGATGGTTTTGTTTGGGTGCTTTGCGTTTTGTTGTTTTGCTTTGTAGGCTAATTTGGGTTTCGTTATTGTTGGTCAATTTGGCTATATATATGTTCTTATATTCAAAGCGGTATATATCTATCTGTGACCTTCCTGAAAGACTACTGCTTCATTTGTTGGTTGCTGGGACAAACTTTTATTTCTGATCTTGATGTTCAGTTTGCAAAATATTTTCAAACCTTGTTTGCCTGTATTTTACAGTATTTTCGTGCAAGACAGTACAATGTTAGTGTGTATATTTACACTTCACTGGACAGAAACTAAAGAACTCGAAACCGCACAGACTTAACATGCATGCGAATTTAAACAAGCTTGGTACAGTAAAGACAAAAGTTTTTATACACTCCTATATATATATATATATATATATATGCAAGGTGTATATACAACGTACTCTCCCGGCTATCACCACAGTGCAATGGTGACTCCTGCACTTGGGACACAGGACGTACGGTTATATATAACAAAAGTAGTAATTATAAAAACCTAACAGGCAATGTCAAACATGCACTATTTTTGTCCTTTCTTCTGATAAGCTCTTCATCCTTCTGTAAAGCTTTTTCTATCTGCTAATTAAGACGAGCATGTTATCTATAGCAGTTTAGCCAAAATTGTGAGGATTCCTTTCCAGCTTCAAGTTGTAAATAAAGCTCCAATATACAAAAGCAATTGTCCATGTTCCATTGTACTTTAATCCTTCGTTACGCTCTATGTGATGATTTACTTATTTTTGAATAATTAAAACCATTCTTGTATATAACACATCCATATGTCAATATTCTTTTCATTTCTTCATGATTCTTGTGTCCTTTAGTTCCTATTAAGCTCTTCTATTTTTCCTCGAAGAGCACTATCCTCTTTATGTCGTTTCTTTCTTTGCCATTTAGTTTTCTTGTTTGGAAAACATATCTCTTATATCTGTCTTCTCATGTTGTATTTCTATTGCGATTCATTATTCTTATTTTGTTGTCTTGCCTCGTAGACTTTGAGTTATCTTTGTGCTGGGATTTAATTCGTTTGTATTAGCTTTATGGTCAGTAAAATCGCAATGCAAACGCTTAGTCTTCGGCATTTAGTTTTCTTGTAGGGATAACCTATGTCTTATATCTGTCTCAGCTTTGATTGTTAGTATCTCTGGAATATCTTGTCATGTTGTAGTTGTATTGCTAATTCTTCATTATTTTTATTTTGTTGTCTTGCTTCGTAGACTTTGAGTTATTCTTACGCTGGGATTTATATATCATTATATCCATATACAATTGAATACATGAAAAGGCTTTATAAGGCTTGTTTCGTCGGTACTACGTATTATTGATGGTTTTGTTTGGGTGCTTTGCGTTTTGTTGTTTTGTTTTGTAGGCTAATTTGGTTTCATTATTGTTGGTCAATTTGGCTATATATATATTCTTATATTCAAAGCGGTATATATCTATCTGTGACCTTCCTGAAAGACTACTGCTTCATTTGTTGGTTGCTGGGACAAACTTTTATTTCTGATCTTGATGTTCAGTTTGCAAAATATTTTCAAACCTTGTTTGCCTGTATTTTACAGTATTTTCGTGCAAGACAGTACAATGTTAGTGTGTATATTTACACTTCACTGGACAGAAACTAAAGAACTCGAAACCGCACAGACTTAACATGCATGCGAATTTAAACAAGCTTGGTACAGTAAAGACAAAAGTTTTTATACACTCCTATATATATATATATATATATATGCAAGGTGTATATACAACGTACTCTCCCGGCTATCACCACAGTGCAATGGTTACTCCTGCACTTGGGACACAGGACGTACGGTTATATATAACGAAAATAGTAATTATAAAAACCTAACAGGCAATGTCAAACATGCACTATTTTTGTCCTTTCTTCTGATAAGCTCTTCATCCTTCTGTAAAGCTTTTTCTATCTGCTAATTAAGACGAGCATGTTATCTATAGCAGTTTAGCCAAAATTGTGAGGATTCCTTTCCAGCTTCAAGTTATAAATAAAGCTCCAATATACAAAAGCAATTGTCCATTTTCCATTGTACTTTAATCCTTCCTTACGCTCTATGTGATGATTTACTTATTCTTGAATAATTAAAACCATTCTTGTATATAACACATCCATATGTCAATATTCTTTTCATTTCTTCATGATTCTCGTGTCCTTTAGTTCCTATTAAGCTCTTCTATTTTTCCTCGAAGAGCACTATCCTCTTTATGTCGTTTCTTTCTTTGCCATTTAGTTTTCTTGTTTGGAAAACATATCTCTTATATCTGTCTTCTCATGAATTATTTCTATTGCGATTCATTATTCTTATTTTGTTGTCTTGCCTCGTAGACTTTGAGTTATCTTTGTGCTGGGATTTAATTCGTTTGTATTAGCTTTATGGTAAGTAAAATCGCAATGCAAACGCTTAGTCTTCGGCATTTAGTTTTCTTGTAGGGATAACCTATGTCTTATATCTGTCTCAGCTTTGATTGTTAGTATCTCTGGAATATCTTGTCATGTTGTAGTTGTATTGCTAATTCGCTTCATTATTTTTATTTTGTTGTCTTGCTTCGTAGACTTTGAGTTATTCTTACGCTGGGATTTATATATCATTATATCCATATACAATTGAATACATGAAAAGGCTTTATAAGGCTTGTTTCGTCGGTACTACGTATTATTGATGGTTTTGTTTGGGTGCTTTGCGTTTTGTTGTTTTGTTTTGTAGGCTAATTTGGGTTTCGTTATTGTTGGTCAATTTGGCTATATATATATTCTTATATTCAAAGCGGTATATATCTATCTGTGACCTTCCTGAAAGACTACTGCTTCATTTGTTGGTTGCTGGGACAAACTTTTATTTCCGATCTTGATGTTCAGTTTGCAAAATATTTTCAAACCTTGTTTGCCTGTATTTTACAGTATTTTCGTGCAAGACAGTACAATGTTAGCGTGTATATTTACACTTCACTGGACAGAAACTAAAGAACTCGAAACCGCACAGACTTAACATGCATGCGAATTTAAACAAGCTTGGTACAGTAAAGACAAAAGTTTTTATACACTCCTATATATATATATATATATATATGCAAGGTGTATATACAACGTACTCTCCCGGCTATCACCACAGTGCAATGGTTACTCCTGCACTTGGGACACAGGACGTACGGTTATATATAACGAAAATAGTAATTATAAAAACCTAACAGGCAATGTCAAACATGCACTATTTTTGTCCTTTCTTCTGATAAGCTCTTCATCCTTCTGTAAAGCTTTTTCTATCTGCTAATTAAGACGAGCATGTTATCTATAGCAGTTTAGCCAAAATTGTGAGGATTCCTTTCCAGCTTCAAGTTATAAATAAAGCTCCAATATACAAAAGCAATTGTCCATTTTCCATTGTACTTTAATCCTTCCTTACGCTCTATGTGATGATTTACTTATTCTTGAATAATTAAAACCATTCTTGTATATAACACATCCATATGTCAATATTCTTTTCATTTCTTGATGATTCTCCTCGTGTCCTTTAGTTCCTATTCAGCTCTTCTATTTGTCCTCGCAGAGCATTATCCTCTTTATGTCGTTTTTTTCTTTGCCATTTAGTTTTCTTGTTTGGAAAACATATGTCTTATATGTGTCTCTGTTTTTTTTTGTTAGTATCTCTGGATTGTCTTCTCATGTTCTATTTCTATTGCGATTCATTATTCTTATTTTGTTGTCTTGCCTCGTAGACTTTGAGTTATCTTTATGCTGGTATTTAATTCGTTTGTATTAGCTTCATGATTCTCCTCGTGTCCTTTAGTTCCTATTAAGCTCTTCTATTTTTCTCGCAGAGCACTATCCTCTTTATGTCGTTTCTTTCTTTGCCATTTAGTTTTCTTGTTTGGAAAACATATCTCTTATATCTGTCTTCTCATGAATTATTTCTATTGCGATTCATTATTCTTATTTTGTTGTCTTGCCTCGTAGACTTTGAGTTATCTTTGTGCTGGGATTTAATTTGTTTGTATTAGCTTTATGGTAAGTAAAATCGCAATGCAAACGCTTAGTCTTCGGCATTTAGTTTTCTTGTAGGGATAACCTATGTCTTATATCTGTCTCAGCTTTGATTGTTAGTATCTCTGGAATATCTTGTCATGTTGTAGTTGTATTGCTAATTCGCTTCATTATTTTTATTTTGTTGTCTTGCTTCGTAGACTTTGAGTTATTCTTACGCTGGGATTTATATATCATTATATCCATATACAATTGAATACATGAAAAGGCTTTATAAGGCTTGTTTCGTCGGTACTACGTATTATTGATGGTTTTGTTTGGGTGCTTTGCGTTTTGTTGTTTTGTTTTGTAGGCTAATTTGGGTTTCGTTATTGTTGGTCAATTTGGCTATATATATATTCTTATATTCAAAGCGGTATATATCTATCTGTGACCTTCCTGAAAGACTACTGCTTCATTTGTTGGTTGCTGGGACAAACTTTTATTTCCGATCTTGATGTTCAGTTTGCAAAATATTTTCAAACCTTGTTTGCCTGTATTTTACAGTATTTTCGTGCAAGACAGTACAATGTTAGTGTGTATATTTACACTTCACTGGACAGAAACTAAAGAACTCGAAACCGCACAGACTAAACATGCATGCGAATTGAAACAAGCTTGGTACAGTAAAGACAAAGTTTTATACACTCCTATATATATATATATATATATATATATGCAAGGTGTATATACAACGTACTCTCCGGCTATCACCACAGTGCAATGGTGACTCCTGCACTTGGGACACAGGACGTACGGTTATATATAACGAAAATAGTAATTATAAAACCTAACAGGCAATGTCAAACATGCACTATTTTTGTCCTTTCTTCTGATAAGCTCTTCATCCTTCTGTAAAGCTTTTTCTATCTGCTAATTAAGACGAGCATGTTATCTATAGCAGTTTAGCCAAAATTGTGAGGATTCCTTTCCAGCTTCAAGTTATAAATAAAGCTCCAATATACAAAAGCAATTGTCCATTTTCCATTGTACTTTAATCCTTCCTTACGCTCTATGTGATGATTTACTTATTCTTGAATAATTAAAACCATTCTTGTATATAACACATCCATATGTCAATATTCTTTTCATTTCTTGATGATTCTCCTCGTGTCCTTTAGTTCCTATTCAGCTCTTCTATTTGTCCTCGCAGAGCATTATCCTCTTTATGTCGTTTTTTTCTTTGCCATTTAGTTTTCTTGTTTGGAAAACATATGTCTTATATGTGTCTCTGTTTTTTTTTGTTAGTATCTCTGGATTGTCTTCTCATGTTCTATTTCTATTGCGATTCATTATTCTTATTTTGTTGTCTTGCCTCGTAGACTTTGAGTTATCTTTGTGCTGGGATTTAATTTGTTTGTATTAGCTTTATGGTAAGTAAAATCGCAATGCAAACGCTTAGTCTTCGGCATTTAGTTTTCTTGTAGGGATAACCTATGTCTTATATCTGTCTCAGCTTTGATTGTTAGTATCTCTGGAATATCTTGTCATGTTGTAGTTGTATTGCTAATTCGCTTCATTATTTTTATTTTGTTGTCTTGCTTCGTAGACTTTGAGTTATTCTTACGCTGGGATTTATATATCATTATATCCATATACAATTGAATACATGAAAAGGCTTTATAAGGCTTGTTTCGTCGGTACTACGTATTATTGATGGTTTTGTTTGGGTGCTTTGCGTTTTGTTGTTTTGTTTTGTTAGGCTAATTTGGATTTCGTTATTGTTGGTCAATTTGGCTATATATATGTTCTTATATTCAAAGCGGTATATATCTATCTGTGAGCTTCCTGAAAGACTACTGCTTCATTTGTTGGTTGCTGGGACAAACTTTTATTTCCGATCTTGATGTTCAGTTTGCAAAATATTTTCAAACCTTGTTTGCCTGTATTTTACAGTATTTTCGTGCAAGACAGTACAATGTTAGTGTGTATATTTACACTTCACTGGACAGAAACTAAAGAACTCGAAACCGCACAGACTAAACATGCATGCGAATTTAAACAAGCTTGGTACAGTAAAGACAAAATTTTTATACACTCCTATATATATATATATATATATATATGCAAGGTGTATATACAACGTACTCTCCCGGCTATCACCACAGTGCAATGGTGACTCCTGCACTTGGGACACAGGACGTACGGTTATATATAACGAAAATAGTAATTATAAAAACCTAACAGGCAATGTCAAACATGCACTATTTTTGTCCTTTCTTCTGATAAGCTCTTCATCCTTCTGTAAAGCTTTTTCTATCTGCTAATTAAGACGAGCATGTTATCTACTTTGAGTTATCCTTGTGCTGGGATTCAATTCACTTGTATTTGGTGAGAATGTGTCTTGAATCTTTATATTCAATCATCTTTATGTTCAGTAAAATCGTAATGCAAAGGCTTAGTCTTTGGCATTTACTTTTCTTGTTGGGATAACGTAGCTCTTATATCTGTCTCAGCTTTGATTGTTAGTATCTCTGGAATATCTTGTCATGTTGTAGTTGTATTGTTAATTCGCTTCATTATTTTTTTGTCTTGCTTCGTAGACTTTGAGTTATCTTTGTGCTGGGATTTAATTCGTTTGTATTAACTTTATGGTCAGTAAAATCGCAATGAAACACTTAGTCTTTGGCATTTAGTTTTCTTGTAGGGATAACCTATGTCTTATATCTGTCTCAGCTTTGATTTTAGTATCTCTGGAACGTCTTCTCTTGCTGTATTGCTATTGCAATTCAATATTCCTATTTATTGTCTTGCCACGTAGACTTTGAGTTATCTTTGTGCTGGGATTTAATTCGTTTGAATTAGCTTTGTGGTCAGTAAAATCGCAATGCAAACGCTTAGTCTTCGGCATTTAGTTTTCTTGTAAAGATAACTTATGTCTTATATTTGTTTCAGCTTCGATTGTTAGTATCTCTGGAACGTGTTCTCGTGCTGTATTGCTATTGCGATTCAATATTCTTATTTTGTTTTCTTGCTTCGTAGGCTTTGAGTTATCCTTGTGCTGGGATTTAATTCACTTGTATTTGGTGAGAATGTGTCTTGAATCTTTATATTCAATCAATAGCTTTATGTTCAGTAAAATCGCAATGCAAAGGCTTAGTCTTTGGCATTTGCTTTTCTTGTTGGGATAACCTAGCTCTTATATCTGTCTCAGCTTTGATTGTTAGTATCTCTGGAACGTCTTCTCATGTTGTATTTCAATTGCGATTCATTATTCTTATTTTGTTGTCTTGCCTCGTAGACTTTGAGTTATCTTTGTGCTGGGATTTAATTCGTTTGTATTAGCTTTATGGTCAGGAAAATCGCAATACAAAGGCTTAGTCTTCGGCATTTAGTTTTCTTGTAGGGATAACCTATGTCTTATATCTGTCTCAGCTTTGATTGTTAGTATCTCTGGAACGTCTTCTCGTGCTGTATTGCTATTGCAATTCAATATTCTTATTTTGTTTTCTTGCTTCGTAGACTTTGAGTTATCCTTGTGCTGGGATTTAATTCACTTGTATTTGGTGAGAATGTGTCTTGAATCTTTATATTCAATCATCTTTATGTTCAGTAAAATCGCAATGCAAAGGCTTAGTCTTTGGCATTTACTTTTCTTGTTGGGATAACCTAGCTCTTATATCTGTCTCAGCTTTGATTGTTAGTATCTCTGGAATATCTTGTCATGTTGTAGTTGTATTGCTAATTCGCTTCATTATTTTTATTTTGTCTTGCTTCGTATACTTTGAGTTATCCTTACGCTGGGATTTATATATCATTATATCCATATACAATTGGGTACATGAAAAGGCTTTATAAGGCTTGTTTCGTCGGTTTTCTTTGGGTGCTTTGCGTTTTGTTGTTTTGTTTTGTAGGTTAATTTGGGTTTCGTTATTGTTGGTCAATTTGGCTATATATATGTTGTTATATTCATTGCGGTATATATCTATCTGTGACTTTCTTGTAAGACTACTGCTTCATTTGTTGGTTGCTGGGACAAACTTTTATTTCCGATCTGATGTTCAGTTTGCAAAATATTTTCAAACCTTGTTTGCCTGTATTTTACAGTATTTTCGTGCAAGACAGTACAATGTTAGTGTGTATATTTACACTTCACTGGACAGAAACTAGAGAACTGGAAACCGCACAAACTAAATATTCATGCGAATTTAAACAAGCTTGGTACAGTAAAGACAAAATTTTATACACTCCTATATATATATATGCAAGGTGTATATACAATGTGCTCTCCGGGCTATCACCACAGTGCAATGGTGACTCCTGCACTTGGGACGCAGGACGTACAGTTACATATAACGAAAATAGTAATTATAAAAACCTAACAGGCAATGTCAAACATGCACTATTTTTGTGCTTTTTTTCTGATAAGCTCTTCATCCTTCTGTAAAGCTTTTTCTATCTGCTAATTAAGACGAGCATGTTATCTATAGCAGTTTAGCCAAAATTGTGAGGATTCCTTTCCAGCTTCAAGTTGTAAATAAAGCTCCAATATACAAAAGCAATTGTCCATGTTCCATTTTACTTTAATCCTTCGTTACGCTCTATGTGATGATTTACTTATTCTTGAATAATTAAAACCATTCTTCTATATAAAACATCGATAAGTCAATATTCGTTTCATTTCTTGATGATTCTCCTCGTGTCCTTTAGTTCCTATTCAGCTCTTCTATTTGTCCTCGCAGAGCACTATCCTCTTTATGTTGTTTGTTTCTTTGCCATTTAGTTTTCTTGTTTGGAAAACATATGTCTTATATGTTTCTCAGCTTTGATTGTTAGTATCTCTGGAACGTCTTCTCATGTTGTATTTCTATTGCGATTCATTATTCTTATTTTGTTGTCTTGCTTCGTAGACTTTGAGTTATCTTTGTGCTGGGATTTAATTCGTTTGTATTAGCTTTATGGTCAGTAAAATCGCAATGCAAACGCTTAGTCTTTGGAGAGAAATGAAAACAGACTAAACATGCTTGCGAATTTAAACAAGCTTGGTACAGTAAACACAAATTTTTTTATACACTCATATATATATATATATATATATATAAGCAAGGTGTATATACAACGTGCTCTCCTGGCTATCACCACAGTGCAATGTTGACTCCTGCAGTTGAGACACAGGACGTACGTTTATATAAAACGAAAATAGTAATTATAAAACCTAACAGGCAATGTCAAACATGCACAAGTAAAATATGACTCCAGTCATTGAGTCAAATCATTTGATTTTTTTGTGTTTAGAGAACAATTCTAGACTTGGGAAACCAAAACCATAGAACTTGTTTAGAAACAAAACCAAATCCACTTTGCTCCCTCAATTACAATGAAATCCTAACATCATTCGCTGTGTCCAGATGCTCAATGGTGATTTATCACAGGCAATAGCCGCAATACATGTAAAACTGTTAAATTCTCATCTCGTTGCTAATTTGGAACTCAAGCAGCAGAGCTTTTTATTTATTTTCTTCCCATAAGGCCATGCATAACTACTTATAGATCGACAAAATCTCCTAGATTATTCTTAATGTGAAGATATGATTCCTGGCACGTCCACAAAAAAAACTAGGACAGTATAGCAGTGAGATATAAAAACAAACTAACCACTTGCTTGTATTTCTATAACATAGGCATGGTAAAAAAATTTGCTTTCAATGCATTCATACAACTGTGTTTTGAAGATTTCTCACCGAACATTTTTGACTTTTTTCAATGTTTATTTATTATCGTTTCGTCCCCTGGACACAAAGGCCCTGCAAAAGGGTAATGGTCATGCCAATGTTTTACCATATCTGCCTTTATCTGGATTGTCTACCTTTCATCACAAGTATAATGACAAAATTTTAAAAGAGCTACAACAAACTACAAAAATAAAACAACGGATTAACTACAAATACATGTTATGTATTGAGAAATTTGCGCCAAGAAAAACTTCACACATATGGTAAAATATTGTTTTAACTATTTTCTGTTGTTGACGCTGAAAGATGTATCACCAAACCAACATTAAGGAAAATATGTTTAATCACGAAATGCCGTTCTGTAGAATATTCAAGGATCAATAAGGCTGAATACAATGAAGTTTTGAAGTGTAATATTATATGTTGATAAATTACATCTAGACTGTATATAAATTGATAGAATACATCTTCCATTTACGAAAATTTAGCACGAGCCAAACGTTGATGACATCTGCTGTTAACAATATTAATCAATAAAAATTGTGCAAGTGATTATACATCATCCATATTTTACTGTGCTTTAATCTATTGGAAAACTATTGTGAGTCATTGTTGGACTCACGAACCCTCCAGAATAAAACTCTTGGTTGTACTCAGACAGAGGAGATAAGTTTTGCTCATACTTATTGATATTATTATTAAGACACTTATCTACTTTAACATTTACACCTTGATTAATAAATTGTTTGAGAAATATAACTGGTTCACACTATCTTTGTTGCGTGTGGAAATAGAACCAAAATTAATAGTTATTCTTTCGGGACCGACAAATATGGAAACTATCCTAGAAGGAACCAACAAATAAAAGTTGACAGTTTTTTCTTTCGCTGGTGGAACAAAATACATAAAGACAAAGACGACAGCTGCGAATGAAACGGTGATGATTAGAGTGGTGGTAACAGTGGTAATAACAATAACGGCAACAGAGGTGATGAGTTTGTAGTTGAGAGTGATATCGTTGAATGTGGGTGAAGGCTATTTCAGATATGGTAGAGCACCTTGTGCCCAGGCCCTTTTTCCTGACATGCACGTGAGTAAATGATATTCTCAAATCTTTGATTGAATCTTGTTCAGAAAAGCTAACTTCTCGCTTATTTTTCAATACAAACACCATGAGCTTTGTTATAAAAGAAGAATAACGCTTCAAAAGTATGTACTTTGCTTTGGATCCGGTGTTAAATATTGTAAATATAAATACATATATTATATAAATATCTAAATTATATCACGTATAATTTCATCTATATTATATTGTATTAATATTTATTTATTTTACATTCTGTTTGTAACAGAACCTTGCTGAAATTTCAGCACGACAAACAGGCTGAAACTAAGCCCGGGTTGAAATTGCTCCATGTAATTGTCCTCTTAGCATCATAAAAAACTACTTGATGGCTTTTTCAAAAATTGAGGAGACGGCTCATCTTCAGTCGTGTTTTCTGTAATCAAGGAATAGATAAAAAGCAAGCCTAAATGTGTGTTTCTTGATATCAAAATCAAACTTAAGCTTTAATAATCCATAGAAATCAAATATTTATCTTCTTCACATGTAATTCTTATATCTCTTTGACATTTACCAAACTGAAAGCAAACATGTGTTTATTAATTGACTTACTTACTGAAATATCTATTGTAACGGCCTTTCAGGATTTGCCACGTTCTTCCTTCAATGATCTAGAGAAATTTAGATCAGGCAAATTATATCAAAGTGCTGATCCCATTTTACGAAATAATCGTCAATGCATTACATTTTCTTTTCATTTTTTCCAAAAGTTGTTGCCGTACACTTTTCTTTAATGTTCTTTTATGTACGTTAACAACTTTTGATCTTCCTCCGCTGTGTAATTCCTTAAAAAAATGAAATAAATTTGACACCATTTATGATTGTAACAATTTGCCTAATAATTGAATATTTAAATAGTTACTTAACACCAAACAGTCGAGTGAACAAATGATCATTCAAAATGAATAAGTAACAAAACCATAGATGTATTGAAAATGTGCATTGACTAGGTTTATTTTTGTTCCATGAAATCGTTAAAGTCTTCCCAAGGAAATAATACAATGTTTGTTGGTTCAAACCTTGTTTGCCTGTATTTTACAGTATTTTCGTGCAAGACAGTACAATGTTAGTGTGTATATTCACACTTCACTGGACAGAAACTAAAGAACTCGAAACCGCACAGACTAAACATGCATGCGAATTTAAACAAGCTTGGTACAGTAAAGACAAAAGTTTTATACACTCCTATATATATATATATATATATATGCAAGGTGTATATACAACGTACTCCCGGCTATCACCACAGTGCAATGGTGACTCCTGCACTTGGGACACAGGACGTACCGTTATATATAACGAAAATAGTAATTATAAAAACCTAACAGGCAATGTCAAACATGCACTATTTTTGTCCTTTCTTCTGATAAGCTCTTCATCCTTCTGTAAAGCTTTTTCTATCTGCTAATTAAGACGAGCATGTTATCTATAGCAGTTTAGCCAAAATTGTGAGGATTCCTTTCCAGCTTCAAGTTGTAAATAAAGCTCCAATATACAAAAGCAATTGTCCATGTTCCATTTTACTTTAATCCTTCGTTACGCTCTATGTGATGATTTACTTATTTTTGAATAATTAAAACCATTCTTGTATATAACACATCCATATGTCAATATTCTTTTCATTTCTTGATGATTCTCCTCGTGTCCTTTAGTTCCTATTCAGCTCTTCTATTCGTCCTCGACGAGCACTATCCTCTTTATGTCGTTTATTTTCTTTGCCATTTAGTTTTCTTGTTTGGAAAACATATGTCTTATATGTGTCTCTGTTTTTGTTAGTATCTCTGGATTGTCTTCTCATGTTGTATTTCTATTGCGATTCATTATTCTTATTTTGTTGTCTTGCCTGGTAGACTTTGAGTTATCTTTGTGCTGGTATTTAATTCGTTTGTATTAGCTTTATGCTTCATGATTCTCCTCGTGTTCTTTAGTTCCTATTAAGCTCTTCTATTTTTCCTCGCAGAGCACTATCCTCTTTATGTCGTTTCTTTCTTTGCCATTTAGTTTTCTTGTTTGAAAAACATATCTCTTATATCTGTCTTCTCATGTTGTATTTCTATTGCGATTCATTATTCTTATTTTGTTGTCTTGCCTCGTAGACTTTGAGTTATCATTGTGCTGGGATTTAATTCGTTTGTATTAGCTTTATGGTCAGTAAAATCGCAATGCAAACGCTTAGTCTTCGGCATTTAGTTTTCTTGTAGGGATAACCTATGTCTTATATCTGTCTCAGCTTTGATTGTTAGTATCTCTGGAATATCTTGTCATGTTGTAGTTGTATTGCTAATTCGCTTCATTATTTTTATTTTGTTGTCTTGCTTCGTAGACTTTGAGTTATCCTTACGCTGGGATTTATATATCATTATATCCATATACATTTGAATACATGAAAAGGCTTTATAAGGCTTGTTTCGTCGGTACTACGTATTATTGATGGTTTTGTTTGGGTGCTTTGCGTTTTGTTGTTTTGCTTTGTAGGCTAATTTGGGTTTCGTTATTGTTGGTCAATTTGGCTATATATATGTTCTTATATTCAAAGTGGTATATATCTATCTGTGACCTTCCTGAAAGACTACTGCTTCATTTGTTGGTTGCTGGGACAAACTTTTATTTCCGATCTTGATGTTCAGTTTGCAAAATATTTTCAAACCTTGTTTGCCTGTATTTTACAGTATTTTCGTGCAAGACAGTACAATGTTAGTGTGTATATTTCCACTTCACTGGACAGAAACTAAAGAACTCGAAACCGCACAGACTAAACAAGCATGCGAATTTAAACAAGCTTGGTACAGTAAAGACAAAATTTTTTATACACTCCTATATATATATATATATATATGCAAGGTGTATATACAACGTACTCTCCCGGCTATCACCACAGTGCAATGGTGACTCCTGCACTTGGGACACACGACGTAAGGTTATATATAACGAAAATAGTAATTATAAAAACCTAACAGGCAATGTCAAACATGCACTATTTTTGTGCTTTTTTTCTGATAAGCTCTTCATCCTTCTGTAAAGCTTTTTCTATCTGCTAATTAAGACGAGCATGTTATCTATAGCAGTTTAGCCAAAATTGTGAGGATTCCTTTCCAGCTTCAAGTTGTAAATAAAGCTGCAATATACAAAAGCAATTGTCCATGTTCCATTGTACTTTAATCCTTCGTTACGCTCTATGTGATGATTTACTTATTCTTGAATAATTAAAACCATTCTTGTATATAACACATCCATATGTCAATATTCTTTTCATTTCTTGATGATTCTCCTCGTGTCCTTTAGTTCCTATTCAGCTCTTCTATTTGTCCTCGAGAGCACTATCCTCTTTATGTCGTTTTTTCTTTGCCATTTAGTTTTCTTGTTTGGAAAACATATGTCTTATATGTGTCTCTGTTTTTTTTGTTAGTATCTCTGGATTGTCTTCTCATGTTGTATTTCTATTGCGATTCATTATTCTTATTTTGTTGTCTTGCCTCGTAGACTTTGAGTTATCTTTGTGCTGGTATTTAATTCGTTTGTATTAGCTTTATGCTTCATGATTCTCCTCGTGTTCTTTAGTTCCTATTAAGCTCTTCTATTTTTCCTCGCAGAGCACTATCCTCTTTATGTCGTTTCTTTCTTTGCCATTTAGTTTTCTTGTTTGAAAACATATCTCTTATATCTGTCTTCTCATGTTGTATTTCTATTGCGATTCATTATTCTTATTTTGTTGTCTTGCCTCGTAGACTTTGAGTTATCATTGTGCTGGGATTTAATTCGTTTGTATTAGCTTTATGGTCAGTAAAATCGCAATGCAAACGCTTAGTCTTCGGCATTTAGTTTTCTTGTAGGGATAACCTATGTCTTATATCTGTCTCAGCTTTGATTGTTAGTATCTCTGGAATATCTTGTCATGTTGTAGTTGTATTGCTAATTCGCTTCATTATTTTTATTTTGTTGTCTTGCTTCGTAGACTTTGAGTTATCCTTACGCTGGGATTTATATATCATTATATCCATATACAATTGAATACATGAAAAGGCTTTATAAGGCTTGTTTCGTCGGTACTACGTATTATTGATGGTTTTGTTTGGGTGCTTTGCGTTTTGTTGTTTTGTTTTGTAGGCTAATTTGGGTTTCGTTATTGTTGGTCAATTTGGCTATATATATGTTCTTATATTCAAAGCGGTATATATCTATCTGTGACCTTCCTGAAAGACTACTGCTTCATTTGTTGGTTGCTGGGACAAACTTTTATTTCCGATCTTGATGTTCAGTTTGCAAAATATTTTCAAACCTTGTTTGCCTGTATTTTACAGTATTTTCGTGCAAGACAGTACAATGTTAGTGTGTATATTTACACTTCACTGGACAGAAACTAAAGAACTCGAAACCGCACAGACTAAACATGCATGCGAATTTAAACAAGCTTGGTACAGTAAAGACAAAATTTTTTATACACTCCTATATATATATATATATATATGCAAGGTGTATATACAACGTACTCTCCGGCTATCACCACAGTGCAATGGTGACTCCTGCACTTGGGACACAGGACGTAAGGTTATATATAACGAAAATAGTAATTATAAAACCTAACAGGCAATGTCAAACATGCACTATTTTTGTGCTTTTTTCTGATAAGCTCTTCATCCTTCTGTAAAGCTTTTTCTATCTGCTAATTAAGACGAGCATGTTATCTATAGCAGTTTAGCCAAAATTGTGAGGATTCCTTTCCAGCTTCAAGTTGTAAATAAAGCTGCAATATACAAAAGCAATTGTCCATGTTCCATTGTACTTTAATCCTTCGTTACGCTCTATGTGATGATTTACTTATTCTTGAATAATTAAAACCATTCTTGTATATAACACATCCATATGTCAATATTCTTTTCATTTCTTGATGATTCTCCTCGTGTCCTTTAGTTCCTATTCAGCTCTTCTATTTGTCCTCGCAGAGCACTATCCTCTTTATGTCTTTTTTTTCTTAGCCATTTAGTTTTCTTGTTTGGAAAACATATGTCTTATATGTGTCTCTGTTTTTTTTGTTAGTATCTCTGGATTGTCTTCTCATGTTGTATTTCTATTGCGATTCATTATTCTTATTTTGTTGTCTTGCCTCGTAGACTTTGAGTTATCTTTGTTCTGGTATTTAATTCGTTTGTATTAGCTTTATGCTTCATGATTCTCCTCGTGTCCTTTAGTTCCTATTAAGCTCTTCTATTTTTCCTCGCAGAGCACTATCCTCTTTATGTCGTTTCTTTCTTTGCCATTTAGTTTTCTTGTTTGGATAACATATCTCTTATATCTGTCTTCTCATGTTGTATTTCTATTGCGATTCATTATTCTTATTTTGTTGTCTTGCCTCGTAGACTTTGAGTTATCTTTGTGCTGGGATTTAATTCGTTTGTATTAGCTTTATGGTCAGTAAAATCGCAATGCAAACGCTTAGTCTTCGGCATTTAGTTTTCTTGTAGGGATAACCTATGTCTTATATCTGTCTCAGCTTTGATTGTTAGTATCTCTGGAATATCTTGTCATGTTGTAGTTGTATTGCTAATTCGCTTCATTATTTTTATTTTGTTGTCTTGCTTCGTAGACTTTGAGTTATTCTTACGCTGGGATTTATATATCATTATATCCATATACAATTGAATACATGAAAAGGCTTTATAAGGCTTGTTTCGTCGGTACTACGTATTATTGATGGTTTTGTTTGGGTGCTTTGCGTTTTGTTGTTTTGTTTTGTAGGCTAATTTGGGTTTCGTTATTGTTGGTCAATTTGGCTATATATATGTTCTTATATTCAAAGCGGTATATATCTATCTGTGACCTTCCTGAAAGACTACTGCTTCATTTGTTGGTTGCTGGGACAAACTTTTATTTCCGATCTTGATGTTCAGTTTGCAAAATATTTTCAAACCTTGTTTGCCTGTATTTTACAGTATTTTCGTGCAAGACAGTACAATGTTAGTGTGTATATTTACACTTCACTGGACAGAAACTAAAGAACTCGAAACCGCACAGACTAAACATGCATGCGAATTTAAACAAGCTTGGTACAGTAAAGACAAAGTTTTTATACACTCCTATATATATATATATATATATATATATGCAAGGTGTATATACAACGTACTCTCCGGCTATCACCACAGTGCAATGGTGACTCCTGCACTTGGGACACAGGACGTACGGTTATATATAACGAAAATAGTAATTATAAAACCTAACAGGCAATGTCAAACATGCACTATTTTTGTCCTTTCTTCTGATAAGCTCTTCATCCTTCTGTAAAGCTTTTTCTATCTGCTAATTAAGACGAGCATGTTATCTATAGCAGTTTAGCCAAAATTGTGAGGATTCCTTTCCAGCTTCAAGTTGTAAATAAAGCTCCAATATACAAAAGCAATTGTCCATGTTCCATTGTACTTTAATCCTTCGTTACGCTCTATGTGATGATTTACTTATTCTTGAATAATTAAAACCATTCTTGTATATAACACATCCATATGTCAATATTCTTTTTATTTCTTGATGATTCTCCTTGTGTCCTTTAGTTCCTATTCAGCTCTTCTATTTGTCCTTGCAGAGCACTATCCTCTTTATGTCGTTTTTTTCTTTGCCATTTAGTTTTCTTGTTTGGAAAACATATGTCTTATATGTGTCTCTGTTTTTTTTGTTAGTATCTCTGGATTGTCTTCTCATGTTGTATTTCTATTGCGATTCATTATTCTTATTTTGTTGTCTTGCCTCGTAGACTTTGAGTTATCTTTGTGCTGGTATTTAATTCGTTTGTATTATCTTTATGCTTCATGATTCTCCTCGTGTCCTTTAGTTCCTATTAAGCTCTTCTATTTTTCTCGCAGAGCACTATCCTCTTTATGTCGTTTCTTTCTTTGCCATTTAGTTTTCTTGTTTGGAAAACATATCTCTTATATCTGTCTTCTCATGAATTATTTCTATTGCGATTCATTATTCTTATTTTGTTGTCTTGCCTCGTAGACTTTGAGTTATCTTTGTGCTGGAATTTAATTCGTTTGTATTAGCTTTATGGTCAGTAAAATCGCAATGCAAACGCTTAGTCTTCGGCATTTAGTTTTCTTGTAGGGATAACCTATGTCTTATATCTGTCTCAGCTTTGATTGTTAGTATCTCTGGAACGTCTTCTCGTGTTGTATTGCTATTGCGATTCAATATTCTTATTGTTTTCTTGCTCCGTAGACTTGTGCTGAGATTCAATTCACTTGTATTTGGTGAGAATGTGTCTTGAATCTTTATATTCAATCATTAGCTTTATTTTCAGTAAAATCGCAATGCAAAGGCTTAGTCTTTGGCATTTACTTTTCTTGTTGAGATAACCTATGTCTTATATCTGTCTCAGCTTTGATTGTTAGTATCTCTGGAATATCTTGTCATGTTGTAGTTGTATTGCTATTGCGATTCAATATTCTTATTTGTTTTCTTGCTTCGTAGACTTTGAGTTATCCTTGTGCTGGGATTTAATTCACTTGTATTTGGTGAGAATGTGTCTTGAATCTTTATATTCAATCATTACCTTTATGTTCAGTAAAATCGCAATGCAAAGGCTTAGTCTTTGGCATTTACTTTTCTTGTTGGGATAACCTAGCTCTTATATCTGTCTCAGCTTTGATTGTTAGTATCTCTGGAATATCTTGTCATGTTGTAGTTGTATTGCTAATTCGCTTCATTATTTTTATTTTGTTGTCTTGCTTCGTAGACTTTGAGTTATCCTTACGCTGGGATTTATATATCATTATATCCATATACAATTGAATACATGAAAAGGCTTTATAAGGCTTGTTTCGTCGGTACTACGTATTATTGATGGTTTTGTTTGGGTGCTTTGCGTTTTGTTGTTTTGTTTTGTAGGCTAATTTGGATTTCGTTATTGTTGGTCAATTTGGCTATATATATGTTCTTATATTCAAAGCGGTATATATCTATCTGTGAGCTTCCTGAAAGACTACTGCTTCATTTGTTGGTTGCTGGGACAAACTTTTATTTCCGATCTTGATGTTCAGTTTGCAAAATATTTTCAAACCTTGTTTGCCTGTATTTTACAGTATTTTCGTGCAAGACAGTACAATGTTAGTTTACACTTCACTGGACAGAAACTAAAGAACTCGAAACCGCACAGACTAAACATGCATGCGAATTTAAACAAGCTTGGTACAGTAAAGACAAAATTTTTTATACACTCCTATATATATATATATATGCAAGGTGTATATACAACGTGCTCTCCCGGCTATCACCACAGTGCAATGGTGACTCCTGCACTTGGGACACAGGACGTACGGTTATATATAACGAAAATAGTAATTATAAAAACCTAACAGGCAATGTCAAACATGCACTATTTTTGTCCTTTCTTCTGATAAGCTCTTCATCCTTCTGTAAAGCTTTTTCTATCTGCTAATTAAGACGAGCATGTTATCTACTTTGAGTTATCCTTGTGCTGGGATTCAATTCACTTGTATTTGGTGAGAATGTGTCTTGAATCTTTATATTCAATCATCTTTATGTTCAGTAAAATCGTAATGCAAAGGCTTAGTCTTTGGCATTTACTTTTCTTGTTGGGATAACGTAGCTCTTATATCTGTCTCAGCTTTGATTGTTAGTATCTCTGGAATATCTTGTCATGTTGTAGTTGTATTGTTAATTCGCTTCATTATTTTTTTGTCTTGCTTCGTAGACTTTGAGTTATCTTTGTGCTGGGATTTAATTCGTTTGTATTAACTTTATGGTCAGTAAAATCGCAATGAAACACTTAGTCTTTGGCATTTAGTTTTTCTTGTAGGGATAACCTATGTCTTATATCTGTCTCAGCTTTGATTTTAGTATCTCTGGAACGTCTTCTGTTGTATTGCTATTGCAATTCAATATTCTTATTTATTGTCTTGCCACGTAGACTTTGAGTTATCTTTGTGCTGGGATTTAATTCGTTTGAATTAGCTTTGTGGTCAGTAAAATCGCAATGCAAACGCTTAGTCTTCGGCATTTAGTTTTCTTGTAATGATAACCTATGTCTTATATCTGTCTCAGCTTTGATTGTTAGTATCTCTGGAACGTGTTCTCGTGTTGTATTGCTATTGCGATTCAATATTCTTATTTTGTTTTCTTGCTTCGTAGGCTTTGAGTTATCCTTGTGCTGGGATTTAATTCACTTGTATTTGGTGAGAATGTGTCTTGAATCTTTATATTCAATCAATAGCTTTATGTTCAGTAAAATCGCAATGCAAAGGCTTAGTCTTTGGCATTTGCTTTTCTTGTTGGGATAACCTAGCTCTTATATCTGTCTCAGCTTTGATTGTTAGTATCTCTGGAACGTCTTCTCATGTTGTATTTCTATTGCGATTCATTATTCTTATTTTGTTGTCTTGCCTCGTAGACTTTTAGTTATCTTTGTGCTGGGATTTAATTCGTTTGTATTAGCTTTATGGTCAGGAAAATCGCAATACAAAGGCTTAGTCTTCGGCATTTAGTTTTCTTGTAGGGATAACCTATGTCTTATATCTGTCTCAGCTTTGATTGTTAGTATCTCTGGAACGTCTTCTCGTGTTGTATTGCTATTGCGATTGAATATTCTTATTTTGTTTTCTTGCTCCGTAGACTTGTGCTGAGATTTAATTCACTTGTATTTGGTGAGAATGTGTCTTGAATCTTTATATTCAATCATTAGCTTTATTTTCAGTAAAATCGCAATGCAAAGGCTTAGTCTTTGGCATTTACTTTTCTTGTTGAGATAACCTAGCTCTTATATCTGTCTCAGCTTTGATTGTTAGTATCTCTGGAATATCTTGTCATGTTGTAGTTGTATTGCTATTGCAATTCAATATTCTTATTTGTTTTCTTGCTTCGTAGACTTTGAGTTATCCTTGTGCTGGGATTTAATTCACTTGTATTTGGTGAGAATGTGTCTTGAATCTTTATATTCAATCATTAGCTTTATTTTCAGTAAAATCGCAATGCAAAGGCTTAGTCTTCGGCATTTAGTTTTCTTGTAGGGATAACCTATGTCTTATATCTGTCTCAGCTTTGATTGTTAGTATCTCTGGAACGTCTTCTCGTGTTGTATTGCTATTGCGATTCAATATTCTTATTTTGTTTTCTTGCTCCGTAGACTTGTGCTGGGATTTAATTCACTTGTATTTGGTGAGAATGTGTCTTGAATCTTTATATTCGATAATTATCTTTATTTTCAGTAAAATCGCAATGCAAAGGCTTAGTCTTTGGCATTTACTTTTCTTGTTGGGATAACCTAGCTCTTATATCTGTCTCAGCTTTGATTGTTAGTATCTCTGGAATATCTTGTCATGTTGTAGTTGTATTGCTAATTGGCTTCATTATTTTTATTTTGTTGTCTTGCTTCGTAGACTTTGAGTTATCCTTACGCTGGGATTTATATATCATTATATCCATATACAATTGAATACATGAAAAGGCTTTATAAGGCTTGTTTCGTCGGTACTACGTATTATTGATGGTTTTGTTTGGGTGCTTTGCGTTTGTTGTTTTGTTTTGTAGGCTAATTTGGATTTCGTTATTGTTGGTCAATTTGGCTATATATATGTTCTTATATTCAAAGGTATATATCTATCTGTGAGCTTCCTGAAAGACTACTGCTTCATTTGTTGGTTCCTGGGACAAACTTTTATTTCCGATCTTGATGTTCAGTTTGCAAAATATTTTCAAACCTTGTTTGCCTGTATTTTACAGTATTTTCGTGCAAGACAGTACAATGTTAGTGTATATTCACACTTCACTGGACAGAAACTAAAGAACTCGAAACCGCACAGACTAAACATGCATGCGAATTTAAACAAGCTTGGTACAGTAAAGACAAAAGTTTTATACATTATATATATATATATATATATATATATGCAAGGTGTATATACAACGTACTCTCCGGCTATCACCACAGTGCAATGGTGACTCCTGCACTTGGGACACAGGACGTATGGTTATATATAACGAAAATAGTAATTATAAAACCTAACAGGCAATGTCAAACATGCACTATTTTTGTCCTTTCTTCTGATAAGCTCTTCATCCTTCTGTAAAGCTTTTTCTATCTGCTAATTAAGACGAGCATGTTATCTACTTTGAGTTATCCTTGTGCTGGGATTCAATTCACTTGTATTTGGTGAGAATGTGTCTTGAATCTTTATATTGCTGTATTGCTATTGCAATTCAATATTCCTATTTATTGTCTTGCCACGTAGACTTTGAGTTATCTTTGTGCTGGGATTTAATTCATTTGAATTAGCTTTGTGGTCAGTAAAATCGCAATGCAAACGCTTAGTCTTCGGCATTTAGTTTTCTTGTAAAGATAACTTATGTCTTATATCTGTCTCAGCTTTGATTGTTAGTATCTCTGGAATATCTTGTCATGTTGTAGTTGTATTGCTAATTCGCTTCATTATTTTTATTTTGTCTTGCTTCGTATACTTTGAGTTATCCTTACGCTGGGATTTATATATCATTATATCCATATACAATTGGGTACATGAAAAGGCTTTATAAGGCTTGTTTCGTCGGTTTTCTTTGGGTGCTTTGCGTTTTGTTGTTTTGTTTTGTAGGTTAATTTGGGTTTCGTTATTGTTGGTCAATTTGGCTATATATATGTTGTTATATTCATTGCGGTATATATCTATCTGTGACTTTCTTGTAAGACTACTGCTTCATTTGTTGGTTGCTGGGACAAACTTTTATTTCCGATCTGATGTTCAGTTTGCAAAATATTTTCAAACCTTGTTTGCCTGTATTTTACAGTATTTTCGTGCAAGACAGTACAATGTTAGTGTGTATATTTACACTTCACTGGACAGAAACTAGAGAACTGGAAACCGCACAAACTAAATATTCATGCGAATTTAAACAAGCTTGGTACAGTAAAGACAAAATTTTATACACTCCTATATATATATATGCAAGGTGTATATACAATGTGCTCTCCGGGCTATCACCACAGTGCAATGGTGACTCCTGCACTTGGGACGCAGGACGTACAGTTACATATAACGAAAATAGTAATTATAAAAACCTAACAGGCAATGTCAAACATGCACTATTTTTGTGCTTTTTTTCTGATAAGCTCTTCATCCTTCTGTAAAGCTTTTTCTATCTGCTAATTAAGACGAGCATGTTATCTATAGCAGTTTAGCCAAAATTGTGAGGATTCCTTTCCAGCTTCAAGTTGTAAATAAAGCTCCAATATACAAAAGCAATTGTCCATGTTCCATTTTACTTTAATCCTTCGTTACGCTCTATGTGATGATTTACTTATTCTTGAATAATTAAAACCATTCTTCTATATAAAACATCGATAAGTCAATATTCGTTTCATTTCTTGATGATTCTCCTCGTGTCCTTTAGTTCCTATTCAGCTCTTCTATTTGTCCTCAGAGCACTATCCTCTTTATGTTGTTTGTTTCTTTGCCATTTAGTTTTCTTGTTTGGAAAACATATGTCTTATATGTTTCTCAGCTTTGATCTATCTTCTTGTTGTATTTCTTGCGTATTCTTATTTGTTTCTTTTGTACTTTAGTTTTATTTAGTTTATGGTCAGTAAAATCGCAATGCAAACGCTTAGTCTTTGGAGAGAAATGAAAACAGACTAAACATGCTTGCGAATTTAAACAAGCTTGGTACAGTAAACACAAATTTTTTTATACACTCTTATATATATATATATATATATATATAAGCAAGGTGTATATACAACGTGCTCTCCTGGCTATCACCACAGTGCAATGTTGACTCCTGCAGTTGAGACACAGGACGTACGTTTATATAAAACGAAAATAGTAATTATAAAACCTAACAGGCAATGTCAAACATGCACAAGTAAAATATGACTCCAGTCATTGAGTCAAATCATTTGATTTTTTTGTGTTTAGAGAACAATTCTAGACTTGGGAAACCAAAACCATAGAACTTGTTTAGAAACAAAACCAAATCCACTTTGCTCCCTCAATTACAATGAAATCCTAACATCATTCGCTGTGTCCAGATGCTCAATGGTGATTTATCACAGGCAATAGCCGCAATACATGTAAAACTGTTAAATTCTCATCTCGTTGCTAATTTGGAACTCAAGCAGCAGAGCTTTTTATTTATTTTCTTCCCATAAGGCCATGCATAACTACTTATAGATCGACAAAATCTCCTAGATTATTCTTAATGTGAAGATATGATTCCTGGCACGTCCACAAAAAAAACTAGGACAGTATAGCAGTGAGATATAAAACAAACTAACCACTTGCTTGTATTTCTATAACATAGGCATGGTAAAAATTTGCTTTCAATGCATTCATACAACTGTGTTTTGAAGATTTCTCACCGAACATTTTGACTTTTTTCAATGTTTATTTATTATCGTTTCGTCCCCTGGACACAAAGGCCCTGCAAAAGGGTAATGGTCATGCCAATGTTTTACCATATCTGCCTTTATCTGGATTGTCTACCTTTCATCACAAGTATAATGACAAAATTTTAAAAGAGCTACAACAAACTACAAAAATAAAACAACGGATTAACTACAAATACATGTTATGTATTGAGAAATTTGCCAAGAAAAACTTCACACATATGGTAAAATATTGTTTTAACTATTTTCTGTTGTTGACGCTGAAAGATGTATCACCAAACCAACATTAAGGAAAATATGTTTAATCACGAAATGCCGTTCTGTAGAATATTCAAGGATCAATAAGGCTGAATACAATGAAGTTTTGAAGTGTAATATTATATGTTGATAAATTACATCTAGACTGTATATAAATTGATAGAATACATCTTCCATTTACGAAAATTTAGCACGAGCCAAACGTTGATGACATCTGCTGTTAACAATATTAATCAATAAAAATTGTGCAAGTGATTATACATCATCCATATTTTACTGTGCTTTAATCTATTGGAAAACTATTGTGAGTCATTGTTGGACTCACGAACCCTCAGAATAAAAACTCTTGGTTGTACTCAGACAGAGGAGATAAGTTTTGCTCATACTTATTGATATTATTATTAAGACACTTATCTACTTTAACATTTACACCTTGATTAATAAATTGTTTGAGAAATATAACTGGTTCACACTATCTTTGTTGCGTGTGGAAATAGAACCAAAATTAATAGTTATTCTTTCGGGACCGACAAATATGGAAACTATCCTAGAAGGAACCAACAAATAAAAGTTGACAGTTTTTTCTTTCGCTGGTGGAACAAAATACATAAAGACAAAGACGACAGCTGCGAATGAAACGGTGATGATTAGAGTGGTGGTAACAGTGGTAATAACAATAACGGCAACAGAGGTGATGAGTTTGTAGTTGAGAGTGATATCGTTGAATGTGGGTGAAGGCTATTTCAGATATGGTAGAGCACCTTGTGCCCAGGCCCTTCTTTTCCTGACATGCACGTGAGTAAATGATATTCTCAAATCTTTTGATTGAATCTTGTTCAGAAAAGCTAACTTCTCGCTTATTTTTCAATACAAACACCATGAGCTTTGTTATAAAGAAGAATAACGCTTCAAAAGTATGTACTTTGCTTTGGATCCGGTGTTAAATATTGTAAATATAAATACATATATTATATAAATATCTAAATTATATCACGTATAATTTCATCTATATTATATTGTATTAATATTTATTTATTTTACATTCTGTTTGTAACAGAACCTTGCTGAAATTTCAGCACGACAAACAGGCTGAAACTAAGCCCGGGTTGAAATTGCTCCATGTAATTGTCCTCTTAGCATCATAAAAAACTACTTGATGGCTTTTTCAAAAATTGAGGAGACGGCTCATCTTCAGTCGTGTTTTCTGTAATCAAGGAATAGATAAAAAGCAAGCCTAAATGTGTGTTTCTTGATATCAAAATCAAACTTAAGCTTTAATAATCCATAGAAATCAAATATTTATCTTCTTCACATGTAATTCTTATATCTCTTTGACATTTACCAAACTGAAAGCAAACATGTGTTTATTAATTGACTTACTTACTGAAATATCTATTGTAACGGCCTTTCAGGATTTGCCACGTTCTTCCTTCAATGATCTAGAGAAATTTAGATCAGGCAAATTATATCAAAGTGCTGATCCCATTTTACGAAATAATCGTCAATGCATTACATTTTCTTTCGCCATTTTTTTCCAAAAGTTGTTGCCGTACACTTTTCTTTAATGTTCTTTTATGTACGTTAACAACTTTTGATCTTCCTCCGCTGTGTAATTCCTTAAAAAAATGAAATAAATTTGACACCATTTATGATTGTAACAATTTGCCTAATAATTGAATATTTAAATAGTTACTTAACACCAAACAGTCGAGTGAACAAATGATCATTCAAAATGAATAAGTAACAAAACCATAGATGTATTGAAAAATGTGCATTGACTAGGTTTATTTTTTGTTCCATGAAATCGTTAAAGTCTTCCCAAGGAAATAATACAATGTTTGTTGGTTCAAACCTTGTTTGCCTGTATTTTACAGTATTTTCGTGCAAGACAGTACAATGTTAGTGTGTATATTCACACTTCACTGGACAGAAACTAAAGAACTCGAAACCGCACAGACTAAACATGCATGCGAATTTAAACAAGCTTGGTACAGTAAAGACAAAAGTTTTATACACTCCTATATATATATATATATATATATATATACATATATACAACGTACTCTCCGGCTATCACCACAGTGCAATGGTGACTCCTGCACTTGGGACACAGGACGTACGGTTATATATAACGAAAATAGTAATTATAAAAACCTAACAGGCAATGTCAAACATGCACTATTTTTGTCCTTTCTTCTGATAAGCTCTTCATCCTTCTGTAAAGCTTTTTCTATCTGCTAATTAAGACGAGCATGTTATCTACTTTGAGTTATCCTTGTGCTGGGATTCAATTCACTTGTATTTGGTGAGAATGTGTCTTGAATCTTTATATTCAATCATCTTTATGTTCAGTAAAATCGTAATGCAAAGGCTTAGTCTTTGGCATTTACTTTTCTTGTTGGGATAACGTAGCTCTTATATCTGTCTCAGCTTTGATTGTTAGTATCTCTGGAATATCTTGTCATGTTGTAGTTGTATTGTTAATTCGCTTCATTATTTTTTTGTCTTGCTTCGTAGACTTTGAGTTATCTTTGTGCTGGGATTTAATTCGTTTGTATTAACTTTATGGTCAGTAAAATCGCAATGAAACACTTAGTCTTTGGCATTTAGTTTTCTTGTAGGGATAACCTATGTCTTATATCTGTCTCAGCTTTGATTTTTAGTATCTCTGGAACGTCTTCTCTTGCTGTATTGCTATTGCAATTCAATATTCCTATTTATTGTCTTGCCACGTAGACTTTGAGTTATCTTTGTGCTGGGATTTAATTCGTTTGAATTAGCTTTGTGGTCAGTAAAATCGCAATGCAAACGCTTAGTCTTCGGCATTTAGTTTTCTTGTAAAGATAACTTATGTCTTATATTTGTTTCAGCTTCGATTGTTAGTATCTCTGGAACGTGTTGTCGTGCTGTATTGCTATTGCGATTCAATATTCTTATTTTGTTTTCTTGCTTCGTAGGCTTTGAGTTATCCTTGTGCTGGGATTTAATTCACTTGTATTTGGTGAGAATGTGTCTTGAATCTTTATATTCAATCAATAGCTTTATGTTCAGTAAAATCGCAATGCAAAGGCTTAGTCTTTGGCATTTGCTTTTCTTGTTGGGATAACCTAGCTCTTATATCTGTCTCAGCTTTGATTGTTAGTATCTCTGGAACGTCTTCTCATGTTGTATTTCAATTGCGATTCATTATTCTTATTTTGTTGTCTTGCCTCGTAGACTTTGAGTTATCTTTGTGCTGGGATTTAATTCGTTTGTATTAGCTTTATGGTCAGGAAAATCGCAATACAAAGGCTTAGTCTTCGGCATTTAGTTTTCTTGTAGGGATAACCTATGTCTTATATCTGTCTCAGCTTTGATTGTTAGTATCTCTGGAACGTCTTCTCGTGCTGTATTGCTATTGCAATTCAATATTCTTATTTTGTTTTCTTGCTTCGTAGACTTTGAGTTATCCTTGTGCTGGGATTTAATTCACTTGTATTTGGTGAGAATGTGTCTTGAATCTTTATATTCAATCATCTTTATGTTCAGTAAAATCGCAATGCAAAGGCTTAGTCTTTGGCATTTACTTTTCTTGTTGGGATAACCTAGCTCTTATATCTGTCTCAGCTTTGATTGTTAGTATCTCTGGAATATCTTGTCATGTTGTAGTTGTATTGCTAATTCGCTTCATTATTTTTATTTTGTCTTGCTTCGTATACTTTGAGTTATCCTTACGCTGGGATTTATATATCATTATATCCATATACAATTGGGTACATGAAAAGGCTTTATAAGGCTTGTTTCGTCGGTTTTCTTTGGGTGCTTTGCGTTTTGTTGTTTTGTTTTGTAGGTTAATTTGGGTTTCGTTATTGTTGGTCAATTTGGCTATATATATGTTGTTATATTCATTGCGGTATATATCTATCTGTGACTTTCTTGTAAGACTACTGCTTCATTTGTTGGTTGCTGGGACAAACTTTTATTTCCGATCTGATGTTCAGTTTGCAAAATATTTTCAAACCTTGTTTGCCTGTATTTTACAGTATTTTCGTGCAAGACAGTACAATGTTAGTGTGTATATTTACACTTCACTGGACAGAAACTAGAGAACTGGAAACCGCACAAACTAAATATTCATGCGAATTTAAACAAGCTTGGTACAGTAAAGACAAAATTTTATACACTCCTATATATATATATGCAAGGTGTATATACAATGTGCTCTCCGGGCTATCACCACAGTGCAATGGTGACTCCTGCACTTGGGACACAGGACGTACAGTTACATATAACGAAAATAGTAATTATAAAACCTAACAGGCAATGTCAAACATGCACTATTTTTGTGCTTTTTTCTGATAAGCTCTTCATCCTTCTGTAAAGCTTTTTCTATCTGCTAATTAAGACGAGCATGTTATCTATAGCAGTTTAGCCAAAATTGTGAGGATTCCTTTCCAGCTTCAAGTTGTAAATAAAGCTCCAATATACAAAAGCAATTGTCCATGTTCCATTTTACTTTAATCCTTCGTTACGCTCTATGTGATGATTTACTTATTCTTGAATAATTAAAACCATTCTTCTATATAAAACATCGATAAGTCAATATTCGTTTCATTTCTTGATGATTCTCCTCGTGTCCTTTAGTTCCTATTCAGCTCTTCTATTTGTCCTCAGAGCACTATCCTCTTTATGTTGTTTGTTTCTTTGCCATTTAGTTTTCTTGTTTGGAAAACATATGTCTTATATGTTTCTCAGCTTTGATTGTTAGTATCTCTGGAACGTCTTCTCATGTTGTATTTCTATTGCGATTCATTATTCTTATTTTGTTGTCTTGCTTCGTAGACTTTGAGTTATCTTTGTGCTGGGATTTAATTCGTTTGTATTAGCTTTATGGTCAGTAAAATCGCAATGCAAACGCTTAGTCTTTGAGAGAAATGAAAACAGACTAAACATGCTTGCGAATTTAAACAAGCTTGGTACAGTAAACACAAATTTTTATACACTCTTATATATATATATATATATATATATAAGCAAGGTGTATATACAACGTGCTCTCCTGGCTATCACCACAGTGCAATGTTGACTCCTGCAGTTGAGACACAGGACGTACGTTTATATAAAACGAAAATAGTAATTATAAAACCTAACAGGCAATGTCAAACATGCACAAGTAAAATATGACTCCAGTCATTGAGTCAAATCATTTGATTTTTTTGTGTTTAGAGAACAATTCTAGACTTGGGAAACCAAAACCATAGAACTTGTTTAGAAACAAAACCAAATCCACTTTGCTCCCTCAATTACAATGAAATCCTAACATCATTCGCTGTGTCCAGATGCTCAATGGTGATTTATCACAGGCAATAGCCGCAATACATGTAAAACTGTTAAATTCTCATCTCGTTGCTAATTTGGAACTCAAGCAGCAGAGCTTTTATTTATTTTCTTCCCATAAGGCCATGCATAACTACTTATAGATCGACAAAATCTCCTAGATTATTCTTAATGTGAAGATATGATTCCTGGCACGTCCACAAAAAACTAGGACAGTATAGCAGTGAGATATAAAACAAACTAACCACTTGCTTGTATTTCTATAACATAGGCATGGTAAAAAATTTGCTTTCAATGCATTCATACAACTGTGTTTTGAAGATTTCTCACCGAACATTTTGACTTTTTCAATGTTTATTTATTATCGTTTCGTCCCTGGACACAAAGGCCCTGCAAAGGGTAATGGTCATGCCAATGTTTTACCATATCTGCCTTTATCTGGATTGTCTACCTTTCATCACAAGTATAATGACAAAATTTTAAAAGAGCTACAACAAACTACAAAAATAAAACAACGGATTAACTACAAATACATGTTATGTATTGAGAAATTTGCCAAGAAAAACTTCACACATATGGTAAAATATTGTTTTAACTATTTTCTGTTGTTGACGCTGAAAGATGTATCACCAAACCAACATTAAGGAAAATATGTTTAATCACGAAATGCCGTTCTGTAGAATATTCAAGGATCAATAAGGCTGAATACAATGAAGTTTTGAAGTGTAATATTATATGTTGATAAATTACATCTAGACTGTATATAAATTGATAGAATACATCTTCCATTTACGAAAATTTAGCACGAGCCAAACGTTGATGACATCTGCTGTTAACAATATTAATCAATAAAAATTGTGCAAGTGATTATACATCATCCATATTTTACTGTGCTTTAATCTATTGGAAAACTATTGTGAGTCATTGTTGGACTCACGAACCCTCAGAATAAAAACTCTTGGTTGTACTCAGACAGAGGAGATAAGTTTTGCTCATACTTATTGATATTATTATTAAGACACTTATCTACTTTAACATTTACACCTTGATTAATAAATTGTTTGAGAAATATAACTGGTTCACACTATCTTTGTTGCGTGTGGAAATAGAACCAAAATTAATAGTTATTCTTTCGGGACCGACAAATATGGAAACTATCCTAGAAGGAACCAACAAATAAAAGTTGACAGTTTTTTCTTTCGCTGGTGGAACAAAATACATAAAGACAAAGACGACAGCTGCGAATGAAACGGTGATGATTAGAGTGGTGGTAACAGTGGTAATAACAATAACGGCAACAGAGGTGATGAGTTTGTAGTTGAGAGTGATATCGTTGAATGTGGGTGAAGGCTATTTCAGATATGGTAGAGCACCTTGTGCCCAGGCCCTTCTTTTCCTGACATGCACGTGAGTAAATGATATTCTCAAATCTTTTGATTGAATCTTGTTCAGAAAAGCTAACTTCTCGCTTATTTTCAATACAAACACCATGAGCTTTGTTATAAAAGAAGAATAACGCTTCAAAAGTATGTACTTTGCTTTGGATCCGGTGTTAAATATTGTAAATATAAATACATATATTATATAAATATCTAAATTATATCACGTATAATTTCATCTATATTATATTGTATTAATATTTATTTATTTTACATTCTGTTTGTAACAGAACCTTGCTGAAATTTCAGCACGACAAACAGGCTGAAACTAAGCCCGGGTTGAAATTGCTCCATGTAATTGTCCTCTTAGCATCATAAAAACTACTTGATGGCTTTTCAAAATTGAGGAGACGGCTCATCTTCAGTCGTGTTTTCTGTAATCAAGGAATAGATAAAAGCAAGCCTAAATGTGTGTTTCTTGATATCAAAATCAAACTTAAGCTTTAATAATCCATAGAAATCAAATATTTATCTTCTTCACATGTAATTCTTATATCTCTTTGACATTTACCAAACTGAAAGCAAACATGTGTTTATTAATTGACTTACTTACTGAAATATCTATTGTAACGGCCTTTCAGGATTTGCCACGTTCTTCCTTCAATGATCTAGAGAAATTTAGATCAGGCAAATTATATCAAAGTGCTGATCCCATTTTACGAAATAATCGTCAATGCATTACATTTTCTTTCGCCATTTTTTTTCCAAAAGTTGTTGCCGTACACTTTTCTTTAATGTTCTTTTATGTACGTTAACAACTTTTGATCTTCCTCCGCTGTGTAATTCCTTAAAAAAATGAAATAAATTTGACACCATTTATGATTGTAACAATTTGCCTAATAATTGAATATTTAAATAGTTACTTAACACCAAACAGTCGAGTGAACAAATGATCATTCAAAATGAATAAGTAACAAAACCATAGATGTATTGAAAAATGTGCATTGACTAGGTTTATTTTTTTGTTCCATGAAATCGTTAAAGTCTTCCCAAGGAAATAATACAATGTTTGTTGGTTCAAACCTTGTTTGCCTGTATTTTACAGTATTTTCGTGCAAGACAGTACAATGTTAGTGTGTATATTCACACTTCACTGGACAGAAACTAAAGAACTCGAAACCGCACAGACTAAACATGCATGCGAATTTAAACAAGCTTGGTACAGTAAAGACAAAAGTTTTTATACACTCCTATATATATATATATATATATATATATAAAGGTGTATATACAACGTACTCTCCGGCTATCACCACAGTGCAATGGTGACTCCTGCACTTGGGACACAGGACGTACCGTTATATATAACGAAAATAGTAATTATAAAAACCTAACAGGCAATGTCAAACATGCACTATTTTTGTCCTTTCTTCTGATAAGCTCTTCATCCTTCTGTAAAGCTTTTTCTATCTGCTAATTAAGACGAGCATGTTATCTACTTTGAGTTATCCTTGTGCTGGGATTCAATTCACTTGTATTTGGTGAGAATGTGTCTTGAATCTTTATATTCAATCATCTTTATGTTCAGTAAAATCGTAATGCAAAGGCTTAGTCTTTGGCATTTACTTTTCTTGTTGGGATAACGTAGCTCTTATATCTGTCTCAGCTTTGATTGTTAGTATCTCTGGAATATCTTGTCATGTTGTAGTTGTATTGTTAATTCGCTTCATTATTTTTTTTTGTCTTGCTTCGTAGACTTTGAGTTATCTTTGTGCTGGGATTTAATTCGTTTGTATTAACTTTATGGTCAGTAAAATCGCAATGAAACACTTAGTCTTTGGCATTTAGTTTTCTTGTAGGGATAACCTATGTCTTATATCTGTCTCAGCTTTGATTTTTAGTATCTCTGGAACGTCTTCTCTTGTTGTATTGCTATTTCAATTCAATATTCCTATTTATTGTCTTGCCACGTAGACTTTGAGTTATCTTTGTGCTGGGATTTAATTCGTTTGAATTAGCTTTGTGGTCAGTAAAATCGCAATGCAAACGCTTAGTCTTCGGCATTTAGTTTTCTTGTAAAGATAACTTATGTCTTATATTTGTTTCAGCTTCGATTGTTAGTATCTCTGGAACGTGTTGTCGTGCTGTATTGCTATTGCGATTCAATATTCTTATTTTGTTTTCTTGCTTCGTAGGCTTTGAGTTATCCTTGTGCTGGGATTTAATTCACTTGTATTTGGTGAGAATGTGTCTTGAATCTTTATATTCAATCAATAGCTTTATGTTCAGTAAAATCGCAATGCAAAGGCTTAGTCTTTGGCATTTGCTTTTCTTGTTGGGATAACCTAGCTCTTATATCTGTCTCAGCTTTGATTGTTAGTATCTCTGGAACGTCTTCTCATGTTGTATTTCAATTGCGATTCATTATTCTTATTTTGTTGTCTTGCCTCGTAGACTTTGAGTTATCTTTGTGCTGGGATTTAATTCGTTTGTATTAGCTTTATGGTCAGGAAAATCGCAATACAAAGGCTTAGTCTTCGGCATTTAGTTTTCTTGTAGGGATAACCTATGTCTTATATCTGTCTCAGCTTTGATTGTTAGTATCTCTGGAACGTCTTCTCGTGCTGTATTGCTATTGCAATTCAATATTCTTATTTTGTTTTCTTGCTTCGTAGACTTTGAGTTATCCTTGTGCTGGGATTTAATTCACTTGTATTTGGTGAGAATGTGTCTTGAATCTTTATATTCAATCATCTTTATGTTCAGTAAAATCGCAATGCAAAGGCTTAGTCTTTGGCATTTACTTTTCTTGTTGGGATAACCTAGCTCTTATATCTGTCTCAGCTTTGATTGTTAGTATCTCTGGAATATCTTGTCATGTTGTAGTTGTATTGCTAATTCGCTTCATTATTTTTATTTTGTCTTGCTTCGTATACTTTGAGTTATCCTTACGCTGGGATTTATATATCATTATATCCATATACAATTGGGTACATGAAAAGGCTTTATAAGGCTTGTTTCGTCGGTTTTCTTTGGGTGCTTTGCGTTTTGTTGTTTTGTTTTGTAGGTTAATTTGGGTTTCGTTATTGTTGGTCAATTTGGCTATATATATGTTGTTATATTCATTGCGGTATATATCTATCTGTGACTTTCTTGTAAGACTACTGCTTCATTTGTTGGTTGCTGGGACAAACTTTTATTTCCGATCTGATGTTCAGTTTGCAAAATATTTTCAAACCTTGTTTGCCTGTATTTTACAGTATTTTCGTGCAAGACAGTACAATGTTAGTGTGTATATTTACACTTCACTGGACAGAAACTAGAGAACTGGAAACCGCACAAACTAAATATTCATGCGAATTTAAACAAGCTTGGTACAGTAAAGACAAAATTTTATACACTCCTATATATATATATGCAAGGTGTATATACAATGTGCTCTCCGGGCTATCACCACAGTGCAATGGTGACTCCTGCACTTGGGACGCGGGACGTACAGTTACATATAACGAAAATAGTAATTATAAAAACCTAACAGGCAATGTCAAACATGCACTATTTTTGTGCTTTTTTTCTGATAAGCTCTTCATCCTTCTGTAAAGCTTTTTCTATCTGCTAATTAAGACGAGCATGTTATCTATAGCAGTTTAGCCAAAATTGTGAGGATTCCTTTCCAGCTTCAAGTTGTAAATAAAGCTCCAATATACAAAAGCAATTGTCCATGTTCCATTTTACTTTAATCCTTCGTTACGCTCTATGTGATGATTTACTTATTCTTGAATAATTAAAACCATTCTTCTATATAAAACATCGATAAGTCAATATTCGTTTCATTTCTTGATGATTCTCCTCGTGTCCTTTAGTTCCTATTCAGCTCTTCTATTTGTCCTCGCAGAGCACTATCCTCTTTATGTTGTTTGTTTCTTTGCCATTTAGTTTTCTTGTTTGGAAAACATATGTCTTATATGTTTCTCAGCTTTGATTGTTAGTATCTCTGGAACGTCTTCTCATGTTGTATTTCTATTGCGATTCATTATTCTTATTTTGTTGTCTTGCTTCGTAGACTTTGAGTTATCTTTGTGCTGGGATTTAATTCGTTTGTATTAGCTTTATGGTCAGTAAAATCGCAATGCAAACGCTTAGTCTTTGGAGAGAAATGAAAACAGACTAAACATGCTTGCGAATTTAAACAAGCTTGGTACAGTAAACACAAATTTTTTATACACTCTATATATATATATATATATATAAGCAAGGTGTATACAATGCTCTCCTGGCTATCACCACAGTGCAATGTTGACTCCTGCAGTTGAGACACAGGACGTACGTTTATATAAAACGAAAATAGTAATTATAAAACCTAACAGGCAATGTCAAACATGCACAAGTAAAATATGACTCCAGTCATTGAGTCAAATCATTTGATTTTTTTGTGTTTAGAGAACAATTCTAGACTTGGGAAACCAAAACCATAGAACTTGTTTAGAAACAAAACCAAATCCACTTTGCTCCCTCAATTACAATGAAATCCTAACATCATTCGCTGTGTCCAGATGCTCAATGGTGATTTATCACAGGCAATAGCCGCAATACATGTAAAACTGTTAAATTCTCATCTCGTTGCTAATTTGGAACTCAAGCAGCAGAGCTTTTTATTTATTTTCTTCCCATAAGGCCATGCATAACTACTTATAGATCGACAAAATCTCCTAGATTATTCTTAATGTGAAGATATGATTCCTGGCACGTCCACAAAAACTAGGACAGTATAGCAGTGAGATATAAAACAAACTAACCACTTGCTTGTATTTCTATAACATAGGCATGGTAAAAATTTGCTTTCAATGCATTCATACAACTGTGTTTTGAAGATTTCTCACCGAACATTTTTGACTTTTTTCAATGTTTATTTATTATCGTTTCGTCCCCTGGACACAAAGGCCCTGCAAAGGGTAATGGTCATGCCAATGTTTTACCATATCTGCCTTTATCTGGATTGTCTACCTTTCATCACAAGTATAATGACAAAATTTTAAAAGAGCTACAACAAACTACAAAAATAAAACAACGGATTAACTACAAATACATGTTATGTATTGAGAAATTTGCCAAGAAAAACTTCACACATATGGTAAAATATTGTTTTAACTATTTTCTGTTGTTGACGCTGAAAGATGTATCACCAAACCAACATTAAGGAAAATATGTTTAATCACGAAATGCCGTTCTGTAGAATATTCAAGGATCAATAAGGCTGAATACAATGAAGTTTTGAAGTGTAATATTATATGTTGATAAATTACATCTAGACTGTATATAAATTGATAGAATACATCTTCCATTTACGAAAATTTAGCACGAGCCAAACGTTGATGACATCTGCTGTTAACAATATTAATCAATAAAATTGTGCAAGTGATTATACATCATCCATATTTTACTGTGCTTTAATCTATTGGAAAACTATTGTGAGTCATTGTTGGACTCACGAACCCTCAGAATAAAACTCTTGGTTGTACTCAGACAGAGGAGATAAGTTTTGCTCATACTTATTGATATTATTATTAAGACACTTATCTACTTTAACATTTACACCTTGATTAATAAATTGTTTGAGAAATATAACTGGTTCACACTATCTTTGTTGCGTGTGGAAATAGAACCAAAATTAATAGTTATTCTTTCGGGACCGACAAATATGGAAACTATCCTAGAAGGAACCAACAAATAAAAGTTGACAGTTTTTTCTTTCGCTGGTGGAACAAAATACATAAAGACAAAGACGACAGCTGCGAATGAAACGGTGATGATTAGAGTGGTGGTAACAGTGGTAATAACAATAACGGCAACAGAGGTGATGAGTTTGTAGTTGAGAGTGATATCGTTGAATGTGGGTGAAGGCTATTTCAGATATGGTAGAGCACCTTGTGCCCAGGCCCTTCTTTCCTGACATGCACGTGAGTAAATGATATTCTCAAATCTTTTGATTGAATCTTGTTCAGAAAAGCTAACTTCTCGCTTATTTTTCAATACAAACACCATGAGCTTTGTTATAAAGAAGAATAACGCTTCAAAAGTATGTACTTTGCTTTGGATCCGGTGTTAAATATTGTAAATATAAATACATATATTATATAAATATCTAAATTATATCACGTATAATTTCATCTATATTATATTGTATTAATATTTATTTATTTTACATTCTGTTTGTAACAGAACCTTGCTGAAATTTCAGCACGACAAACAGGCTGAAACTAAGCCCGGGTTGAAATTGCTCCATGTAATTGTCCTCTTAGCATCATAAAAACTACTTGATGGCTTTTTCAAAATTGAGGAGACGGCTCATCTTCAGTCGTGTTTTCTGTAATCAAGGAATAGATAAAGCAAGCCTAAATGTGTGTTTCTTGATATCAAAATCAAACTTAAGCTTTAATAATCCATAGAAATCAAATATTTATCTTCTTCACATGTAATTCTTATATCTCTTTGACATTTACCAAACTGAAAGCAAACATGTGTTTATTAATTGACTTACTTACTGAAATATCTATTGTAACGGCCTTTCAGGATTTGCCACGTTCTTCCTTCAATGATCTAGAGAAATTTAGATCAGGCAAATTATATCAAAGTGCTGATCCCATTTTACGAAATAATCGTCAATGCATTACATTTTCTTTCATTTTTTCCAAAAGTTGTTGCCGTACACTTTTCTTTAATGTTCTTTTATGTACGTTAACAACTTTTGATCTTCCTCCGCTGTGTAATTCCTTAAAAAAATGAAATAAATTTGACACCATTTATGATTGTAACAATTTGCCTAATAATTGAATATTTAAATAGTTACTTAACACCAAACAGTCGAGTGAACAAATGATCATTCAAAATGAATAAGTAACAAAACCATAGATGTATTGAAAATGTGCATTGACTAGGTTTATTTTTTGTTCCATGAAATCGTTAAAGTCTTCCCAAGGAAATAATACAATGTTTGTTGGTTCAAACCTTGTTTGCCTGTATTTTACAGTATTTTCGTGCAAGACAGTACAATGTTAGTGTGTATATTCACACTTCACTGGACAGAAACTAAAGAACTCGAAACCGCACAGACTAAACATGCATGCGAATTTAAACAAGCTTGGTACAGTAAAGACAAAAGTTTTTATACACTCCTATATATATATATATATATATATATATGCAAGGTGTATATACAACGTACTCTCCCGGCTATCACCACAGTGCAATGGTGACTCCTGCACTTGGGACACAGGACGTACCGTTATATATAACGAAAATAGTAATTATAAAAACCTAACAGGCAATGTCAAACATGCACTATTTTTGTCCTTTCTTCTGATAAGCTCTTCATCCTTCTGTAAAGCTTTTTCTATCTGCTAATTAAGACGAGCATGTTATCTACTTTGAGTTATCCTTGTGCTGGGATTCAATTCACTTGTATTTGGTGAGAATGTGTCTTGAATCTTTATATTCAATCATCTTTATGTTCAGTAAAATCGTAATGCAAAGGCTTAGTCTTTGGCATTTACTTTCTTGTTGGGATAACGTAGCTCTTATATCTGTCTCAGCTTTGATTGTTAGTATCTCTGGAATATCTTGTCATGTTGTAGTTGTATTGTTAATTCCTTCATTATTTTTTGTCTTGCTTCGTAGACTTTGAGTTATCTTTGTGCTGGATTTAATTCGTTTGTATTTTATGGTCAGTAAAATCGCAATGAAACACTTAGTCTTTGGCATTTAGTTTTCTTGTAGGGATAACCTATGTCTTATATCTGTCTCAGCTTTGATTTTTAGTATCTCTGGAACGTCTCTCTTGTTGTATTGCTATTGCAATTCAATATTCTATTGTCTTGCACGTAGACTTTGAGTTATCTTTGTGCTGGGATTTAATTCGTTTGAATTAGCTTTGTGGTCAGTAAAATCGCAATGCAAACGCTTAGTCTTCGGCATTTAGTTTTCTTGTAAAGATAACTTATGTCTTATATTTGTTTCAGCTTCGATTGTTGGTATCTGGAACGTGTTGTCGTGCTGTATTGCTATTGCGATTCAATATTCTTATTTTGTTTTCTTGCTTCGTAGGCTTTGAGTTATCCTTGTGCTGGGATTTAATTCACTTGTATTTGGTGAGAATGTGTCTTGAATCTTTATATTCAATCAATAGCTTTATGTTCAGTAAAATCGCAATGCAAGGCTTAGTCTTTGGCATTTGCTTTCTTGTTAGGATAACCTAGCTCTTATATCTGTCTCAGCTTTGATTGTTAGTATCTCTGGAACGTCTTCTCATGTTGTATTTCAATTGCGATTCATTATTCTTATTTTGTCTTGTCGTAGACTTTGAGTTATCTTTGTGCTGGGATTTAATTCGTTTGTATTAGCTTTATGGTCAGGAAAATCGCAATACAAGGCTTAGTCTTCGGCATTTAGTTTTCTTGTAGGGATAACCTATGTCTTATATCTGTCTCAGCTTTGATTGTTAGTATCTCTGGAACGTCTTCTCGTGCTGTATTGCTATTGCAATTCAATATTCTTATTTTGTTTTCTTGCTTCGTAGACTTTGAGTTATCCTTGTGCTGGGATTTAATTCACTTGTATTTGGTGAGAATGTGTCTTGAATCTTTATATTCAATCATCTTTATGTTCAGTAAAATCGCAATGCAAAGGCTTAGTCTTTGGCATTTACTTTTCTTGTTGGGATAACCTAGCTCTTATATCTGTCTCAGCTTTGATTGTTAGTATCTCTGGAATATCTTGTCATGTTGTAGTTGTATTGCTAATTCGCTTCATTATTTTTATTTTGTTGTCTTGCTTCGTAGACTTTGAGTTATCCTTACGCTGGGATTTATATATCATTATATCCATATACATTTGAATACATGAAAAGGCTTTATAAGGCTTGTTTCGTCGGTACTACGTATTATTGATGGTTTTGTTTGGGTGCTTTGCGTTTTGTTGTTTTGCTTTGTAGGCTAATTTGGGTTTCGTTATTGTTGGTCAATTTGGCTATATATATGTTCTTATATTCAAAGTGGTATATATCTATCTGTGACCTTCCTGAAAGACTACTGCTTCATTTGTTGGTTGCTGGGACAAACTTTTATTTCCGATCTTGATGTTCAGTTTGCAAAATATTTTCAAACCTTGTTTGCCTGTATTTTACAGTATTTTCGTGCAAGACAGTACAATGTTAGTGTGTATATTTCCACTTCACTGGACAGAAACTAAAGAACTCGAAACCGCACAGACTAAAAGCATGCGAATTTAAACAAGCTTGGTACAGTAAAGACAAAATTTTTATACACTCCTATATATATATATATATATATATGCAAGGTGTATATACAACGTACTCTCCGGCTATCACCACAGTGCAATGGTGACTCCTGCACTTGGGACACAGGACGTAAGGTTATATATAACGAAAATAGTAATTATAAAACCTAACAGGCAATGTCAAACATGCACTATTTTTGTGCTTTTTCTGATAAGCTCTTCATCCTTCTGTAAAGCTTTTTCTATCTGCTAATTAAGACGAGCATGTTATCTATAGCAGTTTAGCCAAAATTGTGAGGATTCCTTTCCAGCTTCAAGTTGTAAATAAAGCTCAATATACAAAAGCAATTGTCCATGTTCCATTGTACTTTAATCCTTCGTTACGCTCTATGTGATGATTTACTTATTCTTGAATAATTAAAACCATTCTTGTATATAACACATCCATATGTCAATATTCTTTTCATTTCTTGATGATTCTCCTCGTGTCCTTTAGTTCCTATTCAGCTCTTCTATTTGTCCTCGCAGAGCACTATCCTCTTTATGTCGTTTTTTTCTTAGCCATTTAGTTTTCTTGTTTGGAAAACATATGTCTTATATGTGTCTCTGTTTTTTTTGTTAGTATCTCTGGATTGTCTTCTCATGTTGTATTTCTATTGCGATTCATTATTCTTATTTTGTTGTCTTGCCTCGTAGACTTTGAGTTATCATTGTGCTGGGATTTAATTCGTTTGTATTAGCTTTATGGTCAGTAAAATCGCAATGCAAACGCTTAGTCTTCGGCATTTAGTTTTCTTGTAGGGATAACCTATGTCTTATATCCGTCTCAGCTTTGATTGTTAGTATCTCTGGAATATCTTGTCATGTTGTAGTTGTCTTGCTAATTCGCTTCATTATTTTTATTTTCTTGTCTTGCTTCTTAGACTTTGAGTTATTCTTACGCTGGGATTTATATATCATTATATCCATATACAATTGAATACATGAAAAGGCTTTATAAGGCTTGTTTCGTCGGTACTACGTATTATTGATGGTTTTGTTTGGGTGCTTTGCGTTTTGTTGTTTTGTTTTGTAGGCTAATTTGGGTTTCCTTATTGTTGGTCAATTTGGCTATATATATGTTCTTATATTCAAAGCGGTATATATCTATCTGTGACCTTCCTGAAAGACTACTGCTTCATTTGTTGGTTGCTGGGACAAACTTTTATTTCCGATCTTGATGTTCAGTTTGCAAAATATTTTCAAACCTTGTTTGCCTGTATTTTACAGTATTTTCGTGCAAGACAGTACAATGTTAGTGTGTATATTTACACTTCACTGGACAGAAACTAAAGAACTCGAAACCGCACAGACTAAACATGCATGCGAATTTAAACAAGCTTGGTACAGTAAAGACAAAATTTTTATACACTCCTATATATATATATATATATATGCAAGGTGTATATACGTACTCCCGGCTATCACCACAGTGCAATGGTGACTCCTGCACTTGGGACACAGGACGTACGGTTATATATAACGAAAATAGTAATTATAAAACCTAACAGGCAATGTCAAACATGCACTATTTTTTGCTTTTTTCTGAAAATCTCTTCATCCTTCTGTAAAGCTTTTTCTATCTGCTAATTAAGACGAGCATGTTATCTATAGCAGTTTAGCCAAAATTGTGAGGATTCCTTTCCAGCTTCAAGTTGTAAATAAAGCTCCAATATACAAAAGCAATTGTCCATGTTCCATTGTACTTTAATCCTTCGTTACGCTCTATGTGATGATTTACTTATTCTTGAATAATTAAAACCATTCTTGTATATAACACATCCATATGTCAATATTCTTTTCATTTCTTGATGATTCTCCTCGTGTCCTTTAGTTCCTATTCAGCTCTTCTATTTGTCCTCGCAGAGCACTATCCTCTTTATGTCGTTTTTTTCTTTGCCATTTAGTTTTCTTGTTTGAAAAACATATCTCTTATATCTGTCTTCTCATGTTGTATTTCTATTGCAATTCATTATTCTTATTTTGTTGTCTTGCCTCGTAGACTTTGAGTTATCTTTGTGCTGGGATTTAATTCGTTTGTATTAGCTTTATGGTCAGTAAAATCGCAATGCAAACGCTTAGTCTTCGGCATTTAGTTTTCTTGTAGGGATAACCTATGTCTTATATCTGTCTCAGCTTTGATTGTTAGTATCTCTGGAACGTCTTCTCGTGTTGTATTGCTATTGCGATTGAATATTCTTATTTTGTTTTCTTGCTCCGTAGACTTGTGCTGAGATTTAATTCACTTGTATTTGGTGAGAATGTGTCTTGAATCTTTATATTCAATCATTAGCTTTATTTTCAGTAAAATCGCAATGCAAAGGCTTAGTCTTTGGCATTTACTTTTCTTGTTGAGATAACCTAGCTCTTATATCTGTCTCAGCTTTGATTGTTAGTATCTCTGGAATATCTTGTCATGTTGTAGTTGTATTGCTATTGCAATTCAATATTCTTATTTGTTTTCTTGCTTCGTAGACTTTGAGTTATCCTTGTGCTGGGATTTAATTCACTTGTATTTGGTGAGAATGTGTCTTGAATCTTTATATTCAATCATTAGCTTTATTTTCAGTAAAATCGCAATGCAAAGGCTTAGTCTTTGGCATTTACTTTTCTTGTTGAGATAACCTAGCTCTTATATCTGTCTCAGCTTTGATTGTTAGTATCTCTGGAATATCTTGTCATGTTGTAGTTGTATTGCTATTGCAATTCAATATTCTTATTTGTTTTCTTGCTTCGTAGACTTTGAGTTATCCTTGTGCTTGGATTTAATTCACTTGTATTTGGTGAGAATGTGTCTTGAATCTTTATATTCAATCATTAGCTTTATTTTCAGTAAAATCGCAATGCAAAGGCTTAGTCTTCGGCATTTAGTTTTCTTGTAGGGATAACCTATGTCTTATATCTGTCTCAGCTTTGATTGTTAGTATCTCTGGAACGTCTTCTCGTGTTGTATTGCTATTGCGATTCAATATTCTTATTTTGTTTTCTTGCTCCGTAGACTTGTCCTGAGATTTAATTCACTTGTATTTGGTGAGAATGTGTCTTGAATCTTTATATTCGATAATTATCTTTATTTTCAGTAAAATCGCAATGCAAAGGCTTAGTCTTTGGCATTTACTTTTCTTGTTGGGATAACCTAGCTCTTATATCTGTCTCAGCTTTGATTGTTAGTATCTCTGGAATATCTTGTCATGTTGTAGTTGTATTGCTAATTGGCTTCATTATTTTTATTTTGTTGTCTTGCTTCGTAGACTTTGAGTTATCCTTACGCTGGGATTTATATATCATTATATCCATATACAATTGAATACATGAAAAGGCTTTATAAGGCTTGTTTCGTCGGTACTACGTATTATTGATGGTTTTGTTTGGGTGCTTTGCGTTTTGTTGTTTTGTTTTGTAGGCTAATTTGGATTTCGTTATTGTTGGTCAATTTGGCTATATATATGTTCTTATATTCAAAGCGGTATATATCTATCTGTGAGCTTCCTGAAAGACTACTGCTTCATTTGTTGGTTCCTGGGACAAACTTTTATTTCCGATCTTGATGTTCAGTTTGCAAAATATTTTCAAACCTTGTTTGCCTGTATTTTACAGTATTTTCGTGCAAGACAGTACAATGTTAGTGTGTATATTCACACTTCACTGGACAGAAACTAAAGAACTCGAAACCGCACAGACTAAACATGCATGCGAATTTAAACAAGCTTGGTACAGTAAAGACAAAAGTTTTATACACTCCTATATATATATATATATATATATATGCAAGGTGTATATACAACGTACTCTCCGGCTATCACCACAGTGCAATGGTGACTCCTGCACTTGGGACACAGGACGTACGGTTATATATAACGAAAATAGTAATTATAAAAACCTAACAGGCAATGTCAAACATGCACTATTTTTGTCCTTTCTTCTGATAAGCTCTTCATCCTTCTGTAAAGCTTTTTCTATCTGCTAATTAAGACGAGCATGTTATCTACTTTGAGTTATCCTTGTGCTGGGATTCAATTCACTTGTATTTGGTGAGAATGTGTCTTGAATCTTTATATTCAATCATCTTTATGTTCAGTAAAATCGTAATGCAAAGGCTTAGTCTTTGGCATTTACTTTTCTTGTTGGGATAACGTAGCTCTTATATCTGTCTCAGCTTTGATTGTTAGTATCTCTGGAATATCTTGTCATGTTGTAGTTGTATTGTTAATTCGCTTCATTATTTTTTTGTCTTGCTTCGTAGACTTTGAGTTATCTTTGTGCTGGGATTTAATTCGTTTGTATTAACTTTATGGTCAGTAAAATCGCAATGAAACACTTAGTCTTTGGCATTTAGTTTTCTTGTAGGGATAACCTATGTCTTATATCTGTCTCAGCTTTGATTTTAGTATCTCTGGAACGTCTTCTCTTGCTGTATTGCTATTGCAATTCAATATTCCTATTTATTGTCTTGCCACGTAGACTTTGAGTTATCTTTGTGCTGGGATTTAATTCGTTTGAATTAGCTTTGTGGTCAGTAAAATCGCAATGCAAACGCTTAGTCTTCGGCATTTAGTTTTCTTGTAAAGATAACTTATGTCTTATATTTGTTTCAGCTTCGATTGTTAGTATCTCTGGAACGTCTTCTCGTGCTGTATTGCTATTGCGATTCAATATTCTTATTTTGTTTTCTTGCTTCGTAGGCTTTGAGTTATCCTTGTGCTGGGATTTAATTCACTTGTATTTGGTGAGAATGTGTCTTGAATCTTTATATTCAATCAATAGCTTTATGTTCAGTAAAATCGCAATGCAAAGGCTTAGTCTTTGGCATTTGCTTTTCTTGTTGGGATAACCTAGCTCTTATATCTGTCTCAGCTTTGATTGTTAGTATCTCTGGAACGTCTTCTCATGTTGTATTTCAATTGCGATTCATTATTCTTATTTTGTTGTCTTGCCTCGTAGACTTTGAGTTATCTTTGTGCTGGGATTTAATTCGTTTGTATTAGCTTTATGGTCAGGAAAATCGCAATACAAAGGCTTAGTCTTCGGCATTTAGTTTTCTTGTAGGGATAACCTATGTCTTATATCTGTCTCAGCTTTGATTGTTAGTATCTCTGGAACGTCTTCTCGTGCTGTATTGCTATTGCAATTCAATATTCTTATTTTGTTTTCTTGCTTCGTAGACTTTGAGTTATCCTTGTGCTGGGATTTAATTCACTTGTATTTGGTGAGAATGTGTCTTGAATCTTTATATTCAATCATCTTTATGTTCAGTAAAATCGCAATGCAAAGGCTTAGTCTTTGGCATTTACTTTTCTTGTTGGGATAACCTAGCTCTTATATCTGTCTCAGCTTTGATTGTTAGTATCTCTGGAATATCTTGTCATGTTGTAGTTGTATTGCTAATTCGCTTCATTATTTTTATTTTGTCTTGCTTCGTATACTTTGAGTTATCCTTACGCTGGGATTTATATATCATTATATCCATATACAATTGGGTACATGAAAAGGCTTTATAAGGCTTGTTTCGTCGGTTTTCTTTGGGTGCTTTGCGTTTTGTTGTTTTGTTTTGTAGGTTAATTTGGGTTTCGTTATTGTTGGTCAATTTGGCTATATATATGTTGTTATATTCATTGCGGTATATATCTATCTGTGACTTTCTTGTAAGACTACTGCTTCATTTGTTGGTTGCTGGGACAAACTTTTATTTCCGATCTGATGTTCAGTTTGCAAAATATTTTCAAACCTTGTTTGCCTGTATTTTACAGTATTTTCGTGCAAGACAGTACAATGTTAGTGTGTATATTTACACTTCACTGGACAGAAACTAGAGAACTGGAAACCGCACAAACTAAATATTCATGCGAATTTAAACAAGCTTGGTACAGTAAAGACAAAATTTTATACACTCCTATATATATATATGCAAGGTGTATATACAATGTGCTCTCCGGCTATCACCACAGTGCAATGGTGACTCCTGCACTTGGGACGCGGGACGTACAGTTACATATAACGAAAATAGTAATTATAAAAACCTAACAGGCAATGTCAAACATGCACTATTTTTGTGCTTTTTCTGATAAGCTCTTCATCCTTCTGTAAAGCTTTTTCTATCTGCTAATTAAGACGAGCATGTTATCTATAGCAGTTTAGCCAAAATTGTGAGGATTCCTTTCCAGCTTCAAGTTGTAAATAAAGCTCCAATATACAAAAGCAATTGTCCATGTTCCATTTTACTTTAATCCTTCGTTACGCTCTATGTGATGATTTACTTATTCTTGAATAATTAAAACCATTCTTCTATATAAAACATCGATAAGTCAATATTCGTTTCATTTCTTGATGATTCTCCTCGTGTCCTTTAGTTCCTATTCAGCTCTTCTATTTGTCCTCGCAGAGCACTATCCTCTTTATGTTGTTTGTTTCTTTGCCATTTAGTTTTCTTGTTTGGAAAACATATGTCTTATATGTTTCTCAGCTTTGATTGTTAGTATCTCTGGAACGTCTTCTCATGTTGTATTTCTATTGCGATTCATTATTCTTATTTTGTTGTCTTGCTTCGTAGACTTTGAGTTATCTTTGTGCTGGGATTTAATTCGTTTGTATTAGCTTTATGGTCAGTAAAATCGCAATGCAAACGCTTAGTCTTTGAGAGAAATGAAAACAGACTAAACATGCTTGCAATTTAAACAAGCTTGGTACAGTAAACACAAATTTTTTATACACTCTTATATATATATATATATATATATATATAAGCAAGGTGTATATACAACGTGCTCTCCTGGCTATCACCACAGTGCAATGTTGACTCCTGCAGTTGAGACACAGGACGTACGTTTATATAAAACGAAAATAGTAATTATAAAAACCTAACAGGCAATGTCAAACATGCACAAGTAAAATATGACTCCAGTCATTGAGTCAAATCATTTGATTTTTTTGTGTTTAGAGAACAATTCTAGACTTGGGAAACCAAAACCATAGAACTTGTTTAGAAACAAAACCAAATCCACTTTGCTCCCTCAATTACAATGAAATCCTAACATCATTCGCTGTGTCCAGATGCTCAATGGTGATTTATCACAGGCAATAGCCGCAATACATGTAAAACTGTTAAATTCTCATCTCGTTGCTAATTTGGAACTCAAGCAGCAGAGCTTTTTATTTATTTTCTTCCCATAAGGCCATGCATAACTACTTATAGATCGACAAAATCTCCTAGATTATTCTTAATGTGAAGATATGATTCCTGGCACGTCCACAAAAAACTAGGACAGTATAGCAGTGAGATATAAAACAAACTAACCACTTGCTTGTATTTCTATAACATAGGCATGGTAAAAATTTGCTTTCAATGCATTCATACAACTGTGTTTTGAAGATTTCTCACCGAACATTTTGACTTTTTCAATGTTTATTTATTATCGTTTCGTCCCCTGGACACAAAGGCCCTGCAAAGGGTAATGGTCATGCCAATGTTTTACCATATCTGCCTTTATCTGGATTGTCTACCTTTCATCACAAGTATAATGACAAAATTTTAAAAGAGCTACAACAAACTACAAAAATAAAACAACGGATTAACTACAAATACATGTTATGTATTGAGAAATTTGCGCCAAGAAAAACTTCACACATATGGTAAAATATTGTTTTAACTATTTTCTGTTGTTGACGCTGAAAGATGTATCACCAAACCAACATTAAGGAAAATATGTTTAATCACGAAATGCCGTTCTGTAGAATATTCAAGGATCAATAAGGCTGAATACAATGAAGTTTTGAAGTGTAATATTATATGTTGATAAATTACATCTAGACTGTATATAAATTGATAGAATACATCTTCCATTTACGAAAATTTAGCACGAGCCAAACGTTGATGACATCTGCTGTTAACAATATTAATCAATAAAATTGTGCAAGTGATTATACATCATCCATATTTTACTGTGCTTTAATCTATTGGAAAACTATTGTGAGTCATTGTTGGACTCACGAACCCTCAGAATAAAAACTCTTGGTTGTACTCAGACAGAGGAGATAAGTTTTGCTCATACTTATTGATATTATTATTAAGACACTTATCTACTTTAACATTTACACCTTGATTAATAAATTGTTTGAGAAATATAACTGGTTCACACTATCTTTGTTGCGTGTGGAAATAGAACCAAAATTAATAGTTATTCTTTCGGGACCGACAAATATGGAAACTATCCTAGAAGGAACCAACAAATAAAAGTTGACAGTTTTTTCTTTCGCTGGTGGAACAAAATACATAAAGACAAAGACGACAGCTGCGAATGAAACGGTGATGATTAGAGTGGTGGTAACAGTGGTAATAACAATAACGGCAACAGAGGTGATGAGTTTGTAGTTGAGAGTGATATCGTTGAATGTGGGTGAAGGCTATTTCAGATATGGTAGAGCACCTTGTGCCCAGGCCCTTCTTTTCCTGACATGCACGTGAGTAAATGATATTCTCAAATCTTTTGATTGAATCTTGTTCAGAAAAGCTAACTTCTCGCTTATTTTTCAATACAAACACCATGAGCTTTGTTATAAAGAAGAATAACGCTTCAAAAGTATGTACTTTGCTTTGGATCCGGTGTTAAATATTGTAAATATAAATACATATATTATATAAATATCTAAATTATATCACGTATAATTTCATCTATATTATATTGTATTAATATTTATTTATTTTACATTCTGTTTGTAACAGAACCTTGCTGAAATTTCAGCACGACAAACAGGCTGAAACTAAGCCCGGGTTGAAATTGCTCCATGTAATTGTCCTCTTAGCATCATAAAAAACTACTTGATGGCTTTTTCAAAATTGAGGAGACGGCTCATCTTCAGTCGTGTTTTCTGTAATCAAGGAATAGATAAAAAGCAAGCCTAAATGTGTGTTTCTTGATATCAAAATCAAACTTAAGCTTTAATAATCCATAGAAATCAAATATTTATCTTCTTCACATGTAATTCTTATATCTCTTTGACATTTACCAAACTGAAAGCAAACATGTGTTTATTAATTGACTTACTTACTGAAATATCTATTGTAACGGCCTTTCAGGATTTGCCACGTTCTTCCTTCAATGATCTAGAGAAATTTAGATCAGGCAAATTATATCAAAGTGCTGATCCCATTTTACGAAATAATCGTCAATGCATTACATTTTCTTTCGCCATTTTTTTTCCAAAAGTTGTTGCCGTACACTTTTCTTTAATGTTCTTTTATGTACGTTAACAACTTTTGATCTTCCTCCGCTGTGTAATTCCTTAAAAAAATGAAATAAATTTGACACCATTTATGATTGTAACAATTTGCCTAATAATTGAATATTTAAATAGTTACTTAACACCAAACAGTCGAGTGAACAAATGATCATTCAAAATGAATAAGTAACAAAACCATAGATGTATTGAAAAATGTGCATTGACTAGGTTTATTTTTTTGTTCCATGAAATCGTTAAAGTCTTCCCAAGGAAATAATACAATGTTTGTTGGTTCAAACCTTGTTTGCCTGTATTTTACAGTATTTTCGTGCAAGACAGTACAATGTTAGTGTGTATATTCACACTTCACTGGACAGAAACTAAAGAACTCGAAACCGCACAGACTAAACATGCATGCGAATTTAAACAAGCTTGGTACAGTAAAGACAAAAGTTTTTATACACTCCTATATATATATATATATATATATATGCAAGGTGTATATACAACGTACTCTCCCGGCTATCACCACAGTGCAATGGTGACTCCTGCACTTGGGACACAGGACGTACCGTTATATATAACGAAAATAGTAATTATAAAACCTAACAGGCAATGTCAAACATGCACTATTTTTGTCCTTTCTTCTGATAAGCTCTTCATCCTTCTGTAAAGCTTTTTCTATCTGCTAATTAAGACGAGCATGTTATCTATAGCAGTTTAGCCAAAATTGTGAGGATTCCTTTCCAGCTTCAAGTTGTAAATAAAGCTCCAATATACAAAAGCAATTGTCCATGTTCCATTGTACTTTAATCCTTCGTTACGCTCTATGTGATGATTTACTTATTTTGAATAATTAAAACCATTCTTGTATATAACACATCCATATGTCAATATTCTTTTCATTTCTTGATGATTCTCCTCGTGTCCTTTAGTTCCTATTCAGCTCTTCTATTCGTCCTCGACGAGCACTATCCTCTTTATGTCGTTTTTCTTTGCCATTTAGTTTTCTTGTTTGGAAAACATATGTCTTATATGTGTCTCTGTTTTTTGTTAGTATCTCTGGATTGTCTTCTCATGTTGTATTTCTATTGCGATTCATTATTCTTATTTTGTTGTCTTGCCTGGTAGACTTTGAGTTATCTTTGTGCTGGTATTTAATTCGTTTGTATTAGCTTTATGCTTCATGATTCTCCTCGTGTTCTTTAGTTCCTATTAAGCTCTTCTATTTTTCCTCAGAGCACTATCCTCTTTATGTCGTTTCTTTCTTTGCCATTTAGTTTTCTTGTTTGAAAACATATCTCTTATATCTGTCTTCTCATGTTGTATTTCTATTGCGATTCATTATTCTTATTTTGTTGTCTTGCCTCGTAGACTTTGAGTTATCTTTGTGCTGGGATTTAATTCGTTTGTATTAGCTTTATGGTCAGTAAAATCGCAATGCAAACGCTTAGTCTTCGGCATTTAGTTTTCTTGTAGGGATAACCTATGTCTTATATCTGTCTCAGCTTTGATTGTTAGTATCTCTGGAACGTCTTCTCGTGTTGTATTGCTATTGCGATTCAATATTCTTATTTTGTTTTCTTGCTCCGTAGACTTGTGCTGAGATTTAATTCACTTGTATTTGGTGAGAATGTGTCTTGAATCTTTATATTCAATCATTAGCTTTATTTTCAGTAAAATCGCAATGCAAAGGCTTAGTCTTTGGCATTTACTTTTCTTGTTGAGATAACCTAGCTCTTATATCTGTCTCAGCTTTGATTGTTAGTATCTCTGGAATATCTTGTCATGTTGTAGTTGTATTGCTATTGCGATTCAATATTCTTATTTGTTTTCTTGCTTCGTAGACTTTGAGTTATCCTTGTGCTGGGATTTAATTCACTTGTATTTGGTGAGAATGTGTCTTGAATCTTTATATTCAATCATTACCTTTATGTTCAGTAAAATCGCAATGCAAAGGCTTAGTCTTTGGCATTTACTTTTCTTGTTGGGATAACCTAGCTCTTATATCTGTCTCAGCTTTGATTGTTAGTATCTCTGGAATATCTTGTCATGTTGTAGTTGTATTGCTAATTCGCTTCATTATTTTTATTTTGTTGTCTTGCTTCGTAGACTTTGAGTTATCCTTACGCTGGGATTTATATATCATTATATCCATATACAATTGAATACATGAAAAGGCTTTATAAGGCTTGTTTCGTCGGTACTACGTATTATTGATGGTTTTGTTTGGGTGCTTTGCGTTTTGTTGTTTTGTTTTGTAGGCTAATTTGGTTTCGTTATTGTTGGTCAATTTGGCTATATATATGTTCTTATATTCAAAGCGGTATATATCTATCTGTGACCTTCCTGAAAGACTACTGCTTCATTTGTTGGTTGCTGGGACAAACTTTTATTTCCGATCTTGATGTTCAGTTTGCAAAATATTTTCAAACCTTGTTTGCCTGTATTTTACAGTATTTTCGTGCAAGACAGTACAATGTTAGTGTGTATATTCACACTTCACTGGACAGAAACTAAAGAACTCGAAACCGCACAGACTAAACATGCATGCGAATTTAAACAAGCTTGGTACAGTAAAGACAAAGTTTTATACACTCCTATATATATATATATATATATATATGCAAGGTGTATATACAACGTACTCTCCGGCTATCACCACAGTGCAATGGTGACTCCTGCACTTGGGACACAGGACGTACCGTTATATATAACGAAAATAGTAATTATAAAACCTAACAGGCAATGTCAAACATGCACTATTTTTGTGCTTTTTTCTGATAAGCTCTTCATCCTTCTGTAAAGCTTTTTCTATCTGCTAATTAAGACGAGCATGTTATCTATAGCAGTTTAGCCAAAATTGTGAGGATTCCTTTCCAGCTTCAAGTTGTAAATAAAGCTGCAATATACAAAAGCAATTGTCCATGTTCCATTGTACTTTAATCCTTCGTTACGCTCTATGTGATGATTTACTTATTCTTGAATAATTAAAACCATTCTTGTATATAACACATCCATATGTCAATATTCTTTTCATTTCTTGATGATTCTCCTCGTGTCCTTTAGTTCCTATTCAGCTCTTCTATTTGTCCTCAGAGCACTATCCTCTTTATGTCGTTTTTTCTTGCCATTTAGTTTTCTTGTTTGGAAAACATATGTCTTATATGTGTCTCTGTTTTTTGTTAGTATCTCTGGATTGTCTTCTCATGTTGTATTTCTATTGCGATTCATTATTCTTATTTTGTTGTCTTGCCTCGTAGACTTTGAGTTATCTTTGTTCTGGTATTTAATTCGTTTGTATTAGCTTTATGCTTCATGATTCTCCTCGTGTCCTTTAGTTCCTATTAAGCTCTTCTATTTTTCCTCAGAGCACTATCCTCTTTATGTCGTTTCTTTCTTTGCCATTTAGTTTTCTTGTTTGGATAACATATCTCTTATATCCGTCTTCTCATGTTGTATTTCTATTGCGATTCATTATTCTTATTTTGTTGTCTTGCCTCGTAGACTTTGAGTTATCTTTGTGCTGGGATTTAATTCGTTTGTATTAGCTTTATGGTCAGTAAAATCGCAATGCAAATGCTTAGTCTTCGGCATTTAGTTTTCTTGTAGGGATAACCTATGCCTTATATCTGTCTCAGCTTTGATTGTTAGTATCTCTGGAACGTCTTCTCGTGTTGTATTGCTATTGCGATTCAATATTCTTATTTTGTTTTCTTGCTCCGTAGACTTGTGCTGAGATTTAATTCACTTGTATTTGGTGAAAATGTGTCTTGAATCTTTATATTCAATCATTAGCTTTATTTTCAGTAAAATCGCAATGCAAAGGCTTAGTCTTTGGCATTTACTTTTCTTGTTGAGATAACCTAGCTCTTATATCTGTCTCAGCTTTGATTGTTAGTATCTCTGGAATATCTTGTCATGTTGTAGTTGTATTGCTATTGCAATTCAATATTCTTATTTGTTTTCTTGCTTCGTAGACTTTGAGTTATCCTTGTGCTGGGATTTAATTCACTTGTATTTGGTGAGAATGTGTCTTGAATCTTTATATTCAATCATCTTTATGTTCAGTAAAATCGCAATGCAAAGGCTTAGTCTTTGGCATTTACTTTTCTTGTTGGGATAACCTATGTCTTATATCTGTCTCAGCTTTGATTGTTAGTATCTCTGGAATATCTTGTCATGTTGTAGTTGTATTGCTATTGCGATTCAATATTCTTATTTGTTTTCTTGCTTCGTAGACTTTGAGTTATCCTTGTGCTGGGATTTAATTCACTTGTATTTGGTGAGAATGTGTCTTGAATCTTTATATTCAATCATCTTTATGTTCAGTAAAATCGCAATGCAAAGGCTTAGTCTTTGGCATTTACTTTTCTTGTTGGGATAACCTAGCTCTTATATCTGTCTCAGCTTTGATTGTTAGTATCTCTGGAATATCTTGTCATGTTGTAGTTGTATTGCTAATTCGTTTCATTATTTTTATTTTGTTGTCTTGCTTCGTAGACTTTGAGTTATCCTTACGCTGGGATTTATATATCATTATATCCATATACAATTGAATACATGAAAAGGCTTTATAAGGCTTGTTTCGTCGGTACTACGTATTATTGATGGTTTTGTTTGGGTGCTTTGCGTTTTGTTGTTTTGTTTTGTAGGCTAATTTGGATTTCGTTATTGTTGGTCAATTTGGCTATATATATGTTCTTATATTCAAAGCGGTATATATCTATCTGTGACCTTCCTGAAAGACTACTGCTTCATTTGTTGGTTCCTGGGACAAACTTTTATTTCCGATCTTGATGTTCAGTTTGCAAAATATTTTCAAACCTTGTTTGCCTGTATTTTACAGAATGTTAGTGTGTATATTCACACTTCACTGGACAGAAACTAAACAACTCGAAACTGCACAGACTAAACATGCATGCAAATTTAAACAAGCTTGGTACAGTAAAGACAAAAGTTTTTATACACTCCTATATATATATATATATATATATGCAAGGTGTATATACAACGTACTCTCCCGGCTATCACCACAGTGCAATGGTGACTCCTGCACTTGGGACACAGGACGTACGGTTATATATAACGAAAATAGTAATTATAAAAACCTAACAGGCAATGTCAAACATGCACTATTTTTGTCCTTTCTTCTGATAAGCTCTTCATCCTTCTGTAAAGCTTTTTCTATCTGCTAATTAAGACGAGCATGTTATCTATAGCAGTTTAGCCAAAATTGTGAGGATTCCTTTCCAGCTTCAAGTTGTAAATAAAGCTCCAATATACAAAAGCAATTGTCCATGTTCCATTGTACTTTAATCCTTCGTTACGCTCTATGTGATGATTTACTTATTCTTGAATAATTAAAACCATTCTTGTATATAACACATCCATATGTCAATATTCTTTTCATTTCTTGATGATTCTCCTCGTGTCCTTTAGTTTCTATTACGCTCTTCTAATTTTTCCTCGCAGAGCACTATCCTCTTTATGTCGTTTCTTTCTTTGCCATATAGTTTTCTTGTTTGGAAAACATATCTCTTATATCTGTCTTCTCATGTTGTATTTCTATTGCGATTCATTATTCTTATTTTGTTGTCTTGCCTTGTAGACTTTGAGTTATCTTTGTGCTGGGATTTAATTCGTTTGTATTAGCTTTATGGTCAGTAAAATCGCAATGCAAACGCTTAGTCTTCGGCATTTAGTTTTCTTGTAGGGATAACCTATGTCTTATATCTGTCTCAGCTTTGATTGTTAGTATCTCTGGAATATCTTGTCATGTTGTAGTTGTATTGCTAATTCCTTCATTATTTTATTTTGTTGTCTTGCTTCGTAGACTTTGAGTTATTCTTACGCTGGGATTTATATATCATTATATCCATATACAATTGAATACATGAAAAGGCTTTATAAGGCTTGTTTCGTCGGTACTACGTATTATTGATGGTTTTGTTTGGGTGCTTTGCGTTTTGTTGTTTTGTTTTGTAGGCTAATTTGGGTTTCATTATTGTTGGTCAATTTGGCTATATATATATTCTTATATTCAAAGCGGTATATATCTATCTGTGACCTTCCTGAAAGACTACTGCTTCATTTGTTGGTTGCTGGGACAAACTTTTATTTCCGATCTTGATGTTCAGTTTGCAAAATATTTTCAAACCTTGTTTGCCTGTATTTTACAGTATTTTCGTGCAAGACAGCACAATGTTAGTGTGTATATTTCCACTTCACTGGACAGAAACTAAAGAACTCGAAACCGCACAGACTTAACATGCATGCGAATTTAAACAAGCTTGGTACAGTAAAGACAAAAGTTTTTATACACTCCTATATATATATATATATATATATATATGGAGGTATAAATACTTTCTTCTAAACCCAACACCTCTTTATACATCCACCACGAAAGCAACCATCCTCCAAGCATTACAAAGAACATACCGATACCATTAACAAACGCCTTTCATCCTTATCATCCGACAGAGCATCATTCGACCAACAATCCCTCCATACCAAAAAGCGCTTGACGAAAATGGATATCATTACGCTGAAATATGACCCAACGCTACTACGAAACGGAAAACAGACTTAAATAACATACTCTGGTACAACCCACCATACAGCAAGAACGTCAGCACAAACATCGGCTACAAATTCATTTCACTAATTGACAAAGCACTTTCCATAGACCACAAACTCAGAAAACTATTTAACCGCAACACAATTAAATTAAGTTACAGCTGCATGAACAATATGGAACATATTATGCTCCATAACAAACGCATATTAGAGAGAACCTGACAATACTAACACCATCAATGACAAAATACACAAACAAAACATGCAACTGCCGTCAAAACAAAACTGCTTACTTAACGAGCTGCCACAATCATCTCAGTCCCAGCAACTGTTAAACGTTTAGACAATAACACAACTGAGACCACCATCGGACTTACAGAAACGAATTTAAGAGTCGACACAGAAACCATACTGCCTCTTTTCGCCACAAAAACTAAGAAAACTCCACCGAACTCAGCAAACACATATGGACACTAAAGGAACAACAACATCGCTCACATATCTCATGGAACATCATTACTCACAGCAAACCGTACAACAGCGCCAACAAAGATGCAACCTATATGAAGAAAACTCTTCATCACCTACCAACCACAACTATCATCACTCAACAAACGTAACGAACTTATCTCCTCTTGTCGCCATAGACACCACTTTATGTAATTTGTAATCATTACACTCAATATATTATGTAATTCTATCTCAATTTTTAACCTAACTTCCTCTTGTATATATATCTAGCACATGCTTTGTATTCATTTAATATTATCCCCTGAAGAGTGAGAAATCACGAAACAGGCTTGTCGGGATGAAATTGTAGTTTTTGTGTATTTTCTTTTTCTCATCAATATTTACGCTCTGCTCTTAACAACTCGATATAGTTTCTCACATATACAAAAGCAATTGTCCATGTTCCATTGTACTTTAATCCTTCGTTACGCTCTATGTGATGATTTACTTATTCTTGAATAATTAAAACCATTCTTGTATATAACACATCCATATGTCAATATTCTTTTCATTTCTTGATGATTCTCCTCGTGTCCTTTAGTTCCTATTCAGCTCTTCTATTTGTCCTCGCAGAGCACTATCCTCTTTATGTCGTTTGTTTCTTTGCCATTTAGTTTTCGTGTTTGGAAAACCTATGTCTTATATCTGTCTCAGGTTTGATTGTTAGTGTCTCTGGAACGCCTTCTCGTGTTGTATTCCTATTGCGATTCAATATTCTTATTTTGTTTTCTTGCTCTGTAGACTTGTGCTGAGATTTAATTCACTTGTATTTGGTGAGAATGTGTCTTGAATCTTTATATTCAATCATTAGCTTTATTTTCAGTAAAATCGCAATGCAAATGCTTAGTCTTTGGCATTTACTTTTCTTGTTGGGATAACCTAGCTCTTATATCTGTCTCAGCTTTGATTGTTAGTATCTCTGGAATATCTTGTCAAGTTGTAGTTGTATTGCTAATTCGCTTCATTATTTTTATTTTCGTACACTTTGAGTTATCCTTACGATGGGATTTATATATCATTATATCCATATACAATTGAATACATGAAAAGGCTTTATAAGGCTTGTTTCGTCGGTACTACGTATTATTGATGGTTTTGTTTGGGTGCTTTGCGTTTTGTTGTTTTGTTTTGTAGGCTAATTTGGGTTTCGTTATTGTTGGTCAATTTGGCTATATATATGTTCTTATATTCAAAGCGGTATATATCTATCTGTGACCTTCCTGAAAGACTACTGCTTCATTTGTTGGTTGCTGGGACAAACTTTTATTTCCGATCTTGATGTTCAGTTTGCAAAATATTTTCAAACCTTGTTTGCCTGTATTTTACAGTATTTTCGTGCAAGACAGTACAATGTTAGTGTGTATATTTACACTTCACTGGACAGAAACTAAAGAACTCGAAACCGCACAGACTAAACATACATGCGAATTTAAACAAACTTGGTACAGTAAAGACAAAATTTTTTATACACTCCTATATATATATATATATATATATATACAAAGTGTATATACAATGTGCCCTCCCGGCTATCACCGCTTTAAAACGGTGACTCCTGCACTTGGGACACAGGACGTACGGTTATATATAACGAAAATAGTAATTATAAAAACCTAACAGGCAATGTCAAACATGCACTATTTTTGTGCTTTCTTCTGATAAGCTCTTCATCCTTCTGTAAAGCTTTTTCTATCTGCTAATTAAGACGAGCATGTTATCTATAGCAGTTTAGCCAAAATTGTGAGGATTCCTTTCCAGCTTCAAGTTGTAAATAAAGCTCCAATATACAAAAGCAATTGTCCATGTTCCATTGTACTTTAATCCTTCGTTACGCTCTATGTGATGATTTACTTATTCTTGAATAATTAAAACCATTCTTGTATATAACACATCCATATGTCAATATTCTTTTCATTTCTTGATGATTCTCCTCGTGTCCTTTAGTTCCTATTACGCTCTTCTAATTTTTCCTCGCAGAGCACTATCCTCTTTATGTCGTTTCTTTCTTTGCCATATAGTTTTCTTGTTTGGAAAACATATCTCTTATATCTGTCTTCTCATGTTGTATTTCTATTGCGATTCATTATTCTTATTTTGTTGTCTTGCCTTGTAGACTTTGAGTTATCTTTGTGCTGGGATTTAATTCGTTTGTATTAGCTTTATGGTCAGTAAAATCGCAATGCAAACGATTAGTCTTCAGCATTTAGTTTTCTTGTAGGGATAACCTATGTCTTATATCTGTCTCAGCTTTGATTGTTAGTATCTCTGGAACGTCTTCTCGTGTTGTATTGCTATTGCGATTCAATATTTTTATTTTGTTTTCTTGCTCCGTAGACTTGTGCTGAGATTTAATTCACTTGTATTTGGTGAGAATGTGTCTTGAATCTTTATATTCGATAATTATCTTTATTTTCAGTAAAATCGCAATGCAAAGGCTTAGTCTTTGGCATTTACTTTTCTTGTTGGGATAACGTAGCTCTTATATCTGTCTCAGCTTTGATTGTTAGTATCTCTGGAATATCTTGTCATGTTGTAGTTGTATTGTTAATTCGCTTCATTATTTTTTTTTGTCTTGCTTCGTAGACTTTGAGTTATCTTTGTGCTGGGATTTAATTCGTTTGTATTAACTTTATGGTCAGTAAAATCGCAATGAAACACTTAGTCTTTGGCATTTAGTTTTCTTGTAGGGATAACCTATGTCTTATATCTGTCTCAGCTTTGATTTTTAGTATCTCTGGAACGTCTTCTCTTGCTGTATTGCTATTGCAATTCAATATTCCTATTTTGTTGTCTTGCCACGTAGACTTTGAGTTATCTTTGTGCTGGGATTTAATTCGTTTGAATTAGCTTTGTGGTCAGTAAAATCGCAATGCAAACGCTTAGTCTTCGGCATTTAGTTTTCTTGTAAAGATAACCTATGTCTTATATTTGTTTCAGCTTCGATTGTTAGTATCTCTGGAACGTCTTCTCGTGCTGTATTGCTATTGCGATTTAATATTCTTATTTTGTTTTCTTGCTTCGTAGGCTTTGAGTTATCCTTGTGCTTGGATTTAATTCACTTGTATTTGGTGAGAATGTGTCTTGAATCTTTATATTCAATCAATAGCTTTATGTTCAGTAAAATCGCAATGCAAAGGCTTAGTCTTTGGCATTTGCTTTTCTTGTTGGGATAACCTAGCTCTTATATCTGTCTCAGCTTTGATTGTTAGTATCTCTGGAACGTCTTCTCATGTTGTATTTCAATTGCGATTCATTATTCTTATTTTGTTGTCTTGCCTCGTAGACTTTGAGTTATCTTTGTGCTGGGATTTAATTCGTTTGTATTAGCTTTATGGTCAGGAAAATCGCAATACAAAGGCTTAGTCTTCGGCATTTAGTTTTCTTGTAGGGATAACCTATGTCTTATATCTGTCTCAGCTTTGATTGTTAGTATCTCTGGAACGTCTTCTCGTGCTGTATTGCTATTGCAATTCAATATTCTTATTTTGTTTTCTTGCTTCGTAGACTTTGAGTTATCCTTGTGCTGGGATTTAATTCACTTGTATTTGGTGAGAATGTGTCTTGAATCTTTATATTCAATCATCTTTATGTTCAGTAAAATCGCAATGCAAAGGCTTAGTCTTTGGCATTTACTTTTCTTGTTGGGATAACCTAGCTCTTATATCTGTCTCAGCTTTGATTGTTAGTATCTCTGGAATATCTTGTCATGTTGTAGTTGTATTGCTAATTCGCTTCATTATTTTTATTTTGTCTTGCTTCGTATACTTTGAGTTATCCTTACGCTGGGATTTATATATCATTATATCCATATACAATTGGGTACATGAAAAGGCTTTATAAGGCTTGTTTCGTCGGTTTTGTTTGGGTGCTTTGCGTTTTGTTTTGTTTTGTAGGCTAATTTGGGTTTCGTTATTGTTGGTCAATTTGGCTATATATATGTTCTTATATTCAAAGCGGTATATATCTATCTGTGACCTTCCTGAAAGACTACTGCTTCATTTGTTGGTTGCTGGGACAAACTTTTATTTCCGATCTTGATGTTCAGTTTGCAAAATATTTTCAAACCTTGTTTGCCTGTATTTTACAGTATTTTCGTGCAAGACAGTACAATGTTAGTGTGTATATTTACACTTCACTGGACAGAAACTAAAGAACTCGAAACCGCACAGACTAAACATACATGCAATTTAAACAAGCTTGGTACAGTAAAGACAAAATTTTTATACACTCCTATATATATATATATATATATATATACAAAGTGTATATACAATGTGCCCTCCCGGCTATCACCGCTTTAAAACGGTGACTCCTGCACTTGGGACACAGGACGTACGGTTATATATAACGAAAATAGTAATTATAAAAACCTAACAGGCAATGTCAAACATGCACTATTTTTGTCCTTTCTTCTGATAAGCACTTCATCCTTCTGTAAAGCTTTTTCTATCTGCTAATTAAGACGAGCATGTTATCTATAGCAGTTTAGCCAAAATTGTGAGGATTCCTTTCCAGCTTCAAGTTGTAAATAAAGCTCCAATATACAAAAGCAATTGTCCATGTTCCATTGTACTTTAATCCTTCGTTACGCTCTATGTGATGATTTACTTATTTTTGAATAATTAAAACCATTCTTGTATATAACACATCCATATGTCAATATTCTTTTCATTTCTTCATGATTCTCGTGTCCTTTAGTTCCTATTAAGCTCTTCTATTTTTCCTCGAAGAGCACTATCCTCTTTATGTCGTTTCTTTCTTTGCCATTTAGTTTTCTTGTTTGGAAAACATATCTCTTATATCTGTCTTCTCATGTTGTATTTCTATTGCGATTCATTATTCTTATTTTGTTGTCTTGCCTCGTAGACTTTGAGTTATCTTTGTGCTGGGATTTAATTCGTTTGTATTAGCTTTATGGTCAGTAAAATCGCAATGCAAACGCTTAGTCTTCGGCATTTAGTTTTCTTGTAGGGATAACCTATGTCTTATATCTGTCTCAGCTTTGATTGTTAGTATCTCTGGAATATCTTGTCATGTTGTAGTTGTATTGCTAATTCGCTTCATTATTTTTATTTTGTCTTGCTTCGTATACTTTGAGTTATCCTTACGCTGGGATTTATATATCATTATATCCATATACAATTGGGTACATGAAAAGGCTTTATAAGGCTTGTTTCGTCGGTTTTGTTTGGGTGCTTTGCGTTTTGTTTTGTTTTGTAGGCTAATTTGGGTTTCGTTATTGTTGGTCAATTTGGCTATATATATGTTCTTATATTCAAAGCGGTATATATCTATCTGTGACCTTCCTGAAAGACTACTGCTTCATTTGTTGGTTGCTGGGACAAACTTTTATTTCCGATCTTGATGTTCAGTTTGCAAAATATTTTCAAACCTTGTTTGCCTGTATTTTACAGTATTTTCGTGCAAGACAGCACAATGTTAGTGTGTATATTTACACTTCACTGGACAGAAACTAAAGAACTCGAAACCGCACAGACTTAACATGCATGCGAATTTAAACAAGCTTGGTACAGTAAAGACAAAAGTTTTATACACTCCTATATATATATATATATATATGCAAGGTGTATATACAACGTACTCTCCGGCTATCACCACAGTGCAATGGTTACTCCTGCACTTGGGACACAGGACGTACAGTTATATATAACGAAAATAGTAATTATAAAACCTAACAGGCAATGTCAAACATGCACTATTTTGTCCTTTCTTCTGATAAGCTCTTCATCCTTCTGTAAAGCTTTTTCTATCTGCTAATTAAGACGAGCATGTTATCTATAGCAGTTTAGCCAAAATTGTGAGGATTCCTTTCCAGCTTCAAGTTATAAATAAAGCTCCAATATACAAAAGCAATTGTCCATTTTCCATTGTACTTTAATCCTTCCTTACGCTCTATGTGATGATTTACTTATTCTTGAATAATTAAAACCATTCTTGTATATAACACATCCATATGTCAATATTCTTTTCATTTCTTGATGATTCTCCTCGTGTCCTTTAGTTCCTATTCAGCTCTTCTATTTGTCCTCGCAGAGCATTATCCTCTTTATGTCGTTTTTTTCTTTGCCATTTAGTTTTCTTGTTTGGAAAACATATGTCTTATTTAAAATCGTGGCCAGAGATTTGCCAGGCGGAAAGCGAATTTTCAATATGAACATAATAGCCCAACATAATACTTTTAAGAAAGCCATCACAATAATCAAATAGAGAAGGATTTATTAATTACGTTTCGTCTTTAACTTAAGACATCTTCAGATTAATTGTATTAATATATATACACGAGGTTTTAAATACAAGCATATAGTATGGGGTGTTAAATTACATGTGAGAGGAGTAGGAAATTTAGATGGTGGAATAAGTGAGGATGGCGGTATATTAAAGAAGGTGAAGGGGGATTGAGTTGCCTTGGGTGTTAAGAGAGGGTTTAAGTTTGGATATAAGAAGGCTTTCATGAATCATAAGGTCATAATTGTCGGAGGAGGAAGAGAATTGAGAAATCATTAAAATCGGCAAGGTGAGATGTATTTCTTATATGAGAAAGAACTGCAGATGGTGGTGGACATAAGGAAGGCTTCCCTGTTAAGGGAGAGATTCCCAAGTGTTCTGATATTCTGGTGTGTAAATGACGCGTGGTTTGACCCACATACGATGCAGAGCAGCATCGACACTTAAATGAGTATACAACACCAGATCTCAGGAGCTTGGGAACCCTATCCTTAAAAGGAAAGAAAGAGGAGAGACGCCTGGAAGAACGAAAAAACAAAGCGAACGTTGATATGAGGAAAGGCAGCATTGCAGAGTCGAGTGATTTGAGTGCGAATCTGAAGACAGTGTAGGCCAGTGAAAGGGAGACAGAAGTACATGATTTTCTTAGGAGCAGTGTGAATAAGATCTTTGGGTTCAAATGTATTGTTGAGGAAGCGGCGAACATGATTGTCAAATATGTATGAAGGGAAGTTGTTTAAGGTGAACAATTTTCTAACGACTTCTAGTTCGGTATGAAAGTGCTCATAGCTGGAGCAGAGGTTGAAAATTCTGTGAAGTAAAGAGGAGATCAAGGAGCGTTTGTATTGAATGGGAATGAAACTATGGAAATTGGTGAAGAGACCAGTGAAAGTGGGTTTACGATACACGGAGGTGGAAAACTTGCCGTTTGAGCGAGTTATTTTTTAAGTCAAGAAAGGGGAGCGTGTTGTCTTTTTCCAGTTCAGATGTAAAGGAGATGTTAGGATGTTGGTGGTTGAGATAGGTAAGGAAAAGAGGTATGTGATCCAATGATCGGAAGAGTAGAAAGCAATCATCAACGTAACGTTGGTAAAGAAGGGGGGTTTGAAGGTGGAGGGACAATTGTGAAGCCATGAATTTTCATTGAAGGCCATAAATATGTTCGCAAATAGTGGGCCTAGGGGGCTGCCCATAGCCACACCATCAATCTGTTGATAAACTTGGCCGTTAAAGAAGAAATGACAGTTTTTGACGGAGAGGGAGAGAAGTTGAGTGAATTGTGAACGGTCAAGGCCTTGAAAGGACGTGTTATTGGAGAAGATGTGATTAGTTATTATGGCGATTGTTTCATCCACTGGGATGTTGGTGAACAATGATTTAACATCAAAGCTCGCCATCACAACGTTATTGGCGTTAATGTCACTTTGTAAAAGATCTTGGACAAAAGAGAAAGAGTCCTTGATAACATGGGAGTTGGCGGAGATTGGTGTAATGAGAGGAATAAAGAATTTCGCTAGCTTGTAGGAGTAGTGGTCAATACTAGATAAGATTGGTCTTAGAGGTATGGAGGATTTATGAATTTTAGGGAGTCCATAAAGTATGCCGATACGTGTACCTGTGGGATAAAGTTCGTTGTATGTTTTTTGATTTATGCATTTTTCTGCCTTTAGTTTTCTCAGCAACGTCTTTACTTGATTCTCGCGTTTCAGTGTAATTTTGATGGCATCATCATTTAGAAGTTCGAATTTCGATGTGTCCGTTAGAATTTCCATCATCTTTTTGTGGTAGTCGTTTTTATTCAGAATAACAACTCCGTTGCCTTTATCCGGTTTCAGGATGACAATGCTGTTGTCATTTCTCAGATCATTTAACGCGTTTAGTTCATTCTCCGTGTATAAGGCATTCGGTCGGCTGTAACTGCGAAAACCCGAGTGAGCTATGTCCTTTAGTTTAGCTTTAATTGAGTCAGGGAAAAAGCCAGAGGGTGTGTGGACGGGTTCTTGTTGAAGGCGATTGTAAAATTTCTCAAATGGTGTGAGGAAAGTGCACGAGTTTAGTTTGGCAGGTGGAACAGCAAAGTTGAGGCCCTTCGAAAGGATTTCTTTTTCTTTTTGGGTGATGAAACGATTTGAGAAATTGAAAACCACGTCGTCAGGGTTGATTGGGTTTGTGTTAATCTGTCCAGTGCTAAGGCGAAATATCTTGCGGTCTTGGGTGCGTTGTTGATGGCTTAGTTTTTTTAGAGTTCTCACGATCAGAAACATGTTTTAGGTGAATGAAGTCAAGGTTTGAAACCAAAGATGCCAGTCTTGAATGTGCGGTCGTAGCTTGTGATGACAGTACTCGTATCCGAGCATGCTTTGTGTTTATTTCTTCTTGTAACAATTTGTGTTGACATTGTCGATAGGCGCTAGAGGATCGCAATCTGCGATTAGCAACCTTAAACCATAGGAATCTTGGTATTATCGAGCGCTTCTTACACGTAATAAGGAACTCTAGGTCGAGTTTGGCTTTTCCAAGCTAGCTCGAGACGCTGGAATTTCCTGAACGCTTCGAGTGCTCCGTTTTGTAGCGTTTATTTAAAATCGTGGCCAGAGATTTGCCAGGCGGAAAGCGAATTTTCAATATGAACATAATAGCCCAACATAATACTTTTAAGAAAGCCATCACAATAATCAAATAGAGAAGGATTTATTAATTACGTTTCGTCTTTAACTTAAGACATCTTCAGATTAATTGTATTAATATATATACACGAGGTTTTAAATACAAGCATATAGTATGGGGTGTTAAATTACATGTGAGAGGAGTAGGAAATTTAGATGGTGGAATAAGTGAGGATGGCGGTATATTAAAGAAGGTGAAGGGGGATTGAGTTGCCTTGGGTGTTAAGAGAGGGTTTAAGTTTGGATATAAGAAGGCTTTCATGAATCATAAGGTCATAATTGTCGGAGGAGGAAGAGAGAATTGAGAAATCATTAAAATCGGCAAGGTGAGATGTATTTCTTATATGAGAAAGAACTGCAGATGGTGGTGGACATAAGGAAGGCTTCCCTGTTAAGGGAGAGATTCCCAAGTGTTCTGATATTCTGGTGTGTAAATGACGCGTGGTTTGACCCACATACGATGCAGAGCAGCATCGACACTTAAATGAGTATACAACACCAGATCTCAGGAGCTTGGGAACCCTATCCTTAAAAGGAAAGAAAGAGGAGAGACGCCTGGAAGAACGAAAAAACAAAGCGAACGTTGATATGAGGAAAGGCAGCATTGCAGAGTCGAGTGATTTGAGTGCGAATCTGAAGACAGTGTAGGCCAGTGAAAGGGAGACAGAAGTACATGATTTTCTTAGGAGCAGTGTGAATAAGATCTTTGGGTTCAAATGTATTGTTGAGGAAGCGGCGAACATGATTGTCAAATATGTATGAAGGGAAGTTGTTTAAGGTGAACAATTTTCTAACGACTTCTAGTTCGGTATGAAAGTGCTCATAGCTGGAGCAGAGGTTGAAAATTCTGTGAAGTAAAGAGGAGATCAAGGAGCGTTTGTATTGAATGGGAATGAAACTATGGAAATTGGTGAAGAGACCAGTGAAAGTGGGTTTACGATACACGGAGGTGGAAAACTTGCCGTTTGAGCGAGTTATTTTTACGTCAAGAAAGGGAGCGTGTTGTCGTTTCGAGTTCAGATGTAAAGGAGATGTTAGGATGTTGGTGGTTGAGATAGGTAAGGAAAAGAGGTATGTGATCCAATGATCGGAAGAGTAGAAAGCAATCATCAACGTAACGTTGGTAAAGAAGGGGTTTGAAGGTGGAGGGACAATTGTGAAGCCATGAATTTTCATTGAAGGCCATAAATATGTTCGCAAATAGTGGGCCTAGGGGGCTGCCCATAGCCACACCATCAATCTGTTGATAAACTTGGCCGTTAAAGAAGAAATGACAGTTTTTGACGGAGAGGGAGAGAAGTTGAGTGAATTGTGAACGGTCAAGGCCTTGAAAGGACGTGTTATTGGAGAAGATGTGATTAGTTATTATGGCGATTGTTTCATCCACTGGGATGTTGGTGAACAATGATTTAACATCAAAGCTCGCCATCACAACGTTATTGGCGTTAATGTCACTTTGTAAAAGATCTTGGACAAAAGAGAAAGAGTCCTTGATAACATGGGAGTTGGCGGAGATTGGTGTAATGAGAGGAATAAAGAATTTCGCTAGCTTGTAGGAGTAGTGGTCAATACTAGATAAGATTGGTCTTAGAGGTATGGAGGATTTATGAATTTTAGGGAGTCCATAAAGTATGCCGATACGTGTACCTGTGGGATAAAGTTCGTTGTATGTTTTTTGATTTATGCATTTTTCTGCCTTTAGTTTTCTCAGCAACGTCTTTACTTGATTCTCGCGTTTCAGTGTAATTTTGATGGCATCATCATTTAGAAGTTCGAATTTCGATGTGTCCGTTAGAATTTCCATCATCTTTTTGTGGTAGTCGTTTTTATTCAGAATAACAACTCCGTTGCCTTTATCCGGTTTCAGGATGACAATGCTGTTGTCATTTCTCAGATCATTTAACGCGTTTAGTTCATTCTCCGTGTATAAGGCATTCGGTCGGCTGTAACTGCGAAAACCCGAGTGAGCTATGTCCTTTAGTTTAGCTTTAATTGAGTCAGGGAAAAAGCCAGAGGGTGTGTGGACGGGTTCTTGTTGAAGGCGATTGTAAAATTTCTCAAATGGTGTGAGGAAAGTGCACGAGTTTAGTTTGGCAGGTGGAACAGCAAAGTTGAGGCCCTTCGAAAGGATTTCTTTTTCTTTTTGGGTGATGAAACGATTTGAGAAATTGAAAACCACGTCGTCAGGGTTGATTGGGTTTGTGTTAATCTGTCCAGTGCTAAGGCGAAATATCTTGCGGTCTTGGGTGCGTTGTTGATGGCTTAGTTTTTTAGAGTTCTCACGATCAGAAACATGTTTTAGGTGAATGAAGTCAAGGTTTGAAACCAAAGATGCCAGTCTTGAATGTGCGGTCGTAGCTTGTGATGACAGTACTCGTATCCGAGCATGCTTTGTGTTTATTTCTTCTTGTAACAATTTGTGTTGACATTGTCGATAGGCGCTAGAGGATCGCAATCTGCGATTAGCAACCTTAAACCATAGGAATCTTGGTATTATCGAGCGCTTCTTACACGTAATAAGGAACTCTAGGTCGAGTTTGGCTTTTCCAAGCTTTAGCTCGAGACGCTGGAATTTCCTGAACGCTTCGAGTGCTCCGTTTTTGTAGCGTTTATTTAAAATCGTGGCCAGAGATTTGCCAGGCGGAAAGCGAATTTTCAATATGAACATAATAGCCCAACATAATACTTTTAAGAAAGCCATCACAATAATCAAATAGAGAAGGATTTATTAATTACGTTTCGTCTTTAACTTAAGACATCTTCAGATTAATTGTATTAATATATATACACGAGGTTTTAAATACAAGCATATAGTATGGGGTGTTAAATTACATGTGAGAGGAGTAGGAAATTTAGATGGTGGAATAAGTGAGGATGGCGGTATATTAAAGAAGGTGAAGGGGGATTGAGTTGCCTTGGGTGTTAAGAGAGGGTTTAAGTTTGGATATAAGAAGGCTTTCATGAATCATAAGGTCATAATTGTCGGAGGAGGAAGAGAGAATTGAGAAATCATTAAAATCGGCAAGGTGAGATGTATTTCTTATATGAGAAAGAACTGCAGATGGTGGTGGACATAGGAAGGCTTCCTGTTAAGGGAGAGATTCCAAGTGTTCTGATATTCTGGTGTGTAAATGACGCGTGGTTTGACCCACATACGATGCAGAGCAGCATCGACACTTAAATGAGTATACAACACCAGATCTCAGGAGCTTGGGAACCCTATCCTTAAAAGGAAAGAAAGAGGAGAGACGCCTGGAAGAACGAAAAACAAAGCGAACGTTGATATGAGGAAAGGCAGCATTGCAGAGTCGAGTGATTTGAGTGCGAATCTGAAGACAGTGTAGGCCAGTGAAAGGGAGACAGAAGTACATGATTTTCTTAGGAGCAGTGTGAATAAGATCTTTGGGTTCAAATGTATTGTTGAGGAAGCGGCGAACATGATTGTCAAATATGTATGAAGGGAAGTTGTTTAAGGTGAACAATTTTCTAACGACTTCTAGTTCGGTATGAAAGTGCTCATAGCTGGAGCAGAGGTTGAAAATTCTGTGAAGTAAAGAGGAGATCAAGGAGCGTTTGTATTGAATGGGAATGAAACTATGGAAATTGGTGAAGAGACCAGTGAAAGTGGGTTTACGATACACGGAGGTGGAAAACTTGCCGTTTGAGCGAGTTATTTTTACGTCAAGAAAGGGGAGCGTGTTGTCTTTTTCCAGTTCAGATGTAAAGGAGATGTTAGGATGTTGGTGGTTGAGATAGGTAAGGAAAAGAGGTATGTGATCCAATGATCGGAAGAGTAGAAAGCAATCATCAACGTAACGTTGGTAAAGAAGGGGTTTGAAGGTGGAGGGACAATTGTGAAGCCATGAATTTTCATTGAAGGCCATAAATATGTTCGCAAATAGTGGGCCTAGGGGGCTGCCCATAGCCACACCATCAATCTGTTGATAAACTTGGCCGTTAAAGAAGAAATGACAGTTTTTGACGGAGAGGGAGAGAAGTTGAGTGAATTGTGAACGGTCAAGGCCTTGAAAGGACGTGTTATTGGAGAAGATGTGATTAGTTATTATGGCGATTGTTTCATCCACTGGGATGTTGGTGAACAATGATTTAACATCAAAGCTCGCCATCACAACGTTATTGGCGTTAATGTCACTTTGTAAAAGATCTTGGACAAAAGAGAAAGAGTCCTTGATAACATGGGAGTTGGCGGAGATTGGTGTAATGAGAGGAATAAAGAATTTCGCTAGCTTGTAGGAGTAGTGGTCAATACTAGATAAGATTGGTCTTAGAGGTATGGAGGATTTATGAATTTTAGAGTCCATAAAGTATGCCGATACGTGTACCTGTGGGATAAAGTTCGTTGTATGTTTTTTGATTTATGCATTTTTCTGCCTTTAGTTTTCTCAGCAACGTCTTTACTTGATTCTCGCGTTTCAGTGTAATTTTGATGGCATCATCATTTAGAAGTTCGAATTTCGATGTGTCCGTTAGAATTTCCATCATCTTTTGTGGTAGTCGTTTTATTCAGAATAACAACCCGTTGCCTTTATCCGGTTTCAGGATGACAATGCTGTTGTCATTTCTCAGATCATTTAACGCGTTTAGTTCATTCTCCGTGTATAAGGCATTCGGTCGGCTGTAACTGCGAAAACCCGAGTGAGCTATGTCCTTTAGTTTAGCTTTAATTGAGTCAGGGAAAAGCCAGAGGGTGTGGACGGGTTCTTGTTGAAGGCGATTGTAAAATTTCTCAAATGGTGTGAGGAAAGTGCACGAGTTTAGTTTGGCAGGTGGAACAGCAAAGTTGAGGCCCTTCGAAAGGATTTTTTTTTGGGTGATGAAACGATTTGAGAAATTGAAAACCACGTCGTCAGGGTTGATTGGGTTTGTGTTAATCTGTCCAGTGCTAAGGCGAAATATCTTGCGGTCTTGGGTGCGTTGTTGATGGCTTAGTTTTTTAGAGTTCTCACGATCAGAAACATGTTTTAGGTGAATGAAGTCAAGGTTTGAAACCAAAGATGCCAGTCTTGAATGTGCGGTCGTAGCTTGTGATGACAGTACTCGTATCCGAGCATGCTTTGTGTTTATTTCTTCTTGTAACAATTTGTGTTGACATTGTCGATAGGCGCTAGAGGATCGCAATCTGCGATTAGCAACCTTAAACCATAGGAATCTTGGTATTATCGAGCGCTTCTTACACGTAATAAGGAACTCTAGGTCGAGTTTGGCTTTTCAAGCTTTAGCTCGAGACGCTGGAATTTCCTGAACGCTTCGAGTGCTCCGTTTTGGCGTTTATTTAAAATCGTGCCAGAGATTTGCCAGGCGGAAAGCGAATTTTCAATATGAACATAATAGCCAACATAATACTTTTAAGAAAGCCATCACAATAATCAAATAGAAGGATTTATTAATTACGTTTCGTCTTTAACTTAAGACATCTTCAGATTAATTGTATTAATATATATACACGAGGTTTTAAATACAAGCATATAGTATGGGGTGTTAAATTACATGTGAGAGGAGTAGGAAATTTAGATGGTGGAATAAGTGAGGATGGCGGTATATTAAAGAAGGTGAAGGGGATTGAGTTGCCTTGGTGTTAAGAGAGGTTTAAGTTTGGATATAAGAAGGCTTTCATGAATCATAAGGTCATAATTGTGGAGGAGGAGAGAGAATTGAGAAATCATTAAAATCAGCAGGTGAGATGTATTTTTATATGAGAAAGAACTGCAGATGGTGGTGGACATAGGAAGGCTTCCTGTTAAGGAGAGATTCCAAGTGTTCTGATATTCTGGTGTGTGAAATTTGTGGTTTGACCACATACGATGCAGCATCGACACTTAAATGAGTATACAACACCAGATCTCTGGAGCTTGGGAACAGTATCGTGCAAAAGGAAAGAAGTGTGAGAGACGCCTGGAAGAACTAAAAACAAAGCGAACGACTTGATATGAGGAAAGGCAGCATTGCAGAGTCGAGAGTGATTTGGTGCGAAGAATCTGAAGACAGTGTATATATAGTGAAAGGGACAGAAGTACATGCTTTCTTAGGAGCAGTGTGAATAAGATCTTGGGTTCAAATGTATTGTTGAGAAGCGGCGAACATGATTGTCAAATATGTATGAAGGGAAGTTGTTTAAGGTGAACAATTTTCTAACGACTGATAGTTCGGTATGTAAAGTGCTATCTGCTAGCTGGAGCAGAGGTTGAAAATTCTGTGAAGTAAAGAGGAGATCAGGAGCGTTTGTATTGAATGGGAATGAAACTATTCAAATTGGTGAAGAGACCAGTGAAAGTGGGTTTACGATACACGGAGGTGGAAAACTTGCCGTTTTAGCTTTGTTGTTTACGTCAAGAAAGGTATGCGTGTTGTATTGTTTTCCAGTTCAGATGTAAAAAGGAGATGTTAGGATGTTGGTATCTGAGATAGGTGGGGAAAGAGGTTTGTGATTAAATGATGGTCAGTTAGAAAGCATAATCATCAACGTAAGTCGTTGGTAGTAAGTTTTCTTGAAGGTGGAGGGACAATTGGATGTCTGAATTTCTCAGCTTTGAAGGCCATAAATATGTTCGCAAATAGTGGGCCTAGGGCTGCCCATAGTCTTGCCATCAATCTGTTGATAAACTTGGCCGTTAAAGAAGAAATGACAGTTTTTTGACGGAGAGGAGAGAAGTTGAGTGAATTGTGAACGTCAAGGCCTTGAAAGGACGTGTTATTGTTTCAGAAGATGAATTAGTTATTATGGCGATTGTTTCATCCACTGGGATGTTGGTGAACAATGATTTATTTTAAAAGCTCGCCATCACAACGTTATTGGCGTTAATGTCACTTGTAAAGATCTTGATTTGGTGAGAAAGAGTCCTTGATAAATGGGCTTTATGAGATTGGTGTAATGAGGAATAAAGAATTTCGCTAGCTTGTTGGGAGTAAGTGGTCAATATCTAGATAAGATTGGTCTTAGAGGTATGGAGTCTTTATGAATTTTAGGAGTCCATAAGTATGCCGATACGTGTACCTGTGGGATAAAGTTCGTTGTATGTTTTTTGATTTATGCGTTTTTCTGCCTTAATGCTTTTCTCAGCAACGCTACTTGATTCTCGCGTTTGGTAATTTTGATGGCATCATCATTTAGAAGTTCAATTTCGATGTATCCGTTGGAATTTCCATCATCTTTTGTGGTAGTTTTTATTCAATAACAACTTATTTTGCCTTTATCCGGTTTCAGGATGACAATGCTGTTGTCATTTCTGGATCATTTAATTCGTTTAGTTCATTCTCCGTGTATAAGGCATTCGGTCGGCTGTAACTGCGAAAACCAGTGAGCTTATGTCTTCGTTTACTTTTAATTGTTGGGAAAAAGCCAGAGGGTGTGTGTGGACGGGTTCTTGTTGAAGGCGATTGGAATATCTTGTCATGTTGTAGTTGTATTGCTAATTCCTTCATTATTTTATTTTTGTCTTGGCGTAGACTTTGAGTTATCCTTACGCTGGGATTTATATATCATTATATCCATATACAATTGAATACATGAAAAGGCTTTATAAGGCTTGTTCGTCAATTTTATTTATTGATGGTTTTGAACGGTTGTTTTGCGTTTGTTGTTTTGCTTTGGTTTAATTTGGTTTCGTTATTGTTGGTCAATTTGGCTATATATATGTTCTTATATTCAAAGTGATATATATCTATCTGTGACTTTCTCTGAGACTACTGCTTCATTTGTTGCTGGGACAAACTTTTACCGATCTTGATGTTCAGTTTGCAAAATATTTTCAAACCTTGTTTGCCTGTATTTTACAGTATTTTCATTACAAGACAATTACAATGTTAGTGTGTATATTCCACTTCACTGGACAGAAACTAGAGAACTGGAAACCGCACAAACTAAATATTCATGCAATTTAAACAAGCTTGGTACAGTAAAGACAAAATTTTATACACTCCTATATATATATATGCAAGGTGTATATACAATGTGCTCTCAGGCTATCACCACAGTGCAATGGTGACTCCTGCACTTGGACACAGGGACATACAGATTACATATAACGAAAATAGTAATTATAAAACCTAACAGGCAATGTCAAACATGCACTATTTTTGTGCTTTTTCTGATAAGCTCTTCATCCTTTGTAAAGCTTTTCTATCTGCTAATTAAGACGAGCATGTTATCTATAGCAGTTTAGCCAAAATTGTGAGGATTCCTTTCCAGCTTCAAGTTTAAATACCATTCTCCAATATACAAAAGCAATCCATATGTTCCATTTTTTTAATCTTGATGATACGCTCTATTGTGTGATTTACTTATTCTATGAATAATTAAAACCATTTTGTATATAACACATATATGTCAATATTCGTCATTTCTTGCCATTTAGATTCTCCTCGTCTGGAAGTTCCTATTCAGCTCTTCTATTCGTCCTTGACAGGACTATCCTCTTTATGTCGTTTTTCTTTGCCATTTAGTTTCTTTTTGGATTCATATGCTTATATTGTTGTTCTTCCTGGTAGGATTGAGTTATCATGTTGTATGTGCTGGCGATTCATTATTTTATTATTAGTCTATCCTTGTAGACTTCAGATCTTTGTCGTTTATTTAAGTTCCTATTAATGCTTTATGGTTCATGAAAATTCTCCCGTGTTCTTTAGTTTTCTATTAAGCTCTTGTTTGAAAACATAGAGCACTATCCTCTTTATGTCGTTATTATTCTTTTGCCATTTAGTTTTCTTGCCTTTGAAAACATATCTCTTATATCTGTCTTCTCATGTTGTATTTCTATTTTCAGTAATTCATAATAAATTTTGTTGTCTTGCCTCGTAGACTTTGAGGTTATCATTGTGCTGGGATTTTAATTCGATTTGTATTAGCTTTATGTTCAGTAAAATCATGATGTAAACTTAGTCTTTAGCTTTAGTTTTCTTGGGAAATATGTCTTATATCTGTTCAGCTTTGATTGTTAGTACGCTGGAATATCTTGTCATGTTGTAGTTGTATGCTAATTATGAAAGGTTTATTTTGTTGTCTTGCTTCTAGACTTTAGTTTCCTTACGTTGGGTATGGGTGCATATACAATTGAATACATGGCTTTATAAGGCTTGTTTCGTCGGTACTACGTATTATTGATGGTTGTTTGGGTGCTTTTGCGTTTTGTTGTATTGCTTTGTAGGCTAATTTGGGTATCGTTATCTATTGGTCAATTTGGCTATGAAATGTTCTTATATTGTTGGTGGTGGGATAAACTTGACCTTTGAGACTTGACTGTTCATTTTTGGTTGCTGGGACAAACTTTTTTTCGATTTTACAGTTCAGTTTGCAAAATATGTTACCTTGTTTGCCTGTATTTTACAGTATTTTCGTGCAAGACAGTACAATGTTAGTGTATATTTCCACTTCACTGGACAGAAAACAAGAACTCGAAAACTTTAGTAAACAAACATTCGAAGTTTAAACAATTGGTACAGTAAACTCCAAAATTTTTATACACTCCATATATATATATATACATATACTCTCCCGGCAACGTACTCCCGGCTATCACCAGTGCATGGTGACTCCTGCACTTGGACACAGGACGTACGGTTATAACGAAAAATAATTTAAAAACCTAACAGGCAATGTCAAACATGCACTATTTTTGTCCTTTTTCTGATAAGCTCTTCATCCTTCTGTAAAGCTTTTTCTATCTGCTAATTAAGACGAGCATGTTATCTATAGCAGTTTAGCCAAAATTGTGAGGATTCCTTTCCAGCTTCAAGTTGTAAATAAAGCTCAATATACAAAAACAATTGTCCATGTTCCATTGTACATGTTAATCCTTGTACTCTTGTAATTTACTTATTCTTGAATAATTAAAATGTGATGACATCCTTATCAATATTCTTTTCATTTCTTGATGATTCTGTATATGTCCTTTAGTTCCTATTCAGCTCTTCTTGTCCTCATGAGTACTGTGTCCTCTTTATCCTATTTTTCTTATTTGTTTGGTTTTCTTATATGTGTTTTTATGTCCATTTAGTGTCTCTGTTTTTGTTGGTATCTCTGGATATGTTCATGTTGTATTTCTTTTGATCATTATTCTTATTGTTTCTGCCTGTTAGACTTTGAGTTATCTTTGTTCTTATTCTTAATTCGTTTGTTTAGCTCGTTATGGTTTGAGTTATCAGTCCTTATTTAATCTGTTTAAGCTCTTCTATTTTCTTCTTAGAGCATTCCTCTTTATGTCGTTTCTTTCTTTGCCATTTAGTAAGTTTTGTTTGGATAACATATCTCTATCTGTCTTTATGTCGTTTCTATTGCGATTTATTATTCTTATTTTTGTTGTCTTGCCTTGTAACACTTTGAGTTATCATTGTGCTGAGTTTAATTCATTTGTATTAGCTTTATGGTTGCCTCGTAACTCGCAATGCAAACGCTGGAGTCTCGGCATTTAGTTTAGCTTTAGGGAAATCGCAATGCAAATGCTTAGTCTGGCATTTAGTTTGATTGTTAGTATCTCTGGAATATCTGTCATGTTGTGTTGTATTGGAATTCGCTTCATTATTTTATTTTGCTTGTCTTGCTTCTTAGACTTTGAGTTATTCTTCGCTGGGATTTATTATCATTCTATCCATATACAATTGAATACATGAAAATTGAAAGGCTTGTTTCGTCAGTACTACGTTTATTGATGGTTTTGTTTTGGGTGCTTTGTTTTGTGTTTTGCTTTGTAGGCTAATTTGGGTTTTCCTTATTGTTGGTCAATTTGGCTATATATATGTTCTTATATTCAAAGGGTATATATCTATCTGTGACCTTCCTGAAAGACTACTGCTTCATTTGTTGGTTGCTGGGACAAACTTTTATTTCCGATCTTGATGTTCAGTTTGCAAAATATTTTCAAACCTTGTTTGCCTGTATTTTACAGTATTTTCGTGCAAGACAGTACAATGTTGTGTATATTTCTTCACTGGACAGAAACTAAAGAACTCGAAACCGCACAGACTAAACATGCATGCTTGGTACACAGCTTGGTACAGTAAAGACAAATTTTTATACACTCCTATATATATATATATATATATTCAAGGGTATATCAACGTACTCTGCTATCACCACAGTGCAATGGTGACTCGTGCACTTGGGACACAGGACGTACAGTTATATATAAGAAAATTAATTATAACCTAACAGGCCTGTCAACAATGTCAAACATGCACTATTTTGTCCTTTTTCTGATAAGCTCTTCATCCTTCTGTAAAGCTTTTTCTATCTGCTAATTAAGACGAGCATGTTATCTATAGCAGTTTAGCCAAAATTGTGAGGATTCCTTTCCAGCTTCAAGTTGTAAATAAAGCTCCAATATACAAAAGCAATTGTCCATGTTCCATTGTACTTTAACCTTCGTTACGCTCTATGTGATGATTTACTTATTCTTGAATAAAACCATTCTTGTATATAACACATCCATATGTCAAATTTCATTTCTTGATGATTCTCCTCGTGATGATTCTCCTTCCTATTCAGCTCTTCTATTTGTCCTCACTATCCTCTGCCCGCGAGCACTATCTTAGCCATTTAGTTTTCTTGTTTTAGAAAACATATGTCTTAAACATATGTCTCTATATTTTTGTTAGTATCTCTGGATCTCTTTCTTCTCATGTTGTATTTCTATTGTATTCGATTCATATTCTTATTTTGTTGTCTTGCCCGTAGACTTTGAGTTATCTTTGTCCTGGTTTTTAATTCGTTTGTGCTTTTATGCTTCATGATTCTCCTCGTGTTCCTTTAGTTCCTATTAAGCTCTTCTTTTTTCTCGCAGAGCACTATCCTATTTATCGTTTCTTTCGCCATTTAGTTGCCTTGTTGGATCTTGTTTGACTCTATATCTGTCTTCTCATGTTGTTTTCTATTGCATTATTATTCTTATTTTGTTGTCTTGCCTCTGTAGACTTTGAGTTATCATTGTGCTGGGATTTATTTGTTTGTAAGCTTTATGGTCAGTAAAATCGCAATGCTTAGTCTTCGGCATTTAGTTTTCTTGTAGGGATAACCTATGTCTTATATCCGTCTCAGCTTTGATTGTTAGTATCTCTGGAATATCTTGTCATGTTGTAGTTGTCTTGCTAATTCGCTTCATTATTTTTATTTTGTTGTCTTGCTTCTAGACTTTGAGTTATCCTTACGCTGGGATTTATATATCATTATATCCATATACAATTGAATACATGAAAAGGCTTTATAAGGCTTGTTTCGTCAGTTTTACTATTATTGATGGTTTTGTTTGGGTGCTTTGCGTTTTGTTGTTTTGTTTTGTAGGCTAATTTGGTTTCATTATTGTTGGTCAATTTGGCTATATATATGTTCTTATATTCAAAGCGGTATATATCTATCTGTGACCTTCCTGAAAGACTACTGCTTCATTTGTTGGTTGCTGGGACAAACTTTTATTTCCGATCTTGATGTTCAGTTTGCAAAATATTTTCAAACCTTGTTTGCCTGTATTTTACAGTATTTTCGTGCAAGACAGTACAATGTTAGTGTGTATATTTACACTTCACTGGACAGAAACTAAAGAACTCGAAACCACAGACTAAACATGCATGCGAATTTAAACAAGCTTGGTACAGTAAAGACAAAATTTTTATACACTCTATATATATATATATATATATATGCAAGGTGTATATACAACTCTCCCGGCTATCACCACAGTGCAATGGTGACTCCTGCACTTGGGACACAGGACGTACGGTTATATATGAAAATAGTAATTATAAAACCTAACAGGCAATGTCAAACATGCACTATTTTTGTCTTTCTTCTGATAAGCTCTTCATCCTTCTGTAAAGCTTTTCTATCTGCTAATTAAGACGAGCATGTTATCTATAGCAGTTTAGCCAAAATTGTGAGGATTCCTTTCCAGCTTCAAGTTGTAAATAAAGCTCCAATATACAAAAGCAATTGTCCATGTTCCATTGTACTTTAATCCTTCGTTACATCTATGTGATGATTTACTTATTCTTGAATAATTAAAACCATTCTTGTATATAACACATCCATGTCAATATTCTTTTCATTTCTTGATGATTCTCCTCGTGTCCTTTAGTTCCTATTCAGCTCTTCTATTTGTCCTCGAGAGCACTATCCTCTTTATGTCGTTTTTTCTTTGCCATTTAGTTTTCTTGTTTGGAAAACATATCTCTTATATCTGTCTTCTCATGTTGTATTTCTATTGCATTCATTATTCTTATTGTTGTCTTGTCCTCGTAGACTTTGAGTTATCTTTGTGCTGGGATTTAATTCGTTTGTATTAGCTTTATGGTCAGTAAAATCGCAATGCAAACGCTTAGTCTTCGGCATTTAGTTTTCTTGTAGGGATAACCTATGTCTTATATCTGTCTCAGCTTTGATTGTTAGTATCTCTGGAACGTCTCTATGTTGTATTACTATTGCGATTGAATATTCTTATTTTGTTTTCTTGCCGTAGACTTGTGCTGAGTTTAATTCACTTGTATTTGGTGAGAATGTGTCTTGAATCTTTATATTCAATCATTAGCTTTATTTTCAGTAAAATCGCAATGCAAAGGCTTAGTCTTTGGCATTTACTTTTCTTGTTGAGATAACCTAGCTCTTATATCTGTCTCAGCTTTGATTGTTAGTATCTCTGGAATATCTTGTCATGTTGTAGTTGTATTGCTATTGCAATTCAATATTCTTATTTGTTTTCTTGCTTCGTAGACTTTGAGTTATCCTTGTGCTGGGATTTAATTCACTTGTATTTGGTGAGAATGTGTCTTGAATCTTTGTATTCAATCATTAGCTTTATTTTCAGTAAAATCGCAATGCAAGGCTTAGTCTTTGGCATTTACTTTTCTTGTTGAGATAACCTAGCTCTTATATCTGTCTCAGCTTTGATTGTTAGTATCTGGAATATCTTGTCATATTTAGATTTGTATTGCTATTGCAATTCAATATTCTTATTTGTTTTCTTGCTTCGTAGACTTTGAGTTATCCTTTGTGCTGGGATTTAATTCACTTGTATTTGGTGAGAATGTGTCTTGAATCTTTATATTCAATCATTAGCTTTATTTTCAGTAAAATCCAATACAAAGGCTTAGTCTTCGGCATTTAGTTTTCTTGTAGGGATAACCTATGTCTTATATCTGTCTCAGCTTTGATTGTTAGTATCTCTGGAACGTCTTCTCGTGTTGTATTGCTATTGCGATTCAATATTCTTATTTTGTTTTCTTGCTCCGTAGACTTGTGCTGAGATTTAATTCACTTGTATTTGGTGAGAATGTGTCTTGAATCTTTATATTCGATAATTATCTTTATTTTCAGTAAATCGCAATGCAAAGGCTTAGTCTTTGGCATTTACTTTTCTTGTTGGGATAACCTAGCTCTTATATCTGTCTCAGCTTTGATTGTTAGTATCTCTGGAATATCTTGTCATGTTGTAGTTGTATTGCTAATTGGCTTCATTATTTTTATTTTGTTGTCTTTGCTTCGTGACTTTGAGTTATCCTTACGCTGGGATTTATATATCATTATATCCATATACAATTGAATACATGAAAAGGCTTTATAAGGCTTGTTTCGTCGGTACTACGTATTATTGATGGTTTTGTTTGGGTGCTTTGCGTTTTGTTGTTTTGTTTTGTAGGCTAATTTGGATTTCGTTATTGTTGGTCAATTTGGCTATATATATGTTCTTATATTCAAAGCGGTATATATCTATCTGTGAGCTTCCTGAAAGACTACTGCTTCATTTGTTGGTTCCTGGGACAAACTTTTATTTCCGATCTTGATGTTCAGTTTGCAAAATATTTTCAAACCTTGTTTGCCTGTATTTTACAGTATTTTCGTGCAAGACAATACAATGTTAGTGTGTATATTCACACTTCACTGGACAGAAACTAAAGAACTCGAAACCGCACAGACTAAACATGCATGCAATTTAAACAAGCTTGGTACAGTAAAGACAAAAGTTTTTATACACTCCTATATATATATATATATATATATATATAAGATGTATATACAACGTACTCTCCGGCTATCACCACAGTGCAATGGTGACTCCTGCACTTGGGACACAGGACGTACGGTTATATATAACGAAAATAGTAATTATAAAAACCTAACAGGCAATGTCAAACATGCACTATTTTTGTCCTTTCTTCTGATAAGCTCTTCATCCTTCTGTAAAGCTTTTTCTATCTGCTAATTAAGACGAGCATGTTATCTACTTTGAGTTATCCTTGTGCTGGGATTCAATTCACTTGTATTTGGTGAGAATGTGTCTTGAATCTTTATATTCAATCATCTTTATGTTCAGTAAAATCGTAATGCAAAGGCTTAGTCTTTGGCATTTACTTTTCTTGTTGGGATAACGTAGCTCTTATATCTGTCTCAGCTTTGATTGTTAGTATCTCTGGAATATCTTGTCATGTTGTAGTTGTATTGTTAATTCCTTCATTATTTTTTGTCTTGCTTCGTAGACTTTGAGTTATCTTTGTGCTGGGATTTAATTCGTTTGTATTAACTTTATGGTCAGTAAAATCGCAATGAAACACTTAGTCTTTGGCATTTAGTTTTCTTGTAGGGATAACCTATGTCTTATATCTGTCTCAGCTTTGATTTTTAGTATCTCTGGAACGTCTTCTCTTGCTGTATTGCTATTGCAATTCAATATTCCTATTTATTGTCTTGCCACGTAGACTTTGAGTTATCTTTGTGCTGGGATTTAATTCGTTTGAATTAGCTTTGTGGTCAGTAAAATCGCAATGCAAACGCTTAGTCTTCGGCATTTAGTTTTCTTGTAAAGATAACTTATGTCTTATATTTGTTTCAGCTTCGATTGTTAGTATCTCTGGAACGTCTTCTCGTGCTGTATTGCTATTGCGATTCAATATTCTTATTTTGTTTTCTTGCTTCGTAGGCTTTGAGTTATCCTTGTGCTGGGATTTAATTCACTTGTATTTGGTGAGAATGTGTCTTGAATCTTTATATTCAATCAATAGCTTTATGTTCAGTAAAATCCAATGCAAAGGCTTAGTCTTTGGCATTTGCTTGTTGGGATAACCTAGCTCTTATATCTGTCTCAGCTTTGATTGTTAGTATCTCTGGAACGTCTTCTCATGTTGTATTTCAATTGCGATTCATTATTCTTATTTTGTTGTCTTGCCTCGTAGACTTTGAGTTATCTTTGTGCTGGGATTTAATTCGTTTGTATTAGCTTTATGGTCAGGAAAATCGCAATACAAAGGCTTAGTCTTCGGCATTTAGTTTTCTTGTAGGGATAACCTATGTCTTATATCTGTCTCAGCTTTGATTGTTAGTATCTCTGGAACGTCTTCTCGTGCTGTATTGCTATTGCAATTCAATATTCTTATTTTGTTTTCTTGCTTCGTAGACTTTGAGTTATCCTTGTGCTGGGATTTAATTCACTTGTATTTGGTGAGAATGTGTCTTGAATCTTTATATTCAATCATCTTTATGTTCAGTAAAATCGCAATGCAAAGGCTTAGTCTTTGGCATTTACTTTTCTTGTTGGGATAACCTAGCTCTTATATCTGTCTCAGCTTTGATTGTTAGTATCTCTGGAATATCTTGTCATGTTGTAGTTGTATTGCTAATTCGCTTCATTATTTTATTTTGTCTTGCTTCGTATACTTTGAGTTATCCTTACGCTGGGATTTATATATCATTATATCCATATACAATTGGGTACATGAAAAGGCTTTATAAGGCTTGTTTCGTCGGTTTTCTTTGGGTGCTTTGCGTTTTGTTGTTTTGTTTTGTAGGTTAATTTGGGTTTCGTTATTGTTGGTCAATTTGGCTATATATATGTTGTTATATTCATTGCGGTATATATCTATCTGTGACTTTCTTGTAAGACTACTGCTTCATTTGTTGGTTGCTGGGACAAACTTTTATTTCCGATCTGATGTTCAGTTTGCAAAATATTTTCAAACCTTGTTTGCCTGTATTTTACAGTATTTTCGTGCAAGACAGTACAATGTTAGTGTGTATATTTACACTTCACTGGACAGAAACTAGAGAACTGGAAACCGCACAAACTAAATATTCATGCGAATTTAAACAAGCTTGGTACAGTAAAGACAAAATTTTATACACTCCTATATATATATATGCAAGGTGTATATACAATGTGCTCTCGGGCTATCACCACAGTGCAATGGTGACTCCTGCACTTGGGACACAGGACGATACAGTTACATATAACGAAAATAGTAATTATAAAACCTAACAGGCAATGTCAAACATGCACTATTTTTGTGCTTTTTTCTGATAAGCTCTTCATCCTTCTGTAAAGCTTTTTCTATCTGCTAATTAAGACGAGCATGTTATCTATAGCAGTTTAGCCAAAATTGTGAGGATTCCTTTCCAGCTTCAAGTTGTAAATAAAGCTCCAATATACAAAAGCAATTGTCCATGTTCCATTTTACTTTAATCCTTCGTTACGCTCTATGTGATGATTTACTTATTCTTGAATAATTAAAACCATTCTTCTATATAAAACATCGATAAGTCAATATTCGTTTCATTTCTTGATGATTCTCCTCGTGTCCTTTAGTTCCTATTCAGCTCTTCTATTTGTCCTCATGAGATATATCTGTTTGTTGTTTGTTTCTTTGCCATTTGTCTTATATGTATATGTTTCTCAGCTTTGATTGTTAGTATCTCTGGAACGTCTTCTCATGTTGTATTTCTATTGCGATTCATTATTCTTATTTTGTTGTCTTGCTTCGTAGACTTTGAGTTATCTTTGTGCTGGGATTTAATTCGTTTGTATTAGCTTTATGGTCAGTAAAATCGCAATGCAAACGCTTAGTCTTTGGAAATGAAAACAGACTAAACATGCTTGCGAATTTAAACAAGCTTGGTACAGTAAACACAAATTTTTTTACACTCTTATATATATATATATATATATATATAAGCAGGTGTATATACAACGTGCTCTCCTGGCTATCACCACAGTGCAATGTTGACTCCTGCAGTTGAGACACAGGACGTACGTTTATATAAAACGAAAATAGTAATTATAAAAACCTAACAGGCAATGTCAAACATGCACAAGTAAAATATGACTCCAGTCATTGAGTCAAATCATTTGATTTTTTTGTGTTTAGAGAACAATTCTAGACTTGGGAAACCAAAACCATAGAACTTGTTTAGAAACAAAACCAAATCCACTTTGCTCCCTCAATTACAATGAAATCCTAACATCATTCGCTGTGTCCAGATGCTCAATGGTGATTTATCACAGGCAATAGCATTACATGTAAAACTGTTAAATTCTCATCTCGTTGCTAATTTGGAACTCAAGCAGCAGAGCTTTTTATTTATTTTCTTCCCATAAGGCCATGCATAACTACTTATAGATCGACAAAATCTCCTAGATTATTCTTAATGTGAAGATATGATTCCTGGCACGTCCACAAAAAAAACTAGGACAGTATAGCAGTGAGATATAAAAACAAACTAACCACTTGCTTGTATTTCTATAACATAGGCATGGTAAAAAAATTTGCTTTCAATGCATTCATACAACTGTGTTTTGAAGATTTCTCACCGAACATTTTGACTTTTTCAATGTTTATTTATTATCGTTTCGTCCCTGGACACAAAGGCCCTGCAAAGGGTAATGGTCATGCCAATGTTTTACCATATCTGCCTTTATCTGGATTGTCTACCTTTCATCACAAGTATAATGACAAAATTTTAAAAGAGCTACAACAAACTACAAAAATAAAACAACGGATTAACTACAAATACATGTTATGTATTGAGAAATTTGCATAAGAAAAACTTCACACATATGGTAAAATATTGTTTTAACTATTTTCTGTTGTTGACGCTGAAAGATGTATCACCAAACCAACATTAAGGAAAATATGTTTAATCACGAAATGCCGTTCTGTAGAATATTCAAGGATCAATAAGGCTGAATACAATGAAGTTTTGAAGTGTAATATTATATGTTGATAAATTACATCTAGACTGTATATAAATTGATAGAATACATCTTCCATTTACGAAAATTTAGCACGAGCCAAACGTTGATGACATCTGCTGTTAACAATATTAATCAATAAAATTGTGCAAGTGATTATACATCATCCATATTTTACTGTGCTTTAATCTATTGGAAAACTATTGTGAGTCATTGTTGGACTCACGAACCCTCAGAATAAAAACTCTTGGTTGTACTCAGACAGAGGAGATAAGTTTTGCTCATACTTATTGATATTATTATTAAGACACTTATCTACTTTAACATTTACACCTTGATTAATAAATTGTTTGAGAAATATAACTGGTTCACACTATCTTTGTTGCGTGTGGAAATAGAACCAAAATTAATAGTTATTCTTTCGGGACCGACAAATATGGAAACTATCCTAGAAGGAACCAACAAATAAAAGTTGACAGTTTTTTCTTTCGCTGGTGGAACAAAATACATAAAGACAAAGACGACAGCTGCAGATGAAACGGTGATGATTAGAGTGGTGGTAACAGTGGTAATAACAATAACGGCAACAGAGGTGATGAGTTTGTAGTTGAGAGTGATATCGTTGAATGTGGGTGAAGGCTATTTCAGATATGGTAGAGCACCTTGTGCCCAGGCCCTTCTTTTCCTGACATGCACGTGAGTAAATGATATTCTCAAATCTTTTGATTGAATCTTGTTCAGAAAAGCTAACTCTCGCTTATTTTTCAATACAAACACCATGAGCTTTGTTATAAAGAAGAATAACGCTTCAAAAGTATGTACTTTGCTTTGGATCCGGTGTTAAATATTGTAAATATAAATACATATATTATATAAATATCTAAATTATATCACGTATAATTTCATCTATATTATATTGTATTAATATTTATTTATTTTATTCTGTTTGTAACAGAACCTTGCTGAAATTTCAGCACGACAAACAGGCTGAAACTAAGCCGGGTTGAAATTGCTCCATGTAATTGTCCTCTTAGCATCATAAAAACTACTTGATGGCTTTTTCAAAATTGAGAGACGGCTCATCTTCAGTCGTGTTTTCTGTAATCAAGGAATAGATAAAAAGCAAGCCTAAATGTGTTTCTTGATATCAAAATCAAACTTAAGCTTTAATAATCCATAGAAATCAAATATTTATCTTCTTCACATGTAATTCTTATATCTCTTTGACATTTACCAAACTGAAAGCAAACATGTGTTTATTAATTGACTTACTTACTGAAATATCTATTGTAACGGCCTTTCAGGATTTGCCACGTTCTTCCTTCAATGATCTAGAGAAATTTAGATCAGGCAAATTATATCAAAGTGCTGATCCCATTTTACGAAATAATCGTCAATGCATTACATTTTCTTTCGCCATTTTTTCCAAAGTTGTTGCCGTACACTTTTCTTTAATGTTCTTTTATGTACGTTAACAACTTTTGATCTTCCTCCGCTGTAATTCCTTAAAAATGAAATAAATTTGACACCATTTATGATTGTAACAATTTGCCTAATAATTGAATATTTAAATAGTTACTTAACACCAAACAGTCGAGTGAACAAATGATCATTCAAAATGAATAAGTAACAAAACCATAGATGTATTGAAAAATGTGCATTGACTAGGTTTATTTTTTGTTCCATGAAATCGTTAAAGTCTTCCCAAGGAAATAATACAATGTTTGTTGGTTCAAACCTTGTTTGCCTGTATTTTACAGTATTTTCGTGCAAGACAGTACAATGTTAGTGTGTATATTCACACTTCACTGGACAGAAACTAAAAAACTCGAAACGGCACAGACTAAACATGCATGCAATTTAAACAAGCTTGGTACAGTAAAGACAAAAGTTTTTATACACTCCTATATATATATATATATATATATGCAAGGTGTATATACAACGTACTCTCCCGGCTATCACCACAGTGCAATGGTGACTCCTGCACTTGGGACACAGGACGTACCGTTATATATAACGAAAATAGTAATTATAAAACCTAACAGGCAATGTCAAACATGCACTATTTTTGTCCTTTCTTCTGATAAGCTCTTCATCCTTCTGTAAAGCTTTTTCTATCTGCTAATTAAGACGAGCATGTTATCTATAGCAGTTTAGCCAAAATTGTGAGGATTCCTTTCCAGCTTCAAGTTGTAAATAAAGCTCCAATATACAAAAGCAATTGTCCATGTTCCATTTTACTTTAATCCTTCGTTACGCTCTATGTGATGATTTACTTATTTTGAATAATTAAAACCATTCTTGTATATAACACATCCATATGTCAATATTCTTTTCATTTCTTGATGATTCTCCTCGTGTCCTTTAGTTCCTATTCAGCTCTTCTATTCGTCCTCGACGAGCACTATCCTCTTTATGTCGTTTTTTCTTTGCCATTTAGTTTTCTTGTTTGGAAAACATATGTCTTATATGTGTCTCTGTTTTTTTTGTTAGTATCTCTGGATTGTCTTCTCATGTTGTATTTCTATTGCGATTCATTATTCTTATTTTGTTGTCTTGCCTGGTAGACTTTGAGTTATCTTTGTGCTGGTATTTAATTCGTTTGTATTAGCTTTATGCTTCATGATTCTCCTCGTGTTCTTTAGTTCCTATTAAGCTCTTCTATTTTTCCTCATAGAGCACTATCCTCTTTATGTCGTTTCTTTCTTTGCCATTTAGTTTTCTTGTTTGAAAACATATCTCTTATATCTGTCTTCTCATGTTGTATTTCTATTGCGATTCATTATTCTTATTTTGTTGTCTTGCCTCGTAGACTTTGAGTTATCATTGTGCTGGGATTTAATTCGTTTGTATTAGCTTTATGGTCAGTAAAATCGCAATGCAAACGCTTAGTCTTCGGCATTTAGTTTTCTTGTAGGGATAACCTATGTCTTATATCTGTCTCAGCTTTGATTGTTAGTATCTCTGGAATATCTTGTCATGTTGTAGTTGTATTGCTAATTCGCTTCATTATTTTTATTTTGTTGTCTTGCTTCGTAGACTTTGAGTTATCCTTACGCTGGGATTTATATATCATTATATCCATATACATTTGAATACATGAAAAGGCTTTATAAGGCTTGTTTCGTCGGTACTACGTATTATTGATGGTTTTGTTTGGGTGCTTTGCGTTTTGTTGTTTTGCTTTGTAGGCTAATTTGGGTTTCGTTATTGTTGGTCAATTTGGCTATATATATGTTCTTATATTCAAAGTGGTATATATCTATCTGTGACCTTCCTGAAAGACTACTGCTTCATTTGTTGGTTGCTGGGACAAACTTTTATTTCCGATCTTGATGTTCAGTTTGCAAAATATTTTCAAACCTTGTTTGCCTGTATTTTACAGTATTTTCGTGCAAGACAGTACAATGTTAGTGTGTATATTTCCACTTCACTGGACAGAAACTAAAGAACTCGAAACCGCACAGACTAAACAAGCATGCGAATTTAAACAAGCTTGGTACAGTAAAGACAAAATTTTTTATACACTCCTATATATATATATATATATATGCAAGGTGTATATACAACGTACTCTCCCGGCTATCACCACAGTGCAATGGTGACTCCTGCACTTGGGACACAGGACGTAAGGTTATATATAACGAAAATAGTAATTATAAAACCTAACAGGCAATGTCAAACATGCACTATTTTTGTGCTTTTTTTCTGATAAGCTCTTCATCCTTCTGTAAAGCTTTTTCTATCTGCTAATTAAGACGAGCATGTTATCTATAGCAGTTTAGCCAAAATTGTGAGGATTCCTTTCCAGCTTCAAGTTGTAAATAAAGCTGCAATATACAAAAGCAATTGTCCATGTTCCATTGTACTTTAATCCTTCGTTACGCTCTATGTGATGATTTACTTATTCTTGAATAATTAAAACCATTCTTGTATATAACACATCCATATGTCAATATTCTTTTCATTTCTTGATGATTCTCCTCGTGTCCTTTAGTTCCTATTCAGCTCTTCTATTTGTCCTCATAGAGCACTATCCTCTTTATGTCGTTTTTTCTTAGCCATTTAGTTTTCTTGTTTGGAAAACATATGTCTTATATGTGTCTCTGTTTTTTGTTAGTATCTCTGGATTGTCTTCTCATGTTGTATTTCTATTGCGATTCATTATTCTTATTTTGTTGTCTTGCCTCGTAGACTTTGAGTTATCTTTGTTCTGGTATTTAATTCGTTTGTATTAGCTTTATGCTTCATGATTCTCCTCGTGTCCTTTAGTTCCTATTAAGCTCTTCTATTTTCCTCATGAGCACTATCCTCTTTATGTCGTTTCTTTCTTTGCCATTTAGTTTTCTTGTTTGGATAACATATCTCTTATATCTGTCTTCTCATGTTGTATTTCTATTGCGATTCATTATTCTTATTTTGTTGTCTTGCCTCGTAGACTTTGAGTTATCATTGTGCTGGGATTTAATTCGTTTGTATTAGCTTTATGGTCAGTAAAATCGCAATGCAAACGCTTAGTCTTCGGCATTTAGTTTTCTTGTAGGGATAACCTATGTCTTATATCTGTCTCAGCTTTGATTGTTAGTATCTCTGGAATATCTTGTCATGTTGTAGTTGTATTGCTAATTCCTTCATTATTTTTATTTTCTTGTCTTGCTTCTTAGACTTTGAGTTATTCTTACGCTGGGATTTATATATCATTATATCCATATACAATTGAATACATGAAAAGGCTTTATAAGGCTTGTTTCGTCGGTACTACGTATTATTGATGGTTTTGTTTGGGTGCTTTGCGTTTTGTTGTTTTGTTTTGTAGGCTAATTTGGGTTTCGTTATTGTTGGTCAATTTGGCTATATATATGTTCTTATATTCAAAGCGGTATATATCTATCTGTGACCTTCCTGAAAGACTACTGCTTCATTTGTTGGTTGCTGGGACAAACTTTTATTTCCGATCTTGATGTTCAGTTTGCAAAATATTTTCAAACCTTGTTTGCCTGTATTTTACAGTATTTTCGTGCAAGACAGTACAATGTTAGTGTGTATATTTACACTTCACTGGACAGAAACTAAAGAACTCGAAACCGCACAGACTAAACATGCATGCGAATTTAAACAAGCTTGGTACAGTAAAGACAAAATTTTTATACATCCTATATATATATATATATATCTCCGGCTATGTGCAACAACGTACTCTCCCGGTATTATAACATGCAATGGTGACATGCCTGCACTTGGGCTCTTCAGGCGTATCTGCTAATTAAGACGAGCATGTTATCTATAGCAGTTTAGCCAAAATTGTGAAAACCCAACAGTTGCAATAAACATGCATTATCCATGTTCCATTGTACTTTAATCCTTCGTTACGCATCTATCTGATTTACTTTTGAATATTAAAAATTCTTGTATATAGCATCCATATCAATATTCTTTTCATTTCTTGATGATTCTCCTCGTGTCCTAGTTCTATTCAGCTCTTCTAGTTGTAAATAACTATCCTCTTTATGTCGTTTTCTTTTGTCCATGTTTCCATATCTCTTTAATCCTTCGTTCATTATTCTTATTTGTTGATGCCTCGTACTTTGAGTTATGTGCTTGGATTTAATTCGTTTGTAGCTATAACATCGCATCCATTCATTTAGTTTTCTTGTAGGGATAACCTATTTCTTATATCTGTCTCAGCTTTGATTGTTAGTATCTCTTTTCGAATATTCTTTTGTTTCCTCCGTAGACTTGTGCTGATTTTTCCTTGTATTTGGTGAGAACTGAATCATATTCAATCATTTTTATTTTCAGTAAAAAGGCTTAGTCTTTTTTTCTTGTTAACTAATATCTGTCTCTTTGATTGTTATCTCTGGAATATTGTCATGTTGTAGTTGTATTTATTGCAATTCAATATTCTTGTTGTTTTCTTGCTTCGTAGACTTTGAGTTATCCTTGTGCTGGGATTTAATTCGTTTGTATTTGGTGAGAATGTGTCTTGAATCTTTATATTCAATCATTAGCTTTATTTTCAGTAAAATCGCAATTAGGCTTTTGGCATTTACTTTTCTTGGGATAACCTATGTCTTATATCTGTCTCAGCTTTGATTGTTAGTATCTCTGGAATATCTTCTCGTGTTGTATTGCTATTGCAATTCAATATTCTTATTTGTTTTCTTGCTTCCGTATCCTTGTGCTGAGATTTAATTCACTTGTATTTGGTGAGAATGTGTCTTGAATCTTTATATTCAATCATTAGCTTTATTTTCAGTAAAATCGCAATGCAAAGGCTTAGTCTTTGGCATTTACTTTTCTTGTTGAGATAACCTAGCTCTTATATCTGTCTCAGCTTTGATTGTTAGTATCTCTGGAATATCTTGTCATGTTGTAGTTGTATTGCTATTGCAATTCAATATTCTTATTTGTTTTCTTGCTTCGTAGACTTTGAGTTATCCTTGTGCTGGGATTTAATTCACTTGTATTTGGTGAGAATGTGTCTTGAATCTTTATATTCAATCATTAGCTTTATTTTCAGTAAAATCGCAATGCAAAGGCTTAGTCTTTGGCATTTACTTTTCTTGTTGAGATAACCTAGCTCTTATATCTGTCTCAGCTTTGATTGTTAGTATCTCTGGAATATCTTGTCATGTTGTAGTTGTATTGCTATTGCAATTCAATATTCTTATTTGTTTTCTTGCTTCGTAGACTTTGAGTTATCCTTGTGCTGGGATTTAATTCACTTGTATTTGGTGAGAATGTGTCTTGAATCTTTATATTCAATCATTAGCTTTATTTTCAGTAAAATCGCAATGCAAAGGCTTAGTCTTCGGCATTTAGTTTTCTTGTAGGGATAACCTATGTCTTATATCTGTCTCAGCTTTGATTGTTAGTATCTCTGGAACGTCTTCTCGTGTTGTATTGCTATTGCGATTCAATATTCTTATTTTGTTTTCTTGCTCCGTAGACTTGTGCTGAGATTTAATTCACTTGTATTTGGTGAGAATGTGTCTTGAATCTTTATATTCGATAATTATCTTTATTTTCAGTAAAATCGCAATGCAAAGGCTTAGTCTTTGGCATTTACTTTTCTTGTTGGGATAACCTAGCTCTTATATCTGTCTCAGCTTTGATTGTTAGTATCTCTGGAATATCTTGTCATGTTGTAGTTGTATTGCTAATTGGCTTCATTATTTTTATTTTGTTGTCTTGCTTCGTAGACTTTGAGTTATCCTTACGCTGGGATTTATATATCATTATATCCATATACAATTGAATACATGAAAAGGCTTTATAAGGCTTGTTTCGTCGGTACTACGTATTATTGATGGTTTTGTTTGGGTGCTTTGCGTTTTGTTGTTTTGTTTTGTAGGCTAATTTGGATTTCGTTATTGTTGGTCAATTTGGCTATATATATGTTCTTATATTCAAAGCGGTATATATCTATCTGTGAGCTTCCTGAAAGACTACTGCTTCATTTGTTGGTTCCTGGGACAAACTTTTATTTCCGATCTTGATGTTCAGTTTGAAAAATATTTTCAAACCTTGTTTGCCTGTATTTTACAGTATTTTCGTGCAAGACAGTACAATGTTAGTGTGTATATTCACACTTCACTGGACAGAAACTAAACAACTCGAAACCGCACAGACTAAACATGCATGCGAATTTAAACAAGCTTGGTACAGTAAAGACAAAAGTTTTTATACACTCCTATATATATATATATATATATATATGCAAGGTGTATATACAACGTACTCTCCCGGCTATCACCACAGTGCAATGGTGACTCCTGCACTTGGGACACAGGACGTACGGTTATATATAACGAAAATAGTAATTATAAAAACCTAACAGGCAATGTCAAACATGCACTATTTTTGTCCTTTCTTCTGATAAGCTCTTCATCCTTCTGTAAAGCTTTTTCTATCTGCTAATTAAGACGAGCATGTTATCTACTTTGAGTTATCCTTGTGCTGGGATTCAATTCACTTGTATTTGGTGAGAATGTGTCTTGAATCTTTATATTCAATCATCTTTATGTTCAGTAAAATCGTAATGCAAAGGCTTAGTCTTTGGCATTTACTTTTCTTGTTGGGATAACGTAGCTCTTATATCTGTCTCAGCTTTGATTGTTAGTATCTCTGGAATATCTTGTCATGTTGTAGTTGTATTGTTAATTCGCTTCATTATTTTTTTGTCTTGCTTCGTAGACTTTGAGTTATCTTTGTGCTGGGATTTAATTCGTTTGTATTAACTTTATGGTCAGTAAAATCGCAATGAAACACTTAGTCTTTGGCATTTAGTTTTCTTGTAGGGATAACCTATGTCTTATATCTGTCTCAGCTTTGATTTTTAGTATCTCTGGAACGTCTTCTCTTGCTGTATTGCTATTGCAATTCAATATTCCTATTTATTGTCTTGCCACGTAGACTTTGAGTTATCTTTGTGCTGGGATTTAATTCGTTTGAATTAGCTTTGTGGTCAGTAAAATCGCAATGCAAACGCTTAGTCTTCGGCATTTAGTTTTCTTGTAAAGATAACTTATGTCTTATATTTGTTTCAGCTTCGATTGTTAGTATCTCTGGAACGTCTTCTCGTGCTGTATTGCTATTGCGATTCAATATTCTTATTTTGTTTTCTTGCTTCGTAGGCTTTGAGTTATCCTTGTGCTGGGATTTAATTCACTTGTATTTGGTGAGAATGTGTCTTGAATCTTTATATTCAATCAATAGCTTTATGTTCAGTAAAATCGCAATGCAAAGGCTTAGTCTTTGGCATTTGCTTTTCTTGTTGGGATAACCTAGCTCTTATATCTGTCTCAGCTTTGATTGTTAGTATCTCTGGAACGTCTTCTCATGTTGTATTTCAATTGCGATTCATTATTCTTATTTTGTTGTCTTGCCTCGTAGACTTTGAGTTATCTTTGTGCTGGGATTTAATTCGTTTGTATTAGCTTTATGGTCAGGAAAATCGCAATACAAAGGCTTAGTCTTCGGCATTTAGTTTTCTTGTAGGGATAACCTATGTCTTATATCTGTCTCAGCTTTGATTGTTAGTATCTCTGGAACGTCTTCTCGTGCTGTATTGCTATTGCAATTCAATATTCTTATTTTGTTTTCTTGCTTCGTAGACTTTGAGTTATCCTTGTGCTGGGATTTAATTCACTTGTATTTGGTGAGAATGTGTCTTGAATCTTTATATTCAATCATCTTTATGTTCAGTAAAATCGCAATGCAAAGGCTTAGTCTTTGGCATTTACTTTTCTTGTTGGGATAACCTAGCTCTTATATCTGTCTCAGCTTTGATTGTTAGTATCTCTGGAATATCTTGTCATGTTGTAGTTGTATTGCTAATTCGCTTCATTATTTTTATTTTGTCTTGCTTCGTATACTTTGAGTTATCCTTACGCTGGGATTTATATATCATTATATCCATATACAATTGGGTACATGAAAAGGCTTTATAAGGCTTGTTTCGTCGGTTTTCTTTGGGTGCTTTGCGTTTTGTTGTTTTGTTTTGTAGGTTAATTTGGGTTTCGTTATTGTTGGTCAATTTGGCTATATATATGTTGTTATATTCATTGCGGTATATATCTATCTGTGACTTTCTTGTAAGACTACTGCTTCATTTGTTGGTTGCTGGGACAAACTTTTATTTCCGATCTGATGTTCAGTTTGCAAAATATTTTCAAACCTTGTTTGCCTGTATTTTACAGTATTTTCGTGCAAGACAGTACAATGTTAGTGTGTATATTTACACTTCACTGGACAGAAACTAGAGAACTGGAAACCGCACAAACTAAATATTCATGCGAATTTAAACAAGCTTGGTACAGTAAAGACAAAATTTTATACACTCCTATATATATATATGCAAGGTGTATATACAATGTGCTCTCCGGCTATCACCACAGTGCAATGGTGACTCCTGCACTTGGGACGGGACGTACAGTTACATATAACGAAAATAGTAATTATAAAACCTAACAGGCAATGTCAAACATGCACTATTTTTGTGCTTTTTTCTGATAAGCTCTTCATCCTTCTGTAAAGCTTTTTCTATCTGCTAATTAAGACGAGCATGTTATCTATAGCAGTTTAGCCAAAATTGTGAGGATTCCTTTCCAGCTTCAAGTTGTAAATAAAGCTCCAATATACAAAAGCAATTGTCCATGTTCCATTTTACTTTAATCCTTCGTTACGCTCTATGTGATGATTTACTTATTCTTGAATAATTAAAACCATTCTTCTATATAAAACATCGATAAGTCAATATTCGTTTCATTTCTTGATGATTCTCCTCGTGTCCTTTAGTTCCTATTCAGCTCTTCTATTTGTCCTCAGAGCACTATCCTCTTTATGTTGTTTGTTTCTTTGCCATTTAGTTTTCTTGTTTGGAAAACATATGTCTTATATGTTTCTCAGCTTTGATTGTTAGTATCTCTGGAACGTCTTCTCATGTTGTATTTCTATTGCGATTCATTATTCTTATTTTGTTGTCTTGCTTCGTAGACTTTGAGTTATCTTTGTGCTGGGATTTAATTCGTTTGTATTAGCTTTATGGTCAGTAAAATCGCAATGCAAACGCTTAGTCTTTGGAGAGAAATGAAAACAGACTAAACATGCTTGCGAATTTAAACAAGCTTGGTACAGTAAACACAAATTTTTTTATACACTCTATATATATATATATATATATATATAAGCAAGGTGTATATACAACGTGCTCTCCTGGCTATCACCACAGTGCAATGTTGACTCCTGCAGTTGAGACACAGGACGTACGTTTATATAAAACGAAAATAGTAATTATAAAACCTAACAGGCAATGTCAAACATGCACAAGTAAAATATGACTCCAGTCATTGAGTCAAATCATTTGATTTTTTTGTGTTTAGAGAACAATTCTAGACTTGGGAAACCAAAACCATAGAACTTGTTTAGAAACAAAACCAAATCCACTTTGCTCCCTCAATTACAATGAAATCCTAACATCATTCGCTGTGTCCAGATGCTCAATGGTGATTTATCACAGGCAATAGCCGCAATACATGTAAAACTGTTAAATTCTCATCTCGTTGCTAATTTGGAACTCAAGCAGCAGAGCTTTTATTTATTTTCTTCCCATAAGGCCATGCATAACTACTTATAGATCGACAAAATCTCCTAGATTATTCTTAATGTGAAGATATGATTCCTGGCACGTCCACAAAAAACTAGGACAGTATAGCAGTGAGATATAAAACAAACTAACCACTTGCTTGTATTTCTATAACATAGGCATGGTAAAAATTTGCTTTCAATGCATTCATACAACTGTGTTTTGAAGATTTCTCACCGAACATTTTGACTTTTTCAATGTTTATTTATTATCGTTTCGTCCCCTGGACACAAAGGCCCTGCAAAGGGTAATGGTCATGCCAATGTTTTACCATATCTGCCTTTATCTGGATTGTCTACCTTTCATCACAAGTATAATGACAAAATTTTAAAAGAGCTACAACAAACTACAAAAATAAAACAACGGATTAACTACAAATACATGTTATGTATTGAGAAATTTGCCAAGAAAAACTTCACACATATGGTAAAATATTGTTTTAACTATTTTCTGTTGTTGACGCTGAAAGATGTATCACCAAACCAACATTAAGGAAAATATGTTTAATCACGAAATGCCGTTCTGTAGAATATTCAAGGATCAATAAGGCTGAATACAATGAAGTTTTGAAGTGTAATATTATATGTTGATAAATTACATCTAGACTGTATATAAATTGATAGAATACATCTTCCATTTACGAAAATTTAGCACGAGCCAAACGTTGATGACATCTGCTGTTAACAATATTAATCAATAAAAATTGTGCAAGTGATTATACATCATCCATATTTTACTGTGCTTTAATCTATTGGAAAACTATTGTGAGTCATTGTTGGACTCACGAACCCTCAGAATAAAAACTCTTGGTTGTACTCAGACAGAGGAGATAAGTTTTGCTCATACTTATTGATATTATTATTAAGACACTTATCTACTTTAACATTTACACCTTGATTAATAAATTGTTTGAGAAATATAACTGGTTCACACTATCTTTGTTGCGTGTGGAAATAGAACCAAAATTAATAGTTATTCTTTCGGGACCGACAAATATGGAAACTATCCTAGAAGGAACCAACAAATAAAAGTTGACAGTTTTTTCTTTCGCTGGTGGAACAAAATACATAAAGACAAAGACGACAGCTGCGAATGAAACGGTGATGATTAGAGTGGTGGTAACAGTGGTAATAACAATAACGGCAACAGAGGTGATGAGTTTGTAGTTGAGAGTGATATCGTTGAATGTGGGTGAAGGCTATTTCAGATATGGTAGAGCACCTTGTGCCCAGGCCCTTCTTTTCCTGACATGCACGTGAGTAAATGATATTCTCAAATCTTTTGATTGAATCTTGTTCAGAAAAGCTAACTTCTCGCTTATTTTTCAATACAAACACCATGAGCTTTGTTATAAAAGAAGAATAACGCTTCAAAAGTATGTACTTTGCTTTGGATCCGGTGTTAAATATTGTAAATATAAATACATATATTATATAAATATCTAAATTATATCACGTATAATTTCATCTATATTATATTGTATTAATATTTATTTATTTTACATTCTGTTTGTAACAGAACCTTGCTGAAATTTCAGCACGACAAACAGGCTGAAACTAAGCCCGGGTTGAAATTGCTCCATGTAATTGTCCTCTTAGCATCATAAAAACTACTTGATGGCTTTTTCAAAATTGAGGAGACGGCTCATCTTCAGTCGTGTTTTCTGTAATCAAGGAATAGATAAAAAGCAAGCCTAAATGTGTGTTTCTTGATATCAAAATCAAACTTAAGCTTTAATAATCCATAGAAATCAAATATTTATCTTCTTCACATGTAATTCTTATATCTCTTTGACATTTACCAAACTGAAAGCAAACATGTGTTTATTAATTGACTTACTTACTGAAATATCTATTGTAACGGCCTTTCAGGATTTGCCACGTTCTTCCTTCAATGATCTAGAGAAATTTAGATCAGGCAAATTATATCAAAGTGCTGATCCCATTTTACGAAATAATCGTCAATGCATTACATTTTCTTTCGCCATTTTTTTTCCAAAAGTTGTTGCCGTACACTTTTCTTTAATGTTCTTTTATGTACGTTAACAACTTTTGATCTTCCTCCGCTGTGTAATTCCTTAAAAAAATGAAATAAATTTGACACCATTTATGATTGTAACAATTTGCCTAATAATTGAATATTTAAATAGTTACTTAACACCAAACAGTCGAGTGAACAAATGATCATTCAAAATGAATAAGTAACAAAACCATAGATGTATTGAAAAATGTGCATTGACTAGGTTTATTTTTTTGTTCCATGAAATCGTTAAAGTCTTCCCAAGGAAATAATACAATGTTTGTTGGTTCAAACCTTGTTTGCCTGTATTTTACAGTATTTTCGTGCAAGACAGTACAATGTTAGTGTGTATATTCACACTTCACTGGACAGAAACTAAAGAACTCGAAACCGCACAGACTAAACATGCATGCGAATTTAAACAAGCTTGGTACAGTAAAGACAAAAGTTTTATACACTCCTATATATATATATATATATATATGCAAGGTGTATATACAACGTACTCTCCGGCTATCACCACAGTGCAATGGTGACTCCTGCACTTGGGACACAGGACGTACCGTTATATATAACGAAAATAGTAATTATAAAAACCTAACAGGCAATGTCAAACATGCACTATTTTTGTCCTTTCTTCTGATAAGCTCTTCATCCTTCTGTAAAGCTTTTTCTATCTGCTAATTAAGACGAGCATGTTATCTATAGCAGTTTAGCCAAAATTGTGAGGATTCCTTTCCAGCTTCAAGTTGTAAATAAAGCTCCAATATACAAAAGCAATTGTCCATGTTCCATTTTACTTTAATCCTTCGTTACGCTCTATGTGATGATTTACTTATTTTTGAATAATTAAAACCATTCTTGTATATAACACATCCATATGTCAATATTCTTTTCATTTCTTGATGATTCTCCTCGTGTCCTTTAGTTCCTATTCAGCTCTTCTATTCGTCCTCGACGAGCACTATCCTCTTTATGTCGTTTTTCTTTGCCATTTAGTTTTCTTGTTTGGAAAACATATGTCTTATATGTGTCTCTGTTTTTTGTTAGTATCTCTGGATTGTCTTCTCATGTTGTATTTCTATTGCGATTCATTATTCTTATTTTGTTGTCTTGCCTGGTAGACTTTGAGTTATCTTTGTGCTGGTATTTAATTCGTTTGTATTAGCTTTATGCTTCATGATTCTCCTCGTGTTCTTTAGTTCCTATTAAGCTCTTCTATTTTTCCTCGCAGAGCACTATCCTCTTTATGTCGTTTCTTTCTTTGCCATTTAGTTTTCTTGTTTGAAAACATATCTCTTATATCTGTCTTCTCATGTTGTATTTCTATTGCGATTCATTATTCTTATTTTGTTGTCTTGCCTCGTAGACTTTGAGTTATCATTGTGCTGGGATTTAATTCGTTTGTATTAGCTTTATGGTCAGTAAAATCGCAATGCAAACGCTTAGTCTTCGGCATTTAGTTTTCTTGTAGGGATAACCTATGTCTTATATCTGTCTCAGCTTTGATTGTTAGTATCTCTGGAATATCTTGTCATGTTGTATTGCTATTGCGATTCAATATTCTTATTTTGTTTCTTGCTTCGTAGACTTGTGCTGAGATTTAATTCACTTGTATTTGGTGAGAATGTGTCTTGAATCTTTATATTCAATCATTAGCTTTATTTTCAGTAAAATCGCAATGCAAAGGCTTAGTCTTTGGCATTTACTTTTCTTGTTGAGATAACCTAGCTCTTATATCTGTCTCAGCTTTGATTGTTAGTATCTCTGGAATATCTTGTCATGTTGTATTGCTATTGCAATTCAATATTCTTATTTGTTTTCTTGCTTCGTAGACTTTGAGTTATCCTTGTGCTGGGATTTAATTCACTTGTATTTGGTGAGAATGTGTCTTGAATCTTTATATTCGATAATTATCTTTATTTTCAGTAAAATCGCAATGCAAAGGCTTAGTCTTTGGCATTTACTTTTCTTGTTGGGATAACCTAGCTCTTATATCTGTCTCAGCTTTGATTGTTAGTATCTCTGGAATATCTTGTCATGTTGTAGTTGTATTGCTAATTGGCTTCATTATTTTTATTTTGTTGTCTTGCTTCGTAGACTTTGAGTTATCCTTACGCTGGGATTTATATATCATTATATCCATATACAATTGAATACATGAAAAGGCTTTATAAGGCTTGTTTCGTCGGTACTACGTATTATTGATGGTTTTGTTTGGGTGCTTTGCGTTTTGTTGTTTTGTTTTGTAGGCTAATTTGGATTTCGTTATTGTTGGTCAATTTGGCTATATATATGTTCTTATATTCAAAGCGGTATATATCTATCTGTGAGCTTCCTGAAAGACTACTGCTTCATTTGTTGGTTGCTGGGACAAACTTTTATTTCCGATCTTGATGTTCAGTTTGCAAAATATTTTCAAACCTTGTTTGCCTGTATTTTACAGTATTTTCGTGCAAGACAGTACAATGTTAGTGTGTATATTCACTTCACTGGACAGAAACTAAAGAACTCGAAACCGCACAGACTAAACATGCATGCGAATTTAAACAAGCTTGGTACAGTAAAGACAAAGTTTTATACACTCCTATATATATATATATATATATATATATAGGTGTATATACAACGTACTCCCGCTATCACCACAGTGCAATGGTGACTCCTGCACTTGGGACACAGGACGTACGGTTATATATAACGAAAATAGTAATTATAAAAACCTAACAGGCAATGTCAAACATGCACTATTTTTGTCCTTTCTTCTGATAAGCTCTTCATCCTTCTGTAAAGCTTTTTCTATCTGCTAATTAAGACGAGCATGTTATCTACTTTGAGTTATCCTTGTGCTGGGATTCAATTCACTTGTATTTGGTGAGAATGTGTCTTGAATCTTTATATTCAATCATTAGCTTTATTTTCAGTAAAATCGCAATGCAAAGGCTTAGTCTTTGGCATTTACTTTTCTTGTTGGGATAACCTAGCTCTTATATCTGTCTCAGCTTTGATTGTTAGTATCTCTGGAATATCTTGTCATGTTGTAGTTGTATTGCTAATTGGCTTCATTATTTTTATTTTGTTGTCTTGCTTCGTAGACTTTGAGTTATCCTTACGCTGGGATTTATATATCATTATATCCATATACAATTGAATACATGAAAAGGCTTTATAAGGCTTGTTTCGTCGGTACTACGTATTATTGATGGTTTTGTTTGGGTGCTTTGCGTTTTGTTGTTTTGTTTTGTAGGCTAATTTGGATTTCGTTATTGTTGGTCAATTTGGCTATATATATGTTCTTATATTCAAAGCGGTATATATCTATCTGTGAGCTTCCTGAAAGACTACTGCTTCATTTGTTGGTTGCTGGGACAAACTTTTATTTCCGATCTGATGTTCAGTTTGCAAAATATTTTCAAACCTTGTTTGCCTGTATTTTACAGTATTTTCTTGCAAGACAATTACAATGTTAGTGTGTATATTTACACTTCACTGGACAGAAACTAGAGAACTGGAAACACACAAACTAAATATTCATGCGAATTTAAACAAGCTTGGTACAGTAAAGACAAAATTTTATACACTCCTATATATATATATGCAAGGTGTATATACAATGTGCTCTCCGGGCCATTTTTTTCCAAAAGTTGTTGCCCTACACTTTTCTTTAATGTTCTTTTATGTACGTTAACAACTTTTGATCTTCCTCCGCTGTGTAATTCCTTAAAAAAATGAAATAAATTTGACACCATTTATGATTGTAACAATTTTGCCTAATAATTGAATATTTAAATAGTTACTTAACACCAAACAGTCAGTGAACAAATGATCATTCAAAATGAATAAGTAACAAAACCATAGATGTATTGAAAATGTGCATTGACTAGGTTTATTTTTGTTCCATGAAATCTTAAAGTCTTCTGAAATAATACAATTTTGTTGGTTCAAACCTTGTTTGCCTGTATTTTACAGTATTTTCGTGCAAGACAGTACAATGTTAGTGTGTATATTCACACTTCACTGGACAGAAACTAAGAACTGGAAACCGCACAGACTAAACATTCATGCGAATTTAAACAAGCTTGGTACAGTAAAGACAAAATTTTATACACTCCTATATATATATATATATATATATGTATATACAACGTACTCTCCGGCTATCACCACAGTGCAATGGTGACTCCTGCACTTGGGACACAGGACGTACAGGTTATATAACGAAAATAGTAATTATAAAACCTAACAGGCAATGTCAAACATGCACTATTTTTGTGCTTTTTCTGATAAGCTCTTCATCCTTCTGTAAAGCTTTTTCTATCTGCTAATTAAGACGAGCATGTTATCTATAGCAGTTTAGCCAAAATTGTGAGGATTCCTTTCCAGCTTCAAGTTGTAAATAAAGCTCCAATATACAAAAGCAATTGTCCATGTTCCATTTTACTTTAATCCTTCGTTACGCTCTATGTGATGATTTACTTATTCTTGAATAATTAAAACCATTCTTCTATATAAAACATCGATAAGTCAATATTCGTTTCATTTCTTGATGATTCTCCTCGTGTCCTTTAGTTCCTATTCAGCTCTTCTATTTGTCCTCGCAGAGCACTATCCTCTTTATGTTGTTTGTTTCTTTGCCATTTAGTTTTCTTGTTTGGAAAACATATGTCTTATATGTTTCTCAGCTTTGATTGTTAGTATCTCTGGAACGTCTTCTCATGTTGTATTTCTATTGCGATTCATTATTCTTATTTTGTTGTCTTGCTTCGTAGACTTTGAGTTATCTTTGTGCTGGGATTTAATTCGTTTGTATTAGCTTTATGGTCAGTAAAATCGCAATGCAAACGCTTAGTCTTTGGAGAGAAATGAAAACAGACTAAACATGCTTGCGAATTTAAACAAGCTTGGTACAGTAAACACAAATTTTTTATACACTCTATATATATATATATATATATATAAGCAAGGTGTATATACAACGTGCTCTCCTGGCTATCACCACAGTGCAATGTTGACTCCTGCAGTTGAGACACAGGACGTACGTTTATATAAAACGAAAATAGTAATTATAAAACCTAACAGGCAATGTCAAACATGCACAAGTAAAATATGACTCAGTCATTGAGTCAAATCATTTGATTTTTGTGTTTAGAGAACAATTCTAGACTTGGGAAACCAAAACCATAGAACTTGTTTAGAAACAAAACCAAATCCACTTTGCTCCCTCAATTACAATGAAATCCTAACATCATTCGCTGTGTCCAGATGCTCAATGGTGATTTATCACAGGCAATAGCCGCAATACATGTAAAACTGTTAAATTCTCATCTCGTTGCTAATTTGGAACTCAAGCAGCAGAGCTTTTATTTATTTTCTTCCCATAAGGCCATGCATAACTACTTATAGATCGACAAAATCTCCTAGATTATTCTTAATGTGAAGATATGATTCCTGGCACGTCCACAAAAAACTAGGACAGTATAGCAGTGAGATATAAAACAAACTAACCACTTGCTTGTATTTCTATAACATAGGCATGGTAAAAAATTTGCTTTCAATGCATTCATACAACTGTGTTTTGAAGATTTCTCACCGAACATTTTGACTTTTTCAATGTTTATTTATTATCGTTTCGTCCCCTGGACACAAAGGCCCTGCAAAGGGTAATGGTCATGCCAATGTTTTACCATATCTGCCTTTATCTGGATTGTCTACCTTTCATCACAAGTATAATGACAAAATTTTAAAAGAGCTACAACAAACTACAAAAATAAAACAACGGATTAACTACAAATACATGTTATGTATTGAGAAATTTGCCAAGAAAAACTTCACACATATGGTAAAATATTGTTTTAACTATTTTCTGTTGACGCTGAAAGATGTATCCCAAACCAACATTAAGGAAAATATGTTTAATCACGAAATGCCGTTCTGTAGAATATTCAAGGATCAATAAGGCTGAATACAATGAAGTTTTGAAGTGTAATATTATATGTTGATAAATTACATCTAGACTGTATATAAATTGATAGAATACATCTTCCATTTACGAAAATTTAGCACGAGCCAAACGTTGATGACATCTGCTGTTAACAATATTAATCAATAAAAATTGTGCAAGTGATTATACATCATCCATATTTTACTGTGCTTTAATCTATTGGAAAACTATTGTGAGTCATTGTTGGACTCACGAACCCTCAGAATAAAACTCTTGGTTGTACTCAGACAGAGGAGATAAGTTTTGCTCATACTTATTGATATTATTATTAAGACACTTATCTACTTTAACATTTACACCTTGATTAATAAATTGTTTGAGAAATATAACTGGTTCACACTATCTTTGTTGCGTGTGGAAATAGAACCAAAATTAATAGTTATTCTTTCGGGACCGACAAATATGGAAACTATCCTAGAAGGAACCAACAAATAAAAGTTGACAGTTTTTTCTTTCGCTGGTGGAACAAAATACATAAAGACAAAGACGACAGCTGCGAATGAAACGGTGATGATTAGAGTGGTGGTAACAGTGGTAATAACAATAACGGCAACAGAGGTGATGAGTTTGTAGTTGAGAGTGATATCGTTGAATGTGGGTGAAGGCTATTTCAGATATGGTAGAGCACCTTGTGCCCAGGCCCTTCTTTTCCTGACATGCACGTGAGTAAATGATATTCTCAAATCTTTTGATTGAATCTTGTTCAGAAAAGCTAACTTCTCGCTTATTTTCAATACAAACACCATGAGCTTTGTTATAAAAGAAGAATAACGCTTCAAAAGTATGTACTTTGCTTTGGATCGGTGTTAAATATTGTAAATATAAATACATATATTATATAAATATCTAAATTATATCACGTATAATTTCATCTATATTATATTGTATTAATATTTATTTATTTTACATTCTGTTTGTAACAGAACCTTGCTGAAATTTCAGCACGACAAACAGGCTGAAACTAAGCCCGGGTTGAAATTGCTCCATGTAATTGTCCTCTTAGCATCATAAAAACTACTTGATGGCTTTTTCAAAATTGAGGAGACGGCTCATCTTCAGTCGTGTTTTCTGTAATCAAGGAATAGATAAAAAGCAAGCCTAAATGTGTGTTTCTTGATATCAAAATCAAACTTAAGCTTTAATAATCCATAGAAATCAAATATTTATCTTCTTCACATGTAATTCTTATATCTCTTTGACATTTACCAAACTGAAAGCAAACATGTGTTTATTAATTGACTTACTTACTGAAATATCTATTGTAACGGCCTTTCAGGATTTGCCACGTTCTTCCTTCAATGATCTAGAGAAATTTAGATCAGGCAAATTATATCAAAGTGCTGATCCCATTTTACGAAATAATCGTCAATGCATTACATTTTCTTTCGCCATTTTTTTTCCAAAAGTTGTTGCCGTACACTTTTCTTTAATGTTCTTTTATGTACGTTAACAACTTTTGATCTTCCTCCGCTGTGTAATTCCTTAAAAAAATGAAATAAATTTGACACCATTTATGATTGTAACAATTTGCCTAATAATTGAATATTTAAATAGTTACTTAACACCAAACAGTCGAGTGAACAAATGATCATTCAAAATGAATAAGTAACAAAACCATAGATGTATTGAAAAATGTGCATTGACTAGGTTTATTTTTTTGTTCCATGAAATCGTTAAAGTCTTCCCAAGGAAATAATACAATGTTTGTTGGTTCAAACCTTGTTTGCCTGTATTTTACAGTATTTTCGTGCAAGACAGTACAATGTTAGTGTGTATATTCACACTTCACTGGACAGAAACTAAAGAACTCGAAACCGCACAGACTAAACATGCATGCGAATTTAAACAAGCTTGGTACAGTAAAGACAAAAGTTTTATACACTCCTATATATATATATATATATATATGCAAGGTGTATATACAACGTACTCTCCCGGCTATCACCACAGTGCAATGGTGACTCCTGCACTTGGGACACAGGACGTACGGTTATATATAACGAAAATAGTAATTATAAAAACCTAACAGGCAATGTCAAACATGCACTATTTTTGTCCTTTCTTCTGATAAGCTCTTCATCCTTCTGTAAAGCTTTTTCTATCTGCTAATTAAGACGAGCATGTTATCTATAGCAGTTTAGCCAAAATTGTGAGGATTCCTTTCCAGCTTCAAGTTGTAAATAAAGCTCCAATATACAAAAGCAATTGTCCATGTTCCATTTTATTACGCTCGTTACTCTTACATTCTTGTATATAACACATCCATATGTCAATATTCTTTTCATTTCTTGATGATTCTCCTCGTGTCCTTTAGTTCCTATTCAGCTCTTCTATTCGTCCTTTACTATCCTCTTTATGTCGTTTTTTTTTCTCCATTTTTTTCTTGTTTGGCATATGTCTTATATGTGTCTCTGTTTTTTGTTAGTATCTCTGGATTGTCTTCTCATGTTGTATTTCTATTGCGATTCATTATTCTTATTTTGTTATCTTTGGTAGACTTTGAGTTATCTTTTCTGGTATTTAATTCGTTTGTATAGCTTTATGCTTCATGATTCTCCTCGTGTTCTTTAGTTCCTATTAAGCTCTTCTATTTTTCCTCTCGCAGAGCTATCCTCTTTATGTCGTTTCTTTCTTTGCCATTTAGTTTTCTTGTTTGAAAACATATCTCTTATATCTGTCTTCTCATGTTGTATTTCTATTGCGATTCATTATTCTTATTTTGTTGTCTTGCCTCGTAGACTTTGAGTTATCATTGTGCTGGGATTTAATTCGTTTGTATTAGCTTTATGGTCAGTAAAATCGCAATGCAAACGCTTAGTCTTCGGCATTTAGTTTTCTTGTAGGGATAACCTATGTCTTATATCTGTCTCAGCTTTGATTGTTAGTATCTCTGGAATATCTTGTCATGTTGTAGTTGTATTGCTAATTCGCTTCATTATTTTTATTTTGTTGTCTTGCTTCGTAGACTTTGAGTTATCCTTACGCTGGGATTTATATATCATTATATCCATATACATTTGAATACATGAAAAGGCTTTATAAGGCTTGTTTCGTCGGTACTACGTATTATTGATGGTTTTGTTTGGGTGCTTTGCGTTTTGTTGTTTTGCTTTGTAGGCTAATTTGGGTTTCGTTATTGTTGGTCAATTTGGCTATATATATGTTCTTATATTCAAAGTGGTATATATCTATCTGTGACCTTCCTGAAAGACTACTGCTTCATTTGTTGGTTGCTGGGACAAACTTTTATTTCCGATCTTGATGTTCAGTTTGCAAAATATTTTCAAACCTTGTTTGCCTGTATTTTACAGTATTTTCGTGCAAGACAGTACAATGTTAGTGTGTATATTTACACTTCACTGGACAGAAACTAAAGAACTCGAAACCGCACAGACTAAACATGAATGCGAATTTAAACAAGCTTGGTACAGTAAAGACAAATTTTTTTATACACTCCTATATATATATATATATATATGCAAGGTGTATATACAACGTACTCTCCCAGCTATCACCACAGTGCAATGGTGACTCCTGCACTTGGGACACAGGACGTACGGTTAAATATAACGAAAATAGTAATTATAAAAACCTAACAGGCAATGTCAAACATGCACTATTTTTGTGCTTTCTTCTGATAAGCTCTTCATCCTTCTGTAAAGCTTTTTCTATCTGCTAATTAAGACGAGCATGTTATCTATAGCAGTTTAGCCAAAATTGTGAGGATTCCTTTCCAGCTTCAAGTTGTAAATAAAGCTCCAATATACAAAAGCAATTGTCCATGTTCCATTGTACTTTAATCCTTCGTTACGCTCTATGTGATGATTTACTTATTCTTGAATAATTAAAACCATTCTTGTATATAACACATCCATATGTCAATATTCTTTTCATTTCTTGATGATTCTCCTCGTGTCCTTTAGTTCCTATTCAGCTCTTCTATTTGTCCTCAGAGCACTATCCTCTTTATGTCGTTTTTTCTTAGCCATTTAGTTTTCTTGTTTGGAAAACATATGTCTTATATGTCTCTGTTTTTTGTTAGTATCTCTGGATTGTCTTCTCATGTTGTATTTCTATTGCGATTCATTATTCTTATTTTGTTGTCTTGCCTCGTAGACTTTGAGTTATCTTTGTTCTGGTATTTAATTCGTTTGTATTAGCTTTATGCTTCATGATTCTCCTCGTGTCCTTTAGTTCCTATTAAGCTCTTCTATTTTTCCTCATGAGCACTATCCTCTTTATGTCGTTTCTTTCTTTGCCATTTAGTTTTCTTGTTTGGATAACATATCTCTTATATCTGTCTTCTCATGTTGTATTTCTATTGCGATTCATTATTCTTATTTTGTTGTCTTGCCTCGTAGACTTTGAGTTATCATTGTGCTGGGATTTAATTCGTTTGTATTAGCTTTATGGTCAGTAAAATCGCAATGCAAACGCTTAGTCTTCGGCATTTAGTTTTCTTGTAGGGATAACCTATGTCTTATATCTGTCTCAGCTTTGATTGTTAGTATCTCTGGAATATCTTGTCATGTTGTAGTTGTATTGCTAATTCGCTTCATTATTTTTATTTTGTTGTCTTGCTTCGTAGACTTTGAGTTATTCTTACGCTGGGATTTATATATCATTATATCCATATACAATTGAATACATGAAAAGGCTTTATAAGGCTTGTTTCGTCGGTACTACGTATTATTGATGGTTTTGTTTGGGTGCTTTGCGTTTTGTTGTTTTGTTTTGTAGGCTAATTTGGGTTTCGTTATTGTTGGTCAATTTGGCTATATATATGTTCTTATATTCAAAGCGGTATATATCTATCTGTGACCTTCCTGAAAGACTACTGCTTCATTTGTTGGTTGCTGGGACAAACTTTTATTTCTGATCTTGATGTTCAGTTTGCAAAATATTTTCAAACCTTGTTTGCCTGTATTTTACAGTATTTTCGTGCAAGACAGTACAATGTTAGTGTGTATATTTACACTTCACTGGACAGAAACTAAAGAACTCGAAACCGCACAGACTAAACAAGCATGCGAATTTAAACAAGCTTGGTACAGTAAAGACAAATTTTTTTATACACTCCTATATATATATATATATATATGCAAGGTGTATATACAACGTACTCTCCCAGCTATCACCACAGTGCAATGGTGACTCCTGCACTTGGGACACAGGACGTACGGTTAAATATAACGAAAATAGTAATTATAAAAACCTAACAGGCAATGTCAAACATGCACTATTTTTGTGCTTTCTTCTGATAAGCTCTTCATCCTTCTGTAAAGCTTTTTCTATCTGCTAATTAAGACGAGCATGTTATCTATAGCAGTTTAGCCAAAATTGTGAGGATTCCTTTCCAGCTTCAAGTTGTAAATAAAGCTCCAATATACAAAAGCAATTGTCCATGTTCCATTGTACTTTAATCCTTCGTTACGCTCTATGTGATGATTTACTTATTCTTGAATAATTAAAACCATTCTTGTATATAACACATCCATATGTCAATATTCTTTTCATTTCTTGATGATTCTCCTCGTGTCCTTTAGTTCCTATTCAGCTCTTCTATTTGTCCTCGCAGGTACTATCCTCTTTATGTCGTTTTTCTTTGCCATTTAGTTTTCTTGTTTGAAAAACATATCTCTTATATCTGTCTTCTCATGTTGTATTTCTATTGCAATTCATTATTCTTATTTTGTTGTCTTGCCTCGTAGACTTTGAGTTATCTTTGTGCTGGGATTTAATTCGTTTGTATTAGCTTTATGGTCAGTAAAATCGCAATGCAAACGCTTAGTCTTCGGCATTTAGTTTTCTTGTAGGGATAACCTATGTCTTATATCTGTCTCAGCTTTGATTGTTAGTATCTCTGGAACGTCTTCTCGTGTTGTATTGCTATTGCGATTGAATATTCTTATTTTGTTTTCTTGCTCCGTAGACTTGTGCTGAGATTTAATTCACTTGTATTTGGTGAGAATGTGTCTTGAATCTTTATATTCAATCATTAGCTTTATTTTCAGTAAAATCGCAATGCAAAGGCTTAGTCTTTGGCATTTACTTTTCTTGTTGAGATAACCTAGCTCTTATATCTGTCTCAGCTTTGATTGTTAGTATCTCTGGAATATCTTGTCATGTTGTAGTTGTATTGCTATTGCAATTCAATATTCTTATTTGTTTTCTTGCTTCGTAGACTTTGAGTTATCCTTGTGCTGGGATTTAATTCACTTGTATTTGGTGAGAATGTGTCTTGAATCTTTATATTCAATCATTAGCTTTATTTTCAGTAAAATCGCAATGCAAAGGCTTAGTCTTTGGCATTTACTTTTCTTGTTGAGATAACCTAGCTCTTATATCTGTCTCAGCTTTGATTGTTAGTATCTCTGGAATATCTTGTCATGTTGTAGTTGTATTGCTATTGCAATTCAATATTCTTATTTGTTTTCTTGCTTCGTAGACTTTGAGTTATCCTTGTGCTGGGATTTAATTCACTTGTATTTGGTGAGAATGTGTCTTGAATCTTTATATTCAATCATTAGCTTTATTTTCAGTAAAATCGCAATGCAAAGGCTTAGTCTTCGGCATTTAGTTTTCTTGTAGGGATAACCTATGTCTTATATCTGTCTCAGCTTTGATTGTTAGTATCTCTGGAACGTCTTCTCGTGTTGTATTGCTATTGCGATTCAATATTCTTATTTTGTTTTCTTGCTCCGTAGACTTGTGCTGAGATTTAATTCACTTGTATTTGGTGAGAATGTGTCTTGAATCTTTATATTCGATAATTATCTTTATTTTCAGTAAAATCGCAATGCAAAGGCTTAGTCTTTGGCATTTACTTTTCTTGTTGGGATAACCTAGCTCTTATATCTGTCTCAGCTTTGATTGTTAGTATCTCTGGAATATCTTGTCATGTTGTAGTTGTATTGCTAATTGGCTTCATTATTTTTATTTTGTTGTCTTGCTTCGTAGACTTTGAGTTATCCTTACGCTGGGATTTATATATCATTATATCCATATACAATTGAATACATGAAAAGGCTTTATAAGGCTTGTTTCGTCGGTACTACGTATTATTGATGGTTTTGTTTGGGTGCTTTGCGTTTTGTTGTTTTGTTTTGTAGGCTAATTTGGATTTCGTTATTGTTGGTCAATTTGGCTATATATATGTTCTTATATTCAAAGCGGTATATATCTATCTGTGAGCTTCCTGAAAGACTACTGCTTCATTTGTTGGTTCCTGGGACAAACTTTTATTTCCGATCTTGATGTTCAGTTTGCAAAATATTTTCAAACCTTGTTTGCCTGTATTTTACAGTATTTTCGTGCAAGACAGTACAATGTTAGTGTGTATATTTACACTTCACTGGACAGAAACTAAAGAACTCGAAACCGCACAGACTAAACATGAATGCGAATTTAAACAAGCTTGGTACAGTAAAGACAAAATTTTTTATACACTCCTATATATATATATATATATATGCAAGGTGTATATACAACGTACTCTCCCGGCTATCACCACAGTGCAATGGTGACTCCTGCACTTGGGACACAGGACGTACGGTTATATATAACGAAAATAGTAATTATAAAAACCTAACAGGCAATGTCAAACATGCACTATTTTTGTGCTTTTTTTCTGAAAATCTCTTCATCCTTCTGTAAAGCTTTTTCTATCTGCTAATTAAGACGAGCATGTTATCTATAGCAGTTTAGCCAAAATTGTGAGGATTCCTTTCCAGCTTCAAGTTGTAAATAAAGCTGCAATATACAAAAGCAATTGTCCATGTTCCATTGTACTTTAATCCTTCGTTACGCTCTATGTGATGATTTACTTATTCTTGAATAATTAAAACCATTCTTGTATATAACACATCCATATGTCAATATTCTTTTCATTTCTTGATGATTCTCCTCGTGTCTTTTAGTTCCTATTCAGCTCTTCTATTTGTCCTCAGAGCACTATCCTCTTTATGTCGTTTTTTCTTAGCCATTTAGTTTTCTTGTTTGGAAAACATATGTATATGTGTCTCTGTTTTTGTTAGTATCTCTGGATTGTCTTCTCATGTTGTATTTCTATTGCGATTCATTATTCTTATTTTGTTGTCTTGCCTCGTAGACTTTGAGTTATCTTTGTTCTGGTATTTAATTCGTTTGTATTAGCTTTATGCTTCATGATTCTCCTCGTGTCCTTTAGTTCCTATTAAGCTCTTCTATTTTCCCTCGCAGAGCACTATCCTCTTTATGTCGTTTCTTTCTTTGCCATTTAGTTTTCTTGTTTGGATAACATATCTCTTATATCTGTCTTCTCATGTTGTATTTCTATTGCGATTCATTATTCTTATTTTGTTGTCTTGCCTCGTAGACTTTGAGTTATCATTGTGCTGGGATTTAATTCGTTTGTATTAGCTTTATGGTCAGTAAAATCGCAATGCAAACGCTTAGTCTTCGGCATTTAGTTTTCTTGTAGGGATAACCTATGTCTTATATCTGTCTCAGCTTTGATTGTTAGTATCTCTGGAATATCTTGTCATGTTGTAGTTGTATTGCTAATTCGCTTCATTATTTTTATTTTGTTGTCTTGCTTCGTAGACTTTGAGTTATTCTTACGCTGGGATTTATATATCATTATATCCATATACAATTGAATACATGAAAAGGCTTTATAAGGCTTGTTTCGTCGGTACTACGTATTATTGATGGTTTTGTTTGGGTGCTTTGCGTTTTGTTGTTTTGTTTTGTAGGCTAATTTGGGTTTCGTTATTGTTGGTCAATTTGGCTATATATATGTTCTTATATTCAAAGCGGTATATATCTATCTGTGACCTTCCTGAAAGACTACTGCTTCATTTGTTGGTTGCTGGGACAAACTTTTATTTCCGATCTTGATGTTCAGTTTGCAAAATATTTTCAAACCTTGTTTGCCTGTATTTTACAGTATTTTCGTGCAAGACAGTACAATGTTAGTGTGTATATTTACACTTCACTGGACAGAAACTAAAGAACTCGAAACCGCACAGACTAAACATGAATGCGAATTTAAACAAGCTTGGTACAGTAAAGACAAAATTTTTTATACACTCCTATATATATATATATATATATGCAAGGTGTATATACAACGTACTCTCCCGGCTATCACCACAGTGCAATGGTGACTCCTGCACTTGGGACACAGGACGTACGGTTATATATAACGAAAATAGTAATTATAAAAACCTAACAGGCAATGTCAAACATGCACTATTTTTGTGCTTTTTTTCTGAAAATCTCTTCATCCTTCTGTAAAGCTTTTTCTATCTGCTAATTAAGACGAGCATGTTATCTATAGCAGTTTAGCCAAAATTGTGAGGATTCCTTTCCAGCTTCAAGTTGTAAATAAAGCTCCAATATACAAAAGCAATTGTCCATGTTCCATTGTACTTTAATCCTTCGTTACGCTCTATGTGATGATTTACTTATTCTTGAATAATTAAAACCATTCTTGTATATAACACATCCATATGTCAATATTCTTTTCATTTCTTGATGATTCTCCTCGTGTCCTTTAGTTCCTATTCAGCTCTTCTATTTGTCCTCATAGCACTATCCTCTTTATGTCGTTTTTTCTTTAGCCATTTAGTTTTCTTGTTTGGAAAACATATGTCTTATATGTGTCTCTGTTTTTGTTAGTATCTCTGGATTGTCTTCTCATGTTGTATTTCTATTGCGATTCATTATTCTTATTTTGTTGTCTTGCCTCGTAGACTTTGAGTTATCTTTGTTCTGGTATTTAATTCGTTTGTATTAGCTTTGTGCTTCATGATTCTCCTCGTGTCCTTTAGTTCCTATTAAGCTCTTCTATTTTCCTCAGAGCACTATCCTCTTTATGTCGTTTCTTTCTTTGCCATTTAGTTTTCTTGTTTGGATAACATATCTCTTATATCTGTCTTCTCATGTTGTATTTCTATTGCGATTCATTATTCTTATTTTGTTGTCTTGCCTCGTAGACTTTGAGTTATCATTGTGCTGGGATTTAATTCGTTTGTATTAGCTTTATGGTCAGTAAAATCCTTGCAAACGCTTAGTCTTCGGCATTTAGTTTTCTTGTAGGGATAACCTATGTCTTATATCTGTCTCAGCTTTGATTGTTAGTATCTCTGGAATATCTTGTCATGTTGTAGTTGTATTGCTAATTCGCTTCATTATTTTATTTTGTTGTCTTGCTTCGTAGACTTTGAGTTATCCTTACGCTGGGATTTATATATCATTATATCCATATACATTTGAATACATGAAAAGGCTTTATAAGGCTTGTTTCGTCGGTACTACGTATTATTGATGGTTTTGTTTGGGTGCTTTGCGTTTTGTTGTTTTGCTTTGTAGGCTAATTTGGGTTTCGTTATTGTTGGTCAATTTGGCTATATATATGTTCTTATATTCAAAGTGGTATATATCTATCTGTGACCTTCCTGAAAGACTACTGCTTCATTTGTTGGTTGCTGGGACAAACTTTTATTTCCGATCTTGATGTTCAGTTTGCAAAATATTTTCAAACCTTGTTTGCCTGTATTTTACAGTATTTTCGTGCAAGACAGTACAATGTTAGTGTGTATATTTCCACTTCACTGGACAGAAACTAAAGAACTCGAAACCGCACAGACTAAACAAGCATGCTAATTTAAACAAGCTTGGTACAGTAAAGACAAAATTTTTTATACACTCCTATATATATATATATATATATGCAAGGTGTATATACAACGTACTCTCCCGGCTATCACCACAGTGCAATGTGGTGACTCCTGCACTTGGGACACAGGACGTACGGTTATATATAACGAAAATAGTAATTATAAAAACCTAACAGGCAATGTCAAACATGCACTATTTTTGTGCTTTTTTTCTGATAAGCTCTTCATCCTTCTGTAAAGCTTTTTCTATCTGCTAATTAAGACGAGCATGTTATCTATAGCAGTTTAGCCAAAATTGTGAGGATTCCTTTCCAGCTTCAAGTTGTAAATAAAGCTCCAATATACAAAAGCAATTGTCCATGTTCCATTGTACTTTAATCCTTCGTTACGCTCTATGTGATGATTTACTTATTCTTGAATAATTAAAACCATTCTTGTATATAACACATCCATATGTCAATATTCTTTTCATTTCTTGATGATTCTCCTCGTGTCCTTTAGTTCCTATTCAGCTCTTCTATTTGTCCTCGCAGAGCACTATCCTCTTTATGTCGTTTTTTTCTTAGCCATTTAGTTTTCTTGTTTGGAAAACATATGTCTTATATGTGTCTCTGTTTTTTTTGTTAGTATCTCTGGATTGTCTTCTCATGTTGTATTTCTATTGCGATTCATTATTCTTATTTTGTTGTCTTGCCTCGTAGACTTTGAGTTATCTTTGTGTTCTGGTATTTAATTCGTTTGTATTAGCTTTATGCTTCATGATTCTCCTCGTGTCCTTTAGTTCCTATTAAGCTCTTCTATTTTTCCTCGCAGAGCACTATCCTCTTTATGTCGTTTCTCTCTTTGCCATTTAGTTTTCTTGTTTGGATAACATATCTCTTATATCTGTCTTCTCATGTTGTATTTCTATTGCGATTCATTATTCTTATTTTGTTGTCTTGCCTCGTAGACTTTGAGTTATCATTGTGCTGGGATTTAATTCGTTTGTATTAGCTTTATGGTCAGTAAAATCGCAATGCAAACGCTTAGTCTTCGGCATTTAGTTTTCTTGTAGGGATAACCTATGTCTTATATCTGTCTCAGCTTTGATTGTTAGTATCTCTGGAATATCTTGTCATGTTGTAGTTGTATTGCTAATTCGCTTCATTATTTTTATTTTGTTGTCTTGCTTCGTAGACTTTGAGTTATCCTTACGCTGGGATTTATATATCATTATATCCATATACATTTGAATACATGAAAAGGCTTTATAAGGCTTGTTTCGTCGGTACTACGTATTATTGATGGTTTTGTTTGGGTGCTTTGCGCGTTTTGTTGTTTTGCTTTGTAGGCTAATTTGGGTTTCGTTATTGTTGGTCAATTTGGCTATATATATGTTCTTATATTCAAAGTGGTATATATCTATCTGTGACCTTCCTGAAAGACTACTGCTTCATTTGTTGGTTGCTGGGACAAACTTTTATTTCCGATCTTGATGTTCAGTTTGCAAAATATTTTCAAACCTTGTTTGCCTGTATTTTACAGTATTTTCGTGCAAGACAGTACAATGTTAGTGTGTATATTTCCACTTCACTGGACAGAAACTAAAGAACTCGAAACCGCACAGACTAAACAAGCATGCTAATTTAAACAAGCTTGGTACAGTAAAGACAAAATTTTTTATACACTCCTATATATATATATATAAATATGCAAGGTGTATATACAACGTACTCTCCCTGCTATCACCACAGTGCAATGGTGACTCCTGCACTTGGGACACAGGACGTAAGGTTATATATAACGAAAATAGTAATTATAAAACCTAACAGGCAATGTCAAACATGCACTATTTTGTGCTTTTTCTGATAAGCTCTTCATCCTTCTGTAAAGCTTTTTCTATCTGCTAATTAAGACGAGCATGTTATCTATAGCAGTTTAGCCAAAATTGTGAGGATTCCTTTCCAGCTTCAAGTTGTAAATAAAGCTCCAATATACAAAAGCAATTGTCCATGTTCCATTGTACTTTAATCCTTCGTTACGCTCTATGTGATGATTTACTTATTCTTGAATAATTAAAACCATTCTTGTATATAACACATCCATATGTCAATATTCTTTTCATTTCTTGATGATTCTCCTCGTGTCCTTTAATTCCTATTCAGCTCTTCTATTTGTCCTCGCAGAGCACTATCCTCTTTATGTCGTTTTTTTCTTTGCCATTTAGTTTTCTTGTTTGAAAAACATATTTCTTATATCTGTCTTCTCATGTTGTATTTCTATTGCAATTCATTATTCTTATTTTGTTGTCTTGCCTTGTAGACTTTGAGTTATCTTTGTGCTGGGATTTAATTCGTTTGTATTAGCTTTATGGTCAGTAAAATCGCAATGCAAACGCTTAGTCTTCGGCATTTAGTTTTCTTGTAGGGATAACCTATGTCTTATATCTGTCTCAGCTTTGATTGTTAGTATCTCTGGAACGTCTTCTCGTGTTGTATTGCTATTGCGATTGAATATTCTTATTTTGTTTTCTTGCTCCGTAGACTTGTGCTGAGATTTAATTCACTTGTATTTGGTGAGAATGTGTCTTGAATCTTTATATTCAATCATTAGCTTTATTTTCAGTAAAATCGCAATGCAAAGGCTTAGTCTTTGGCATTTACTTTTCTTGTTGAGATAACCTAGCTCTTATATCTGTCTCAGCTTTGATTGTTAGTATCTCTGGAATATCTTGTCATGTTTGTTTGCTATTGCAATTCAATATTCTTATTTGTTTTCTTGCTTCGTAGACTTTGAGTTATCCTTGTGCTGGATTTAATTCACTTGTATTTGGTGAGAATGTGTCTTGAATCTTTATATTCAATCATTAGCTTTATTTTCAGTAAAATCGCAATGCAAAGGCTTAGTCTTTGGCATTTACTTTTCTTGTTGAGATAACCTAGCTCTTATATCTGTCTCAGCTTTGATTGTTAGTATCTCTGGAATATCTTGTCATGTTGTAGTTGTATTGCTATTGCAATTCAATATTCTTATTTGTTTTCTTGCTTCGTAGACTTTGAGTTATCCTTGTGCTGGGATTTAATTCACTTGTATTTGGTGAGAATGTGTCTTGAATCTTTATATTCAATCATTAGCTTTATTTTCAGTAAAATCGCAATGCAAAGGCTTAGTCTTCGGCATTTAGTTTTCTTGTAGGGATAACCTATGTCTTATATCTGTCTCAGCTTTGATTGTTAGTATCTCTGGAACGTCTTCTCGTCTTGTATTGCTATTGCGATTCAATATTCTTATTTTGTTTTCTTGCTCCGTAGACTTGTTCTGAGATTTAATTCACTTGTATTTGGTGAGAATGTGTCTTGAATCTTTATATTCGATAATTATCTTTATTTTCAGTAAAATCGCAATGCAAAGGCTTAGTCTTTGGCATTTACTTTTCTTGTTGGGATAACCTAGCTCTTATATCTGTCTCAGCTTTGATTGTTAGTATCTCTGGAATATCTTGTCATGTTGTAGTTGTATTGCTAATTGGCTTCATTATTTTTATTTTGTTGTCTTGCTTCGTAGACTTTGAGTTATCCTTACGCTGGGATTTATATATCATTATATCCATATACAATTGAATACATGAAAAGGCTTTATAAGGCTTGTTTCGTCGGTACTACGTATTATTGATGGTTTTGTTTGGGTGCTTTGCGTTTTGTTGTTTTGTTTTGTAGGCTAATTTGGATTTCGTTATTGTTGGTCAATTTGGCTATATATATGTTCTTATATTCAAAGCGGTATATATCTATCTGTGACCTTCCTGAAAGACTACTGCTTCATTTGTTGGTTCCTGGGACAAACTTTTATTTCCGATCTTGATGTTCAGTTTGCAAAATATTTTCAAACCTTGTTTGCCTGTATTTTACAGTATTTTCGTGCAAGACAGTACAATGTTAGTGTGTATATTCACACTTCACTGGACAGAAACTAAAGAACTCGAAACCGCACAGACTAAACATGCATGCGAATTTAAACAAGCTTGGTACAGTAAAGACAAAAGTTTTTATACACTCCTATATATATATATATATATATGCAAGGTGTATATACAACGTACTCTCCCGGCTATCACCACAGTGCAATGGTGACTCCTGCACTTGGGACACAGGACGTACGGTTATATATAACGAAAATAGTAATTATAAAAACCTAACAGGCAATGTCAAACATGCACTATTTTTGTCCTTTCTTCTGATAAGCTCTTCATCCTTCTGTAAAGCTTTTTCTATCTGCTAATTAAGACGAGCATGTTATCTACTTTGAGTTATCCTTGTGCTGGGATTCAATTCACTTGTATTTGGTGAGAATGTGTCTTGAATCTTTATATTCAATCATCTTTATGTTCAGTAAAATCGTAATGCAAAGGCTTAGTCTTTGGCATTTACTTTTCTTGTTGGGATAACGTAGCTCTTATATCTGTCTCAGCTTTAATTGTTAGTATCTCTAGATTGTCTTCTCATGTTGTATTTCTATTGCGATTCATTATTCTTATTTTGTTGTCTTGCCTCGTAGACTTTGAGTTATCTTTGTTCTGGTATTTAATTCGTTTGTAATAGCTTTATGCTTCATGATTCTCCTCGTGTCCTTTAGTTCCTATTAAGAAATATAGCAGAGCACTATCCTCTTTATGTCGTTTCTTTCTTTGCCATTTAGTTTTCTTGTTTGGATAACATATCTCTTATATCTGTCTTCTCATGTTGTATTCCTATTGCGATTCATTATTCTTATTTTGTTGTCTTGCCTCGTAGACTTTGAGTTATCTTTGTGCTGGGATTTAATTCGTTTGTATTAGCTTTATGGTCAGTAAAATCGCAATGCAAACGCTTAGTCTTCGGCATTTAGTTTTCTTGTAGGGATAACCTATGTCTTATATCTGTCTCAGCTTTGATTGTTAGTATCTCTGGAATATCTTGTCATGTTGTAGTTGTATTGCTAATTCGCTTCATTGTTTTTATTTTGTTGTCTTGCTTCGTAGACTTTGAGTTATTCTTACGCTGGGATTTATATATCATTATATCCATATACAATTGAATACATGAAAAGGCTTTATAAGGCTTGTTTCGTCGGTACTACGTATTATTGATGGTTTTGTTTGGGTAATTTGCGTTTTGTTGTTTTGTTTTGTAGGCTAATTTGGGTTTCGTTATTGTTGGTCAATTTGGCTATATATATGTTCTTATATTCAAAGCGGTATATATCTATCTGTGACCTTCAAACCGGTCACAGACAAGTGACCAACCATGCAGTAAGCAATAACCCTTTCAGTGTTTCTGTCTTCAGAATAAATGTGTCCTCACTTTCAAACTGCAATAAGCACAATTATCAATAAAAATAACAAGAACAAAGAGTTTGACAATCTTGTGCGTATGCAACATGAATAAAACATCGCACAGAATAGAGAAAATCTAAACGTACAATTTACTAACCTCTTCTTTCGCCTCAAGCATTCTACTAAAGTTTTGAATAAGTTTCTTGTGCACATCCAACATTTCCTTTTTCTCCTTCAAGACATCAGCATTATGAGCTATCTCATTTTCAAGTCCCTGGAGATTTTTCTGTGCTTCCTCAAATTCTTCGCGAACGCCCTTCAAACGCTTTTCGACATGATTGCGGCAAGGCCTTAGATCGCCATTACACGCCTCTAACTGGTCGATGTGATCTTCTTGCTCCTTCAAAACTTGCTTCAATTCAGTCATGGTTACTGTATCCATGTCGCAGCGACCTTTAAGGGTTGTGATCTCGCCTAGTCGAAAATTAAACGACATGGTCATGTTTTGAACAACAACAGCTTCCCAATAAAGCAAATCTTAAATTCTTTGACAAAGAACTCTTGATGAGCTAACATTGAAATAAAAAATTTATTAGCACGATCAGGAGTGTTTTTAACGATTTTTACGGGCGAGAACACAAAAGCAAACCATTAAAACCTCGTGAATAAATAGACAACCACGTCTCACTCATTACTTCTTTGCGGATGTAGATCGTCCAGAGTCCTGAGAAGGACCATTGGTGTTGATGTTGACTGACGTTTTGAAAACCTTAGCGGTAGTCATCTTCAGATTCAAGTCACTTACACGATACAAATACAGAAACGCTTTATATGGATAACATTTATCAAATTCGTGATATCGTGTTACATCGTGGCGAATTTTCTTACCTGCTTTCGCGATTGAGGCTAAACTAGAACGTAAAATGAGGGGTAAATATTATAGTCAGTTTCGCCCGACAGATTTCTTTTGAAATTCAATTTAATTTATCAGTAGGGACAACGGAATATATGAATGTGCACACCCACACAATTAACTTTGCCTCTCGCTGCAGATCTGCGACAATGCAACTAAAAGAGTTTAAGCCTGGCCTCATTGGTGACATAAGAATAAGAATAAATGTGTCCTCACTTTCAAACTGCAATAAGCACGATTATCAATAAAAATAACAAGAACAAAGAGTTTTGACAATCTTGTGCGTATGCAGCATGAATAAAACATCGCACAGAAAGAAAATCTAAACGTACAATTTACTAACCTCTTCTTTCGCCTCAAGCATTCTACTAAAGTTTTGAATAAGTTTCTTGTGCACTTCCAACATTTCCTTTTTCTCCTTCAAGACATCAGCATTATGAGCTATCTCATTTTCAAGTCCCTGGAGATTTTCTGTGCTTCCTCGAGTTCTTCGCGAACGCCCTTCAAACGCTTTTCGACATGATCGCGGCCAAGCCTTAGATCACCATTACACGCCTCTAACTGGTCGATGTGATCTTCTTGCTCCTTCAAAACTTGCTTCAATTCAGTCATGGTTACTGTATCCATGTCGCAGCGACCTTTAAGGGTTGTGATCTCGCCTAGTCGAAAATTAAACGACATGGTCATGTTTTGAACAACAACAGCTTCCCAATAAAGCAAATCTTAAATTCTTTGACAAAGAACTCTTGATGAGCTAACATTGAAATAAAAAATTTATTAGCACGATCAGGAGTGTTTTTAACGATTTTTACGGGCGAGAACACAAAAGCAAACCATTAAAACCTCGTGAATAAATAGACAACCACGTCTCACTCATTACTTCTTTGCGGATGTAGATCGTCCAGAGTCCTGAAGGACCATTGGTGTTGATGTTGACTGACGTTTTGAAAACCTTAGCGGTAGTCATCTTCAGATTCAAGTCACTTACACGATACAAATACAGAAACGCTTTATATGGATAACATTTATCAAATTCGTGATATCGTGTTACATCGTGGCGAATTTTCTTACCTGCTTTCGCGATTGACAGAGGCTAAACTAGAACGTAAAATGAGGGTAAATATTCTTATAGTCAGTTTCGCCCGACAGATTTCTTTTGAAATTCAATTTAATTTATCAGTAGGGACAACGGAATATATGAATGTGCACACCCCCACACACAATTAACGTTCTAGTTACGCCTCTGGCGATCGCTGCAGATCTGCGACAATGCAACTAAAAGAGTTTAAGCCTGGCCTCATTGGTGACATAAGAATAAGAATAAATGTGTCCTCACTTTCAAACTGCAATAAGCACGATTATCAATAAAAATAACAAGAACAAAGAGTTTTGACAATCTTGTGCGTATGCAGCATGAATAAAACATCGCACAGAAAAGAGAAAATCTAAACGTACAATTTACTAACCTCTTCTTTCGCCTCAAGCATTCTACTAAAGTTTTGAATAAGTTTCTTGTGCACTTCCAACATTTCCTTTTTCTCCTTCAAGACATCAGCATTATGAGCTATCTCATTTTCAAGTCCCTGGAGATTTTTCTGTGCTTCCTCGAGTTCTTCGCGAACGCCCTTCAAACGCTTTTCGACATGATCGCGGCCAAGCCTTAGATCACCATTACACGCCTCTAACTGGTCGATGTGATCTTCTTGCTCCTTCAAAACTTGCTTCAATTCAGTCATGGTTACTGTATCCATGTCGCAGCGACCTTTAAGGGTTGTGATCTCGCCTAGTCGAAAATTAAACGACATGGTCATGTTTTGAACAACAGCTTCCCAATAAAGCAAATCTTGATATCTTTGACAAAGAACTTTCGGTGAGCTAACATTGAAATGAAAAATTTATTAACACGATCAGGAATGTTTTAACGATTTTACGGGCGAGAACACAAAAGCAAACCATTAAAACCTCGTGAATAAATAGACAACCACGTCTCACTCATTACTTCTTTGCGGATGTAAATCGTCCAGAGTCCTGAGAAGGACCATTGGTGTTGATGTTGACTGACGTTTTGAAAACCTTAGCGGTAGTCATCTTCAGAATCCAGTCACTTACACGATACAAATACAGAAACGCTTTATATGGAATACATTTATCAAATTCGTGATATCGTGTTACATCGTGGCGAATTTTCTTACCTGCTTTCGCGATTGACAGAGGCTAAACTAGAACGTAAAATGAGGGGTAAATATTCTTATAGTCAGTTTCGCCCGACAGATTTCTTTTGAAATTCAATTTAATTTATCAGTAGGGACAACGGAATATATGAATGTGCACACCCCCACACACAATTAACGTTCTAGTTACGCCTCTGGCGATCGCTGCAGATCTGCGACAATGCAACTAAAAGAGTTTAAGCCTGGCCTCATTGGTGACATAAGAATAAGAATAAATATGTCCTCACTTTCAAACTGCAATAAGCACAATTATCAATAAAAATAACAAGAACAAAGAGTTTTGTCAATCTTGTGCGTATGCAGCATGAATAAAACATCGCACAGAAAAGAGAAAATCTAAACGTACAATTTACTAACCTCTTCTTTCGCCTCAAGCATTCTACTAAAGTTTTGAATAAGTTTCTTGTGCACTTCCAACATTTCCTTTTTCTCCTTCAAGACATCAGCATTATGAGCTATCTCATTTTCAAGTCCCTGGAGATTTTTCTGTGCTTCTCGAGTTCTTCGCGAACGCCCTTCAAACGCTTTTCGACATGATCGCGGCCAAGCCTTAGATCGCCATTACACGCATCTAACTGGTCGATGTGATATTCTTGCTCCTTCAAAACTTGCTTCAATTCAGTCATGGTTACTGTATCCATGTCGCAGCGACCTTTAAGGGTTGTGATCTCGCCTAGTCGAAAATTAAACGACATGGTCATGTTTTGAACAACAACAACTTCCCAATGAAGCAAATCTTGAATTCTTTGACAAAGAACTCTTGATGAGCTAACATTGAAATAAAAATTTATTAGCACGATCAGGAGTGTTTTAACGATTTTACGGGCGAGAACACAAAAGCAAACCATTAAAACCTCGTGAATAAATAGACAACCACGTCTCACTCATTACTTCTTTGCGGATGTAGATCGTCCAGAGTCCTGAGAAGGACCATTGGTGTTGATGTTGACTGACGTTTTGAAAACCTTAGCGGTAGTCATCTTCAGATTCAAGTCACTTACACGATACAAATACAGAAACGCTTTATATGGATAACATTTATCAAATTCGTGATATCGTGTTACATCGTGGCGAATTTTCTTACCTGCTTTCGCGATTGACAGAGGCTAAACTAGAACGTAAAATGAGGGGTAAATATTCTTATAGTCAGTTTCGCCCGACAGATTTCTTTTGAAATTCAATTTAATTTATCAGTAGGGACAACGGAATATATGAATGTGCACACCCCCACACACAAATAACGTTCTATTACGCCTCTGGCGATCGCTGCAGATCTGCGACAATGCAACTAAAAGAGTTTAAGCCTGGCCTCATTGGTGACATAAGAATAAGAATAAATGTGTCCTCACTTTCAAACTGCAATAAGCACAATTATCAATAAAAATAACAAGAACAAAGAGTTTGACAATCTTGTGCGTATGCAACATGAATAAAACATCGCACAGAATAGAGAAAATCTAAACGTACAATTTACTAACCTCTTCTTTCGCCTCAAGCATTCTACTAAAGTTTTGAATAAGTTTCTTGTGCACATCCAACATTTCCTTTTTCTCCTTCAAGACATCAGCATTATGAGCTATCTCATTTTCAAGTCCCTGGAGATTTTCTGTGCTTCCTCGAGTTCTTCGCGAACGCCCTTCAAACGCTTTTCGACATGATCGCGGCCAAGCCTTAGATCGCCATTACACGCCTCTAACTGGTCGATGTGATCTTCTTGCTCCTTCAAAACTTGCTTCAATTCAGTCATGGTTACTGTATCCATGTCGCAGCGACCTTTAAGGGTTGTGATCTCGCCTAGTCGAAAATTAAACGACATGGTCATGTTTTGAACAACAACAACTTCCCAATGAAGCAAATCTTGAATTCTTTGACAAAGAACTCTTGATGAGCTAACATTGAAATAAAAATTTATTAGCACGATCAGGAGTGTTTTAACGATTTTACGGGCGAGAACACAAAAGCAAACCATTAAAACCTCGTGAATAAATAGACAACCACGTCTCACTCATTACTTCTTTGCGGATGTAGATCGTCCAGAGTCCTGAGAAGGACCATTGGTGTTGATGTTGACTGACGTTTTGAAAACCTTAGCGGTAGTCATCTTCAGATTCAAGTCACTTACACGATACAAATACAGAAACGCTTTATATGGATAACATTTATCAAATTCGTGATATCGTTTTACATGGTGGCGAATTTTCTTACCTGCTTTCGCGATTGACAGAGGCTAAACTAGAACGTAAAATGAGGGGTAAATATTCTTATAGTCAGTTTCGCCCGACAGATTTCTTTTGAAATTCAATTTAATTTATCAGTAGGGACAACGGAATATATGAATGTGCACACCCACACACACAATTAACGTTCTAGTTACGCCTCTGGCGATCGCTGCAGATCTGCGACAATGCAACTAAAAGAGTTTAAGCCTGGCCTCATTGGTGACATAAGAATAAGAATAAATGTGTCCTCACTTTCAAACTGCAATAAGCACAATTATCAATAAAAATAACAAGAACAAAGAGTTTTGACAATCTTGTGCGTATGCAGCATGAATAAAACATCGCACAGAATAGAGAAAATCTAAACGTACAATTTACTAACCTCTTCTTTCGCCTCAAGCTTTCTACTAAAGTTTTGAATAAGTTTCTTGTGCACTTCCAACATTTCCTTTTTCTCCTTCAAGACATCAGCATTATGAGCTATCTCATTTTCAAGTCCCTGGAGATTTTTCTGTGCTTCCTCGAGTTCTTCGCAAACGCCCTTCAAACGCTTTTCCACATGATCGTGGCCAAGCCTTAGATCGCCATTACACGCCTCTAACTGGTCGATGTGATCTTCTTGCTCCTTCAAAACTTGCTTCAATTCAGTCATGGTTACTGTATCCATGTCGCAGCGACCTTTAAGGGTTGTGATCTCGCCTAGTCGAAAATTAAACGACATGGTCATGTTTTGAACAACAACAACTTCCCAATGAAGCAAATCTTGAATTCTTTGACAAAGAACTCTTGATGAGCTAACATTGAAATAAAAAATTTATTAGCACGATCAGGAGTGTTTTTAACGATTTTTACGGGCGAGAACACAAAAGCAAACCATTAAAACCTCGTGAATAAATAGACAACCACGTCTCACTCATTACTTCTTTGCGGATGTAGATCGTCCAGAGTCCTGAGAAGGACCATTGGTGTTGATGTTGACTGACGTTTTGAAAACCTTAGCGGTAGTCATCTTCAGATTCAAGTCACTTACACGATACAAATACAGAAACGCTTTATATGGATAACATTTATCAAATTCGTGATATCGTGTTACATCGTGGCGAATTTTCTTACCTGCTTTCGCGATTGACAGAGGCTAAACTAGAACGTAAAATGAGGGGTAAATATTCTTATAGTCAGTTTCGCCCGACAGATTTCTTTTGAAATTCAATTTAATTTATCAGTAGGGACAACGGAATATATGAATGTGCACACCCACACACAATTAACGTTCTAGTTACGCCTCTGGAGATCGCTGCAGATCTGCGACAATGCAACTAAAAGAGTTTAAGCCTGGCCTCATTGGTGACATAAGAATAAGAATAAATGTGTCCTCACTTTCAAACTGCAATAAGCACAATTATCAATAAAATAACAAGAACAAAGAGTTTTGACAATCTTGTGCGTATGCAGCATGAATAAAACATCGCACAGAAAAGAGAAAATCTAAACGTACAATTTACTAACCTCTTCTTTCGCCTCAAGCATTCTACTAAAGTTTTGAATAAGTTTCTTGTGCACTTCCAACATTTCTTTTTTCTCCTTCAAGACATCAGCATTATGAGCTATCTCATTTTCAAGTCCCTGGAGATTTTTCTGTGCTTCCTCGAGTTCTTCGCGAACGCCCTTCAAACGCTTTTCGACATGATCGCGGCCAAGCCTTAGATCGCCATTACACGCATCTAACTGGTCGATGTGATATTCTTGCTCCTTCAAAACTTGCTTCAATTCAGTCATGGTTACTGTATCCATGTCGCAGCGACCTTTAAGGGTTGTGATCTCGCCTAGTCGAAAATTAAACGACATGGTCATGTTTTGAACAACAACAACTTCCCAATGAAGCAAATCTTGAATTCTTTGACAAAGAACTCTTGATGAGCTAACATTGAAATAAAAAATTTATTAGCACGATCAGGAGTGTTTTTAACGATTTTTACGGGCGAGAACACAAAAGCAAACCATTAAAACCTCGTGAATAAATAGACAACCACGTCTCACTCATTACTTCTTTGCGGATGTAGATCGTCCAGAGTCCTGAGAAGGACCATTGGTGTTGATGTTGACTGACGTTTTGAAAACCTTAGCGGCAGTCATCTTCAGATTCAAGTCACTTACACGATACAAATACAGAAACGCTTTATATGGATAACATTTATCAAATTCGTGATATCGTGTTACATCGTGGCGAATTTTCTTACCTGCTTTCGCGATTGACAGAGGCTAAACTAGAACGTAAAATGAGGGGTAAATATTCTTATAGTCAGTTTCGCCCGACAGATTTCTTTTGAAATTCAATTTAATTTATCAGTAGGGACAACGGAATATATGAATGTGCACACCCTCACACACAATTAACGTTCTATTACGCCTCTGGCGATCGCTGCAGATCTGCGACAATGCAACTAAAAGAGTTTAAGCCTGGCCTCATTGGTGACATAAGAATAAGAATAAATGTGTCCTCACTTTCAAACTGCAATAAGCACAATTATCAATAAAAATAACAAGAACAAAGAGTTTGACAATCTTGTGCGTATGCAACATGAATAAAACATCGCACAGAATAGAGAAAATCTAAACGTACAATTTACTAACCTCTTCTTTCGCCTCAAGCATTCTACTAAAGTTTTGAATAAGTTTCTTGTGCACATCCAACATTTCCTTTTTCTCCTTCAAGACATCAGCATTATGAGCTATCTCATTTTCAAGTCCCTGGAGATTTTTCTGTGCTTCCTCGAGTTCTTCGCGAACGCCCTTCAAACGCTTTTCGACATGATCGCGGCCAAGCCTTAGATCGCCATTACACGCCTCTAACTGGTCGATGTGATCTTCTTGCTCCTTCAAAACTTGCTTCAATTCAGTCATGGTTACTGTATCCATGTCGCAGCGACCTTTAAGGGTTGTGATCTCGCCTAGTCGAAAATTAAACGACATGGTCATGTTTTGAACAACAACAACTTCCCAATGAAGCAAATCTTGAATTCTTTGACAAAGAACTCTTGATGAGCTAACATTGAAATAAAAAATTTATTAGCACGATCAGGAGTGTTTTAACGATTTTACGGGCGAGAACACAAAAGCAAACCATTAAAACCTCGTGAATAAATAGACAACCACGTCTCACTCATTACTTCTTTGCGGATGTAGATCGTCCAGAGTCCTGAGAAGGACCATTGGTGTTGATGTTGACTGACGTTTTGAAAACCTTAGCGGTAGTCATCTTCAGAATCAACTCACTTACACGATACAAATACAGAAACGCTTTATATGGATAACATTTATCAAATTCGTGATATCATTTTACATCGTGGCGAATTTTCTTACCTGCTTTTGCGATTGACAGAGGCTAAACTAGAACGTAAAATGAGGGGTAAATATTCTTATAGTCAGTTTCGCCCGACAGATTTCTTTTGAAATTCAATTTAATTTATCAGTAGGGACAACGGAATATATGAATGTGCACACCCACACACAATTAACGTTCTAGTTACGCCTCTGGCGATCGCTGCAGATCTGCGACAATGCAACTAAAAGAGTTTAAGCCTGGCCTCATTGGTGACATAAGAATAAGAATAAATGTGTCCTCACTTTCAAACTGCAATAAGCACAATTATCAATAAAAATAACAAGAACAAAGAGTTTTGACAATCTTGTGCGTATGCAGCATGAATAAAACATCGCACAGAATAGAGAAAATCTAAACGTACAATTTACTAACCTCTTCTTTCGCCTCAAGCATTCTACTAAAGTTTTGAATAAGTTTCTTGTGCACTTCCAACATTTCCTTTTTCTCCTTCAAGACATCAGCATTATGAGCTATCTCATTTTCAAGTCCCTGGAGATTTTTCTGTGCTTCCTCGAGTTCTTCGCGAACGCCCTTCAAACGCTTTTCCACATGATCGTGGCCAAGCCTTAGATCGCCATTACACGCCTCTAACTGGTCGATGTGATCTTCTTGCTCCTTCAAAACTTGCTTCAATTCAGTCATGGTTACTGTATCCATGTCGCAGCGACCTTTAAGGGTTGTGATCTCGCCTAGTCGAAAATTAAACGACATGGTCATGTTTTGAACAACAACAACTTCCCAATGAAGCAAATCTTGAATTCTTTGACAAAGAACTCTTGATGAGCTAACATTGAAATAAAAATTTATTAGCACGATCAGGAGTGTTTTAACGATTTTACGGGCGAGAACACAAAAGCAAACCATTAAAACCTCGTGAATAAATAGACAACCACGTCTCACTCATTACTTCTTTGCGGATGTAGATCGTCCAGAGTCCTGAGAAGGACCATTGGTGTTGATGTTGACTGACGTTTTGAAAACCTTAGCGGTAGTCATCTTCAGATTCAAGTCACTTACACGATACAAATACAGAAACGCTTTATATGGATAACATTTATCAAATTCGTGATATCATTTTACATCGTGGCGAATTTTCTTACCTGCTTTTGCGATTGACAGAGGCTAAACTAGAACGTAAAATGAGGGGTAAATATTCTTATAGTCAGTTTCGCCCGACAGATTTCTTTTGAAATTCAATTTAATTTATCAGTAGGGACAACGGAATATATGAATGTGCACACCCACACACACAATTAACGTTCTAGTTACGCCTCTGGCGATCGCTGCAGATCTGCGACAATGCAACTAAAAGAGTTTAAGCCTGGCCTCATTGGTGACATAAGAATAAGAATAAATGTGTCCTCACTTTCAAACTGCAATAAGCACAATTATCAATAAAAATAACAAGAACAAAGAGTTTTGACAATCTTGTGCGTATGCAGCATGAATAAAACATCGCACAGAAAAGAGAAAATCTAAACGTACAATTTACTAACCTCTTCTTTCGCCTCAAGCATTCTACTAAAGTTTTGAATAAGTTTCTTGTGCACTTCCAACATTTCCTTTTTCTCCTTCAAGACATCAGCATTATGAGCTATCTCATTTTCAAGTCCCTGGAGATTTTTCTGTGCTTCCTCGAGTTCTTCGCGAACGCCCTTCAAACGCTTTTCGACATGATCGCGGCCAAGCCTTAGATCGCCATTACACGCCTCTAACTGGTCGATGTGATCTTCTTGCTCCTTCAAAACTTGCTTCAATTCAGTCATGGTTACTGTATCCATGTCGCAGCGACCTTTAAGGGTTGTGATCTCGCCTAGTCGAAAATTAAACGACATGGTCATGTTTTGAACAACAACAACTTCCCAATGAAGCAAATCTTGAATTCTTTGACAAAGAACTCTTGATGAGCTAACATTGAAATAAAAAATTTATTAGCACGATCAGGAGTGTTTTAACGATTTTACGGGCGAGAACACAAAAGCAAACCATTAAAACCTCGTGAATAAATAGACAACCACGTCTCACTCATTACTTCTTTGCGGATGTAGATCGTCCAGAGTCCTGAGAAGGACCATTGGTGTTGATGTTGACTGACGTTTTGAAAACCTTAGCGGTAGTCATCTTCAGATTCAAGTCACTTACACGATACAAATACAGAAACGCTTTATATGGATAACATTTATCAAATTCGTGATATCGTGTTACATCGTGGCGAATTTTCTTACCTGCTTTCGCGATTGACAGAGGCTAAACTAGAACGTAAAATGAGGGGTAAATATTCTTATAGTCAGTTTCGCCCGACAGATTTCTTTTGAAATTCAATTTAATTTATCAGTAGGGACAACGGAATATATGAATGTGCACACCCACACACACAATTAACGTTCTAGTTACGCCTCTGGCGATCGCTGCAGATCTGCGACAATGCAACTAAAAGAGTTTAAGCCTGGCCTCATTGGTGACATAAGAATAAGAATAAATGTGTCCTCACTTTCAAACTGCAATAAGCACAATTATCAATAAAAATAACAAGAACAAAGAGTTTGACAATCTTGTGCGTATGCAACATGAATAAAACATCGCACAGAATAGAGAAAATCTAAACGTACAATTTACTAACCTCTTCTTTCGCCTCAAGCATTCTACTAAAGTTTTGAATAAGTTTCTTGTGCACTTCCAACATTTCCTTTTTCTCCTTCAAGACATCAGCATTATGAGCTATCTCATTTTCAAGTCCCTGGAGATTTTTCTGTGCTTCCTCGAGTTCTTCGCGAACGCCCTTCAAACGCTTTTCGACATGATCGCGGCCAAGCCTTAGATCGCCATTACACGCCTCTAACTGGTCGATGTGATCTTCTTGCTCCTTCAAAACTTGCTTCAATTCAGTCATGGTTACTGTATCCATGTCGCAGCGACCTTTAAGGGTTGTGATCTCGCCTAGTCGAAAATTAAACGACATGGTCATGTTTTGAACAACAACAACTTCCCAATGAAGCAAATCTTGAATTCTTTGACAAAGAACTCTTGATGAGCTAACATTGAAATAAAAATTTATTAGCACGATCAGGAGTGTTTTTTACGGGCGAGAACACAAAAGCAAACCATTAAAACCTCGTGAATAAATAGACAACCACGTCTCACTCATTACTTCTTTGCGGATGTAGATCGTCCAGAGTCCTGAGAAGGACCATTGGTGTTGATGTTGACTGACGTTTTGAAAACCTTAGCGGTAGTCATCTTCAGATTCAAGTCACTTACACGATACAAATACAGAAACGCTTTATATGGATAACATTTATCAAATTCGTGATATCGTGTTACATCGTGGCGAATTTTCTTACCTGCTTTCGCGATTGACAGAGGCTAAACTAGAACGTAAAATGAGGGGTAAATATTCTTATAGTCAGTTTCGCCCGACAGATTTCTTTTGAAATTCAATTTAATTTATCAGTAGGGACAACGGAATATATGAATGTGCACACCCCACACACAATTAACGTTCTAGTTACGCCTCTGGCGATCGCTGCAGATCTGCGACAATGCAACTAAAAGAGTTTAAGCCTGGCCTCATTGGTGACATAAGAATAAGAATAAATGTGTCCTCACTTTCAAACTGCAATAAGCACAATTATCAATAAAAATAACAAGAACAAAGAGTTTTGACAATCTTGTGCGTATGCAGCATGAATAAAACATCGCACAGAATAGAGAAAATCTAAACGTACAATTTACTAACCTCTTCTTTCGCCTCAAGCATTCTACTAAAGTTTTGAATAAGTTTCTTGTGCACTTCCAACATTTCCTTTTTCTCCTTCAAGACATCAGCATTATGAGCTATCTCATTTTCAAGTCCCTGGAGATTTTTCTGTGCTTCCTCGAGTTCTTCGCGAACGCCCTTCAAACGCTTTTCGACATGATCGCGGCCAAGCCTTAGATCGCCATTACACGCCTCTAACTGGTCGATGTGATCTTCTTGCTCCTTCAAAACTTGCTTCAATTCAGTCATGGTTACTGTATCCATGTCGCAGCGACCTTTAAGGGTTGTGATCTCGCCTAGTCGAAAATTAAACGACATGGTCATGTTTTGAACAACAACAACTTCCCAATGAAGCAAATCTTGAATTCTTTGACAAAGAACTCTTGATGAGCTAACATTGAAATAAAAAATTTATTAGCACGATCAGGAGTGTTTTTAACGATTTTTACGGGCGAGAACACAAAAGCAAACCATTAAAACCTCGTGAATAAATAGACAACCACGTCTCACTCATTACTTCTTTGCGGATGTAGATCGTCCAGAGTCCTGAGAAGGACCATTGGTGTTGATGTTGACTGACGTTTTGAAAACCTTAGCGGTAGTCATCTTCAGATTCAAGTCACTTACACGATACAAATACAGAAACGCTTTATATGGATAACATTTATCAAATTCGTGATATCGTGTTACATCGTGGCGAATTTTCTTACCTGCTTTCGCGATTGACAGAGGCTAAACTAGAACGTAAAATGAGGGGTAAATATTCTTATAGTCAGTTTCGCCCGACAGATTTCTTTTGAAATTCAATTTAATTTATCAGTAGGGACAACGGAATATATGAATGTGCACACCACACACACAATTAACGTTCTAGTTACGCCTCTGGCGATCGCTGCAGATCTGCGACAATGCAACTAAAAGAGTTTAAGCCTGGCCTCATTGGTGACATAAGAATAAGAATAAATGTGTCCTCACTTTCAAACTGCAATAAGCACAATTATCAATAAAAATAACAAGAACAAAGAGTTTTGACAATCTTGTGCGTATGCAGCATGAATAAAACATCGCACAGAATAGAGAAAATCTAAACGTACAATTTACTAACCTCTTCTTTCGCCTCAAGCATTCTACTAAAGTTTTGAATAAGTTTCTTGTGCACTTCCAACATTTCCTTTTTCTCCTTCAAGACATCAGCATTATGAGCTATCTCATTTTCAAGTCCCTGGAGATTTTTCTGTGCTTCCTCGAGTTCTTCGCGAACGCCCTTCAAACGCTTTTCGACATGATCGCGGCCAAGCCTTAGATCGCCATTACACGCCTCTAACTGGTCGATGTGATCTTCTTGCTCCTTCAAAACTTGCTTCAATTCAGTCATGGTTACTGTATCCATGTCGCAGCGACCTTTAAGGGTTGTGATCTCGCCTAGTCGAAAATTAAACGACATGGTCATGTTTTGAACAACAACAACTTCCCAATGAAGCAAATCTTGAATTCTTTGACAAAGAACTCTTGATGAGCTAACATTGAAATAAAAAATTTATTAGCACGATCAGGAGTGTTTTTAACGATTTTTACGGGCGAGAACACAAAAGCAAACCATTAAAACCTCGTGAATAAATAGACAACCACGTCTCACTCATTACTTCTTTGCGGATGTAGATCGTCCAGAGTCCTGAGAAGGACCATTGGTGTTGATGTTGACTGACGTTTTGAAAACCTTAGCGGTAGTCATCTTCAGATTCAAGTCACTTACACGATACAAATACAGAAACGCTTTATATGGATAACATTTATCAAATTCGTGATATCGTGTTACATCGTGGCGAATTTTCTTACCTGCTTTCGCGATTGACAGAGGCTAAACTAGAACGTAAAATGAGGGGTAAATATTCTTATAGTCAGTTTCGCCCGACAGATTTCTTTTGAAATTCAATTTAATTTATCAGTAGGGACAACGGAATATATGAATGTGCACACCCCCACACACAATTAACGTTCTAGTTACGCCTCTGGCGATCGCTGCAGATCTGCGACAATGCAACTAAAAGAGTTTAAGCCTGGCCTCATTGGTGACATAAGAATAAGAATAAATGTGTCCTCACTTTCAAACTGCAATAAGCACAATTATCAATAAAAATAACAAGAACAAAGAGTTTTGACAATCTTGTGCGTATGCAGCATGAATCGCACAGAATAGAGAAAATCTAAACGTACAATTTACTAACCTCTTCTTTCGCCTCAAGCATTCTACTAAAGTTTTGAATAAGTTTCTTGTGCACTTCCAACATTTCCTTTTTCTCCTTCAAGACATCAGCATTATGAGCTATCTCATTTTCAAGTCCCTGGAGATTTTTCTGTGCTTCCTCGAGTTCTTCGCGAACGCCCTTCAAACGCTTTTCGACATGATCGCGGCCAAGCCTTAGATCGCCATTACACGCCTCTAACTGGTCGATGTGATCTTCTTGCTCCTTCAAAACTTGCTTCAATTCAGTCATGGTTACTGTATCCATGTCGCAGCGACCTTTAAGGGTTGTGATCTCGCCTAGTCGAAAATTAAACGACATGGTCATGTTTTGAACAACAACAACTTCCCAATGAAGCAAATCTTGAATTCTTTGACAAAGAACTCTTGATGAGCTAACATTGAAATAAAAAATTTATTAGCACGATCAGGAGTGTTTTTAACGATTTTTACGGGCGAGAACACAAAAGCAAACCATTAAAACCTCGTGAATAAATAGACAACCACGTCTCACTCATTACTTCTTTGCGGATGTAGATCGTCCAGAGTCCTGAGAAGGACCATTGGTGTTGATGTTGACTGACGTTTTGAAAACCTTAGCGGTAGTCATCTTCAGATTCAAGTCACTTACACGATACAAATACAGAAACGCTTTATATGGATAACATTTATCAAATTCGTGATATCGTGTTACATCGTGGCGAATTTTCTTACCTGCTTTCGCGATTGACAGAGGCTAAACTAGAACGTAAAATGAGGGGTAAATATTCTTATAGTCAGTTTCGCCCGACAGATTTCTTTTGAAATTCAATTTAATTTATCAGTAGGGACAACGGAATATATGAATGTGCACACCACACACACAATTAACGTTCTAGTTACGCCTCTGGCGATCGCTGCAGATCTGCGACAATGCAACTAAAAGAGTTTAAGCCTGGCCTCATTGGTGACATAAGAATAAGAATAAATGTGTCCTCACTTTCAAACTGCAATAAGCACAATTATCAATAAAAATAACAAGAACAAAGAGTTTTGACAATCTTGTGCGTATGCAGCATGAATAAAACATCGCACAGAATAGAGAAAATCTAAACGTACAATTTACTAACCTCTTCTTTCGCCTCAAGCATTCTACTAAAGTTTTGAATAAGTTTCTTGTGCACTTCCAACATTTCCTTTTTCTCCTTCAAGACATCAGCATTATGAGCTATCTCATTTTCAAGTCCCTGGAGATTTTTCTGTGCTTCCTCGAGTTCTTCGCGAACGCCCTTCAAACGCTTTTCGACATGATCGCGGCCAAGCCTTAGATCGCCATTACACGCCTCTAACTGGTCGATGTGATCTTCTTGCTCCTTCAAAACTTGCTTCAATTCAGTCATGGTTACTGTATCCATGTCGCAGCGACCTTTAAGGGTTGTGATCTCGCCTAGTCGAAAATTAAACGACATGGTCATGTTTTGAACAACAACAACTTCCCAATGAAGCAAATCTTGAATTCTTTGACAAAGAACTCTCGATGAGCTAACATTGAAATAAAAAATTTATTAGCACGATCAGGAGTGTTTTTAACGATTTTTACGGGCGAGAACACAAAAGCAAACCATTAAAACCTCGTGAATAAATAGACAACCACGTCTCACTCATTACTTCTTTGCGGATGTAGATCGTCCAGAGTCCTGAGAAGGACCATTGGTGTTGATGTTGACTGACGTTTTGAAAACCTTAGCGGTAGTCATCTTCAGATTCAAGTCACTTACACGATACAAATACAGAAACGCTTTATATGGATAACATTTATCAAATTCGTGATATCGTGTTACATCGTGGCGAATTTTCTTACCTGCTTTCGCGATTGACAGAGGCTAAACTAGAACGTAAAATGAGGGGTAAATATTCTTATAGTCAGTTTCGCCCGACAGATTTCTTTTGAAATTCAATTTAATTTATCAGTAGGGACAACGGAATATATGAATGTGCACACCCACACACACAATTAACGTTCTAGTTACGCCTCTGGCGATCGCTGCAGATCTGCGACAATGCAACTAAAAGAGTTTAAGCCTGGCCTCATTGGTGACATAAGAATAAGAATAAATGTGTCCTCACTTTCAAACTGCAATAAGCACAATTATCAATAAAAATAACAAGAACAAAGAGTTTTGACAATCTTGTGCGTATGCAGCATGAATAAAACATCGCACAGAAAAGAGAAAATCTAAACGTACAATTTACTAACCTCTTCTTTCGCCTCAAGCATTCTACTAAAGTTTTGAATAAGTTTCTTGTGCACTTCCAACATTTCCTTTTTCTCCTTCAAGACATCAGCATTATGAGCTATCTCATTTTCAAGTCCCTGGAGATTTTCTGTGCTTCCTCGAGTTCTTCGCGAACGCCCTTCAAACGCTTTTCGACATGATCGCGGCCAAGCCTTAGATCGCCATTACACGCCTCTAACTGGTCGATGTGATCTTCTTGCTCCTTCAAAACTTGCTTCAATTCAGTCATGGTTACTGTATCCATGTCGCAGCGACCTTTAAGGGTTGTGATCTCGCCTAGTCGAAAATTAAACGACATGGTCATGTTTTGAACAACAGCTTCCCAATAAAGCAAATCTTGATATCTTTGACAAAGAACTTTCGGTGAGCTAACATTGAAATGAAAAATTTATTAACACGATCAGGAATGTTTTTAACGATTTTTACGGGCGAGAACACAAAAGCAAACCATTAAAACCTCGTGAATAAATAGACAACCACGTCTCACTCATTACTTCTTTGCGGATGTAGATCGTCCAGAGTCCTGAGAAGGACCATTGGTGTTGATGTTGACTGACGTTTTGAAAACCTTAGCGGTAGTCATCTTCAGAATCAAGTCACTTACACGATACAAATACAGAAACGCTTTATATGGATAACATTTATCAAATTCGTGATATCGTGTTACATCGTGGCGAATTTTCTTACCTGCTTTCGCGATTGACAGAGGCTAAACTAGAACGTAAAATGAGGGGTAAATATTCTTATAGTCAGTTTCGCCCGACAGATTTCTTTTGAAATTCAATTTAATTTATCAGTAGGGACAACGGAATATATGAATGTGCACACCCACACACAATTAACGTTCTAGTTACGCCTCTGGCGATCGCTGCAGATCTGCGACAATGCAACTAAAAGAGTTTAAGCCTGGCCTCATTGGTGACATAAGAATAAGAATAAATGTGTCCTCACTTTCAAACTGCAATAAGCACAATTATCAATAAAAATAACAAGAACAAAGAGTTTTGACAATCTTGTGCGTATGCAGCATGAATAAAACATCGCACAGAATAGAGAAAATCTAAACGTACAATTTACTAACCTCTTCTTTCGCCTCAAGCATTCTACTAAAGTTTTGAATAAGTTTCTTGTGCACTTCCAACATTTCCTTTTTTCTCCTTCAAGACATCAGCATTATGAGCTATCTCATTTTCAAGTCCCTGGAGATTTTTCTGTGCTTCCTCGAGTTCTTCGCAAACGCCCTTCAAACGCTTTTCCACATGATCGTGGCCAAGCCTTAGATCGCCATTAGACGCCTCTAACTGGTCGATGTGATCTTCTTGCTCCTTCAAAACTTGCTTCAATTCAGTCATGGTTACTGTATCCATGTCGCAGCGACCTTTAAGGGTTGTGATCTCGCCTAGTCGAAAATTAAACGACATGGTCATGTTTTGAACAACAACAGCTTCCCAATCAAGCAAATCTTGAATTCTTTGACAAAGAACTCTCGATGAGCGAACATTGAAATAAAAAATTTATTAACACGATTAGGAGTGTTTTTAACGATTTTTACGGGCGAGAACACAAAAGCAAAGCATTAAAACCTCGTGAATAAATAGACAACCACGTCTCACTCATTACTTCTTTGCGGATGTAGATCGTCCAGAGTCCTGAGAAGGACCATTGGTGTTGATGTTGACGGACGTTTTGAAAACCTTAGCGGTAGTCATCTTCAGAATCAAGTCACTTACACGATACAAATACAGAAACGCTTTATATGGATAACATTTATCAAATTCGTGATATCGTGTTACATCGTGGCGAATTTTCTTACCTGCTTTCGCGATTGACAGAGGCTAAACTAGAACGTAAATTGAGGGGTAAATATTCTTATAGTCAGTTTCGCCCGACAGATTTCTTTTGAAATTCAATTTAATTTATCAGTAGGTACAACGGAATATATGAATGTGCACACCCCCACACACAATTAACGTTCTAGTTACGCCTCTGGCGATCGCTGCAGATCTGCGACAATGCAACTAAAAGAGTTTAAGCCTGGCCTCATTGGTGACATAAGAATAAGAATAAATGTGTCCTCACTTTCAAACTGCAATAAGCACAATTATCAATAAAAATAACAAGAACAAAGAGTTTTGACAATCTTGTGCGTATGCAGCATGAATAAAACATCGCACAGAATAGAGAAAATCTAAACGTACAATTTACTAACCTCTTCTTTCGCCTCAAGCATTCTACTAAAGTTTTGAATAAGTTTCTTGTGCACTTCCAACATTTCCTTTTTCTCCTTCAAGACATCAGCATTATGAGCTATCTCATTTTCAAGTCCCTGGAGATTTTTCTGTGCTTCCTCGAGTTCTTCGCAAACGCCCTTCAAACGCTTTTCCACATGATCGTGGCCAAGCCTTAGATCGCCATTACACGCCTCTAACTGGTCGATGTGATCTTCTTGCTCCTTCAAAACTTGCTTCGATTCAGTCATGGTTACTGTATCCATGTCGCAGCGACCTTTAAGGGTTGTGATCTCGCCTAGTCGAAAATTAAACGATATGGTCATGTTTTGAACAACAGCTTCCCAATAAAGCAAATCTTGATATCTTTGACAAAGAACTTTCGGTGAGCTAACATTGAAATGAAAAATTTATTAACACGATCAGGAATGTTTTTAACGATTTTTACGGGCGAGAACACAAAAGCAAACCATTAAAACCTCGTGAATAAATAGACAACCACGTCTCACTCATTACTTCTTTGCGGATGTAAATCGTCCAGAGTCCTGAGAAGGACCATTGGTGTTGATGTTGACTGACGTTTTGAAAACCTTAGCGGTAGTCATCTTCAGAATCCAGTCACTTACACGATACAAATACAGAAACGCTTTATATGGATAACATTTATTAAATTCGTGATATCGTGTTGCATCGTGGCGAATTTTCTTACCTGCTTTCGCGATTGACAGAGGCTAAACTAGAACGTAAAATGAGGGGTAAATATTCTTATAGTCAGTTTCGCCCGACAGATTTCTTTTGAAATTCAATTTAATTTATCAGTAGGTACAACGGAATATATGAATGTGCACACCCCCACACACAATTAACGTTCTAGTTACACCTCTGGCGATCGCTGCAGATCTGCGACAATGCAACTAAAAGAGTTTAAGCCTGGCCTCATTGGTGACATAAGAATAAGAATAAATGTGTCCTCACTTTCAAACTGCAATAAGCACAATTATCAATAAAAATAACAAGAACAAAGAGTTTTGACAATCTTGTGCGTATGCAGCATGAATAAAACATCGCACAGAATAGAGAAAATCTAAACGTACAATTTACTAACCTCTTCTTTCGCCTCAAGCATTCTACTAAAGTTTTGAATAAGTTTCTTGTGCACTTCCAACATTTCCTTTTTCTCCTTCAAGACATCAGCATTATGAGCTATCTCATTTTCAAGTCCCTGGAGATTTTTCTGTGCTTCCTCGAGTTCTTCGCAAACGCCCTTCAAACGCTTTTCCACATGATCGTGGCCAAGCCTTAGATCGCCATTACACGCCTCTAATTGGTCGATGTGATCTTCTTGCTCCTTCAAAACTTGCTTCAATTCAGTCATGGTTACTGTATCCATGTCGCAGCGACCTTTAAGGGTTGTGATCGCGCCTAGTCGAAAATTAAACGACATGGTCATGTTTTGAACAACAACAACTTCCCAATGAAGCAAATCTTGAATTCTTTGACAAAGAACTCTTGATGAGCTAACATTGAAATAAAAAATTTATTAGCACGATCAGGAGTGTTTTTAACGATTTTTACGGGCGAGAACACAAAAGCAAAGCATTAAAACCTCGTGAATAAATAGACAACCACGTCTCACTCATTACTTCTTTGCGGATGTAGATCGTCCAGAGTCCTGAGAAGGACCATTGGTGTTGATGTTGACTGACGTTTTGAAAACCTTAGCGGTAGTCATCTTCAGATTCAAGTCACTTACACGATACAAATACAGAAACGCTTTATATGGATAACATTTATCAAATTCGTGATATCGTGTTACATCGTGGCGAATTTTCTTACCTGCTTTCGCGATTGACAGAGGCTAAACTAGAACGTAAAATGAGGGGTAAATATTCTTATAGTCAGTTTCGCCCGACAGATTTCTTTTGAAATTCAATTTAATTTATCAGTAGGGACAACGGAATATATGAATGTGCACACCCACACACACAATTAACGTTCTAGTTACGCCTCTGGCGATCGCTGCAGATCTGCGACAATGCAACTAAAAGAGTTTAAGCCTGGCCTCATTGGTGACATAAGAATAAGAATAAATGTGTCCTCACTTTCAAACTGCAATAAGCACAATTATCAATAAAATAACAAGAACAAAGAGTTTTGACAATCTTGTGCGTATGCAGCATGAATAAAACATCGCACAGAAAAGAGAAAATCTAAACGTACAATTTACTAACCTCTTCTTTCGCCTCAAGCATTCTACTAAAGTTTTGAATAAGTTTCTTGTGCACTTCCAACATTTCCTTTTTCTCCTTCAAGACATCAGCATTATGAGCTATCTCATTTTCAAGTCCCTGGAGATTTTTCTGTGCTTCCTCGAGTTCTTCGCGAACGCCCTTCAAACGCTTTTCGACATGATCGCGGCCAAGCCTTAGATCGCCATTACACGCCTCTAACTGGTCGATGTGATCTTCTTGCTCCTTCAAAACTTGCTTCAATTCAGTCATGGTTACTGTATCCATGTCGCAGCGACCTTTAAGGGTTGTGATCTCGCCTAGTCGAAAATTAAACGACATGGTCATGTTTTGAACAACAGCTTCCCAATAAAGCAAATCTTGATATCTTTGACAAAGAACTTTCGGTGAGCTAACATTGAAATGAAAATTTATTAACACGATCAGGAATGTTTTTAACGATTTTACGGGCGAGAACACAAAAGCAAACCATTAAAACCTCGTGAATAAATAGACAACCACGTCTCACTCATTACTTCTTTGCGGATGTAAATCGTCCAGAGTCCTGAGAAGGACCATTGGTGTTGATGTTGACTGACGTTTTGAAAACCTTAGCGGTAGTCATCTTCAGAATCCAGTCACTTACACGATACAAATACAGAAACGCTTTATATGGATAACATTTATGAAATTCGTGATATCGTGTTGCATCGTGGCGAATTTTCTTACCTGCTTTCGCGATTGACAGAGGCTAAACTAGAACGTAAAATGAGGGGTAAATATTCTTATAGTCAGTTTCGCCCGACAGGCTTCTTTTGAAATTCAATTTAATTTATCAGTAGGGACAACGGAATATATGAATGTGCACACCCCCACACACAATTAACGTTCTAGTTACGCCTCTGGCGATCGCTGCAGATCTGCGACAATGCAACTAAAAGAGTTTAAGCCTGGCCTCATTGGTGACATAAGAATAAGAATAAATGTGTCCTCACTTTCAAACTGCAATAAGCACAATTATCAATAAAAATAACAAGAACAAAGAGTTTTGACAATCTTGTGCGTATGCAGCATGAATAAAACATCGCACAGAATAGAGAAAATCTAAACGTACAATTTACTAACCTCTTCTTTCGCCTCAAGCATTCTGTTGTAAATTGTCATGTTATGTTATGTAGAGTGTGACTGTGTCATATTTGTGATACTAAGATATAACGGATATTATGTTTATGTAAAATGTTAAGTCATATATTACTAGACAAATAGGAAAATACGTATATAGTTATTAAACTGTGGTTTCAGTGGAAATCCTGTACGTAAATTCAAAATACTTAGGAACACTTTTCTACCCAATGTGGCATTGCGGTAGGATGTAGGTAATGACGGTACTCTATAAACGGAATGGCGTAGTGCAAGTCATGCAAACGCCCAAAATTATATCCTAATAATTATAATATAAATAAGAGCTTGCAAGCGTTGGTTCGGGAGTTCGGAAAAACAGACGTTGTTAGACGTACAAAAGTGATAAGTTGGAAATCGTATCGCAGGAGGCGATAGCGTTTGAATAAGTTTCAAGTTTAAAGATTGACGGTTGGCCGTAATCTCAACGTTTCAATAACATATTTGTGTCGCAAAGAACCAACGTTTGGAACTCCGTATCATAAATCGTGCACAAACCACTGTAAATATCCTATCAAGTGTTAAATACAATTGTCAAAATACAGTCCCATCGTTCGAGTGAAGTTTCGAGAGCAGTGAACCAGCACTTCGCGCAGATTGTGCGAAACGTGGTCCTTCGAGCCGGATAGAGTAGCAGAATTCGAGAACACATAGATAGGATAAAAAAGGGTTGTTCACGATGTCAGAGCTGACAAGAAAGCGACAGTCGAGGTGGGCATAAATCGTACGCCACAAAAGTTGTGAACAAGGTGAGAAGTATGGTAAACGATAATGCGCCACTAAGGAAAGTCGAATTGGAACAAATGCGGCTTGTACTCGTACAGAATTGGATACAATTTCGAAGTTGACGATGAGATTCAGAGCTTGTTGGAAAAGGATGACGATATTGCAGCAGATATCGACAGCTCATCGGAATACGGCTGCGAAGTTCTGGGTGCGTTGGCCGAAATTAACGAAGCGCTGAGCACGATAGAGACGAACAAACGAAACGAGGAACTCGCCAACACATCGACAAGTACAGTATCCAGTGGGGCACGCTGTAGAGTGAAGCTGCCTAAACTAGAGGTGAAAAAGTTCTCGGGCAAGATACAAGATTGGCGTGAATTCTGGGACTCTTTCGAAAGTTCCATTCACAACAATGACGGACTGTCTGAGGTAGACAAATTCACCTATCTGAGGGGACTGGTGGAGGAGCCGGCCAAGTCAGCAATTTCGGGATTTGCTCTGACTTCGATTAACTATACAGAAGCACTGAAGGTGTTAGAACGGAGGTACGGGAGCAAAGTGATGGTGCAAAGGGCACACGTAAATGATTTGATGAACTTAAAACCCGTGTACAACGAGAGTGACACGACGAGGCTGCGCAAGTTCTTCGACGCGGTCGAAACAAATTACCGAGGACTCGAGGCGCTCGGTGTAAAGGAGGAAACGTACTGCGAGATAGTCGTGCCCAATCTTCTGACAAAGATACCTGACTCGTTAAAACTAACGATTACCAGGGGAAGAGACTACTTAGAGTGGGGCATGAAAGATTTTGTCGACGCATTACAAGCCGAAGTGGAGCTGCGGGAATGCCACAAATTAGCGGTCGGAGAGAAAGAAGAAGATCAACGAAGAAGACGACGGGAACCGGGAACAGCTAGCGGGTTGTTTGCCAGCCGAAACAACCGATTGTTTTGTGCTTTCTGCTGTGGAGAGCACAAGCATGAAGAATGTACCAAGGTAACAGGGCGGCAAGAACGGATGCAACTTCTTCGTAAGTTCAAACGATGTTTCATTTGTTTAAATAAGGGACATTTAGCTAAAGATTGTCGTGCACGTATTAAACGTAGCGTATGTGGGGAGGGTCATCATGTTTCCATATGTGATAAGAGTAATAATAACCAGAAGGATGAAAGAAATAGTCGGGAAGAAAGTGGACAGGTTAGTGTAGCTAATGTCCACGTTAGTACTAGAAGTAGAGTGGCTCTTCAAACTGCGCAGGGAGTACTTATAGGAAAGGGTAAGACAAGAGTGCGAGTGCTTTTCGACTCGGGAAGTCAGAAATTCTTTGTGACGTGTGACGCGAAGAGGTGTGCCAAGCTTAACGTTGCTAGGCGAGAATGGTTGGAAGTTAATACATTCGGTGGTGGAAGTAACAAGGGTAGAATGACAGAGGTTGTTCAGTGCGAGGTATCGGCAGTTCGAGGAGGTCGTAAAATACGCGTAGAGGCTTTAGTAGTTCCTCATATTTGCGCGATCAAAAATGAGCATCTTGAGGTAGATAAGAACAAGTATTCGCATTTGAAGGATTTGTGGTTGTCAGACGTTAATTTGAAGCAGGACACGTTAGATGTTGATGTTTTGATAGGTGCGGATAACCTTTGGGCATTTCAACAAGGTGAGATAATTAGGGCAAGGATGACGAACCCGTTGCCATCAATACTTGTTTAGGTTGGGTAATAAGCGGTCCACTGAAAGGGAGCTCGAACTTGAAAAACGCACACGTTAATTTAGTTTCACAGATTGCAACACAAAACGCAGACAGCATTAATGGGGATGTGAGTAAATTGTGGGATTTAGAAACGCTTGGAGTAAGAGAGACTAATGACGTGCATGAAGCATTGCTTGACAAAATAGAGTTCAATGGGTCAAAATATGTAGTAAAATTGCCATGGAAACAGGGTCATGAGCACTTACCGTCAAATTATTCAAATAGTTTAGCACGCATGAAAGGGCAGATAAAGAGGTTGTCAAGTGAGCCATCATTGTTGAAAGAATATGATAAAATTATAAAGGAACAGCTAGAAACGGGTGTTATAGAAAGGGTAGATGAGTCTGAACCTGGGGTAAATGTTCATTACCTTCCCATCAAGCCGTAATACGTAAAGAGGCCAAAACAACCAAATTGAGAATTGTTTATGACGCATCGTCAAAAGAGGGTAAGAGAGGGACTTCTTTGAATGACTGTCTTCATGTAGGACCACCACTAACGCCGTTGTTGTTTGACATATTAATTAGATTTAGGAGAGCAGAGTGGCCTTGGTAGGAGACATTGAGAAAGCCTTTTTGAACGTAGAAGTAGACGAAGCAGACAGGAACTATTTGAGATTTTTGTGGGTGAGAGATGCGACTAATGGTAATTTAGAGGTTGTAGTGTATAGGTTTTGTAGAGTAGTGTTTGGACTAAATGCATCGCCCTTCCTGCTTAACGCTACGCTTAGACATCACATTGCGCAATTTGCAGAATCAGATCCAGTGCTTGCTCAGAAATTGAATGAGGGGTTTTACGTGGATGATCTAGTTTCGGGGGGCAAGAGTGCACAGGAAACAATCGAGTTGTACGAGAAAGCGAAATTTAGGATGTCCCAAGGCGGGTTTAAGTTAAGAAAATGGCTTACGAATGATGGAAACGTGCGAGCGCTTATAGAGCAACGTGAATGCGGAAACAAAGTGACGACGACTACAGATTCAGACGACGAGACATTCACACAATGGAGTTTGGGGGCTCTAAATAACAATGACTGCGCAAAAGTTTTAGGTATAGGCTGGGATTGTGACAATGACCTGTTTACGTTTGATCTACGAAAGTTTGTAGAAGACTTAGGTGATAAGACGAAACTAACAAAGAGAAGCCTGCTAAGCGCATTAGCAAAGATATTTGATCCGTTGGGTTTAATTAGTGCCGTTATTATTTTGATGAAGATTTTGTTTCAACAATTGTGTGTTGATAAGGTTGATTGGGATGACAAAATAGAGGGTAAGCACGCAAAGATATACTTAGAGTGGATTGAGGATTTAGTTAGGGTTCAAAGAATTAAAATTAATAGATGCGTTTACAGTAAGGTAATCGAAAGGGTCGAGTCGTGCGAACTCCATGGATTTGGCGACGCAAGTGAGAAGGCTTATTGCGCAGTAGTGTATTTTGTTTGTCGCACAAGCTCTTCCGTTCATGTAAAATTATTGGCAGCGAAAACTAGAGTTGCACCCCTTAAGAAACTGACGATTCCACGTTTAGAGCTTATGTCTGCGCTTATGTTAGCTAAATTGGTAGAGTCAGTAGGGAAAGCTTTAGAAGGGCAGGTAGGAAAATTGAAGTCAAGATATTGGTTAGATAGCATCACTGCTTTGTATTGGATTCAGAATAGAGGTGAATGGAAGCAGTTTGTGAGACATAGAGTGAATGAGATACTATCATTGACGAGTAAGGAAAGCTGGGGGCATTGTCCAGGGGTAGAAAATCCTGCAGACTTAGGGAGTCGCGGGGTGTTTGCGTCAAAGTTAGAAGAGGATTCAATTTGGTGGAATGGACAAAATTGGTTGAGCAGTCTAGAGCAGGAATGGCCTCAGTCTGTAGTGAGTAAGACCGAGGAGAGTGTTCAAGAAGAAAGAAAGGTGGCTGTGTTAGTAGTAGACGCTAGTGAGAAATTTGGTATAGACCAGATTATCTGTATAGATAGATACAGTAGGGTGGAAAGGTTATTTCGTGTAACGGCATGGGTTGCACGGTTTGTCAGGAATTTGATTGCTAGGATCAAAGGGAAGCATGAGGATTTGACTTTCACGGAGTTAGGGAGTCAAGAGTTACAGAAAGCAGAAAGACTTTGGATAAAGGCTTCACAGGACAGGTTAAAGAAGGAAGATAAGTTTAAGCAGTTAGAGGTACAGCTCAACGTAGTAGAAAAGGATGGGTTGTTAAAATGTCAGGGTAGGCTAGCAGAGTCAGATTTGGAAGAGGAAACAAAATTTCCTACTTTACTACCAAAGAAGGTCGATTGACAGAATTAATAGTTGAGCACAGCCACAGGAAGGTACATCATAGTGGGGTAAGGGCTACTTTGGCTGAGATAAGGTCTAGATTTTGGATTCCCCAAGGAAGACAAAGGGTAAAATCGATTCTCAACAAATGTATCGTGTGCAAGAAATTAGAGGGTAAATCATACAATAGACCTAGCGAAGCAAACCTTCCAGCATTTAGAGTAGAGCAATCAGAACCATTTTCGAAAACAGGGGTAGATTTTGCAGGACCATTATATGTGAAGAATGCACCGGGGGGCACAGATAAGGTTTATATCGCATTATTTTCATGTTGTGTAACTAGGGCCTTACATTTAGACTTAGTTAAAGATTTGTCTGCGGATGAATTTGTGAGATGCCTAAGACGATTTGCAGCTAGAAGGGGGACCCCATCATTAATGGTGTCAGACAATGCAAAACGTTCAAAGCAACAGTCAAGACTTTAGAAAACCTCTATAAAAATGAAAGAATGCAAGGGTATTTGGGAAACAATAGGATAGAGTGGAAATTCAATCTAGAAAGAGCTCCCTGGTGGGGTGGATTTTTTGAAAGGATGGTTAGGTCAGTGAAGAGGTGCTTGAAGAAGGTACTAGGAATGCGAGGTTGACATTTGACGAATTATTGACAATACTGGTAGAAGTCGAAGCAACATTAAATTCTAGGCCATTGACTTACACGTACGACGAGGTGGGTAGTGAACCACTAACTCCGTCGCATTTGGTGACAGGAAGAAGGTTGTTGTCCATGCCAGACGAAGTGTCTGGTGAAGAGGAGTCTGATGAGGGTTACTGTAAAAACGGTATCAGTATTTGAGTAAGAAAAAATGCATTTCTGGAATAGGTGGCGAAAGAGTATTTAGTTGATTTAAGAGAGTTTCATAGCAGGACAAAGACAATACTAATAGGGTAGTGCAAAGGGAGATGTCGTGACTGTTTATGAGGATAATGTGAAAGGGAAATTGGAAAACAGGTGTAATAGAGGAGTTGTTTGTAGGGAAAGATGGTGTGGTTAGAGGCGCTAAGGTTCGGTTAGTTAGGAACGGTAAAGTCGTTCACCTTAATCGTCCCGTCAAAAACTCTTTCCTACCGAGTTGAAGCACGACGAAGGCGAGTGTGAGCGAGAAGAGAGAGAAAGGACTGAAAGGAAGGAAGGTAGAAAATACGGGCAGACCAAAAGAGCTGCTGCTCTTGATTCTGTCTGGAAGACACAGAATATGCTTGATTAGTGGGACTAATCAAGGTGGGGAGTGTGTTGTAAATTGTCATGTTATGTTATGTAGAGTGTGACTGTGTCATATTTTTGATACTAAGATATAACGGATATTATGTTTATGTAAAATGTTAAGTCATATATTACTAGACAAATAGGAAAATACGTATATAGTTATTAAACTGTGGTTTCAGTGGAAATCCTGTACGTAAATTCAAAATACTTAGGAACACTTTTTCTACCCAATGTGGCATTGCGGTAGGATGTAGGTAATGACGGTACTCTATAAACGGAATGGCGTAGTGCAAGTCATGCAAACGCCCAAAAATTATATCCTAATAATTATAATATAAATAAGAGCTTGCAAGCGTTGGTTCGGGAGTTCGGAAAAACAGACGTTGTTAGACGTACAAAAGTGATAAGTTGGAAATCGTATCGCAGGAGGCGATAGCGTTTGAATAAGTTTCAAGTTTAAAGATTGACGGTTGGCCGTAATCTCAACGTTTCAATAACATATTTGTGTCGCAAAGAACCAACGTTTGGAACTCCGTATCATAAATCGTGCACAAACCACTGTAAATATCCTATCAAGTGTTAAATACAATTGTCAAAATACAGTCCCATCGTTCGAGTGAAGTTTCGAGAGCAGTGAACCAGCACTTCGCGCAGATTGTGCGAAACTTTCTACTAAAGTTTTGAATAAGTTTCTTGTGCACTTCCAACATTTCCTTTTTCTCCTTCAAGACATCAGCATTATGAGCTATCTCATTTTCAAGTCCCTGGAGATTTTTCTGTGCTTCCTCGAGTTCTTCGCAAACGCCCTTCAAACGCTTTTCCACATGATCGTGGCCAAGCCTTAGATCGCCATTACACGCCTCTAACTGGTCGATGTGATCTTCTTGCTCCTTCAAAACTTGCTTCAATTCAGTCATGGTTACTGTATCCATGTCGCAGCGACCTTTAAGGGTTGTGATCTCGCCTAGTCGAAAATTAAACGACATGGTCATGTTTTGAACAACAACAACTTCCCAATGAAGCAAATCTTGAATTCTTTGACAAAGAACTCTTGATGAGCTAACATTGAAATAAAAAATTTATTAGCACGATCAGGAGTGTTTTTAACGATTTTTACGGGCGAGAACACAAAAGCAAACCATTAAAACCTCGTGAATAAATAGACAACCACGTCTCACTCATTACTTCTTTGCGGATGTAGATCGTCCAGAGTCCTGAGTAGGACCATTGGTGTTGATGTTGACTGACGTTTTGAAAACCTTAGCGGTAGTCATCTTCAGATTCAAGTCACTTACACGATACAAATACAGAAACGCTTTATATGGATAACATTTATCAAATTCGTGATATCGTGTTACATCGTGGCGAATTTTCTTACCTGCTTTCGCAATTGACAGAGGCTAAACTAGAACGTAAAATGAGGGGTAAATATTCTTATAGTCAGTTTCGCACGACAGATTTCTTTTGAAATTCAATTTAATTTATCAGTAGGGACAACGGAATATATGAATGTGCACACCCCCACACACAATTAACGTTCTAGTTACGCCTCTGGCGATCGCTGCAGATCTGCGACAATGCAACTAAAAGAGTTTAAGCCTGGCCTCATTGGTGACATAAGAATAAGAATAAATGTGTCCTCACTTTCAAACTGCAATAAGCACAATTATCAATAAAAATAACAAGAACAAAGAGTTTGACAATCTTGTGCGTATGCAACATGAATAAAACATCGCACAGAATAGAGAAAATCTAAACGTACAATTTACTAACCTCTTCTTTCGCCTCAAGCATTCTACTAAAGTTTTGAATAAGTTTCTTGTGCACATCCAACATTTCCTTTTTCTCCTTCAAGACATCAGCATTATGAGCTATCTCATTTTCAAGTCCCTGGAGATTTTTCTGTGCTTCCTCGAGTTCTTCGCGAACGCCCTTCAAACGCTTTTCGACATGATCGCGGCCAAGCCTTAGATCGCCATTACACGCCTCTAACTGGTCGATGTGATCTTCTTGCTCCTTCAAAACTTGCTTCAATTCAGTCATGGTTACTGTATCCATGTCGCAGCGACCTTTAAGGGTTGTGATCTCGCCTAGTCGAAAATTAAACGACATGGTCATGTTTTGAACAACAACAACTTCCCAATGAAGCAAATCTTGAATTCTTTGACAAAGAACTCTTGATGAGCTAACATTGAAATAAAAAATTTATTAGCACGATCAGGAATGTTTTTAACGATTTTTACGGGCGAGAACACAAAAGCAAACCATTAAAACCTCGTGAATAAATAGACAACCACGTCTCACTCATTACTTCTTTGCGGATGTAAATCGTCCAGAGTCCTGAGAAGGACCATTGGTGTTGATGTTGACTGACGTTTTGAAAACCTTAGCGGTAGTCATCTTCAGAATCCAGTCACTTACACGATACAAATACAGAAACGCTTTATATGGATAACATTTATTAAATTCGTGATATCGTGTTGCATCGTGGCGAATTTTCTTACCTGCTTTCGCGATTGACAGAGGCTAAACTAGAACGTAAAATGAGGGGTAAATATTCTTATAGTCAGTTTCGCCCGACAGATTTCTTTTGAAATTCAATTTAATTTATCAGTAGGGACAACGGAATATATGAATGTGCACACCCCCACACACAATTAACGTTCTAGTTACACCTCTGGCGATCGCTGCAGATCTGCGACAATGCAACTGAAAGAGTTTAAGCCTGGCCTTATTGGTGACATAAGAATAAGAATAAATGTGTCCTCACTTTCAAACTGCAATAAGCACAATTATCAATAAAAATAACAAGAACAAAGAGTTTTGACAATCTTGTGCGTATGCAGCATGAATAAAACATCGCACAGAATAGAGAAAATCTAAACGTACAATTTACTAACCTCTTCTTTCGCCTCAAGCATTCTACTAAAGTTTTGAATAAGTTTCTTGTGCACTTCCAACATTTCCTTTTTCTCCTTCAAGACATCAGCATTATGAGCTATCTCATTTTCAAGTCCCTGGAGATTTTTCTGTGCTTCCTCGAGTTCTTCGCAAACGCCCTTCAAACGCTTTTCGACATGATCGTGGCCAAGCCTTAGATCGCCATTACACGCCTCTAACTGGTCGATGTGATCTTCTTGCTCCTTCAAAACTTGCTTCAATTCAGTCATGGTTACTGTATCCATGTCGCAGCGACCTTTAAGGGTTGTGATCTCGCCTAGTCGAAAATTAAACGACATGGTCATGTTTTGAACAACAACAGCTTCCCAATCAAGCAAATCTTGAATTCTTTGACAAAGAACTCTCGATGAGCTAACATTGAAATAAAAAATTTATTAACACGATCAGGAGTGTTTTTAACGATTTTTACGGGCGAGAACACAAAAGCAAACCATTAAAACCTCGTGAATAAATAGACAACCACGTCTCACTCATTACTTCTTTGCAGATGTAGATCGTCCAGAGTCCTGAGAAGGACCATTGGTGTTGATGTTGACTGACGTTTTGAAAACCTTACCGGTAGTCATCTTCAGAATCAAGTCACTTACACGATACAAATACAGAAACGCTTTATATGGATAACATTTATCAAATTCGTGATATCGTGTTACATCGTGGCGAATTTTCTTACCTGCTTTCGCGATTGACAGAGGCTAAACTAGAACGTAAAATGAGGGGTAAATATTCTTATAGTCAGTTTCGCCCGACAGATTTCTTTTGAAATTCAATTTAATTTATCAGTAGGGACAACGGAATATATGAATGTGCACACCACACACACAATTAACGTTCTAGTTACGCCTCTGGCGATCGCTGCAGATCTGCGCAACAAAAGAGTTTAAGCCTGGCCTCATTGGTGACATAAGAATAAGAATAAATGTGTCCTCACTTTCAAACTGCAATAAGCACAATTATCAATAAAATAACAAGAACAAAGAGTTTGACAATCTTGTGCGTATGCAACATGAATAAAACATCGCACAGAATAGAAAATCTAAACGTACAATTTACTAACCTCTTCTTTCGCCTCAAGCATTCTACTAAAGTTTTGAATAAGTTTCTTGTGCACATCCAACATTTCCTTTTCTCCTTCAAGACATCAGCATTATGAGCTATCTCATTTTCAAGTCCCTGGAGATTTTCTGTGCTTCCTCGAGTTCTTCGCGAACGCCCTTCAAACGCTTTTCGACATGATCGCGGCCAAGCCTTAGATCGCCATTACACGCCTCTAACTGGTCGATGTGATCTTCTTGCTCCTTCAAAACTTGCTTCAATTCAGTCATGGTTACTGTATCCATGTCGCAGCGACCTTTAAGGGTTGTGATCTCGCCTAGTCGAAAATTAAACGACATGGTCATGTTTTGAACAACAACAACTTCCCAATGAAGCAAATCTTGAATTCTTTGACAAAGAACTCTCGATGAGCTAACATTGAAATAAAAAATTTATTAACACGATCAGGAGTGTTTTTAACGATTTTTACGGGCGAGAACACAAAAGCAAACCATTAAAACCTCGTGAATAAATAGACAACCACGTCTCACTCATTACTTCTTTGCGGATGTAGATCGTCCAGAGTCCTGAGAAGGACCATTGGTGTTGATGTTGACTGACGTTTTGAAAACCTTACCGGTAGTCATCTTCAGAATCAAGTCACTTACACGATACAAATACAGAAACGCTTTATATGGATAACATTTATCAAATTCGTGATATCGTGTTACATCGTGGCGAATTTTCTTACCTGCTTTCGCGATTGACAGAGGCTAAACTAGAACGTAAAATGAGGGTAAATATTCTTATAGTCAGTTTCGCCCGACAGATTTCTTTTGAAATTCAATTTAATTTATCAGTAGGTACAACGGAATATATGAATGTGCACACCCACACAATTAACGTTCTAGTTACGCCTCTGGCGATCGCTGCAGATCTGCGACAATGCAACTAAAAGAGTTTAAGCCTGGCCTCATTGGTGACATAAGAATAAGAATAAATGTGTCCTCACTTTCAAACTGCAATAAGCACAATTATCAATAAAATAACAAGAACAAAGAGTTTGACAATCTTGTGCGTATGCAACATGAATAAAACATCGCACAGAATAGAGAAAATCTAAACGTACAATTTACTAACCTCTTCTTTCGCCTCAAGCATTCTACTAAAGTTTTGAATAAGTTTCTTGTGCACATCCAACATTTCCTTTTTCTCCTTCAAGACATCAGCATTATGAGCTATCTCATTTTCAAGTCCCTGGAGATTTTTCTGTGCTTCCTCGAGTTCTTCGCGAACGCCCTTCAAACGCTTTTCGACATGATCGCGGCCAAGCCTTAGATCGCCATTACACGCCTCTAACTGGTCGATGTGATCTTCTTGCTCCTTCAAAACTTGCTTCAATTCAGTCATGGTTACTGTATCCATGTCGCAGCGACCTTTAAGGGTTGTGATCTCGCCTAGTCGAAAATTAAACGACATGGTCATGTTTTGAACAACAACAACTTCCCAATGAAGCAAATCTTGAATTCTTTGACAAAGAACTCTCGATGAGCTAACATTGAAATAAAAAATTTATTAACACGATCAGGAGTGTTTTTAACGATTTTTACGGGCGAGAACACAAAAGCAAACCATTAAAACCTCGTGAATAAATAGACAACCACGTCTCACTCATTACTTCTTTGCGGATGTAGATCGTCCAGAGTCCTGAGAAGGACCATTGGTGTTGATGTTGACTGACGTTTTGAAAACCTTAGCGGTAGTCATCTTCAGATTCAAGTCACTTACACGATACAAATACAGAAACGCTTTATATGGATAACATTTATCAAATTCGTGATATCGTGTTACATCGTGGCGAATTTTCTTACCTGCATTGGCGATTGACAGAGGCTAAACTAGAACGTAAAATGAGGGGTAAATATTCTTATAGTCAGTTTCGCCCGACAGATTTCTTTTGAAATTCAATTTAATTTATCAGTAGGGACAACGGAATATATGAATGTGCACCCCACACACAATTAACGTTCTAGTTACGCCTCTGGCGATCGCTGCAGATCTGCGACAATGCAACTAAAGAGTTTAAGCCTGGCCTCATTGGTGACATAAGAATAAGAATAAATGTGTCCTCACTTTCAAACTGCAATAAGCACAATTATCAATAAAAATAACAAGAACAAAGAGTTTTGACAATCTTGTGCGTATGCAGCATGAATAAAACATCGCACAGAAAGAAAATCTAAACGTACAATTTACTAACCTCTTCTTTCGCCTCAAGCATTCTACTAAAGTTTTGAATAAGTTTCTTGTCCAACATTTCCTTTTCTCCTTCAAGACATCAGCATTATGAGCTATCTCATTTTCAAGTCCCTGGAGATTTTTCTGTGCTTCCTCGAGTTCTTCGCGAACGCCCTTCAAACGCTTTTCGACATGATCGCGGCCAAGCCTTAGATCGCCATTACACGCCTCTAACTGGTCGATGTGATCTTCTTGCTCCTTCAAAACTTGCTTCAATTCAGTCATGGTTACTGTATCCATGTCGCAGCGACCTTTAAGGGTTGTGATCTCGCCTAGTCGAAAATTAAACGACATGGTCATGTTTTGAACAACAGCTTCCCAATAAAGCAAATCTTGATATCTTTGACAAAGAACTTTCGGTGAGCTAACATTGAAATGAAAAATTTATTAACACGATCAGGAGTGTTTTTAACGATTTTTACGGGCGAGAACACAAAAGCAAACCATTAAAACCTCGTGAATAAATAGACAACCACGTCTCACTCATTACTTCTTTGCGGATGTAGATCGTCCAGAGTCCTGAGAAGGACCATTGGTGTTGATGTTGACTGACGTTTTGAAAACCTTAGCGGTAGTTATCTTCAGATTCAAGTCACTTACACGATACAAATACAGAAACGCTTTATATGGATAACATTTATCAAATTCGTGATATCGTGTTACATTGTGGCGAATTTTCTTACCTGCTTTCGCGATTGACAGAGGCTAAACTAGAACGTAAAATGAGGGGTAAATATTCTTATAGTCAGTTTCGCCCGACAGATTTCTTTTGAAATTCAATTTAATTTATCAGTAGGGACAACGGAATATATGAATGTGCACACCCACACACACAATTAACGTTCTAGTTACGCCTCTGGCGATCGCTGCAGATCTGCTACAATGCAACTAAAAGAGTTTAAGCCTGGCCTCATTGGTGACATAAGAATAAGAATAAATGTGTCCTCACTTTCAAACTGCAATAAGCACAATTATCAATAAAAATAAAAACGACAAAACATAATTATTTTGCATATTTATATTAATAAATATAATTATTTTATGTTATTAACTTTTGCTTTTTGCGCTTTCTGCTAATATATTTATATATAATTATTAAGTCAAGCATGGCGTCACATATCTTTAAAGTGAATATTTTTCTGTTTCTAAGTTTGTGCCATCTCCAGATCTTTGTTATATTATAGAAGATATAAAGTACTATAGAATTGTGAAATTTAAAAAAGTTGGACGAAATAGATCAAGAGTTATGACTATATTTCTAAATGTAGGGTTTTCCCCTAATTTATTTATATGTAAATATTAAGCGAAGCATGGCGTCACATAATTTTAAAGTAAATTTTTTTTTAATTCTAAGTTTGTGCCACCTCCAAATCTTTCAGATATTATGGAGGATATAATATACTATAGAATTGTGAAGTTTGAAAATATCCGAGTGAATACATCCAGAGTTATGACTAATTTTCTAAACTTTTGCGCTTTCTGCTATTATATTTATATATAATTATTAAGCGAAGCATGGTGTCACATAATTCAAAGTAAATTTTTTTTGAATTCTAAGTTTGTGCCACCTCCAAATCTTTCAGATATTATGGAGGATATAAAATACTATAGAATTGTGAAGTTTGAAAATATCCGAATGAATAAATCCAGAGTTATGAGTAATTTTCTAATTTTTTGCGCTTTCTGCTAATATATTTATATATAATTATTAAGTCGAGCATGGCGTCACATATCTTTAAAGTGAATATTTTTCTGTTTCTAAGTTTGTGCCATCTCCAGATCTTTGTTATATTATAGAAGATATAAAATACTATAGAATTGTGAAGTTTAAAAAAGTTGGACGAAATAGATCAAGAGTTATGACTATATTTCTAAATGTAGGGTTTTCCCCTAATTTATTTATATGTAAATATTAAGCGAAGCATGGCGTCACATCAAGCACGCGACATCTAAATCGTGGATTAACAAAAGATCAACAAACAACGAAAAACGCAACTTGTCAATGTTTTGGTGCTGGATAAGTGGTGCTGTATAAATGGTAAATAAGATCATACAACTTGATTGTTTAATTTCCAGTTTAACTCAACATTACTTATCTTTTGAACATTGCGTTCAATTGAAGTGTTTATGATACCAAATCTTACCACAGTGTTTTTTGATTGCATTGTAAAGGCAATTTAAAATGGCTAAATAGCTTCTTTACTAGAGTTTCAATATTTTTTCTTTTTGGAGATATGTAAGTTTTCTTCAATATGCAAACGACATCGTTATGACATCACAAAATATTACATAACAAACATATATACACACATGCATACTCAAATATTTAATTTCAAACATGTTGAACTCGCATAGAAGGTTTAAAATGAACTACAATTTCTTTCTTGTGTATTTGTCGTTACTCGTGAAGAGTAACGCAAAATAATAAACTGCGTACAAACGTCGGTTGCAAAATATTTTAGGGTCCTCTCCCTTAGAAAAAACAAAAAGGTGTGACTTAAGTGCTTGAAAAGCCCCAGCTGTCGCTATTTGTTTCATTTATTCCACATGACCAATCTGATGTATGAAAAAGCCCCAGCTGTCGCTATTTGTTTTATTTATTCCACATGCACAATCTGATGTATGAAAATCGAAATCCCGTTCATCATATTTTAGCAGTCTTTTGTCAGTCGGATTTTCTTAAAGCGATATTGCCGACAAAATACAACAAAATTTTAACCATATAGCCTCAGCTACAACGAATGGCGACAAATGAATTGCATCTATATAATCGTGACGAATTTTGTCTTTGAAAAACAGACTTTAAATGAGATCACAAGTTAATAATGAGAAGGCTTTTGGTCTAATATATAGCTAGAGTGCCATTGAGACAAAAAAATTACAACTGATAAAAGATTTTTGACCAATGAAATTGTCCAAGTAGAACGACATAGCACAGTCGTACCTCATTAAAATAAAAACTTACCAAATGTCAAGGAAGACGCCCAAAAGAATTGTTCAGGTAGAGCTCCGTAAGTCGTTGAAAATCTTGTTATTTCATTCGGCCGAACAGACACATCCTTGCAAAGAAAAAAAAGTTGCTACTTACAGGACAATTTTTATTTACTAACGTTATCTACCAAGGTAAATGGTTTGAACCCGAGAGTATCGTGAAATGTTTGTAGATGTAGATCGTCCCGGTTAGAAGAGTCATGAGAACGACTGTTTGTGTTGATGTTGACTTACGTTTCGACTAACTTGACTCTGAAGATGATTGCCGCTAAGGTTGTCGAAACGTCAGTCAACATCAACACCAACAGTCCTTCTCAGGACTCTCCCAACCTGGACGATCTACATCTACTAACATATAATGTTATCTACCTTTAACAATTAAAATAAAATTGAAATGAAACATGGAGAATTAATGAAAGCTGCTAGAGTAAAATCAACATAAGACGCAGCAACAAATCAAAGCACTGATGGATGCATATGGATAAATATGGATACATAACCATACACTTACAACAAGAGCATCCGGTGTTGCAGTATCCAACACATCAGCGAGTGAATAGACGGATAAGAAAGGACACGTGGGATCCTTGCTGCCGTACATCGCATCCCTATACATAATAAAAATATAGTAGAAACTAAAATTAATGCGCCACGAAGGGCGGATTTTCTGACGTGGGGTTCAGGAAAGTGCACACCCCCAAAAAACTTTTCCAGCCCCTAACAAGAAAAATTCTAAAATGGTATTACGTATTGTAGACGATTAATATGACAGTATTAGACGCTATGTACAATAAGACTAAGTAAAGGTAGAGCTTCTCTCTTCAAAGAAAATTAAATATTTAACACCACCACCATTTCCAATTGAGTATTACCATGCGTGTTTTAATTGAAACATTAAAATTTAAATAAATTACCAAATGTGCATTCCGTAAAAAACATATAAAATATTTTTGAAAAGGTAGTAACACTTTCATTTCGCTGGGTTCACTCATCTCTAAGGCCGAAAAATCCGCAATAGCCGACGCCCTTGCAACTTGGGCTAGGATAACGATGCACTCCTCTCGGAAAATCAGCATATATTGCCAATGGTAAATACTATCATAAGCTCGGTGGGTCTAAAAAGGTGGTTCAACATCAACACCAGCAGTCCTTCTCAGGACTCTACTAACCTGGACGATCTACATCTATAAACATATAGACATAACTATGGTATGTTAATCTATGGCCCTGTTCACACGATACCGGATTCGCAGAGCAATCCGATACGAAAAATGCACTCTGTTCACACGATGCCGGATTCGTAAGACGATACATAAGTTTTTATATCGCCCCAGTACTTGTACGTGCAAGCGATAACGACGATGGTTGCTAATTCAAATATTTCGTAAGAAAATGAGAATTTTTTTGACAGATAACTAAGTAGAGTTTTTTCTTAGGCGTATTAAGGTTTTTTACGAATGGGCGCAAGGACTGGAAGAGTGTAAAGTCCAAATACGACGGAATATATGTTGCAATTACAATAATACTAGAAAGAAGCTTTTCACACTGCGATAATACATTGTTAAAAGCTTAAACATGCCATGTTAAAGATATATTATATTTGCTGGCGGATTGTTCATTTAAAACGTAGTTTGTATCGCTATGTTTGCTTTAATTTTTGAAAAATCGCACGGACTTTTTAGTTGCCAAAGTGGAACGTATCGGATTCGAGCGTTCACACGACAACGGAACGTATCGGATTGGTTTTCATACCACTTCCACAGCGGAGTCAAATCGCTCCGGAAAACGATACAAAGCGTATCGGATAGCAGCGGAGCCGCGTGAACGCAAGGCCTATCCGGTACGAAAAGTAATCCGGTATCAAACGAATCCGGTATCGTGTGAACAGGGCCTTGGTCTCTATCATATTTTTACCCGTACCTCACACTTGGGGGCATCTGTGAGTGGTACCAGCGATTGATGTCGAACACTGCCATGTGACACGAAGGACTGGAATAAAGTTCCACAGCCGGAGCTTCCCAGACACACACCACCAAGGTCAGATCACGTGATACTGAACAAAAGAATAGTAAACATCAAGCATGAACAGTAACGTTTCACAAGTTGAAATTTACACATAAATATCTCGAATGGACAGAGAAAACTTAAAGTTCCTGTCTACAATATAGAACGTATAGATTTCACACTTGATATGCAAGAATAGCAATATTAATCAACAATGTTTGGCGGTTGTGCGAGAAAACTGGGACTGTTTTACATTGAAGATTCCACATTTTGGTAAACGTTCTCAGCAACATAACGTTCGTAATAAACATGTCTTCACCTACATTGTCTTACTATACGACTCATCACGTTAGATAAATTCTCTTTAGTTCACTTACTCTCTCGTATGTTGCTCCAAATCCCAAATTTGAAAGCAACCGAAGCTGTATCCAACAATCAATGAACCCAACTGTCGTATGTACGCTAAACATGTCACGCTTACGTCATCTAAACGAGGAAACGCGAGCTAGATAAATCAGAAGGATGTTTGGGCTAAAATATTTATAGCTAGCTTTTAAGAAGACGTACTTGAAGGATAACTGCCAAGATCTTCGCCTTCGGATGAAACATAAGTAAATCTTCCAAAGTCGTGACATTCACCTACAGACATAGTTTTATATCACACTTCCATTTCTTGTTGTGAACAGCTTCCGTTCAACGCAGTTCGATATAATAGCGAAAATATAAAAATGTTTTCTACGACTAATCTGATTGTGGTACTCAAATCGCAGGCTCAACCTGTTAACAACCCGAACATTATGATCGTAACATAAAAGACAGGAATTTTCAGTTAAGCAAAGTTTTCCTGAAATGACAACCAAAAATGCCTCCATACAAAAAGGTGTCTCTATTGAATTGTCACGTGCCTGTCACGAGCACAATGTTTCTAGTCCCAGGTCTTAAAGTACCTCTAATACGGACAATCACGTCACTATGTCAATGCGTATAACTGTGAAGGGCATAAATTTTTCAATACATTCGGCACAGACGTTGCTTTACTCTTCATGCTCTTTTTTAATTCCTAACATAAAATATTGAACCCCAATCATTGAGATGCTATTTAGGAAATGCTCCGTTTCCCATGCCCTGATTAACGTCCAATTTCCCAGTAATGCCATCCAAACAATTTGCATGTTTGAATAAATGAAAAAGCATGGAAAGAAATGTAATTTTAAACTAAAGTTCAGCAAGTTTATCAATACAAACCTCCGAGTTCGAAGGCGACATGTGTGCCATTCTCTCTTGGGCTTATCCTGTGCACTTCAGTGTCGGGATCATCCGCGTCAACAATTTCCAAAGTGCTCGGATTCCATTCGTCAAATTCCTCAACATCATCGTCCAAACGAAGGCCGATTAGGTACACGTGACCACCACGTGCACCAACAACTACACATCCATAAAACTCGCACAACGAAGAGCTGGAAAATCGGAAGTTGATTACGAAATTAGAAAATGCCCTCGTCGTTGAAGTAAATTAATAATTGCAAGTACCTACTTGTAGTAAAGTAAGAAATGTAATCTGAATCATGTTCAGAATACCATGAGTACAAAATATAAGAGGTACAGATGTTGCAACATTAAGTATACAACTATAATCAATTGATTTGTATAAAAATTTGAAGGCAAACACGAAGTGAGGATGACCAAAGAAGACAAGGAAGGAGTTTGTGGAGCAGGAGAAGAAGAGTTTTAGTAGGGAGAAAAAGTATGCTGTGAATCAAGCTGAAGAATGCATGTTAGAAAAATTGCTGGCGAAGTGGGGTGAATCATATCACCTCTATTTTCAGCACAAACTTTGATTAATATGTGATTGAATTTCAAGACAGAGAAAATCTAATTCACCTAATCGAATGATGTGGTGCATTGACTCCTCCAGATGTTGTCAAATATTCAATAAATGTGATGCTTCTTGGAAGTTCAATGGCCTTGATAACTCTTGATAGTACAGGATCAAATACACACAACATACCAGTGTTGACTGTAACATTTTGCAAGCCGACCAGTATATATATGCCATTGGAAGTTGGATATTCTATAGCACAACTGATAACTAACGATAATTTTTCGCTCACACTCCACCCACACCGCCATGCCGAAAGACGACAACCAGAAACTGGATTGATAACCTAATTTTGTTAATTTGAAAAAAACAAAAAATCTTCAAAAAGCAGAACATTAACTTTGTGAAAATTAGTGTCCGCACAATGAGAAATGACTGTCAAACAACATCAAGCAATAAGTGTCAATTGGTTTCTGATGACATTTGATGCCATCTAATATGTATTTAATTTTGAACTGAAGAACATTTTCACAGGGGGAAGGCAAAAAATGCTCATTCATGGCTTTGCTTTGCTCTCTAGTGTTTTACTTTCACGAAATAATACCAGCAGTAAACCTTTATCTAAACAGAGTAGTCCATAGAAGCACCTATATTTGGCTATATATACTTTCCAGTGTCCACAAAGAGAAAAACTACAGTCTGGGCAGACTGGGCTCATCATCATAGAAAACGTGATAATCACCATAGCGAAGATATATAGAATATGTGTGGATAAAAAATATTAGTTTTATATTACAAGGTTTGAATTCTGCCAGATTCATAAGAGGAATAAGATGTCTATTTATTTGGAATAAGCTTATTGCAACAAAACGTTTTATTTACGTTTATACCTCCAGTGCAGAACCACGAAACAGCCACGAATACCTTCCACATCGACTGGATTTACCGCAAATTCTCCTTGCCGTATCACCGTTTCCTTCTAGGCGCTCCAGACACTCGACTGTTGAACTTGAATACAATTTCAACTTTGACGTCTGTGTCGGTTGTATCTCTCGTAGAGGCCGGGCCATGTTAATGATAATTTCGCTATCCTGCACAAATCCGTGCTTCAATGCGATTGCCTTGAAAAAATTTAATGATGTAAAGTTATTTCCAGGCTTGAAACAACAGTTACCGTTCGTCAATACGTACTTCAAATTTGCAACGTGCGAAGACTCAAGCAATCGCCATGTTTCTATTTGATTTTTCATGTGAGTGAGGAGAGGTGTTGGTTTCAGTCCTAACACGGCCATAATAGCGCGCAATTTATGCTGCTCATGTCCAGCATTTTAAACGTTTACGCATAACTTTACAATAAGTGCATACCTTTTTCTAAGCAAATTTAAAGCTCATAAATTATCAGAAACCGCAAGGCAGTAGAGCTGGGAGTGTATAGGCGCACATTATTTCCTACCTTAAATTACACAGGGCCGTAACCAGAATGTCAAAAAAAGGGAAGGTATGCAATTGAGAAAAATTGTATTGATTATTTTACTGGCCTTTAAACTGACGATAATACGTTGTACGATACAAATACGCTTGTTTTTGCCTGACTCAACTTGTTAAAAGCAAATTAAATGAGACAAACATATGATTGAGTTCAAAATATGGGAACACTTTGTATTTTTTTTTTAATTTAACCAGACAATTTCAGCTTGTTACGAGCATTTAATAAAAATAGCTAATGCGTGTGTTACGAGGATAAAAGGAGTGGGTTGTTTGAGAATGCTCGTTTTACGTCATTTGGCATGATTTAATGTGATGGGCGTGTGGTTAGAAAACCTACGAGGGCAAACGTCATGTTAGCATTCGTCATCACGCGTGAGAAATCCTTAAAAAACACCCACTCTCCCAAGAATGAATTGGAGCTGACATCTGTTTGTGAAACTTAGCGAGTAGATAAAAATAGAAATAGTGAGATGACTATTTTACTTTATCATAAATCATAATGATGATTAATTTGATTTGCACTAATTACATTTTTCAGCAAATGCTGCTTTTCAAAAGGGATTTGTCACAAACACTTTACAGTTTTATTCAAACGTACATAAAAAATTTGAAAAGATGATACAATTTACAAATTAGATTAAGGTCGATGATGAGGAGAGCATAAGACAAAATAATTTAAGACGTCAAATTTCGTATTTCCTGAAATAGGCTTGGTTCGGCCAGAGTTTCAATTTACTACATTCAATATTTTTCTTAGGAATTCCGATTTTGCTTTTTTAATACAAAGTTTGGCTGTAAAGCCCAGGGACGATAAAGCAACATATGACGTGTGTGAGCTAAGTATTCAACTCTACTATAGTGACTTAAAAAACACTTCTAAACAACAACTTCAGCTCAGTCTAAATATTTTTTGTTTTGCTATTTCTAAAAGAGGGGAGAGGCTTCAGCCCCCGGTTCCGAATCCTCTTAAATTTTAATCATAAATGGGATTTGCATCTTCTAAACATGGTGTTACCCATAACAGGGACGTACGTCCTAACCATACTCATTTTTCAATTTTATGATCAACAGAGCTGCTCTATTTTAAGGTTTTCGTAGTTGGTAGGTAGGTAGGTAGGTAGGTAGTTTATTAAAATATTAATTGCAGCCTTGCGGCTGAATTGCAAATATCTACATTAGTAAAATTATAATAGCAAATAAGTATCTAAAATAAGTATCTAAAATCAAAAAATAGTATCTAAAATGGTACTCCTAACACCAACAGAGACAAAGAAAACTCATACCTGGCCACTTTGTGTAACTTTATGTACACAAGGACAGGATGAACGAGTTCTTCGCCCTGTTTGAACAAACTGGAACTATATATTTATGTTTACTTCTCAGGCTATATTTACAGTTATTTTGTTTGGCAGTAAATTTCTTAATTTATGGCGTTCATTTGTTTCAATTGTCTGGAAATAACGTTTACATAAATCTTCATGGTGTAATTCTATTGGTGACATATCTAGCTTTTTCAGCCCAATTTTATAACTATTATAAGGACATATTATTGATATCACTCTTTTTTACTAATGTTGGAATTCGTTTTTAAGTAGTTTGGTAAGGAATTGTAAAACTAACTACTCCATAATCCATAACCGATCTTATACAAGTTATATAAAGAGAGAGATCTTGGGGATACCTTAGCTCTTTAATTGAATTAGAACATAGATTCGTTTATTTACTTTTTGATAATATTGTCAATATGAATGTTCCACGTCAAATCATTGCTGATCGTAATTCCAAAAATTTTGCTGACTTAACAACCTCAACTCGTTGCTGTTAATAACAAGTGGGTCAAAATTTAGTGTTTGTGTTGAAGGATATTCTCAGCCTTTGCACTTCAGGATGCACTTGTCACTGAGATCTTGGTGTATCTTCTCTCCAACTTTCAAAAACGGTTTGGTTAGGATTCTAAAATATAATTAGCATGCTCGAACATTAATTGGTGTTAACAGGCCAGCCCGTAAAAGTTCGTAAAAAATGATACATTTCTAAAAAATGAATAATGCTAATGATAAAAATATTACACAGCACCAGCACTGACCAAATTTGCAGGCTGGCCGCCTTTGAATGAGTATTCACGTATTCAATAGTGCCCAACTAATTTTCATTTTCATTGAAGTCACAACAGCAAAACTGCTTTAAAAATAATACATTTAAAACCATTAAAATTGATGAACTTTAGACATTAGTACTTTGGTGAAGAGGAAAATTACAAATAACATATTTACAAGAGAGTGTTAGTGTATGAATTACATAAGAAAATTTTACATTTCGATCTTTTTCATCTAATCTATAATTCTAAGCTACAATAAATTTAACTTAAAAGTTATTTAACTGTGCTGGAAAATTACCAATATTTTCCATCCAAATGTTTGGCTTTGATGGCTAGCAAATTAGGTCTGTAAAACAGGAACATTCACAGCAGTCGTGTGAACTGTTCATCATAAATATAGCTTCTCATCTTTATTATCTAACATCACTATCTGACTTTTTAACAAACATCGACTAAGGATTTCTTGGGAATTAATTTTTTCCCGCTTAAATTTTTCCTGTATCGTTTCGTCTTTAAAAAGGAAAATTATAGAGCGAACACGTCGTTGGTACTTGTTGTTTATCCTTCTTTCACAGGATTCAAATAATTTCTTCTCAAGATCCTGCGTACCACAATGAGGCAACAGTGAAAAAAAATGACTTTATCATTTATTAAGAATAAAATAAATTTTAACAGTGCAATTTTTTTTCCCAGGCTGAGCAAGAACACAAGGAGAGTTTCTAGGCCATAGATACAAAGGACGAAGATGAAAAAGTTGAGAAGCTTTGCAAAAAACTCAATTTAAACATTTGGCAAAATAAAATGTAAAGTAAATGATTTGAACACGGCCAAGAGTATTGTTACAAGTTTGTAATTGTATTGTTAATAATTTTCATTTTGAAATACTTCATCCATTCACACTCAAGGAATACACATGTTTTCAGTGCTTGGACAACTGCATTGTGATGACAGTCAAGACAATTCTAGATGAAATTATTTTCTTTCTGTTATTTTGCCCTGTTTGCCTTTCATTCGATAAGAGTCTGTTTATGATAAGTGGCTGACTTCATTAAAGTGATAAGAAAGCAAAATACTTAATGTAAATATCAACAAACAGACCCCTCACATATCCAGCAAAAATACCTTACACTTTCAAGCTTTTAGAATGCACTTTATTCATTATTGTGGAATATTTTTGGTGGCAAAGACAAGTAATGCTCCAATACTAAAGCCAAGAAGAGCAAAAAGACTCCAGTTTTTCAAATCAAGTTGACCATTAGCTCCAGCTAATTTGAAAAAAGTCACAAATCCTTTCTGAAATACAAATTATACAAGTTAACAAGACAGTGAATAATTTCCCACTTTACAAACATTCTACACTGCAACAACAACACATAATACCAAAGAACATAATAAACTAAACACAAAAAATTGAAGTGGAGTATTTCCACCAGTAAGTTATCACGATATTTTAGAATAACAAGACGAAAAAACATGTCTTGCGTCATGCTTTATTTATAACTCTCCGACAGATAAATACACGAATCCTTACTCTGTACATGCCTGTCTACTGTCTACAGCGCAATCAACGCAGTCAAAATTCATTATAAAAGCCAGAAAAACTGCAACAACAATAGAGTCCTTAAATGTGACGTCACGTTACCATGGAGCTAAAAAATGCAGTTCTAAACAAAATATCTTATGCGAGCGCTTTGGACACGCTTCCTTTGTTTTGAATGTCTAAAGCTTTAATTATCCAGTGTAATCCCACAAAAGACAATAAAAAAAAACAGGAATGGTTAAAAGGCAATCCAAGGGATCAACTTTTGTTTAAGAAGTGTAAAGGACGCGGGTCAAACGGGCAAAATGGTTTACTGTTTTGCTCCTACATGTGGCCATTCGTCGGAGGGCAACACTTGCAAGTTCTTTGCTTTTCCAAGCGCTACAATGCTGAACGACGAGTACAAGAGATGGTTCGACTCATAAGGTATGAACTGATATTCAAAAAGAATTCCTTATTCGGTGAAAATTTGATGAATTACGTGATTTTAAGTGAGATTTACGGACTCTATTCATGTGAAGAGTTGGCATCAGGACATGAGGGAGATTCATCGAATACTGAATTATATTGAAGCTATATAGAAGCTTCAGCTAGTTGTCTTTTTAACGGTCGCTTTGTATTTTCCGTAGCCAAAACCTTAAATCTTAGTGCTTTGGAAGGTATAATCCATAGATTTTGAGGATCAAATTTTTATCACTTTAATGAAAGTACGACAGAACAACACACAGCTTCACCTAGCCCAATTGTTTCATTGTAGTGTGGCCACAATTTCTAACATTGTTATAGCATTCACTCATGTTTTGCATGAAATTTTGTTTGACGACCTAATGACGTCGATTCCATCCCAGAAACAAAAAAACAAGATCTCTGCACCATCGTCTTTCAGGCAATTTGAATCCTGTCTGCACAGATATTGAGCTTGCTGCACCGGGATTGATGAGTCAGCAAATGCAACCTTTTTATCATACAGAGGAATGAATTCCTTTAAGGTAATAGTTGGTGTTGCACCAAATGGAGTCATTACTAATGTCAGTCGGCTGTATGCAGGTTCTATTTCAGACAAGGCCATTGTGCAACAGTCTGGACTCCTTAATCACTTGACAGCTGGAGATATGATTCTGGCGGACAAGGGTTTCCTTATCCAGGATGTTGTACCACATGGTGTCTGTGTCAATATTCCACCTTTTCTGAATAATGGAACTTTCACAGAGAGTGAGGTCAAGAAAACAAAAGCCATAGCTAAAGCACAGATTCATGTCGAAAGAGCCAATGCTAGGCTGAAAGACTTCAAAATTTTAGGCTTCATTCCTTCGTATTTGCGCTGCTATGCCGACGTTTTGTTTCAGTTATGTGCAACACTTGTAAATTTGCAATTTCCTCTCATCAAAGAGGGATGCGAAGATATGGTTTTTGAGTAGTTTTATGCTTGAAGACTACATTGGACAGTTATTATTGTTGTTCAATAATAATTGTTGAACAACAATAATTATTGTTGTTCAATAATTATTGTTGTTCAAATAGAAATAAAATAATTTGTAGACTGAGGCTTACTTAGAAGAAAATACAGCTAGAGGGGTGTGGGGGGGTGGAGCATTCTAATATAACAGTAAAGGGATGATTTTACCTCCTAGGGATTACAATATTTATCATCTGGTACAGCCTGGGTGTACATAGGGTGTCAAATTAGGTCACTGCGAGAATTCTTTTATCATGTTTAGGAGAACAGAAGTTAAAAGAAGTTTTGACATATGTTTTACAATGGATGTCTTTTGGGGATAAAAATATGTGAGTACTGCCCACAGTTACCCTAAAGGAGTCTTTCTGAACATTTCCATGAGCATCCCATCACTTTTATAGGAATTTTCCTTCCCCAGGAAAACAACATTAAATGATGTACCATATTTCCATGTCTTTTAAATACCATGTTATCCTTGTGTTTATTAATAAAAATGCAAATATATGTATAGCCTGTTACCACAACTCCCTCACACCGAACTAGTAGTGGTAGGTCAATTTGAGGACTGAAAACCGACAAGTATCAGTATTTTTTAAAACAAATCGTTCATTTTTATTTCACTACAAGAGAAAATCACGCCCTCGTGTTCATTTGGGCAACAAAAACAGTGTAAAACGTAATCTTGACATTTGGCATTCACCGTCACTTTATAAACCTTTCCTTTCATTCTTGCGTGTACTTCTCCTCGTAAAACACTCTGCTGGTAAGTAAATGCTTCAATGTGATCCGACTTAAGTGGTTTTCCCCCTTAAGTGGTTTTCTTCTGAGAAGAAAAAAAAAGCGAAGCGATGGATAATGTCTCCATTTTGAATCGAATGGGCGCTTGTTTGGAACTGAGATTTTTAGCACCATGGAAACGTGACGTCACCACTTAAGGACTCTATACCGAAAATTAAATTTCCGCTACGTGTGATTAAATATACGGCAGGATTATTGTCTTTTATTAAACGAGCACATTGGTTTTAAACAAAAGCATTTACAACATAAGCAGAACGCATGGTACTTAATGAATGTTGCAAAGAAAAATTAAATACCTTTGATGAAAATGAAATTGCAACACACTTTTCTTGGGAAGGGAAGTAAAAGCACACAGTTTCAAAATACATTCATTGAATTGGCAGTACATACCATCCTCCATGAGCATCAATCCACTGTCGTAGTTGCCTTCCACATAATCACTCATCCATGTTGGAATTTCATTTAAAATATCACAAAGTTCTGTATCGCTCGCACAATGCACGGCAACGGTACCACAAAAAGCCAAAACAAGAATCTTCCCCCAATTTATGCCTGTCACGAAAATCTGATCACATAATCCAAAAAATATTGCGTGAATGTTGTCAGAGTTCAAATGTAATTGCTCTCCTAAATTGTAGAAAAGTTCACTCGAGTCTTCGATAAGAGCATCGACAGTTTGACGAACATGGACATGGAGAGGAATATCTTACGGTGGCTCACAAGGGCCACCACACAAAATAAAAATATTAATACACACACAAAATAAAAATACACACACAAAATACACTATACACACACAAAATAAAAATACACACACAAAATAAAAATACACACACAAAATAAAAATACACACACAAAATAAAAATACACGCAAAATACATTATACACACACAAAATAAAAACACACACAAATAAAAATACACACACAAAATATGATTGCGGGCGCTTGCGGTGTCGGATGGTATGACTATCATATTATCAGTTTGTAATCAGATATGTGTAATTCACTAATTATGATTTTAACATTTGGTCGACTTGTCGTCGTATTTAACTGTTTCAACTGCAGAAACATTTGAAATTACATTTGGAAGGAATCGAAAGCAAGCTCTTGCATAATCCTGGCATAATTATGTTTTGTGCCAACTGTGGTGCACAATCCTTGACAAAGCTTCTTTGTCACAAATGCAGTTGTGCGTTTGGGAAGATTAACTTCTTTGCCAAAATGTTCTGAAGCGTCAATGACGAGTAGCGTCTCTTCAAGCAGTTGCCCTCGAGCTCTGCAAGTCCGTTAACTTCAACTTCAGTACCCCAAAGCTGTTTATAACTGGTACAGGACGACAGACCAATAATGTCCTTTCAAAGGACAACACATTAAGCTAATTTTAACCAAAATACGGGGAGCAATATCGTGGCAACTTTGAAATAATGATCACAGTGAAATCAGTGAATTTTGTTATGTACTCTGGAAGTTGGAACCATTTTAACTTTGAAACAAAGCCATCAATTACGAGCAATTCCGACTAAGCCGACGCAGAAGCGCCCTGTCATATTTTGTGTGTATATCTTTGCGATATTCTTCTGATATTGTATTCATTCCTAATGTATTCAACCTTTTATTGTGTATTTTATTAATATAATATATATTTTATTGTGTATTTGCGTGTATAATGTGCGTTATTAATTTTATTTATTGATAATATTTTTATTTTGTGTGGTGGAATTCGGTATAAAGTTCTCGATATTAAAACCATTCTTCTCCAAAATGTGACTGAGTAAGTCGTGTATTATTTCCCTGACTTCACCTTTGTCGAGTGCGAGGGACGAAGCGGGCATTTCATGCAAAAGTTACGAACTTTCCAGTCCCTCAGGGTCAACTTGTTGTCCACACGATAAGTTTGGTTGATACTGAACTCTTACCACAGAATATATACTATAGAAAAAAAACATAAAAGTTACACGTGCTTTTAGCTTGGAGACGTTTAGAGCGTCTAATTGGATTAGTGGGTGGATTAATGTGATTGGATGGGATGAAATGCGTTGCCATGGGTTTTGGTGTATTGTCAATATGATTGGTGTTAATAATATTAGAGTGTTGTTTTAGTTTTGGTGTTGTTTGTAGTTTTTTGTCCTTTTTCTTTAGTTGTGAGTATATGATGGGTATGTCGATATGTCTGTTTATTGTGTCGTCTTTACTGTACCAAGCTTCTTTAAATTCGCGTGCGTGTTTAGTCTGTGCGCGTCCGAGTACTTTAGTTTCTGACTAAAGTACTCGGACGCAATAAACAGACAGTTGGATTCTGGTATTAAGTTGGATTCTGGTCTCCGAAGTATGGTAGCGATTATGTATATAACAACAGCATTGAAAAGGGGCAGTTGATCGAAGTAGCAGTCAGGGCAAAACTTGGTAACAGTCGATGGGAAATGACATTAGAAGAGAAAACAAAAGACGTTGGGCGTGAAATACGTAAGGAATTGTTGGAAAGTACCAGCACATTCAGCAGTTGGCCACCATCGAAAGTGAGCTCCTTTCAAAGACACGAGTGTTCCATTCTTAACAACATGCCTTTTGGAGGAAATACTTAGGAAAAAGCATAAAAAAGTCTGCAAAAGTTTCGCGTTTGATTTCTTCTATTGGCCAAGATTTGATATACCACGCTAATAACGGGACCAAAGAAAACATCAAAACATATCTGTTTCCTTTTACAATTAAAACCGGTTCAAGGATGTCATAAATTGGATAAACATGTTTGGTCACGGGTATCATACGACGATGTCCTGATGATCGAGACAAATTTAGTGATTTGAAGAATCAGATCCACAGATCCTTTACTCCATCTATAATACAACCATTTCGATTTGTAACGTTTGTGTGGGATAACAACGACATTAATCCCGAGAGTCTCAAAGGACTTAGCTTGCACTGCACTAATGGTATTGTGATACAATCCTCTAACGTTTTCTTTAATACGCGAGCCATCTTTACAACTGTGCCATTAGTCTCAAGACAACTACCAAACGTAAGAAGTTTCATGCGCTACCTAACGAGATACCATCTTATATAAAGGTAAAAGAGAAAGAATACAGAGGAAAGTATTACAGTTAATCTTGATTTATACAAAGGAAGTCCAACGCTCGCACGTGATTGATACTATATGGGTCATTGCTAGAAGTCAAGCAAGTAAAAGAATTTCGAACAGAAACGCTAATTGGACAGGATTTAGCTTTATGGTGTGTGTGAGGCCAATGGCAATTATGACAAAATTGGATGCCACCTGCCATCTATCATTAATCTCCGACTTCTCATGATACTGTTTTAGAGCTACTAACTCAATCGAAACTTAAAAGCACAAAAACTTGGTTTAAATGAAACGGATGTGTGTTCTCGACATGGCGATCTACTCTAAAAGCAGTTGAAATCCTTGATTCTAAACATATTATTGATCTTAAAGTTCATTGTCCTGCTCTAGGTGTTTCACATGCTATGGTGCATCATCTGTGGAAGACGTTGGCTGGGATGAACTCGGTGCGGAATGTGAAGCACTGCGAACGTGGCGGTTATGGCGACAGTTTTAGAATGGCTCGATGATCAACCCGAAAAATCTCGAAGGGTACGATTAATTAGTTAACTCGTGAAATGCAAACTTTATATCATCTCCACAAATGAATCGTTGTCTACCACATCTCCGAGTTCAAGTTCATGGGAGACTATTGATAAAATACACAAGTATCAAAGAGATCTTTTAAAGGATCACTTGGTCCAACAGCTTCAGTTTGGTCATCATTTTTGCAAATGGTATACAAATATTGCTCGATCTCACGCGATCTATCAAACTCGGTGATTGGAAAATGCATCTGCAGTCTACGGAAAACATGCTCCCTTGGCTATTTGTACGACCGTCCAAATTATGCGTTTCTGACATATTACTTAGTCAAATACAAAAATACGAAACGCATCCAGCCATGAACAGTTTGAAGCAGCCATTTTTCTGTACGAAGACAGAATGGCCAATTTAATAAAATAGCATCAGACCAAGCTATTGAACAAACTATCAATAGGGAACAAAAGTGTGCTGGTGGCATTGTCTGCTTCGTACGTCTGAAGGAACCGTACAAAGATGGGCACTTACATCTCATGTTGCAGCAAAATGTCAGTCAAGAATGGAAGAGTTCCTTGGAATAATCTCTGATGTTAAGAATGTGACGAAAGACATGGGAAGAAAGAGAGTGTTATTCGACGAGGAATGCGTCACTCACGGCTACAACCTTATTAAAGAATGGGACCTTTCAAAGAAAATAGCTATCTCATGCATCTCAGCTCTGGATTGCAATGTAGTCCTGAAGTTCAAGCTGACATGGTAAGCGCTGAAAGTAGATGGGGAAAAGCTTTCATAACTTTGCAAAACGTATCGAGTCAGTGAAGTCGATTTGTTCGATCCTATTCCAAAAATGAAGCTCAAGACTTTTCAAGCGATGAAGGCGAAGAAGTCTTGTAAGATTAAAGATAAAAGTGTTACTTTGAAAGCTGACCGAGATATATTTGCTCGATTGCTGGTGATACGTGGTAAGCGCGATGTATCATTACAAAAGCTCGCCTACTCTTTGGGCCTATTCCATGGTCCTTAGCGACAACCGATGGTGGTTTGGTTAAAACTGTAAAGTCTAAATTGCTTGATTCTTTAGAAAAAGATGTTCCGGATCCTTTGCTTGATACTTTTCCAGAAAATTGTGTACAAGTTTTTGATGGTATGGTCATCATTCAGCAGCTCCCATCTCTCAGTTTAGAAACATTTGGTGAAATGTCCGAGTACGTTTTACATCTCACGCAGCACGTATAGTTTATTTTGTCACAGACCAATACCATGACCAATCGTTAAAAAGTAGCGAGCGGCAAAGACGTGCAGCTGCTGGCTGTATTCGTGTTCAACTGACCAGAAGAGAACAGAAACGGCCGAAGCAATTTAAAAAGTTTCTTTGTTATGGTGTAAACAAAATCGATCTTGTAAAGTTTTTTTTAAACGATTGGTCAGATCCCGAGCGATTCAAATCTACTATCGGAGATACACTTATATTCTTCACATTAGAAAGTCGATGTTATCAGCTTAGAGTCGTCGACAACAAAGTAGTATCAAAGTTAGAAAGACCTTTGCTCTAACCAAGAAGAAGCAGATACCAAAATGTTTCTCTGTTGCAACCATGCAACTCAGCTCATTCCACATCCAAATATTTGTATCGACTGTTGACAGCGATGTTTGCTATCTTAGCCGTGTATTACAAAGCACAAATACCATGCAATCTGTTTGTTCAGATAGGAATAAAGGGAACAAAGAATCCTTGCAATTTCGAAGATTTTGACTGCATTGGTGAACAACTGGCTGTCGCAATTAATCCTTAATTTATTAATTCAACAAATTATTTTATAATTCTACACGCATTAACTGGTTGCGATTCAACAAGTGCGTTTTTGGTATAGGCAAACAGAAGGCATACAAGATCGTAAAGATCTGCAAACGGTTCCAAGAAGCATTATCAAAAATGGGAGAAACGTTCGAGTTCAATGAAGCTCTCTTTCCCGTAATTTAAGAGATGATTGGTGAGTACTATGGCATCAAACGCTGTACAAGTATCAACAAAGCACGATATCAAAAATTTTGTACCAAAAATAAGATCCCTGAGCCACAACAGTTGCCGCCCACCGTCGATGAATTGCTCCTTCATTGTCAGCGCGCAAACTATGTGACATGCATTTGGAAGTTAGGTCTGACCCCTAACTGTTATGCTCCCACACCTGAAGGACACGGTTGGCAAAAGGTTAATGGAATATTGGAACCTAAATGGATGAATCAAAAACCTGCGCCAGATTCCTTACTGGAGTTCTTATCCTGCAGCTGCAAAAAATCAGGATGCCAAAACAACCGATGTATATGCATTGCAAACGTCTCGAAATGTACCGACTTATGTAATTGCACCACGTGCACAAACCAATCACAAGATGAAGATGATCTTGACACATACACTTCATTTGACAGTGACGAGGAATAAGAATATATTCTCTATTTGAAATCATTGTTAGTTTGCAAACAATGAACTACTAGCATAATCGCAAAAATTCAAAAATTAAATTGTGTGATAGAATAATTTTGATGTTATGCATGCTACACAACAAATGAAATTATTTGAAGTACCGCCAAATTACATATGCGATGGTCGAAATATCGCGGGCTTATTTCTTCTCCGACTCAATTTTCATCATAACACAAAAGTCATCTAGTTAGCGCAAAAAAACGTGTTGGCTTGATTTCACAAGAAAAATTACCAAGGCCAACATCTCGATTTGTGTTCTATATCCGTACTCGGACAATTTTAAAGCAAAATGGAATTGCCCCGCGATATGGTGAGTTTTTTTGCCACCATCTGCCGGACTATTATAATTAGACACTTTACTCGACTAAAACGAATTCTCATCGAAGTAAAAATTCCTGTCGTTGTTTCGGAAATACTAGAATATAGAGGGAATGATAAAAATCAATGGGGACAGGGCATTAATCGCAGTAATTAAAACTGATGAGCAACATATGAGTTGGTTCAATCACGAAAACTTTTCAATAAGAACAACACACTTTATTATCGTTTGCTGGGTGTTGAAAGCTTATTCAAACACAATTTAAATGTCCGTGTTTTATGACGTTAGTTCTCGCGTGAGAGTAACAAAAGCAAGCCAGCAAATGTTGCATAAATATCGGACAAAGTGTCTCATACTAAATTGTTGTTTTGTCGAAAAATGCTTATTTACTATAATCTTATGTAAAATGACAATATATCGAAATTTCAGCATCGATGAACTTATATTTTAGTTCAGTTAATTCAAATTATAAGATTGTTACAATACAAAATAACAACAAAAAAGGGGTCTATCCGAATCCAAAAAATGATTTTAAAATGCTTGTGCTTTGCTAACTCAACCTCGATCGTCGTTTTGTAAAACATCTCTTACAAAACATGACGCGACAATTCAATTTATAATACATTACATCAGTTTTTTGCTTTATCTGGATTTTCTAAATTAAGTCAAAATGCTTTTCTAACAGCATCTAATACTTTAAAGCAAATTGGATCCAATTTACCGTCTCCACCTTGAAAAGAAAATGAAATATTAACAAGAATACTTCATTCAACTATGTGTGCAATACTTAATGGTTTTTAAGCAGTTTTGGTAACATTGTTTAACTTCTAAAGTATGTTAAGATTAAAGTGCAAATGGCAAACCGTAATTTCTAAATGTTTACAATTATCATTTACTGAAAACCTACATTTCACTCGCTCAGACACAAACATTTCAACTTTGTAAAATGAATTAACAAAACTATAAAATAATGCAATCACATTTCTTATGGTTCAACAAAAATTTTTTTGCCTCATTGTAAAGAATTGATGGTTTTAGACAACATAGAGACGTTTAATAAAAAAATGTCCTTTGGGATATTTCAACTGTTCGTAATACTTAAGAAAATAACACTTTACCAAATTGAAAATCTTGAATGTTTGTGGTATAAATTATCTCTCCATTTACAACAATCTCGACGAGATTTCTGTCTGGGATCTTGTTGAAACAAACATTATGACCATCTTCACGAAGTAAAGCTAAGTACATAAAATGCAAGATTTTTACATTAGCAACACTAACTAGGGAGAAATATGGCTCTCAATTTTTTCTTTGCAAACTCACCTTCAACTCCTTCAAGACGAGAAGTGCGATGACTTAATAAGCCAAAACTCACATAAGGGCCATAGTTTACAGATACGTCGTGTTTTTTATTCATCTTGAAAAGCATGAACAATCCATCTCAATTTACTGTTCACAACAATGTAAAAACATATAGCAGTCAGTAGAAATAACACTCCATTTTATTTACGTGTATAGCAGTCAGTTGTATGTAGATTAGTAAGTATGTTAGTATTTTTATGTTGCCTGAACAACGAAGATGCTTCTTTTGAAATAATCCAGAAATTTAACTTCTTAAATGGTCATTTGTTGAAATGATTGAAATAATTTGATTCCTACCATAAATATGATGCATGAAATTCAAAGTAAAAGCGGTAATTTACTGATACTGTTCAATTTATTTTGTACGACAACAGTTTTGATGATTTAATACTTAATTTTTACTTAAGGTGGTCATCACCTCTTATAAACTGTATTTTGAATTGGTGATTGGTTGATTGATTTAATTGGTTGCGATCAGATCTGTTTTCATTTGTTAGCGCAAACACTGCTATTGACCACTTAGTGCACAAGGTTTATTGTTAAATTTTAAATTACATTCTAAAACAATTTGATTTTTATTGCTTTGC